>NC_139516.1:38315267-38915267 GCF_947247035.1 Vipera ursinii
ACCTATGCCAGCAATTGCCCTGAATCTAAAAGCAGTTTTATTTCTCCATCTGCCTTACCCCTACATAAAAGGTGCAATATTGAAAAGAATAGTTGTTGAGGTGCTAAAACTAGTATCAGTGCATTACATATATATTTCCTGCATTCAATCCTTATAAGCAGCAAGTACATTTGCTGTTTTATTCTGTATAGGATGCTAAAAGTTACAAGAATTCTGTAATACTGAGAATGTGAAAAGGATTTCTAGCTTTCTACAATCCTGAAACTTGTGGGTAGAAATCAATTACAAATATCCATGCCAGAAATTTCTCTCATATTACATCTGACAGGGATGACTACAATTCAAAGTTTTCCGTGGGGTCCAAGATGGCCTGTGATGCCCTTTCAAAGTCGAATCTTTGAATCTTAATCTTAATCTTAAACTATAATGTGGTGGGTTTTAATATTGACATAACATTCTGTGTGGACCAAGACTTTATCATTTATTTAGTAAACCATGATTAAGTAAGCCATAGCTTACTTCACATACCAAATATGGTGTACTTCTGGGTTTGGAAAATCATTATGCTGAACTTGTCTTCCTTTACATATTTTTTTTTAATTCTACTGGATTGGAAGGAATGAAGATATTCAGAAATGGCTTCTGGGATTCTTTCCAACCCTTTTACCAGTCATGGCCAAAGGAGGCAGATACATTCTCTTATATCTAACGAATTACTGTAATGTGTAATAAAGAAGAATATTTGTAGCTCAGAGTTAAAATGAGGGGTCTTGGTGCTCCCTGAGCTTGGTTGTTTTCTTGCAGATGTTTCATTACCCAAATTAGGTAACATCAACAGTGTTAATCACTGCTAGCACTGATGACATTACCTAGTTTGGGAAATGACATGCTTACAAGAGAACGACCAAGGTCAGAGAGCACCAAGGACCCCTCACTGTAATGCATTGTGCCTTTGTGTTTTTTTCTGCTTCCCTCATGTTGCATCTCTGTGTTGTGATTCAGGGTCAGCCTGTGGGTTCGGCAGTTGGGTCGGACGACTCTGAGGAGGAGGGGGTTGTTGAAGAGCTTGCTGAGGGGGTTGGAGAGCTTGCTGAGGGGGTTGGAGAGCTTGGTGATGAGAGCCCTCAGCCAGGCCCCTCCCACCTGGTCACAACGGAGACCCAGCTGTTTGAGCCTGACAGCGTGGATGAAGATGACCCACAGCTGGCCCTGTTCAAGGACGCCCGACGCAGGAGGCAGTCAATCAGGAGTAAACAGAGGAAGGCAATGGGGCACCTCAGAAGGAGGCAGAGAGAAGCCACGCCCTGAACTGTATAAAAGGGGAATGCGTGGGAGGGCTGGTTTGCTGAAGGCAACCGCTTGAATAGCTCCTGTTTCATGGTTCGTGTCTTGTTTTGCTCTGTTTTATGTTAATAAATTTGGCAGGCTTAGTTCCAGCCTCTTGCCTTCTTGTAAAGGGGTTGTCCCTGCCCTTTCTGCAGGGCCGGTAGCAGGCTGGTACAGAACACTCTGTGTGTTTTTCTATGTGGGTGCATGGGAAGCAAAGGGCAGGGATCAATAATCTGCTCTGCAGCAATTGACCAATATGGAAGTATGGAAGAGAGACATTTAGGGTGGAACAGCTGTTATGTCTGAGTCACTACCAAACTCCCTTTCCCAAGTAGGAATGTTTTCCTCCTGCAGCTCTAAGCTATAGCAAGCCCATTTTTGAGAGGTGTCTTTCTTTTGCTGGCTTCTCCTGTGATGTCAAACTTGGAGTCTTTCAGTTTTATTTTCAAAGAGTTATGCTGCTGATGGACAGGGAGAATCCTGTTCTTCTTTGCATAATTTCATTTCGATATCCTGTTGGGCTAGAATAAAAACTGCATTGGACATTCTTCAAGTAAAGATGCCTTGGACTTTTTTTGATAAAGACAATAAATGGCCACAGGAAATAGTACCAATGAAGGAGAATATTTGTAGATCAGGGTTGAAATGAGGGGTCCTTGGTGCTGTCTGAGCTTGCTTATTTTCTTGCAGACATTTCATTACCCTAACTAGGTAATATCATCAGTGCTAGCAGTGACTAACACTGGTGATGTTACCTAGTTTGGGTAATGAAACATCTGCAAGAAAACAAGCAAGCTCAGAGAGCACCAAGGATCCCACACAGTAAATAGTGTCTAGTTGAAAATCATCCAGAAATTGCAACTGGAATAGAATATGGTAGCCATATTGCTAATTAATATTGCTTGCTGTGAGCACATCATCCTGGTGTTAGATTACAATTGATTTCTGATTTGTTTCTGGTCCCATCAAGATGTTTAAAGGCTGAAAGCTCAAAAACTGCTTTTTGTTGCTAATCTTCCCATTAGGTGAAATTGACCAGGAACTTAATTCAGATGAAATGGACCCCTGACAAAGAAAGCAGCTTCCTCATATCATGCAAACTGAGCTAAGAGAATGCACAGAGTGCAATTACAACAACATAAATACCAACCTCAGCAGCCAACCAAACCAAAAGCAAGTGCCTGGTGGGGACGGGCATTGTTTACAATGCAGATTAATACCAAGACCAAGGCAATAGTTAAAAAAGAAATTATATTAGTTAATGTGCCAAACGTTTAATGTTCAAGCAGCAGCAGCAATAGCTTCCATTAGAAAGACAGGCAATAGAACAATAAGGTAAGTAATTTTCTCTTGTGGAAGATCCATTTTGTACATGTGTGTCAGAGTGAATGCATCCTATACAACCCAGTAATTGGGAAACAGGAACAACATCTTTGGCCATGTGCCAATGAGGACCACAGGAGTACTGTGGTGAAGGGGTTTTTTTTCACCATGCCTTTTCATCAGCATACATAAATATCCAATTTTCTAGCACATTCATTTTCAGTTCAGAGCACCAGTAGGCCACCTAGGTGCTCTTATCACATGCTGTTCTCTGCAGCTGTCTCTGTCGTAGGTATGTCAAAAACTGCAAGCAAGTTTGGCAGACTTCTATAAAAAATGATGACAGAGCACACTTTTCTATCACGAGAAGTTCAGCTACTTCCTTTATTGTTGATTTTTAGCAATATTGGATTTCAGTAATGATTTGTGTGAGACTAGGAAATGTGTCTGTCATTATTGTATTTCTGGACCAGAAGTTCCCTGAATTCAAGCCTCTTTATCAGTTGCTGAATACAAGAATAAAATGTAGTATTTACTTTAATCAGCCCTGCAAATTGACCAGTATTGTAAAAACAAACAACCCACCACATTTGCTCTTAATTGGTACTCTGGATGTGTTGGTCTTTGATACTTTCAAAGATCATCAGTAAACTTCTTAATCACATTGGTCTTGGAAGTCCTGAAATATATCCCAAGCCTGGCCATTTCCACATCATTATCATGTTTGATGCCATACTGGCTTATAGCATTTTGTGAATTATTGAGAGAATCTAGAGGAGCTGTTCAGTTTTGCTTATCAATATCCCTTAAATGAAAATTAATGGACATGAGAGTCTCACATGGTAGTAATCTTGTTGCGCATACCTTCAGTATAATCTTAGACTGGGATGTTGTTCATGGAGGAAGTAAATGTCATTCTTTGATACTGTCTGTAAAGTCATCATAAAGTTGTTCTATAATTCCCCAAAAGTTTTTCACTTCTCATTCAGAATTAAATGGAGTTGGTGTGAATACTGTAGACTAGTGAACATATTTATTCTACAGTTCTAGTTTTATACAACCATTCATAATTGGGCCACAATAGCAGTATAAATAAAATAAGTTTTATCATAATCCAAAACCAGTTACATCTGTGGAAAATGGTCTGAAAGAACAAGTATGGCATGAGAACATATAAGGAACGGTTGCTGGAACTGGGTATGTCTAATTTAATGAAGAGAAGGGTGAGGGGTGACATGATAGCAGTGTTCCAATATCTCAGGGGCTGCCACAAAGAAGAGGGAGTCAAGCTATTCTCCAAAGCACCTGAAGGCAGGACAAGAAGCAACGGATGGAAACTACTGTAGTCAAGGAGAGAAGCAACCTAGAACTAAGGAGAAACTTCCTGACAGTTAGAACAACTAACCAGTGGAACAACCTGCCTCCTGAAATGGTGAATGCTCCAACACTGGAAGTTTTTAAGAAGAGACTGGACAGACATTTGTCTGAAATGGTATAGGGCTTCCTGCCTGAGCAGGGGGTCGGACTAGATGATCTCCAAGGTCCCTTCCAACTTTATTATTATTATAACCGGTGTTAATTGCTCTTCTCAATCCTTTATTGAATGAGACATCTTTTTTCAGTCATAGATAATGTGTTCTGTGATTCCTGGCTGGTTCTCCTCAGTTCTGACATTTTTATAAATTGAACTCCTCAGAATATTGATCTATTCAAACTTCAAAATCTGAAGTGTGTTATGCTGCATTCAACCAACCATGCTTTGTTATAAATAGTTTAGTGTGCAGGATAATCCTAGTCACATGGTTTATTCAATAAGTCATGATATAACCACACCTTAGTTAATATGGGAATTCAGCCATCATTTTAATGGATGTTTTTGTCATTACAGTAAAATTCAACTAAACTTATCATATAATATATTCTCACTCTCTTTTTCTCTCTCTCTCACTTACTCACTCACCACACCCACAAATCTCCATTTATTTAAAAAATAATAATGACAGGTACATAATCCATAAAATACCTAAACTATCTCTTACTGACTAAGCAGAATCCATTATCCCAACACATAGTCTTGGAGTCAGACACTTGCAAGCTGTCCCTAAGATATTAACTATGCCTGTGATGGCATTATACAGCATGCCTATTACTACTACTACTACTACTACTACATCCACGTTGGAAGCATCTATCAAGGTGCTTCCAGGTTGAAAGATTAGCCACCTTTGCCCAAGGAACACCCAAGGGGGATCCTTTCAGGTCCCTGTTATTTTTCCACTATTAGTGGTACCCATTTATCTACTTGCATTTGCATGCTTTTGAACTGCTAGGTTGGCAGGAACATGGAGAAATTGATGGGAGCTCATCTGTTATATTGCTTGCTCTCAGGTTTCGAACTGCAGAGCTATCAGCTTCTCAATGGTCTTTTGACTCAACATCCCTAACCATATGAGTACTCCAATTCCAGCATGACTACTCAATGTTAAATGTAACATTCCTAGTTATAATTCTATGGGATTTTGCAATATTTGGTCCACCTTTTCCTCATAAATGATTAGGCTCTGCAAGTACATGTTTGGTAATAAAGATGCTACTGATTATGAAGATGCACCCTTTCTTCTAATATCATCACATGATATGAATGCAGTTGGTCACATTTTCTGCTTCACCACAGAAAGAATCCTATCTTAGTTGGCTTGCATTCATTTTTTTTGCAGGCTACCAGTGGCTTGCCCATAAACATAAGATCATTTTATCTATCCTGAACACAAGGAAGTTGACTCTTGACATTATATTATATGTTATATTATTCAGTTACTGAAACAGCCTTTGTGGTTACCAGGAGAATATCTGGCAGCACCTTCTTCATTAATATTTGGGCATAATGTTTCCAGTAAGTGGTGTGTTTCAATGTACAGTTAAACTACATTTATTTATTTATTTATTTATTAATGGGACTTATATCCCGCCCTATCTCCCGAAGGACTCAGGGCGGCTCATACTTTGTCCACCAGACTTTTCAGAATTTCCAATAAGCTGTTTCATAGACTGAATTGCCCTTTTATCGTACAATTAAATTGAGAATACACTGGACTACCAAGACATTGTTTAGATTCATTATGATGTTCAGACTGTTCACATTCCTGATTTACAAGGTATATGATTCCAAGGATTCTTTGATAAGAAGAAAAAAAGCTTTATGCTTTCAATTACTGCCTTTGCTGTTTTATTTATTAAGACTATCTTCTTCTGTTGTTTAGAATAATAATCAATCACAATTATAAAATTCCATTATCTATACTCAATTTTCCCCCCAGGGCGAATCAGGAACCATATATAATTTTAATCGCATCTTAAATGACCCCCAACTGGGAGCACCCTCAGGTTATTTCTCTATTGCCTGCTTAGTATCACCTGCATGTCAGCCATATGCTAAGTTCCTTTCCTGAGCTTTAGATCTCTGAATTCCTTGAGGACTACCACAAAGCTGAGAAAGGACCTCTTGCTCCTGCAAAGCAGGAATAGCTACTCTCATTTTCACATAACGAATGCTGTTCTGACAATGTAGTAAATTCTTCACATCTCCCAAAAGCTTTGCAGCTTCTGGAGTAGGGAAATCCTTCTTTATTATTGATATGACAGTTTGAAGTTGAGCATCTAGATCAGTCACCTTCTGCAACCTAGCAGTGAAAACATCTTTGTTTTGAGCTTTCCACTGTAACTTTCAATCTTCTAAATTCTTATAATCTTTCGCATACCCTATCCATCAATTGTATAGTATATATTTCCTTATTGTTTCACTAAGAAGGTCCATACTTTGAAGCAGAGCCTGTGTTATCTGTTGAAGTACAATGAATCTCCAAAGCCTTTTCAAGTGTGAGATCTGAATCTTATAACGTTCACCCTTCAACCTGTTGTTCTTTAATGCTAAGCAGTGTTTTGGCTCTAATGATCTCGTTCAATAAAGACCCAATCTCTTGTCTATTAGCTTTAAGACACAACTTACTCAATTCCATCAATGTGAGACATAGGTTGAGTTTAAAAACAAATGTTCAAACATTTCATATATCCTAAGAATTTCTTCAACATAATTAGGATGTTTGGTATTTAAAAAAAACACTAACAAATTATAAACTGTGAATATCTTCTTCCCAATAGGTTTTGGCAAAGTAGCTATTGGTCTTTTTAAATACTGTGTGTGTTTTCTGCCCCAGTTGCTGTCAAATACAATATAAAAGTTTGGTCCCAGTACTTCCAATTATTTGCAACTACCAACAAAGTGGAAAATAGAAGAGAATATCTGTAGATCAAGGTTGAGCTGTGGAATTCTTGGTGCTTTCTGAGTTACAGTAAGTTGTTTACCTGAATATATTTCATTACCGAACTAGGTATCATCATCAGTGCAGGACAGTAAATCTAAATATTGTATGCTTATTTTAAAGAATAACATATTCCCAACCTAGCTTCTCTCAAATACACTTACAAAGATCAAACTTGTAAGCCGTGTAGTAGTCCTCAAGCTTTGCCACATTCACAATACATGGAGAGATTTATTCTTGGTCGAAGTCTTTGTCTGAAAACAAAGAAGTGTAAACAACTTTGCCAAGAAACTAATACATTATAGTAGTAATAAGGTAAAGGTAAAGGTTCCCCCGCACATGCGTGCTAGTCGTTTCCGACTCTAGGGGCCGGTGCTCATCTCCATTTCAAAGCCGAAGAGCCAGCGCTTGTCCGAGGACATCTCCGTGGTCATGTGGCCGGCATGACTAGACACCAGAGGCGCACGGAACGCTGTTACCTTCCCACCGTAATGGTCCCTATTTTTCCACTTGCATTTTTACGTGCTTTCGAACTGCTAGGTTGGCAGAAGCTGGGACGAGTAACAGGCGCTCACTCTGTTATGCGGCACTCGGGATTCGACCCGCCAAACTGCCAACCTTCTGATCGACAAGTTCAGTGTCCTAACCCACTGAGCCACCACATCCCATAGTAGTAAGAGTGTATACCTTTTTAAATGAAAATTATCAGCACTTTTGATCAGTGATATCATCAAAGTAAACAAACCCACGTGGTGTTGATTACATCAGCAGATCATGGCCCTATGCAGAAATAACCGCCCTATTTTCAGATATGGCGAGCGGAAGTGACATCAAGATAAGCAAGAGTAACCCTAGCAACCCTATTTTCAGATAAGCCGTTTTGAACCTATCCCCTATCAATAAGTCAAGGCAGTCAAGCCTCTGGGTACATGATTAGCTTAACCCTAGACTAATTCTATGGACATTCAAAACAAACAGAATAAGCTAAATAAAGTAAATAATTAACAGAGTCCTGTGTTTTTGAGAAACAAGCCCTACTTTGGGAAGCTGTGAAATAATAATAATAATAATAATAATAATAATAATAATAATAATAATAATAATAATAATAATAATAATAATAAATGCTTTTTATTTCTAATCATTCTAGCCTAAGGATGCTTTTAATTTTTGTGGAGTTTTAAAAATCAGCGCTTCAAAAGCAGGGAAAAAAGGAGGCCCTAAAAGGCGGCCAGGGCCTGCATTTAACCCCCTTTTTTCTAAAAGGTATTTATTTCTAGGAGATTTTAAAATCATTTTCTCGAATGCAGGGTGAGGGGGAAAAAAACCATTTAAAACCCGCAGCTGGTATTTACCTTTGTAAAACTCTAAAGTCACATATTTTGTCAATTGAGCCCTCAAATCCACATGTACATGTAACTGTACAAAGCACGGCCTTAATAAAATTTATTCTGCACCCCCTACAGCAAAAAGACAAGGAATATTAACAGGAATTAAAATGCTCACAAGGGGCAACCAGCCAGGTGGGAAGTAGACTTGTTCGGGCATCATAGGACTGAGGATCCAGGCATGCATGTTTGTGCCTGATAGTAAAAAAGGGGGTTAGGCCTTGTTCGGGACATGCCTGGGCATGTCATACCCCGTGATTCTGGACAGGCGCAAGGCTCAAGGACGTGTCATAGCATGCGCAGGGGAGATTGTACAGGCAGGTCTGAACAGCTAGCGATTTAATTCCAGCAGTCTTTTGAAGATGGCAAACTCTGGTTCCAAAGCTGATTTTAAAACAACTGCAAAAGTGAGCGTCACATGGTCTGACACAAGGCCCCAGCTGGAAGAATGCGACAAAATCTGTTGCAGGGGTTATGATAAAGAATTTTTTTTATTCAGGTCCATTTTGCCTGGCTGTAGCATGGTGTGTTGTAACTTTAATGATGAGGTGCAGAATACTTACCGTACAGCCTGTGAAATGATGAATGATGCTACATTATCTCCCTGAAATGGTAAGTAAAATATGTTTTTATTTATGTTAATGTAAATGCTGCTGGCGCTGCTATCACACTAGCAGGATGTGCTTTATATTTTGCAGACTCCAAATTAATAACGCCTAGACAGCAAACACTTCAAGACACCCCGATTTTATATTCCTGTGGTAATCGCAGCGGTCACAAAGCTTCTGCAGATTTTTCTGATCTAGACTATAACTGGGGTTCTGAGATATCCCAGAGACCATGCTATGAACCCTGTGAGTTAAAGAGCTGCAATTTGTGTAAAGACTGGCTTGCTTACGACTGCGGACATGGATGGGGGGTACAGGGGGGTCACTGTATTGTAAAATAGCATGTTATGGGGGGTTTATCTTCTGATTCTGATAGTGGGGATGAGGGGTATTTTTCTGATGGTGGAGCCATGCCACCCCTCTGAACTCTGTATAACCAATAAAAGACTGTGTTAATGTCTATGCCTTACCATTTGTCAGTTTTCTTTCAGTATAATGTTGCATGAAAAGTTTCTAAGCCATATTTATTATACACCAGGATGTGTAGGTAGTTATGGAGGTATGAATAGCCTTTTTCAGGAAGCTAGAAAACATGATAAAAACCTTACCATGAAACAAGTCAAGACGTGGCTGTCAGGGCAACACGCTTATATGCTTCACAAGCCTGTAAGAATTAATTTTCCTAGAAATAAAACAGTAGTGTCTGGCTTAGATCATCAATGGCAGGCTGATCTCATAGATGTCTCCATGTTTTCTAAGGAGAACCATGGAAAAAAGTACATCTTTGTCAGGGAATAAATCAAAAACTCACTATCAGAGGGCGATGAACCGTGGTTCATTTGATGCATGATGAACATCAGGTAAAAAATAAAGAAACCCCAAAGCATATATTCTACTATAAAACTTTTAATTACTTATAAAAGCAAAGAAAGGCTCATGACTACATGTCTATCTCACCAGACAGCACAAAGGAAAGGAGAAAGAAAGTAAACTTTGTTTCTGGACATGCGCAGATCATAGTAGATCCAGACATGAAACCAAAACATGGCTGGACATGTGACAATCACCCTGGTTACAATGATAAGATTACAATGCAGCTGGCAGAAAAACAGAGTGAGATGTGCTGAGCTGACAAAACAGAAAAAACGCAGTGACAATCTTAACAGTTATCAATGTGTTATCTAAATATGCCTGGGCCTCCCCTTTATCTGATAAAACAGGGAGAGAAGTTACAGCTGCCTTCCAGAATATCTTTGAAACAGGACGCGCACCCTGAAAAATACAGACAGATGCAGTTAAAGAGTTCTTGAATATCCCGCTGAAGAAACTTTTAGCACGTTATGGCATTCATCATTTTGTCACTCATAGTGAAACTAAAGCAGCCATTATAGAGAGGTTTAATAGAACCCTAAAAAACAAACTCTGGCGATATTTCACAGCTAGAAATACACATTGGTATGTAGACATTTTGGCAGATATTCTTCAGGGGTACAATAGCACTTACCATCGTAGCATCGGGACTGATCCCAACAGCGTAAATTTGTCTAACTAAAGGGATGTGTGGACGAGGCTTTATGGGGTAGCTTTAAAAAGTAAAAGAAAAAAATGTCTTAAGGTGGGAGATCATGTCAGAGTATCCAGACTGAGGGGTAAGTTTGAAAAGGGCTATCAGCAAACCTATACAGATGAGATATTCATAATCAAAGAACTGGAGACAAGGGGGGGAAAGAGTTCTGTATAGATTAAATGATTACATGGGTGACCCTGTAAAGGGGGCTTTTTACTTTGAGGAGTTCCAAAAGGTTTCTGCTGACCAACAGTGCATATACAGAATAGAGAAAATTGTCCAAAAAAGAGGTTGGGGGAGACACAGAGAGTTTCTAGTCAAATGGACTGGCTGGCCAGAGAAGTTCAACAGTTGGGTTAAGGAGACTGAAGTACAACATCTTTGATATGGAGGAGTTTACCCTACCCAGCAATGCATCAGCAGCAATTTCCCCCCAAAACAAAAATTCTAATTTTACTATTCAATTAGCGAGATCGTTGGATCTTCCAGGATCATGGGAAGTAGGGCTAGCAGAGATACAGTATCCACATAGTTGGCACACATTAACTTCACCTGGATATTTTGAAATTGCTAACGAGAGAAAGAGATGGCATTTTTCTTTGAGAAGTGGGTACTATAACAGCATCCAACATCTGTTAGAAAATATGAACAAGCTTATATCAAACATCAAGGACGGACCTAAGACAACCCTACATTATGATTCAGTGGGTCAAAAAATTAATCTTAAAGGAGATGAACCGCACACTATTCTAGTTAGCTGAGAACCTGGACATCTGTTAGGTATGTTCCCTGTATTCAGCACCTTATATGTTTACACAGACATTGTAGAGCTCCAGATAGTGGACGACTTCTATGTGCCATTACTGCGCTGTGTGCCCGTGCGAGGGCAAGACAA
Organism: Vipera ursinii; assembly: GCF_947247035.1. Taxonomy (NCBI): domain Eukaryota; kingdom Metazoa; phylum Chordata; class Lepidosauria; order Squamata; family Viperidae; genus Vipera; species Vipera ursinii. The sequence goes on from NC_139516.1 coordinate 38,326,697, forward strand.
TGATTTCATCACAATGACCTATGACCATTCACATTATGTAAAGGTAAAGGTAAAGGTAAAGGTTCCCCCACACATGCGTGCTAGTCGTTTCCGACTTTAGGGGCCGGTGCTCATCTCCGTTTCATAGCCGAAGAGCCAGCGTTTGTCCGAGGATGTCTCCGTGGTCATGTGGCTGGCATGACTAGACGCCAAAGGCGCACGGAACGCTGTTACCTTCCCACCATAGTGGTCCCTATTTTTCTACTTGCATTTTTACGTGCTTTCGAACTGCTAGGTGGGCAGAAGCTGGGACAAGTAACAGGCACTCACTCTGTTACGTGGCACTCGGGATTCGACCCGCCAAACTGCCGACCTTCTGATCAACAAGCTCAGCATCCTAACCCACTGAGCCACCGTGTCCCACATTATGTACCAGTCAGCAAACATCACATCGATACCATTACCATAGAAATCAAAACCGATCAGGACAAAAACATGCATTTTTATCACAGGAAGGTGATTGTCAAGCTTCATTTTAGGCCTTGGAAAAGTGAAGGATGGTTGTGATCAAGGAGCATGGGAACCCTCAAGACTATGTGGCTTACTACAGGGCACAAGCTGGTGGCGGCCTTCCAGGCTTCTGAGGAGCCTCCATTATGTACGGGACAGCTTTAGGGGGTCTGTTCCGTGGGCTTTTTCAAAAAGCAATGCCTTCTTTGAGGTGAGGATTAGAAATCATTAAGCTGCATGTGAAATCTGCTGCCAAAAACATTGCCAGAGATGTTGAGGGGCATCTTGTATCCCGTGTTGTTGAGAGGGGGCAGGACGGATCAGGGATGATCATAGCCAGGAAGAATTACGCATTGGGCCCGCCTATTCCATTTAAAAAAAGAAGAATTGTGAAAAAGCCCCACCATACCAAGAGGAGAAGTGCGCAGAAGACGAAGCCCTGTGACAAGGAAAACATATTCTAATACAATATGGCATTTATTCATTCTGCTTCAGAGGAATGTGTTAAATCAGAACTGGATCTTTTTCAACTGGCACCTACACAGACCAGTATTGAAAACAGTACCTATGTCGAGATCCCACCTTTATCAACGCTGACACCCAATGCTCCCCTGGAATTTTTTATCACGGGGCATGGTGAGCATTACACGGATTTAAACAACACCCTGCTGTATGTGAGTTGCAAGATTGTAAAGGCTGATGGATCGGATATTGATGACAGGGCTAGGGTGGCCCTGGCCAACTACCCCATAGCATCACTGTTTAATCAACTGGATGTTACCTTGGGAGATCGGCTCATTACACAGAGCCATCATTGCTATTCTTGCCGGGCCATGATTGAACTGATTCTGAACTTTGGTGGTGATGTGCTGGCTTTTACTAAGATGACTCGGACCTCATGGAGAGTACTCTACTGACAGCCACTGGGAACTCCGGTTTCAAAGTGAGAGCAAGACACACGGCCGGTAGTCGTAAATGGGACCTGCTAGGGCCTCTGCATAGTGATCTGTTTTTTCAAGACAGACTGCTAATTAACAGCGTTGACGTGAAAGTCAAACTCACAAGAAGCAGAAATGAATTTTGCATGATGAAGGATGGCAATGAGAATTACAAAGTGCAACTCTTGGTGGCTTCTTTCTTTGTAAAACATATAAAAGTAGCCCCAGGAGTGCGCCTTGGTCATGCAGAAGCTTTGCTCACCTCCAATGCCAAATACCCCATTGATAGAGTGGGGATGAAGGTTTACAGCATTCCTGCAGGTAGCCTTGTGTGTAATCAGGAAAATCTATTTCTGGGGCAGCTACCTAAACAATTAGTGATTGGGTTTGTGGACAATGCATCTTTTAGTGGGAATTATGAAAGAAACCTGTTCAATTTTCAACACTGCAATGTCAATTTTTGCACCTTGCATTGTGATGGCGAGCAGATTCCTTCAAAGCCTCTTCAGCCTGATTATGAGCACGGTCTTTTTGTGAGAGAATACATGCAGATGGTACAGGCCACAGGCAAAGGCATGAAATACAGGCCACTGTTAATCAGCTGGTAAGAGTTTAACCAAGGGTATACTGTACTTTGTATTGTTTTGACTTAAGTCCTGATCAGGGGTGCTCTGAGCACTATTCTTTGATCAGGAATGGTAACCTCAGAGCCAAAATTAGATTTGCACAGCCCCTCCGCAACACCGTCAACATGATTCTCTATGCAATCTTTGAAAACCTTATTGAAATAAGTCACACAAGGAATGTGCTTTTTGATTATATGTGAGTATGGACACACTGCAACTCCGCCACTTGTTCTCTGGAAATACAGCCTTTCTAGGGTGACCTACCCTTGTGACCTGCTACCCCAGAGACAAATCTCCAAAAGACCTTTTGGATTAATTGTAAATACCCACCCTCACACTCTGCCTGGTGAACACTGGCTAGCCCTCTACTTTCCATCTCCCAGATATGGTGAATTTTTTTATTCTTATGGAAGACCGCCAGATAGCCCTGACTTTCCTGGCTCCATAGTGATGTTTTTAGAGCAGCAAGCTGAGAAGTACACATTTCACCAACGCCAACTGCAACACCCCAGTGCTGTGACCTGCGGGCAACACTGTGCGTTTTTTCTACCAAACCGGACTAAAGGAGTAGACTATGAAAATATTTTAAAGATGTACTCCAATGTCAATATTAAAAATTATCAAATTGTAAAGCTGTTTGTAAAAACTATAAAGGTGGGAAGGGGACTTGGAACCTGTAACCGTCACCAGAGCATGCAGACATACCTGCCTTACTGTAAAATAAAGAAAAAGACTTAAACATTTTTACTTGTTTCACTGTGTTTTTATTCATTTTACAAATTGAGCCAGTCACCAAACCTGAACCTACTTCTAGGGTTTAATGTCCAAGGACTAGAATGGGTACCGGTAAACAGAGGCTTCTGAGTCCCAAAAGGGGCTGTCATAACAGAGTCGGGGCTAGTAGCAGTTTCATCCTTAACAACCAGAGAATCTTTCAACTTTTCTGTTTGCTCTTTAACAGCTGTAGACCCCAACACAGAGGTCGGAACATTCACCTCAGCCATAGAATTCATAAAGTCATCCCAGCCTTTAGGTTTCCTCTTCTCAGTAGGGGCTCGGTGCTGCGAAGCTCCTTTCACCAAGTCTAAAATATTAGTATCAGGAATAGGGACCCCTTTGTATAAAAAGGTACCGTAATCATCCCAGGTTGAGACGTCCTGATGCTGTTTCATTTTGTTCAGCAAAAGTTCCACATTTTTCCTGTAATGGGTGCTCACACCGCTTAGGATCTCGGCCATCGCTGTGTCTTGCGGAGATGGCTGTGGCGGCTGTTCTGGTAATGTTGGAAGTGGCCGAGGTTCTTCCAGTGGGTAAATGAGATTCAGTCTGTCCTTTTCAGACTCATTTTGCCTGGTTAGTCTTAGATACCTCTGCAATGCAGAACTGTAGAGCTTAATCTTGTCATCCTCACACAAATCAGCTCTCTGAAGAATGGCACGCATCTCAGCATCCAACCAGTTAGTGGCTGTAGCCCCCATAGTAGGGGGCCTGCCCTGTAGTTGCTCCATCTGATGACATGATACCAGATACATTTTCCTGGCATGATCCATGGTTTATCCAGCTAACAGGCTAGTCAACAGTGGAATAGCTGTCCCTAGTAAGGGACCGATAAAACCACCTGACTGAAGTATGATCTGCTTCTTCTTTTTGAATGAGAACTTTCTATCACTCAACTTTTTAATGACACCTTTCTTTCTCTTTAGAGACCGGAATTGTGAAGGTTTCAGAGGAAGGTTTCCTTTTAGGGTGTTCAGAGCTATTTCTGCTATTGCCCCCACCAGGTCATTATTAGCATTGCATAAGATGGCTTTTCTCTGTCTTGGTCCAGCCTTTATTAAGATTTTTAAAAGCCCCCAATTTCTACGTACCTTCTCTGACATCTTAAATGAATTAGTGCTAAGGCAGCCGGGCTACTGCTTTTTACACTTCTTTTTCATTGTGTAAACAGCAGGCCAATCAGGTGGGAAGAGTCCTGTTCTCAACCTGTAGGATTCTGGAGTGGTGGCTGCCAAATCTACCAAAAGGTACCCGTGTGGTTTGCGAGTGGCATCTTGGAATACTTCTAAAAAATACTTTGTGTTAGTGGGATACATCTGCCTGGCCAGTGTGACAATTTGCATCTGATCACGGGGGTTGCTGAATAAAACCAAATATTTGGAATTCAGAGCTATTGTTCTCATTTTCTTACCTTGAAAAAACAGGTTTTGTAGTATGAGAATAATGCTCAGGTTTCTGTGATGAATGTACTGTGTAAAAGCCTTCCCTATTTGATTGCTCTCACTGGCCAGCGCCATGAGATCATCTATCATGGCTAGAGTAATTTGATTTGGCAGAAACAAATCATCATCTTCAAAAGAAGATGGAAGCCCCTCCATAAACTTAATATAAGGGAATTTATTAAGCAGTTCTTTGTACAGAGGTTGCCAGCAGCTATAAAACCATACAATATTTTGAGGCAATTGAGACAACGCGACATCACCATGTTCTAACATTTGTTTGATAAAAGAAGATTTGCCAGAATTGGACAGACCACTTATAATACAGGAGAAGGGGTGTACAAATTGTGCAATATTTTCCACCATCCTTAATAGCCGTAAGGCACCGTACAGTAATCTTCACTCTTTAATAAGCTTTTATTATACACTACTTTTAGAGTTTTATGGAGGACTCTCGTTTCTAGGGTCCACTGTTTCTTAACCCTAACAATCCCCAACTGTTCTACCCTGATCTCTTTTTTTCTCTCTGCACCAGACAGACAATAATCATCTACCAAATCTTTCAAGCTGTCAAAATTAACCTTATTGCTATTACCACAGTTTAGTGTGATTCCCTTCACCTTTAGCACCGCTTGACTGTTGGACAAAGCATAAGCATACGTTTTGGAACCGGCTGCAACAAACTCTGTTATCGTAGTGTTTGGCAGAATCTCACTTGTCAGTTGACCTAAATAATCACCCAAAGCAGGTGTCCACGCCCCCTCTATACTTATAAAAATGACTGAATCAGTGTCATGGTACAGGCACCTATCGCCCAGCCCATCCAGTAGCCTGTATAATTCCAGCCACGCATAAGCTGTTGTAAAGCTGGCAATGAATACATTACTGCATGTGGTTTTGGTGGGGTGGTTCTTGGCTGTTTTCTATGTCACAACGGCTGTTTCTGTATCCACAAACTCGCATGAGGAAACATCGTAATATGGTACAAAAAGATATTTGAATAGTTCCTCAGGGTTTGTTACCACGGATATGGTCAGGTGATTGGTACTCTGCCCAAACTTGCCCCACAGCGAGTTTAAGAAGAGTTTAGCAATCTGCCTTTTAGCAGGATTTACTTGAATGTGGTCACGTTGTAAGTGGACACCTTCCATCTTTTCATAATCCCAAATATATTGCTCTTTATCCTGTTTTGTTTTTCACCAGTCAGGGAAACCACTGGCTTCCTGTTTCTGTCTGAGATGCATGTTCATATAACCTGAAAATAGCCCATTTGATGTTCTTTCAAAATGCCAGATCTCATAGACTTCAACAATTCTGTAGCCTTTTTCTAAGGCTACATTCAATTCAACGGTACACCATGTCCCAGTCAGAGCTCTTTCCTCATCACTGTGTTTACAGGGGGTGGTTTGCAGCTTTTCTGTGCAGGTTGCGCACAAACTAAACATTAATTTGCCCCCTGATTTGTGACAGAGATTCCTTGGCAGGTACACTTTGACTTTGGCTAACCCAAAATATTGCTTTATGTCCCCAAAGTTTTGGTAGATGATTTGTGGATGGCCGATTGGGTACTCCTTGGTCTTATTCACAAAAGGGTACAGACTGGTGAAATCGTAGTATAAGATTTGTTCACCGGGTTTTGGTTTGTAGTACAGGCATGTGGCATTTGTTCTGCCACCAAAAAAAGCATCTCAAGGATTCAAAGGAGTTGGGAGCTTATTCTCAACTAGGAACTGCTTCAAAGAGATGTCAGCCTCCACCAAGGCCCTCCATTCGTGTTCCCAGATGCAGCGCACAGCATAACCCTGGCTCCTGAGGTACTCTTCTTTAATCCTAGTACGGTTGTGCAGGCTACCATATGTTGAATCAAGTAATTTGTTGAAGTCTTTTTCAGAGTAGAAGACAGAGCACCCATGAAAAAAACAACTGTGAAATTCAAAAGCTGTGGGAGTTCTATTTATGACAGCAAAACCATCCAAAAAATATTTGCCTACTTGCTTTTCACCCCCCTTCAGAGCATGCTGAAGATTCTCAGTGCACTCTATATGCATCAACCACTGAATCGCTGGAGATGAATACCTTTTCTGTGTCTTGTGATAACTGTCCAAAGGTGCTAACACAATGGTATCACTCATCAAATACATGAACCAGTACTGTGCCATGCAGACAGATGCCAATGTGATATATTGGAAGGGGTCAATGCATCGAATCTCTATCTCCTCAACAATATCCCCCCCACCTCTCTTGAGAAACTCAAGCTCAGTCATTTCCATCACCTGTTCCCTAAATCGAATACAGGCCTCTCTTAATATATCTACATCTTGTCTGCAATAGTAAGCCAGAGCCTTCTTTAGTTTAAACACAGTACCTGTATTAGCAGCATGCCATTTCATGAATTCTTCTATTTCCCCGGGCATCGTGGTTTCAGGGCTATAATACTTGGCTTCAGGGAGTGGTCCCATGTAGTCTTGATTGGCCATTGTATTGAACAAGTGGGGGAAATACCCTTTGCTGCCTTGAAACCTCATAGCTTTGGGTAATTTGCTTAATTTAAGGGGTAAAAATGAAAGACTATCAATAAGCCGAATCTTATAATCCAGAAGGGTAATACACAGCAGTTTTCCCCCTGACTTATAAGTTGAACCCTAACCTTTTCACAGGTCAGTTGCCTCAGTACTAGGTACCCGTCATAACCTTTGGAGTTGTGAGCAATAAAAGTACATCCTTTAAACTTAAGATTTATAAACTCCTTTATAAACTGTTCCAGGCATCTAACACGAAAACAATCCCAACTCACAATGTCTTTATCATACCACTCCTTCAACATATCCCTGGCATAGACATAATTAGGTATATGGGTTCCTGTCTCTTGACAGCATTCAAAATCATAAATGATGTATCTTTCGCCAATTCGCGGTCAGACCAACGGTTTTAGAAAGCATAAATGCCCATCCAAGCTTTCAACCTTCTCAGAGCACTGTCCACACTTGATTTCCTTGCACTTTTTGTGGGGGGTAAAGACGTAAACCCCACATGTTTCACAATATGCTTTATTCTTACAGTCAACCTTCCCCTCCCTAGCGAGTTGTGTGTGTCTTTCAAGACACACCTTAGACCGGCAAAGCACTTTGCATCTACAGCAGTGCGTCTTCTCTGCCTCCACCTCCTGACATTCTTGCTTGAGGCATGCTCTGCAGATATGGCGGACGTGCGGGCGGCCGTGTGAGGTTTGAGCTCTGCAGGGCCGAGAAGATAGGCGTCTTAGGAGCCCCTCAGGGTTTTTTCTTTTATGCCCTGGGCTGGGGGAAGTGTGGCTGCGATGAATTCTGCAGTTGGTTAGCTCTTCTGCCAGCTTGACCGGCGTTTCGCTGGGCTTTCGGTTTTCTGCCTGCTCAGCTGGTTCTCTGCCTGCTCAGCTGGTTGTCGCGGAGTTTCCTATCATGTCGGGCGGTTTTCTCGGCCTTTCGGCGGCGTTTGGAGTTCCTGGCGGCTGGCGGCGGTGGTGTTTCGGCGGCGGCAGCGGCGACAGAGCTGTTTGCGAGCTGCTTTTTTCGATCGGCCTGCCTCTGCTTTTTGTCTGCATCGACGTCGGTTTTTTTTGTTGTTTTTTTTTGCTCTATCCTAATGGCGACGATGACGGCAGCGGCGGCGGCGCTGTTCCCGGGCCGTTTTCGGGCCATTTTACCATCGACTGCTGTGGTCTGGCCTGTTTCTACCGGACCGTTTGTCCCGCTGCCGCCTGGGCCTTTTTGGCCCGCTTTTCATCGGCGGCGGCGGTGGCTTTCCCCGGATTGTTTGCGGCTTTGGCGGAGTTCCGGTGATGGCGGCGTCGGCGTCCATAACGGCCCAGCGGCAGCGGCTTTGATGATTCAGCGATGGCGTTATGACCGGTTCGCCGGCCCCCCGGTTGGTTCTGCATATCCCAGATGGGTTGGCACCCCCGTTGTTCCTGATGGCCCTGAAGGTTCCTGGGCTAGCCGGTGGATTCCGGTGGAGCCCAGTGGAGCCTTGTGGACCTGGGTCATTTTGAAGGACCCTGGAAGACCGGCAATGGTCCTGGGGGAGTCAATCTTTGTTGACCACAGTCTGGAGGGCCCTAATAATTATGGAACTGAGGGCCCATGGAGTGGTGGTCAGTTACAACTTCTGGGAATGACGGGACAACGGGGGACTTGGCCGTTAGCAGAATTGACTATGATGGCTTGTTATTTCTGCCTTTATAATCGACTGCGCATTGCCCTTTACACCCTCAAAGGACAGAGAACTCTGGGTATTGGCCATTGTGAGAGGTTGGCCGAATCTACACCTGCTGCCCCTAGAGGTGAGAGCTCTATGGGGCATGCTATACCCAGTGTGGTTGCTCCAGACTTCCATCCCCCTGAGAACTGGTTCTGTGGCCGTCGTGAGAGGACGGTGGTAGGCCTGCCCAGGGGGTTTATCCAGCTGAGTGGCAGCGGCTGGTCGGAGGCCTGGGACACCCCCCTCTGAATAGATCCTCCTCACGGACAATTATCTATGGACTGCCTACGACCCGGACTGCTATTTATGCCTTCCTTTAAATATTCTTCCACGGACTTGCTCGCCCTCAGGGGTGCTCCCCCCTCCTGGGTGCGACCCGCCTTGCCAGCCGAATATAACCTCGAGGAAGGGCCCATTTATTGGGACCCTGAGAGTTGGCTGGGCATGGGTAGGGGCCTTTGACGTAGACCTAATAAGAGGCCCCTGATTATTTTTCTGTCAAAATTTTTTAGGGGGTTAGGGAGGCGGGAGGGTTCTTTTGGTTGTTTGGACAAGGGGGGCTATCCAACAACCGCTGTTCTGGCTATTGCCGATGTAGATCGCAGGGGGGAGGAGCGGGGGTCGGTTACCTCCGGGGCTCCAGGGCTGGTCGTGGGGCTACCTATTCCCACGACATCAGGGAATGGCAGCAGATGTAGGAGCAGAGGGCCGTATCGATCTCAGGGAAGGCCTCTCCGCTGCTTACAAGCGGTGGGGCACTCCGACCCTCTGGCTCTACCCCAAGGTCCCGGGAGTGAGGGTGTGCAGCCCCCTGAGCTCCGGCTGGTGTATTTGAATGCCAGGTCTGTCTCTAATAAGGCTCCTCTCGTCCGTGATCTGGTCTAGGGTGAGCAGGCGGACCTGGCTTGCATCACGGAGACTTGGTTGGGCCCAGAGGGCGGGATTCCTCTGGTTGACCTTTGCCCACCAGGTTTCCGGGTGCTGCACCGGCCTCGGGCTCAGGGTAGGGGTGGGGGTGTGGCTGTTGTTATGAGGGAGACCTTATGTCCGCGGGAGGCCACTGTTCCTCAGATAGTCGGGTGTGAGTCTCTCTTTCTGAGATGCGGCCCTGGTGCGCAGTTGGGCTTGCTGCTGGTGTACCTTTCACCTAGTCACGCAGCAGCAGCCCTGCCTGAGCTGCTCGATGTCCTCTCTGGGCTGGTGGTTGAGTTCCCGAAACTTATAGTTTTGGGGGACTTCAATCTACCATCGCTGGGAGGATCATCTGAGTTGGCTCGGGAGTTCATGGCTTCCATGACGGCCATGGACCTGACGCAAGTAATTTCGGGACCGACTCATGAGGGAGGCCACACCCTTGACCTAGTTTTCTTATCTGGACGGTGGTTAGATGATCTTGGTGGGGGCTCTCCAATTATTATGCCCCTGTCATGGACCGATCATCATCTCCTGCGGCTGGTCTTCCGTTTTGCCACCCCCCGCCATGGGTGTTTGGAACCAATTAAATGGTACCGCCCCAGACGCTTAATGGATCCCCAGAGGTTCCAGGCAGCGCTGGGGTCCCCACCTGCCTCCCTTGCTCACAGCTCGGCAGATGCCTTAGTGGAAGCCTGGGAAAGGACGGCCACTGAGGCTCTTGACCGGGTTGTACCCCTGCGGCCCCTGACCCGGTGCAGATCCCGTCGAGCTCCATGGTTCTCTGCGGAGCTCCGGGAGATGAAGCGTCGGAGACGGGGCCTAGAGAGCGGTTGGAGGTCCAGCCGATCCAAATCCGACCGATTGCGACTAAGAGCCTACATTAGGTCTTATCTCGCTGCGATAAGGGAGGCGAGGTCTAACCACTTCGCCACCCTTATCGCGTCCGCAGATAATCGCCCGGCCGCCCTGTTTAGGGTGACTCGCTCCCTCCTAAATCAGGAGGTGAGGGAGGATCCCTTGCAGGGCCGTGCCGAGGAGTTTAACCAACATCTGTCAGACAAAATCGCTCGGATTCGGACCGGTCTGGACTCTGACTGGGCAGAGTCTGACGATCAGGACATGGGCAGTCTTGTCGATATCACCTGGGAGGAGTTTGATTCTGTGACTCCGGAGGAAGTGGACAGGATCATGGGGAGGCTGAGCACCACCACATGTTTATTGGACCCGTGCCCTTCCTGGCTGGTCTATGCAGCCCGGGAGAGGACACGCAGCTGGTTCCAGGCAGTTATATCGGCTTCTCTGAGTGAGGGTAGCTTTCCCGCCGTCTTGAAAGAGGCGGTGGTGAGGCCTCTCCTCAAGAAGCCTGCCTTGGACCCAGCTGTATTGAACAACTTTCGTCCTGTCTCCAACCTTCGCTTTCTTGTGAAGGTTGTTGAGAGTGTGGTGGCGCATCAGCTCCCTCTGGTCCTGGATGAAGCGGATTATCTGGACCCGTACCAATCGGGTTTCAGGCCCGGGCACAGCACGGAGACGGCATTGGTCGCGCTGGTGAATGATCTCTGGAGGGCTCGGGACAGGGGATATTCCTCTGTTCTAGTCCTATTAGACCTCTCGGCGGCTTTCGATACCATCGACCATGGTATCTTGCTGCAGCGTCTCAGGGGACTGGGAGTGGGAGGCACAGTCTTACAGTGGTTCTCCTCCTATCTCCAGGGACGTTCGCAGTTGGTGTTGGCAGGGGGGCAGAGGTCGACCGCGAGGTCTCTCATTTGTGGAGTTCCTCAGGGGTCGGTCCTCTCGCCTCTCCTGTTCAACATCTACATGAAACCGCTGGGTGAGATCATTCGTGGCTTTGGAGTTGGGTATCATCAGTACGCTGATGATACCCAACTTTTCCTTTCGACCCCAAACCACCCCAGTGATGCCCTCAACGTGATGTCCCGTTGCCTGGAGGCGGTTCGGGTCTGGATGGGGAGGAACAGACTTCAACTCAACCCCGACAAGACTGAGTGGCTTTGCATACCTTCATCCCGGGTTTATTCGGATATTCCACCTCTGACGATGGGGGGTGAACTATTACCCCCCGTCGATAGGGCTCGCAACTTGGGAGTCCTCCTAGATTCACGGCTCACCTTGGAAGACCATATAGGAGCTGTGACTAGGGGGGCCTTCGCCCAGGTTCGCCTGGTGCGCCAGTTGCGGCCCTATCTTAGCCGGGATGATTTGTGCACGGTCACTCATGCGCTCGTGTCCTCTCGTCTGGACTACTGCAACGCTCTCTACATGGGGCTGCCCTTGAGGACCACCCGGAAGCTCCAACTGGTACAGAATGCAGCCGCGAGAGTTGTGTTGGGAGTCTCCCGATACTCCCACGTTACACCTCTGCTCCGTGAGCTGCATTGGTTGCCAGTTGTCTTCCGGGTGAGATTCAAGGTACTGGTAACGGTGTTTAAAGCCCTCCATGGCATGGGGCCGGAGTACCTTAGGGAACATCTGCTGCCGGCATCAAGCTCCCTGCGCCCTGTGCGTTCCCACAGAGAGGGCCTCCTCAGGGTGCCACCGATCAGAGAATGTCGATTGGTGGCCCCCAGGGGGAGATCCTTCTCTGTGGGCGCCCCAGAGCTGTGGAATCAGCTACCGGTAGAGCTCCGGATGGCGCCCGATCTTCGCTCCTTTCGTCGCGATCTCAAGACGTTTCTGTTTGTTCAAGCCGGCCTAGCCTGATGGGGATTGGTGGGGTTTTTTATTTTTGGTGTCTTAATTTTAACTTGGTGTTTTAGAATTCTATTCCAATTGTCTTAACTTGGGCAATCATTTAATCTCTTTTTAATGTTTGTATTTAGTATTTTATTCTGCCCTGTGAACCGCCCTGAGTCCTCAGGGAGAAGGGCGGTATACAAATATTATTAAATTAAAATTAAATTAAATATATTGACAGCCATGACTAAATTTGTGGTGGTAGGGTGTGTGGCAGAATTTACAAAAATAGCGTTCACCCAGGAAGCCCTTGATATTTTTGATGCTGTAGTAATGCTTGTCGTGTAACAATATAAACACTATTTTTTCTTGCTGTGGGCTACCTGTGACAAAAAACCTCCACCCGCCCTGCATATAAAACAAGATCTTTATAGTGACTCTTAAATCTTCTTCAAAGAGGTATATCTGAGTACAGTCAATCCTGTTTTCTGTGGAAACACCCAGCCTGCTGTGAAGTTCCCTGGCCCTGGTAATAATTTCTTGATTTCTATCATCCACACCAATCAGATAGAACAAACAGCTGGCAAAACACAGAAATTCACCTTCCACATTGAAATCTACTAGGTGCTATCTTTTTTTCTTTAGCACTCTGCTGAGCAGTACAGTGTTTAACTTCCTAAGCCCACCCCCTCCCTGTTCTTCACAATAGTAACCACTAATAGTAAATTACACACACCCACACAATATCTCTGCCTTGCTTTGAAGCAGATTTTTAACACTGATCAGAAAATCATCAGCATTTAAATCATTCACAAGCCTCCTAAGAGAAAAGAGAGGATGATTTAGCCCCTCTGCATCCACCAAAGTCGAACAAAATCGTTTGGACCTATGTCTCAGGCAACATTATTCAAAAGAGTCTGTACTGCATTATGAATAGCCTCTATAGCATCTACAAAAGACTGGATTCAGTCAAGTTTAGCAAATCTATATCGATGATAGTGTTCCACAGCCCTGAAATTTCAGATAGGCTTCTCCCATGATTGCACCATATCCAGATAAATAGCGTTCATATTCTGACAGTTTGCAGAGTTAGGGGCTTGTAGCGGGGGCATAGAATGACATATCTCCTCTTCTGGTTGAGATACAGGCATAGATTCACCACTAACGCTGCCTGCTGGGGATGCGGGAAGTTCACCTCCATGCATTTTTGCTTTTTTGCAGGCCGACTCTGGTTAAACAAACAAACAAACAAAAGGCTATCACCAAAATTCCTAATAATGTAATACCACTCCTCCTCCCTTTAGTTTCTAAAAATAATACTAATGGTTTTGTAGTTGGATAAAATGCTAGATATTATACCTCCTAACAGCATTCGTGTTGCGTAGCTTGTGGAAGGCTTTTGGCTGTCACCCCGGACTCCTTGGCACTCTGTTGGAATTGTGAAATCCACAAATGGCTGGTCATCCTCCCATTCTGAAGGAAAACAAAAAACCCCTACATTCAGAATTGTTGCAGAAATATTTATAAGAATCTAAATGTATGAAAGTATGAAAGACAAATACCTTCATATACCCTCAAACATTCTGAGTCTGTCAATTCATTCTAGTGAAAGAAAACAAGCAATAAGATAAACAAGCAAGCATACAAAAATGTTACAAACCCCATTTTGCATCTAAGTGTTTCAAAAATTAGGCATAAACTACTTACATTAGTAACATCTTTTCTGAAAAGGCTCAAAAGCGTTCATGCTGTGTAGCTTGTGGAAGGTTTTTGGCTGTTACCCCGGACTCCTTGGCACTCTGTTGGAATTGGGAAATCCACAAAAGGCTGGTCATCCTCCTATTCTGAAGAAAAAGAAAAACCCCAACATTCAGAATTTCTGCAGAAATGTTTTAAAAAGGTAAAGGTAAAGGTTCCCCCGCACATGTGTGCTAGTCATTTCCGACTCTAGGGGCCAGTGCTGATCTCCATTTCAAAGTCAAAGAGCCTGCGCTTGTCCGAGGACGTCTCCGTGGTCGTGTGGCCAGCATGACTAGACACCAAAGGTGCATGGAACGCTGTTACCTTCCCACCATAGTGGTCCCTATTTTTCTACTTGCATTTTTACGTGCTTTGGAACTGCTAGGTTGGCAGAAGCTGGGATGAGTAACAGGCGCTCACTCTGTTACGTGGCACTTGGGATTCGACCCGCCAAACTGCCAACCTTCTGATCGACAAGCTCAGCATCCTAACCCACTGAGCCACCGCATCCCCTTTGCAGAAATGTTTATAAGACTCTAAATGTATGAATGTATGAAAGACAAATACCTTCATATATCCTCACACATTCTGAGTCTGTCAATTCATTCTAGTGAAAGAAAACAAGCAATCAGACAAACAAACAAGCATACAAGAATGTTACAAACTCCATTTTGCATCTAAGTCAGGGGTGTCAAACTCAATTTCATTGAGAGCTGCATCAGCATTGCAGTTACCCTTGAGGGGCTGGGTGGGTGTGACCAGGGTGGACATGGCCTACTGGTTGGGCATGGCTGGAGTGTTTGTGACCTACTGGGTGGGCATGGCCAGCTCTACATTGTTCGTGTCAATGGTGCCTATGGGGGCCTTGGCAGGAGTGGGACAAATCTGAGGGTCTCTGGCAGAAGGAGTTGGGACTGGGGCAAGTGCCGAGGCATGGTCCACTGGAGGAGCCTCACTCTTCCTCTCAGGCCATGTGGGGGGGGAGGCTGGATGGTGATGCGGAGGTCAAATGCCCAGCCTATCCATCAAGCACCCGCAGCACTAAGCCCACCCCCACTTCCCCAAGGGGGTGCCCAACTGCTGTGCTTGCTCTCCTTAGCCAGGTTGCTTATGATGGGTATGAGGGCAACATCAAGAGGGAGGCCCACTTCCTTTCCATGTGAGGAGACCTGGTTTTGTTTCCAAAGCTTCCTTAGCAATAGGATGGGAGACCACCCAGGTTAGGCCAGGAGGAGGAGGCAAGGGGATGATGAAAGGGCAGCAGGGAAGGACTAAGGCAGGACTTCCCTCAGACCCTCCCTCTCCTTCCTTCCTTCCTTCCTTCCTTCCTTCCTTCCTTCCTTCCTTCCTTCCTTCCTTCCTTAGAACAGAGTGATGGGAAAATATTTGAGATGAGGGAGGGAGAAAAACAAGCAAGAAATGCAGCTGGGGAAGTGTCATCCTTCATGAGGAATGAAGAAATGTACAATTGCCTGGAAGGGACCAGCACATGGCCCTCTCCTCACAGCGCCGAGAGGCTGAGCCGGGTGGCACAAATCTTAAGAGAAGCACAACGCTGCTCAGCCCCTAGCCTGCCCGAAGTAGGCAGGGCCATGTGCTGGCCACTTCCAGGCGATGGTGCATTTCTTCATTCCTCACAAAGAGTGATACCTCCCCAGCGTGCGCCCAGGGGGCAGGGCCGATGCAGAAGGGGCCGGTCCCTCACTGTTTCCAAATGGCCTTGTGGAGCTAAGACTGAATGTATTTCAGCATAGATGACCACCACAAAATTGTACATTGACTCCTGGCCGGCCTGGGCCAGAGCCAAGGCAGCGGGGGCCGTTCCCTCACTGTTTCCAGGATGGCTTCGCGGGCCACATGAAACCACTTCGCGGGCCGCATCTAGCCCCCGGGCCTTGTGTTTGACATGTCTGATCTAAGTGTTTCAAAAATTAGGCATAAACTACTTACATTAGTAGGATTCATTCTGAAAAGATTCTTCTTAGCAGATCAAATTGCTCTGGGTATGACAGAAACCATCAAATGTGACTGTCCCAGTAAGGACCATGCTTTTATACAGGCTGTTGATGTCACAAATTAATCCCATCAGAGTTAGTGAGTTCTTCTCACATTTGCAAAACTGCCCACCTGCCTCATCAGGAAAACCTGATTGTATAATATCACATGAGCTTTGATTAAATTGTATCTCTGTGTTTAACACCTAACAAGGTTAAACAGAGGGCCACCAAAAGAAAAAACATAATACAACTTTCATGTGATTTTTAAAGCAAATTTTATTATAAATTTCATAGAGTTAACAATTTCTTGTAATCAATTTCTGTTACATTCTGACATATGAACCTCTTCAGAGACAATGGCAATTCGGCTTCAATCTTTGACATTAATGACAGTGGTTTACGCTTAATCGCGATATGATGTATGAATTTCTTGAGCTCACCAAGGGAATCCCTGGTGAAATATAAGTTATTCACTTTGCCAGAAATACTGATGATGACCCAGAGAACATGAGTCATAGAAAGTCTAAAGCATAAGCTGTTAATAAGCTCTGTTTCACTGGTACCATCTGCATGGTCTTCATCTGATTGTAGACACCCTATTAAACAACGGTGTAATATTTTAATGATACATGCTTTCAGAATCTGATTCATGGTGACATTTTGAGATTCCACCATTTCTAAAACAGGAAATAAGGTAGAATTAATCTAGCTGTTTCAACTAATCAAAATACTGTTTTCTTAATTTTTATATTTACTTACCATTTGATGTTTTGCAGAATCTGCAACAACAAGGCTTTATAGGTTTGTTGTCTTCAATGAAGCCATATAGCTCAGATCCTTTTCTTATTCTATGCCCATGCTTCGGAGGTTTGAGGGTCAAATTTACATCAAACAAATCTCCATCAGTATTTGCCATCTTCAAAAGAATGCTGGAATTAAATCGCTAGCTGTTCAGACCTGCCTGTACAATCTCCCCTGCGCATGCTATGACACGTCCTTGAGCCTTGCGCCTGTCCAGAATCACGGGGTATGACATGCCCAGGCATGTCCCGAACAAGGCCTAAACCCCTTTTTTATTATCAGGCACAAACACGCATGCCCGGATCCACAGCCCTAACATGCCCGAACAAGTCTACTTCCCACCTGGCTGGTTGCCCTTGTGAGCATTTTAATTCCTGTTAATATTCCTTGTCTTTTTGCTGTAGGGGGTGCAGCATAAATTTTATTAAGGCCGTGCTTTGTACGGTTACATGTACATGTGGATTTGAGGGCTCAATTGACAAAATATGTGTCTTTAGAGTTTTACAAAGGTAAATACCAGCTGCGGGTTTAAAATGGTTTTTTCCCCCCACCCTGCATTTGAGAAAATGATTTTAAAACCTCCTAGAAATAAATACCTTTTAGAAAAAAGGGGGTTAAATGCAAACCCTGGCTACCTTTTGGGGCCTCCTTTTTTCCCTGCTTTTGAGGCGCTGATTTTTAAAACTCCACAAAAATTAAAAGCATCATTAGGCTAGAATGATTAGAAATAAAAAGCATTTTTATTATTATTATTTCACAGCTTCCCAAAGTAGGGCTTGTTTCCCAAAAACACAGGACTCTGTTAATTATTTACTTTATTTAGCTTATTCTGTTTGTTTTGAATGTCCATAGAATTAGTCTAGGGTTAAGCTAATCATGTACCCAGAGGCTTGACTGCCTTGACTTATTGATGGGGGATAGGTTCAAAACGGCTTATCTGAAAATAGGGTTGCTAGGGTTACTCTTGCTTATCTTGATGTCACTTCCGCTCGCCATATCTGAAAATTGGGCGGTTATTTCTGCATAGGGCCATGATCTGCTGATGTAATCAACACCACGTGGGTTTGTTTACTTTGATGACATCACTGATCAAAAGTGCTGATAATTTTCATTAAAAAAGGTATACACTATTACTACTCATTATGTTTCAATAGTTAAATAATATTGCATATAAATATATTTTATGAAGATAACTAAAACTCTTAAAGGAACCATGTATAACACTTCCTGTCTACAGTCAGGAGATGACCACTGAGTTGCTATGCTGGGTGGGGCAGGCTCATTAAACAACTATAAAGAGTCCCAGAGAGGATGCCAAGCTGCCTCTCTACAAGTTGAGCAACCGTGGGGAATATACTAGGGTCTTTCAATATTAGCTATGCCCATGGGATGACCCTTAAAGGTCCTTCTCTGTATGTCCTCACTTTTGAAAGTTAAATGTAGAAAGGTTTCAAAGTAGACTTGTAAGGCATATTTGAGTTTTTTTAAGGAAGACAAGTTTTTTTTATTCCAGTTATTTAGTTCTGTGATTGTTTTAAGCTGTTACTTTAAGATGTTTACCTTCTTAATCAGTAACTATTTTAATGTTGTATTTTAAAATAGGTATCTGAAATATTATTGATTATAGACTGGGTCCAAACATATACTGCTTGCTTTTTCACCCTTTTGTACTCTGTATAAGAAGTTAGTGATAATAATACAAATTACTGATTTCCATGGGAGTTTACCATACAATCTTACACACTCTAATTAGTATGTATAGTCTCTATTCAGAAGGTAGTCCAGTGGGGAAAGGACTGGAGTTTTAGGATTGCAACTTAGTGTTATTAAGAACCTTGCTACATTAGGAATTTTAATATTCCTTGTTTGACCATAGAGACTTCCACATTCTTTTATTTTTGTATGGCTAAAAATCTATACCAATTTTCCTAGAAGTTGGGAGTTCTTAGAGAATTGCATCTGGAAGTAACCATGTTATGAAAGATCATTACAGTTGATTATTACGATACTATACCATGCTTTTGAATAAGATTTGTTGACTTCCTGAGCACCTACCTCTGCATAAGCACATAAGAACAGAATTCCTGAATCAGACAAGTCCCCTATTAGCCAAGCATTTTGTTTCTCATGCATACAACCAGATGATTTTATGCTGCTCATGAACAGGTGATGACAACATATCCATCTTCCACCATTGTTCCTCTGCAACTGTAATTTGGAGGCATCTTTCTCCAACCCAGAGTTAACGTGAAACCTTCAAGACTAATAGCCCTGATAAATTTGCCTTTATGATTATCCAAATGTCTTTTAAAGCTGATGAAGTTATTGCCAGCTTCTATAGCTGTTCCTAGGTGTTCCAATTTAATCTGATTTCAGCCTTCTTTTTATATGGATTTGTTTTAGAAGTCATCTTGAAAGCACTTGACAAATAGTAGAATAAATCTCATAAACAACAGATTGATAGTCAGAGTCGCAGCCATTGATCATATTTGCATGTATACAATTCTTTCTTGTTGAAATGTCATTCATTTTTGCTAATATTGGTATGACAGGAGGATTCCCCCGACAAAAAAGATGCCGTTTCTTGCCTATTCTAAAGTCTGCTTATGTTTATGTACCTTGGTTGGGGTTTTTTTTTCAGAAATAGGCATATGTGTTTGAGATATGAGACAATTTTTATATATCTAGGTGTATTGTGTCTTTTTTCCTAAATGCTTAGCCCTGGGATATTAAGCAATTGAAATCTGTCAAAGAAAACCCACTCAGGACTCCTTTGCAGCAGAGACAATCAGGCAAAGATATAGATGCCTATTTTAAACTTGCTTAGGCATTATGACCTACTTTTTCTGAATAATTGAAGGAAGAAAATACATGACCACCTTATTCACTGAGAAGTTCCAGTGTTTTGAAACAGAGCAACTTGTCATAGTGACTTGTGAATAATTAGCTAGGTTATGGCTGCAATCCAAATACTATCCTGATAGTTGCTTTCAAAATTAAAACGGCAGAACCTAGCTAGACTATATCCCTTTCTCTACTGTGTATATTACGCATATAAAATAAAGGTAAGACCCATTTCTGAGTAACTTACTTCAGTTTTATGTTTCCCAACTCCACTGACAGTTGCCCAGAAAACAAAGCTGTTGCCTTTTTTTTACCATGGCCAGTTTTCCAAACCAATGTTTTAAAAAAAAAATAGAAAAAGTATTTGACAAAAACACCCTTTCCAACTTAGATTTACTGAAGCACTGTTCCCAAATGCCAATTCCTTAATTATTTAGTAACTCACTTCAGCTGATAGTCTTCCATACGCAAATACTTTCATCTCCAGTCTATACCAGATGGTAATGTAATTTTGAAATGGTTAACAATTGCAGTTTTTGTCTACATCCAGGTCAAGGTTGTCCTAAAGGTGCTTTTTCATGAGGCACCTGGACTTTCTTTGTTTTTTGTTGGAGGTTTTGCTTCTCATCCAAGAAGCTTCTTCAGGTCTGACATCACTTCTGACATCAATTCTGAATCAGAACTGAAGAAGCTTCTTGGATGAGAAGCAAAACCTCTTCAGCAAAAAACCACGTAAGCCCAGTTGCCTCTTGAAAAAACACCTGTGGGACAATTGCAGTTTTTTTTCATTTGGAGGATATAAAGGCACATTAGGTATTTTTAAAATGCCTTAGATGTTAAGAAAGTGAGCTACAATGTATCACGCTATTAGCATGAAAGGTGATAAATATTGTTTCAACATTTACAAGGAATAAAATTAAACACTTTATTTAATAATTTATTAAACTTGCATGCCACTGACTCTCAAAGACTCAGAGTGATTCACAACAAAGAAATTACTGTATAATAATATCAATAGTTAATTTTTAATTTAATTAAAATATAATGTACTTTTTGAGCAGAGATATAACACTAAAGTTATTTCAAGCAGTAAGGGTACTGAATCTGAAAAAAAAGTAATCTGGAACATTCTGAATTCCTTGCCATATAAAGCTAACTCTTTTTCAAACCTGGTACATTTAAGACTCCTAGAATTCCCCAGCCAGTGTGGCATTGAAGACCACATATCTTCAAGTTTGAAAAAAAACTGAGTTGCAGCCTTTAAAAGTTGGAGCTTGATTTGGAAGCATAATTTTGCCCTACCCATTGCCTGCCCAGTCTATCTTTTTGCCTCATTGTGCTTCTTGCTTTTCCAACTCAGTTTGGCAAAGAGGCAGGATGTCCATGGCAATAAAAAAAAATCAAGATGGCAGCTACAACCATGCAATCATATCCTGACACACAGCATAAAAAGATCACAGATCATGTGATTATGTTGACTATGTTGACATAGGCACTATGTTGACTTTTCATTTACTTAGGCATTCATTCATTCATTTATTCATTCATTCATCACATTTATATACCGCCCATCTCACCTAAGTGACTCTGCGTAGTTTACAGTAATTTTTCCTATAAACACTCCTGCCCAAAGGAATTTAGTTGTTGCAATATGGTCATCAGGCCATATACCTAAGAAACCATATTGCTTTTCTTTTAGGGCTGAGTTGCATAATATAGAGAACCTGTCCACAGTAGCAATTCTTAGCCGAACCCAATTCTCACTAACCACAGAACAGCTGACAGCATAATGATGCATTGTCTTAACTGTCTTTACTCTCTTCTATTATTTGCAGCTTGTTATTGTTTTGAGCTATGGAAAATAGCAAGAGAAGGGTGCATAAATCATAGACAGGAAGGGGCAGGACAAAGGCAGTTCCATTGGGGGCAGCAGTAACATTGGATTTTTGTCAGCTATTCTGGAAATACTGTAAATAACATTTTTTTAAAAAAAATCACTAAATAAGGTATGCACGGCCTGCTTTAGTTTTTATTTTATATTTGTATAAGCAGAGAAGTTGCTGTTCCTGACTGGGATTGCTACTCCAGCTCCACCTATATACTTTTGGGAAATATATTCCTCAATTCATAACCAATCCCCAGCAGAATTTTTTAAAGCTGCTTTTGTGCAACTGGAGGTGGGGCAAGGTGGGATGAGGGGTATTGATATTTTCTAAAAAAAATAATGTGGGGAGAAAATATTTCCACTAGCCTTATGTATGGTAATCACAATATAGTTTGGGCCTCCATGTATTTACAAGCGGGATATAATCAAACCAGAAAAGCAACTTTATATATCATAGTTCATTTTCTCAGAAATTCATGGAAGTGGTTTTGCAGTTTAATATTTTTACTGTGTGTTATGTGCAAATCATCTTTTGAAGATGAAGCCTGCAGAACCTGAGTTTAATTTAACTCTTCTCTTGATCTTGGGCTTAGCATTCTCCCCCTCCCCCTCTTTTCTCTTGATGGATGTTTTCTTATTCCTTATGTTATTTGTAAAGGAGAAAAGTCATACATTGGCATTGTGTGATAAGCAGTCTGAATTTTCTACAGTGTATCCCAGGAAGATGCACATTAGATCTGATTATGAAAGAAAGTTGATGTTTTGCTTTTAACTAATTAACCCAGTGTACTTTTCAAACGAAGTGCTGCAGCCGTTAATTATTTTTCCCCTGCTAAGTGTTGGCAAACATCATCTATTACCCAAACATGACATAGCTGCCTTTTTGTGAACCACCAGAATCATCTTCCATGTCACTGTTTGACAGGAGGATGGTAAAACTGCATTATTTAAATTGCACATCAGTCATAAAAATTGAAGAGTAATTTGTCAAAGTCACAGCTGTTCTCAATAACTACTTGGAGATGACTAAGTAATTAATCAATAATGCATTTTCACCTTTTCATTTCCCAGATTGCAGGTGCTGCTGTGCTGAAATGCCTTGAAATAATAGAATGAGATGTTCAGTGTCTGCTGGACTGGCAGCTCCAATCTTCAGGAGGGAGCTTCTAACAAGGCTTGTATCCAAGATGGAAATGTTGCTGGAATACAGTCAGTAATTTTGTCTTCATAAAAACTTTATGATCACAATGATTTATAGAGATGGAGATTCAGTAATCTCCAACATCAGGGTATGCCCATTGATTTCTTGCAAGCAAGTCAGACTTCTCTAATTTGATGCTCTCCAACTGTGTCTAGAGAGGATCAAATGGTAAATGGTAATTCTGGGAACTGAAATTTAATCTGTCTGGACAGGCCAGGGTAAAATTTCTGGCCCAAGTGGGCAATCCATGCCCCAGGTATATTATAGATACAAAACAAAATAAATCCTCAAGTTCCATACAAACCCCACCCTCACCCATTTACTTTCTAGCTTTCAGCACCACCAAACATTAAGCTTGTTTTTTGACTCCCAGAACTTGTACAAAAAAAAGACACAATCACACACTATGAAATATTGGGGGAGGAGTATTTGCTTTGTGCTATATTGTTTTGGACAGCTGATAGATGTTTATTATTGAATCCTGACTGCAGACAATGAAACATTAATTTAATTATTATTGGATTAATATCCAATAATGCAAACTGTAATAAGTGCTAGAAATGCTAGCAAAACAAGAGATAAAATATTCCATATATTTCATAATGATTAAAACATAATAAATGAGTGCATTACAATATAATAAAATCAGTAAATGAAGCAACTGTAATATAGTTGACCAAAAAAGCCACTCCGTAATAATCTATAAATAAGAGTCAAAGTATAATCAATGACAAAAGCATATTAATTCACCAATTGGGCAAGACCTGGCTTAAAAAACATTAACTATGAGAGAGACCTTGGAGTCCTAGTGGACAATCACTTGACTATGAGCCAGCAGTGTGCAGCAGCAGCTGAAAAAGGTAATACAATCCTTTGTATAAATAGAGGCATAGAAGCAAGATCATGTAAAGTATTAGTACCGCTTTATAAAACCATAGTAAAGCCACACCTGGAATACTGCAGCCAATTTTAGTCACCATATCACAAAAAAGATGTTGAGAGTTTGAAAAAATACAGAGAAGAACAACTAAGATGATCAAAGGGCTGGAGACTAAAACATACGAAGAATGGCTGAAGGACTTGGGTTTGGATAGTCCAGGGGTAGGCAACCTTGGCTCTTTTATGACTCATGGACTTCAACTCCCAGAATTCCTGAACCAGCATGGCTGGCTCAGGATTTCTGGGAGTTGAAGTCCATGAGTCATAAAAGAGCCAAAGTTGCCTACCCCTGGGCTAGTCTAAGGAAAAGAAGAAATAGGGGACACATGATAGCAGTATTCCAATATTTGAGGGGCTGCCACCAAAAAGAAGGGGTCACATTATTCACCAAAGCACCAGAGGGGAGGACAAGAAATAATTATTGGAAACTGATCAAAGAGAGAACATGGAATTAAGAGAAACTTCCTGACAGTGCGGACAAATAACCAGTGGAACAGCTTGCCTCCAGAAATCGTGGGCACTCCATCACTGGAGATTTTTAAGAGGCTAGTCAGTCACTTGTCTGAGATAGTACAGGTCCTCCTGCTTGAGCAGGGTTCTGGACTAGAAGACCTCCAAGGTCCCTTCCAGATTCTATTCTATTCTATTCTATTCTATTCTATTCTATTCTATTCTATTCTATTCTATTCTATTCTATTCTATTCTATTCTATTCATATTAAGGTTATGTAAATTCTTTGAAAGAGTTTCTTTGGAAATTCCCAATGGGCCAACAAAAGCCTTGAAAAAGAACAGGTTGCTTTAATTCTTCCCCAAAAGTTCCTTCAAATGCATTTTAAATATTTCTTTTGGAGAATTTGCATAGTTCTAATAAGCACAATAAAACATTTATAATGTTGTGGGATAAAGGGGAAGAAAAGTCATAGCTATCAATCCAGGTTCAAGTCTTAGATGGTCTTCAGATTCAGATGAAAGTTCAAAGAGTGAAAAGGAAAAGGGGGAAGGGAGGAAAAGGTCACGAAGAGAAGGAGTTGTTATGTTGGTTAAATACGGTAGGCTGAAAGAGAAGAATGTCACTTCTTCAATGTTGGGGGGGAGGAAAGGCTAAAGATTCAGACAAGGTTGTTGTGGGGGAGAATTGGTGTTGGAATGCTAAGCACACTACCCTGAGTTTCTAAAGAAAAGGTAGAATATAAATCTAAGAAATAAATATTACAGTGGCATACAAGTGATACTCATGATATCCTGATTGGCTATTTAGCTTCTGAAGTAACCCTCAAATGTCATTGGTCATTACTTCTCTGAATTTTCATTGGCTGTCAATTATTTCCTGGGGCATGCTATGAAAGTATTATTAAAACAGTAATAGATAATTAGACCAAAATATTAGTAATTTCTTTTCCTTAGTTTCTTAACTTACTTTCTCACTTCTCAACTCTCAATTCAGCTATTGGTAATTGTTATAAATTTGTTCCATCAAAGCACTGTTTAGACACAAAGATACCCTTAACAAGAGGCCACCTCCTTAGGTTATATTGCACCTTTCAGCTAGAACTTGAAAGGCCTTTGCTTTAAGAATGAAATTTAAAAATGGAAATGGAAATCATTCTGTAATCTAACAATAAACCAAAACATACCCCTCTTGTTTTCATATATTAATTGACCCTTATGCAACTTTTAGAGTCACAAAAAGAAACTACAAATTGTAAATATAGCTCACAATCCAATCATAGCCCTTTTGTCAAAAGAAAAACTTTTCTGGAACAACAGAATACCATATTGCCATAGAACTATATGAAAAAAGAAATCCAGATTTTATTTAGGAATGCACAAATATTTGATTTAGTCTTATCTGGCTCCAGACTTCAAAGCATTTTCTTACTGTGTAGCACACATTTGTAATTTGTGGCTCATGAAACCTCTTAGTGAATGTCTTACATTCCAATCTTTGCAACCTGAATAGAGAAACCCAAATGTTAAAGCAGCTCTTGGTTCTAGCCATAATTCCTCAAAGTCAAACTTTTTGATCAAGACTTCCTTGATTTAATACAGGACCAGAAAGGCTCTGTTTTCCAGGAAATCTAATTTCATGTTTATGCTATCCTTAAAGTATAAGTTTGTTTTTGGCTTTTAGTAGCTTTAGTAGCAAATATTGTACTGATACACTCCTTGTTCATAGCAATCAAAATGCAATTGTACTAACAAATGTGTTAGGTTGGAAATCCATCAATTTCATCAACTCTTTTTCTATGTACTGTGTTGGGGCCACATTGGAAAAACAAAACAGATGAGGTTGTAGATTCAGGGCCCAAAATGATTCCATTGAATCCTTTTCTTTTTAACAATTTTGACCGAAAATCTTCACTCAGAACTCTCACCATGGGTGACTTGAAACATCCGTCTCTTAACATCTGGGAAAAAGTGGTAAGATCTGACCTAATGAAGAAGCTGAATGGACAATGGACAAGAAAGGTAACTTACATTTTTTTCAGTTTCATCCCCCAAAACTGAAAGAGTGGAGGCAGAAGCATCTGCAGCTGGATCAACAATGTCAAAATAGTGAGCACCATCAGGCAGCAGAAGCTTCTACTGCTTTAAATGTGCAATGCACGGATTGCACTATCAATAGACTTCAATCACCAGCTACTATTCTGAGTAACTGCAGAAACTTCCACATTTTTGAGCAATGATAACTAGGCAACAATCAACAATTTGTGGACAGCAGAAAGCAAAAGTAAAGGAAATAACAGAAAGCAAATATTTATTCACTATGAAAATTATTTGGTTTGAACATCTTCTCCATCTGCAGGAGTCTGCATATCAACCTGTATTTGTAAATACACAAAACTTAGCAAAGCATGGTCTCTTTCCAAACTAAATGTTGAACTAAGGAATGAAACTCCTGAAATTTGTCGAGCTATATATAACTACCACGTAAACATAAAATGATTTGTAATCTCACAAACAGTACCTTGGATAGTGAGGAGGAGTTTGGCCTGGCACCAGGAAGACCAGGTTTTAAGTCACCTTGTGTCACAGAGGCTCACTGAATGACTTAAACTAGCTTTCTAACTTACTGAAAAGTTGTTGAGAGATAAATAAGAGCAATGCAATGTAGACGTTGTGCATAGGCATTGCAGAAGAAAGTTGAAATGGGTTACACCAGGGGTGCCAAACTTGCAACATCACGTGACGTGTTGCAATATATCGCGACTTTTTTTCCATTGCTGGCAATGGGGTGGGCGCGGTTTCACCATGACACATCTGGCCCACGGGCTGGCAGTTTGACACCTCTGGGTTACACTATAGGCAGACCTCTTCCTTAATGCTGAATTAATATGTTAATATGCAAAATAAAACATTCATAATGGAAATGTATACATTTCCAACAATTATATGAGAGAAAACTATTTTCAGATTTGTCTTCCATTGTCTTCCCTGGAACTTTTTTCTCCAACTTCCCAGTCCAGCCTAGAGTTTTGAAATACTATTTTCCATTCAAATGCTATCCAGATCCAATCCTGCTTAGCTTCTGAGACAATGAGAAGTCCAATCAATAGTCATATACAAAAGTTGTTATACAAGATTCAGGAAGCATTGGATAGCCCATGTACAGAAAAAGCACTGTATATGGACCCATAACATGCATACGTGGTCTTTCTGCAGCCTCAGTGTTCCTACAGAGGTATTCTGAAGCAGAACACAGCAGGAAAAAGAAAGCCAACAGTATGCAGCAGTATAACGATTTTTTTTTATGTATACCTCCGTAGCCAATGCTGGTACTTGCAGAGAAACAAGTAGGAAAAGACATATTTAAATATAATCCTCTGTTACATTCTTTTGCAAGATCATTCTATATAAGCACCTTCTAAGAAGTATATATTTTGCACCAGGTGATGTCAGAATGGAAGCCTTGTGAAACAGACTGATTCTTTCTTTCTGACATTGTAAGTGTTGAAGCTAGTAGGGTGGAAATCTCATTCTTATTCAAAAAGATAGGGGAAAAAACCCTAGATTTCAAACTTTGGGACTTGTTAAGTGCAGGGATCCTAGATGTTATGACTGAAAAATTCAGAAAAAAAGTATGGCTTCCTAATTTTTTGCAGCAAATCTACTAATTTAGTCCTTTTGATCTGCTTCGGAATGCAAAGCAGAAATACCATACCTGCTACAAAGCCATAGCAGACAGTGTAAGAGTTATGATTAGAAAAAAGAACTGCAGGAAGTCTAAGCCAGAGTCACATTTTCAGGATTTAGAATTAGGTCTGCAAAATTATATTTTATATATACACATACATATATACACACATACATACATACACATACATATACTCTGTGTGTGTGTGTGTGTGTGTATGTACAATCATACATATACAGTATGTATGTATGTATGTATGTATGTATGGATGGATGGATGGATGGATGGACATAAGTACGTATGGATAGATAGATAGACAGACAGATAGACAGACAGATAGAGCCTGTAAGACACCCAGAGTTAAATAAAATAAATGAAACTATATAATAATGAAAATAAATTAAAAAGTTGGGGGGGGGTGTTGTGTTAAAATAAATAAGGTAAAGGTAAAGATTCCCCCGCACATGCGTGCTAGTCGTTTCCGACTCTAGGGACCAGTGCTCATCTCCGTTTCAAAGCCGAAGAGCCAGCGTTTGTCCAAGGACGTCTCTGTGGTCATGTGGCCGGCATGACTAGACACCAAAGGCACATGGAATACTGTTACCTTCCCACCGCAGTGGTCCCTATTTTTCTACTTGCATTTTTACGTGCTTTCAAACTGCTAGGTTGACAGACGCTGGGATGAGTAACAGGCGCTCACTCTGTTACACGGCACTCGGGATTCAACCTGCCAAACTGCTGACCTTCTGATTGACAAGCTCAGCGTCCTAACCCACTAAGCCACTGCATCCCTTGTTAAAATAAATACATGAATATAAATATCTGCCTCCTGAACCACACAAATTACTAAATTTCTACAGAAAAATTAAACCTTACCCATAGATATATACCCAATTCATACACATACAATATAAAAAACCCAATATTTTTAGTTGTACTCCAAGTTTAATAAATCCAAAGTTCTTCATAAATTGATAAAAATCCAAATGTTTGATATATAATTTCAAAATCACATTAATTTAAACCTGAGTAAAGTGATTCTAACGAGCTTAAACCAAAACCTCTATGTGACAGGCTCAGGTTCTTTGTGTTAAATATCCTAAAATGCATCTATCACCAACATAAATAGATTGACATTGAAGCTTTCTTAAAAATTCACTGAAATGTCCAATGAATATAAAAAATATATTCTGATGAATTACTTATCGTAAAATGATAAGGTGCATAGTTAATATTTCTTTTTTTAAAAAAGACAATCCCAGTGATTTATTAAGATAGGATACCTTAACACTATTTGAAACTTTTTAGAAATGGCTAATATCTTGGTAAAATTTTCAGTTTTCATCCAAAGTATCCCAAAAGTGCTTTTCCAAAAAGACAACTGGACTTTTTTTGGAACTCTCAAAGTGCTAATGGTCAGATGACTGATCTTTCTATATCCCACCATTCAGTTAGAACCAAAGAAGCTTCTTTTTTTTTTTTATTGAAAAGTTTTAAAATACAATTTTCCTTTGAAAAACCCCCCTTCCCCCTCCCTCCTCCCCTCCCTACCTCCCCCCTATCTCCCCCCCTCCCCCTCTCCCTCCTCCCTCCCCTACCCCCCCTCTACTTCCCCTCCTCCCCCCTCCCCCCCCGACTTCCCAGAGTAAAATACAAGGTATATATCTAAAAAGCAATCATAAACAATCATATACTAACAATTATAAACTTTAAAATCCATCACTCTCTAGCTTATATAGAGTAAGCCAATCCTTAACAATACTAAATATATATGAACTAAAATAAAAGAAAACTAACATCATTCCCATCTATGTTCTTCCACAATTCACTATTACCTAGACATATTCTCACTTACACACCACAAGCTCCTATCCCTATTAACCTCTCTAGCCAAAATAGGCTATAATAGATAATTCTTACACAAATTAACCCGCATTAACCCACAAAACTTTCTTCCTCTTCCTCTATAGTTAATTATCCATTAATTCCAAATTGAAAATTCTGTTACCATACATAACGTCCCAAAACTCTTAAAAACCCAACTACCACTTGACTATAAGTATATTGTGGAAGTTCCATAGATTTCTACTGGTCTTATTTTTTAGTCTTTTTTGAGCGTTTTAAGGCAGCACGCGTCACCCTCTGTTCTCTAAGATCATCCAAAAGAGTTGCAGCTTGATCTCCTCCTGTACCCTTCTCGTCCATCTGTCCATCTTCATCCTCTTGACATTCTCCTTCTCCAGATCCCTCTACAGCTTCCAAAAGTGTTGATGGGGTTGCTTTTAAAACATTGTTGTAAAAATCATGCGCTTGCTTCACAGTACCCAAACAGTACCTTTTGCCATCATACATGAAGCTCAGCCCAGCTGGGATCTCCCATCTGAACCTTATATCTCTTTGCTTGAGCTCTTGCACAAGAAATATAAAGTCCTTCCTTCTCTTTAAAATCTTTGGAGGAATTTCTTTTAGAACCAAAACTTCTTGACCAGCAATCACAACTTTAGTATCATAGGCAGCTTGTATGACTTCATCTCTAATTTCCCTTTTTACAAAATAGACCACCACATCTCTAGGCAACTTTCTCTGCTTAGCAATCCACGAATTCACACGAAACACTTTGTCCATACCTTGTTTTATTTCAGATGCTGGATGGTTCAATACCCCCTCAAGAGCCTCAGAAACCAGCTGCTTTAAATCTTCCTTAATATTCTCTTTTAGGCCTCTAATTCTAACAGCAAACTGCATCTGGTAAAATTGAGCCAAACTCTGTTCATTATCCATTTTGTCTTTTAAATCTTCAATTTCCAATACTTTTGCTTCTAATATAGCATTCTTTTGAGTCAAATCTTCCACTTGATCATCCAGCACCTCCACACATTTAGCTACTTTATGCACTGAGGACAAAATGTCTACCTTCATCTCTCTAAGTTTCTGTTCCATCCTTTCTTCCATTCTCTGCTCCAATTTCTCCAATTTCTCCTCCATCTGTGCAAATTTAACACCCATTGACTCCAAAATTAACTGGGTATGTTTTTCAAGATCCTTCGATGTCAATACATCAGGAGAATGCAACGCCTGCAGTAATGATTGTTGTTGCACCAGAGAATTTCCAGCACTCCGAAAAGTTCTAGGGGGAGGTTTAGCCGCCATCTTTTACTTACAATTGTGACGCACTTTCACTTTAAGTTTTAAGCAAAGTTCATCAAGCTTGAGAGTAAAATAAAATAATCCTCTTCATCTCTTTATCTTTCCTTCTTGTACTGCTCTGCCTGCTCTTTTCCTTTCATAGTCTCTCCTTCAAGCAGGGATGGTCGCAGACGCCTGGCTCTGCTCCATGAAATCCGGAGCAGAGACGCTGGCCAGCTGGGAGCAGCCCAGGCTACGGGGGAGTTCAATCCTTCAGCCGCCCAAGCTCCAAGCTCAGGCGGCCCCGGAGAACTCTACCCCTACCTGGGGGCTCACCCCCTCCTCTTCTCCCGAGGAGGGGGCTTCAAATTCGCCCGAACAGCTGATCGGCGCTGTTTCGGGCGAAAAAACAACAGCTGAGCCGCGGGCAGCCCGGGAAGGCTGTCTCCGTCGCCGCGGAGCCACCGGAAGTCCTACCAAAGAAGCTTCTTGAACGAGAGGCAAAAAGCTTTCAAGAAAAAAACAACAGAGTGTCCAGTTGTCTTTTGGAAAAGTACCATTGGGGCAATCATGATCTGGATGATTGAGAATCTCCATAGAAATTTCCATCCAAAGGATTTGCAATCTCCAAAACATTTTTCAATATAACAAGTACATTGAGAGTTTTATGGGATGTAAATTCATCAGGTCCAAAATGAAATGTCAAAAGATATTTTGATTGGATATACCATGTTTCCCTGAAAGTAAACACTCCTCCAAAAGTAAGTCCCTGCTGATTTTCAGTGTGGGTGGGCATAATATAAGCCCTATCCCAAAAGTAAGCCTTAGTGTGGGGCAGGACGAGTTGGCCCAGATCTTCTATGTGACAGCCAGAGTGCCCCTCCTGCCACCGCCCTTCCAGGGCCCTTCACCAACAGCCGCCGGTGGAACCAGCTACTACTGGCCCCACCCTCTGCTTGCCTGTGGCCACAATGAACCAGACCCTCAGCAAGCCCTGGGCTCCGCCCACCCTGCCTGGTGGCCCTACTGCTGCTGGGACATTTTTACTAACCTGCCTTTCAGCTGCATTGCATTTCTCTGTTCGCTTCTCAGCCTTCACTGCAGGTTTGTGGGACTACCAGTAAAATTTCTTAAGATCTCACGAGAAGTTAGAAAGTCTGATTGAACTTTTTTTTTTATCGGTAGCCCCACAAAAGTGCGATGACGGCTGAGAAGTGAATGGAGAAACGCAATGCAGCTGAAAGGCAAGTTAGTAAAAACACGCTTGGGGGAGGTGAGGGTATCTGGGCGGGGCGGGGGTGGTACAGCAACCTTACCCTGCATGGCTTCAGCAGGTGTCTGGCAGGTGGACAGAAGCAATTCCCCCCCGCCACCTGTCTTGCCTCCTCACCTCATGGCGGCAGTGGCAGCAGCCTGCTGAGCAGAAGGCGATCCAGCGGGAGCAGCCAGTAGAGGCCAAAAGTGCCCAGCTGGCATGAAAGCTGCAGCGCCCACCCTTAGCCTGGCACCTGCAGCACCAAGTAGGCATGCAGGCTGGTGCTTAGCAACCCAAAGGCGGAGGCAAGGGTAGCACAGTTTTACTGGCAGAGGCTGGCAAAGGGCCCTGGCAGGCAGGGGGTGGAGCGGCACTCCAGATCTGGGCCAACTCGCCCCACACCAGGCTCAGTTCCATTTCTGCCACTGCCCACCACGGCCACATCAGTACCACACCTGGTCCACCACCACGCTCTCACCACTGTGTTGCTTCTCCATGTCATGCATAGGTCCCTCCACGGTCCCGCACACTTGCAGCCTTCTGGTACCCTTACTGACAAAAAGTAAGCCCTCCCTAAAAGTAAAACATAGTGCTTACTTCAGAGCCCAAAGGAAAGTAAGACAGAGTCTTACTTTTGGGGAAACATGGTATTTCCATTTGACAGATTAATGCTGCCTCGTTTTTTTCTTAGAACGTATTAAATACACCGAACATATTAAGTTAATAATCTGCTGATTTTAAACTAACACGTGGGTACAACCTGCTACAACAATCCCATTCCTGTGTTAGTTACTGAAACAAGCTTTAAGGATCTGAGAAGGTTCATATAGCTGAGAAATCCTTACTATTAATTATTTAACTCAAAGAAGGAATATTTCTATAATTTAATGACTTAGGACTGGTGGATTTACAAAGGGTTGCAATTGTCTTAGAAGATCTTTGCAAAGTTCTGCTTGAATTTTATCATCATACCTAGGGTACATTAAAATGGTATAACAGAGTTGTTTTATTAATCCTGAAATCAAATCCTTATTAACAGTACTCATATCAAACAAAAATATTAAAATATATTGGCATTTACTCTTCATTCCACAGTACTGTTTCTTTACCTAAATTTCTTGCTTTAATAGAGTAGAAAGAAAGGAAATGAGAGCTAGTTTGTTGTAATGGCTTAGGCACTGGCACACTGTGAACTCTAGTCCTGCCTTAAAGACCAAAATAGCTGAGTGACCTTCAGTTAGTCATTTTCTCTC
This sequence comes from Vipera ursinii, assembly GCF_947247035.1. Taxonomy (NCBI): domain Eukaryota; kingdom Metazoa; phylum Chordata; class Lepidosauria; order Squamata; family Viperidae; genus Vipera; species Vipera ursinii. The sequence continues at coordinate 38,359,992 of NC_139516.1, forward strand.
AGCCCTCAGAAGGAAGCAGTGGCAAACCACTTCTGAAAACCTTGTCAAGAAAAGTGCAGACACATGTCCTGGGAACCTCCAAGAATCAGACATGATCGAATGGAAGAGAGAGAGAGAGAGAGAGAGAGAGAGAGAGAGAGAGAGAGAGAGAGAGAGAGAGAGAGAGAGAGAGAAGTAGGAATTAAAGGAAATTTTAAGAGGGTGAGATAATATTATGAAATATACTATACATAATATTATGGAATACCCTTAAATCTTGTTAACGTGAAGAAAGCCCCCTTATCAGAGCATTAAAGTGACTGGGTGCTCTGGAAACTAATGTGACTACTTTGAATGCTATCCCTACCTGATTTCAGCGTTAGTGTTGTCGCTGCATGTTCCCTTGTCAAGACAGCCAGAAACATTAGCATTAGCTTTCCAGAGGACACAGCCACTTTAATGCTTTGAGAAGGGGGGTGGGCTTTACTCATTCTAGTGATTTGTGAAATGTCTTTTCTGAAAGCTTTGCACAGCCCTACTGTATTTTCTATGTCTTCTTTAGATTTCTGGATTGATCAAAGCAAAAGAATAGACAAGCTGAAAACAGCAGGTTCTGTTTTTCTTGACAGGTTACATGGAGCAAAACGCATCCATCACCACTGATTCTTGAAGGTGAAATTAGAGTTTTGCAAGAATATCCAGCCATCTGGACTTGGAGGTACTTTCTCAGGAGAATATCTTCCAATGAGCTTCTCCTTGGATAGTCAGTTTCATCACTCAAAGAAACATCTGATGTTTAGCTTGATAATGTCCTTTTGGTTTTGCTTTATGAAGATGCATGTTTCAAGCAGGGCTTTCCACATGGCATTTGACTTGGTTTGTTCTATCATTTCAGAAATAGAATGGTTTTGTATAGAAAGATGAATCTTGGGAAGGGAAGGGGACAGAGGGAGGGAGGGAGAGATGGCAACCAGCAATCATGCACAATGTTAGAAAACCAGCTGCATAAACTGCATAAACAAAACCAATTTTCCTTCCTGGCTAGAAATGTTGAAAAAGTAAAACATTGAAAGAATAAAATATCAGCCATCATTTGCCCTAACTGATTCCCAGGTTATTTGGTAGCTTTCTATTTTTGTGAATAATTTTTTTAGGAATAATATTTTCAGAAGCATTTGGCATAGTATGGATAGCACCTGTCTATGGATAGAACAGTAAGAGGTGCAATCTTTTATTATCTAAATCCTAATTAAGTTTCCATTTCTTTCAACAAACCTATTTAGAATATAATAGGCAATAGGCATGTGTTTTGATCTGCCTCTTCATTTACAGTACTTGCAGGGGCATTTGTACCTATGTTGCATATTTGCAATAGGCTGTGTGGCTGAACAAAACTAGATTTGCTTCATTAACAAAAAGCCACATATTAGGAGGGGTGTTTTGACTGAAGCTTAAGGAAGCAAATTTCCCCTTTGAAATTGTTTGTGGTCCTAAGTCTTCCACATTCATCAGCTTAAAATGCCTATAAATCTCATTGTAGCAGAAAGGCGTGAGATATTTGTCCCCAAACATTATCCAGAGTCCTTCCAAGAGGTTCCAAAGGTCTGCCTGTCTACCTGAGCTCTGGCAGGTCTGGATGTGGCTGTTCACTCTAGATAAATAACTAGTTACCACCTGATCTTATGCTGGGAGATGCCCCGATTCAGCTGAAATTTTTATGGACCATCTCCCTTTCCCAAGAATAAAATTTAAATAAATAAATGGGAATCTGCTGCATGGTGCTTGGAGAAAAAACATGGTGCTTTTTATCATTTCAATAAAGGCAACAAAAATAATGATGTGAAGAAGATTTAAGCTGCATCAGGTTACTGTGAGTCTGAGATCTGCATACTAAAGCTGATCGTCATTAATCTGAGCAAACAAAGAGATGAAGGGACAAAGAATGACAGCAGATGTAAATCTATGCAAACTGAGCACAACAGCACTTAAAGAAAATAAAATATCTTTCATGCATCAGCCTGTACTTTCCCTCCCAACCTTACCTCACTGGTTTTAGGCTTCACAGGCTCCACAAGTATTGCATCCGAATCCCAGGCCTAATCAGGAAAATGTGTTATTCTCATCCTTTGTTGCTTTCAGGGCTTTTCAGTCCATTAGATTTTTTAGGAATAAAGAAACTCCTAATGTCCTTTTCCTCTGAATAGATGCTCTACCTCACTTTACAGGGAAAGATTACTTACCATGGTCACTTATCTGCAGGGCTCCAGGTCAACTATCAGGAGGGTCAAAATCTACAAGATGAACAGGGCTGCATCACAATCTCTAAGCCCCAACCCTTTTGTATGTGCATGTAGCACGACACCCACACTGGCTTTCCACAGACGGGCAGTAACATGTTTGTTGCAACATTGTGACATAAGATCCAACCATTTTCTATGTGATGTATGAGTCTTTTTGACAAAATTGTTACATTCTATACAACACATTTGCTACATCTTTAATAATGCATTTATTACATTAACCCATTGTGTGGTGTCTTTTTGACAAAATTGTTACATTCTATACAACACATTTGCTACATCTTTAATAATGCATTTATTACATTAACCCATTGTGTGGTGTCTTTTTGACAAAATTGTTACATTCTATACAACACATTTGCTACATCTTTAATAATGCATTTATTACATTAACCCATTGTGTGGTGTCTTTTTTACAAAATTGTTACATTCTATACAACACATTTGCTACATCTTTAATAATGTATTTATTACATTAACCCCTTGTGCGGACTTATTCCATACCTTTGTGTGTACATGCTTTCAAGTCCATTTTTTGACACCTTGACAAGACCCAGAAGTTTTCTTGGCAACTTTTTCAGAAGTGGTTTGCCATTGCCTGCTTCCTAGGACTGAGAAAGAGAGACCTGGCCCAAGGTCACTAGCTGGATTTGTGTTAAGGTAGGGCTAGAACTTGTAGTCTCCCAGCTTGTAGCCTTGTGCCTTCTCGCTACACTAAATTGGTTCTTACCCTTAACTACAAAGAAATAAGCCCGGATTAAACTAACTGATACAGGAGGTCCTTATTTAGTGATTGCCTTGTTCAGCACATTTATGACGGTGATGAAAAAGTAAGGTTACAATTAATCCTTGGATTTACAATCTTCACACAGTCTGTAAAGCAAAGGAAAACTAAAATAAGATCATAAGCACAGTCAGTTTCACTTAGTCTGGTGACCAAGTTTCCACTCCCAATTGTGGTCAATAAACAAGGACAACCTGTAAAGAAGAAAGAGACATTAGAATCAGTGTTTACTAGTTAGAGTGATCACATATATATTCATAGATTAAAACTTCTGCAGTTTTTCTGTTTTTTGTTATTTAATTAAATCTTTCTGAAACTGATATGGGACTCATGGTTAGACTCCAAAATTTAGCTGAATCTTTCTTTCATACTGCTCTGATCAGCTGTTGCTAAGCTGGGTCTTAAATTGACCCATTAAGAATGTCATAGGAATACAGGACATGTTTCCAAGATGAATGTTAGAGAGTAGTGAGCTAGATAGAAAAGGGCTGTTTTGGGACCTTCCTATGACCCTGTGTCATAACCCTGATAAATCCTATAAAAATGTCAAATATATTAAAAGGGGGGATTGCTGATTGTGAGAAGATGGTTGGTGAGACAAAGCTTCTTATCTTTATATCATGCATCCATCCCATCCCGCTCTACATATGCACTCTTCCACAAAGTGCAAGCAGGTTAAGGGAGAAGCTGGCCCAGGGAATGCATAGGTATAAAAGTTTTGTTTGTTTTCTTTCTCATCAGAGACGTTTGTGAAGAAGGAGGCAATTGGTGAGTACATGTAGGCTGGAGGGAAGAAGCTAAAAATTGGATGGTGATAGCAGTGACAGCATTGAAAGCAACTGAGCAGTGGAGCGGGGCAGCTGAAGAGGCAGAAATTATTCATGTGATCGGTAGTGGTCTTCAGCAACAAGTCAGTGATATGAATTTATTGCTTCCAAAGGTGTTGGAATTACTAATCAAAGAGATATATTCTGGGCAGGTTTATTCTGGTTCATTTCTCACTCCCCCTTTTGTTTTACATATCAATAACAACAAGCAAACACTAGAGGAGGTAGCATCCAATAGGAACTAACTGCCAGCAAAGTCCAGGAATGACATAACAAATTGGGTTTTCTCCCATCAGCAAATCCAGAAAGGGGACTTATAGACCAAGAAGAAGTGGAAGTCCAACCACGGCTCTTAATCAAAGACAGAGCCCATGCAACAAAATAGTGGTGGTAGATCAGTGCCTGGGACTGAGAGAAGAAGACCATTAGGAAATGTGGGACTCTCTGCCCTTTTCGTATAAGCACCTAGAATACAGAAATCAGTTTTGGTCTCCACACAATCAAAAATATGTTGAGACTTTGGACAGAGTGCAGAGAAGAGCACCAAAGATGATTAGGCTAAAGATGGAGGCTAAAACATATGAAGAACAGTTACAGGAACTGGGCATGGCTAGTCTACTGAAGAGAAGGACCAGGGGAGACATGATAGCAGTGTTCCAGTATTTGAGGGGCTGTAACAAAGAGGAGGGGGGTCAACCTATTTTCCAAAGCACCTGAGGATCAGACAAAAATAATGGATGGAAACTGATCAAGGAGAGACTCAATCTGGAAATAAGGAGAAATTTCCTGACAGTGAGACCAATTAACCAATGAAACAGACTGCCTTCAGATGTTGTTGGTGCTTCATCACTGGAGGCTTTCAAGAAAAGTCTGGACTGCCATCTATCAGAAATGGTGTAGAGACTCCTGCTTGGGCAGGGGGTTGGACTAGTTGACCTACAAGGTCACTTCCAACTGTGTTATTCTATTCTAGCACTGAGAATCAAAAATTAATAGGGCTGGAAGAAACTTGGACATCTTCTAGTCCTAGAAAACAGTGATGGAGCATCCAGAACTTCAGGAGGGAGGCTTAATAGTTCCATAGCTTAATAGTTGTTACAATCAGTCATAGTCATCACTATTTCAAGTTTGGATCTCCCACTGTAAAACTTCCAATCATTAATTCTTATTTTAACGCTGTGGGGGATAAATCCACACCTTCTTCCTTGTTATATCCATCTTCTTGAATTGGAAGACTGCTATCATGTCTCCCTTTAGCCTTCTTTTTCTTAGGTTAAACATACTAACTTCCTTTAACCTCTCTTCACAAAATTTGGCTCCAAAAGGCTTACTATCTTTGTCTCTCTTCTCTGATTTTTGTTTTTGGTTTCTAAGTATCCTTTTCAAATTATGACCTCCAGGTGGGGTATGACCAGTACTGCACAGAATGATACTCTCACTTTCCATAATATTGGCACAATATTATAATTGATACATCCCAAAACTGATTAGACCCTTTCGGCAGCTGCAGCATATTGCTGGTTCATGCTTTATTTGTGATCAGCCAAGACATCCAAATCCTTCTTATACACAGATCTTACTCAGCCAGTTTGATTTGTATGCTCCACTGATTAAACAATGGAGGGTTAGTATATCCTATTGTTTAACGATGCTGCATATTTGGAATGAGGTTCCCCTCCCCAAGATACAAGCAGTCCTCACCCTACTGGCATTTCAAAGTGCCCTGAAGAAATGGCATTTTTGCCCAAACCTTTGGCAAAGATAATAATACTCCCTTTCTTCCTTTTCCTTGTTCCTATCTGGCTTTGTTTACTCTGCCATAATTGTTTTTATTTTATGTTTTTCTATTCTTCCATGTTTTTAAATGAGCCATTGGGAGTTGGGTGGCCTATACATTTAATAAATTATTATGGTTTATCGAACAGTTAGCCAGAAATTTAGACTGGATTTGCCATTTTATCCACCTATTGAGACTTCCCAAGGATTGGGATAGGCAAATATTGTTGTTTGTTGGTGTTAAAATTATTGTTGCTAGCCTTCTCTTGGTTCATAGATGATAAAATTAAGAAGATGTTTTCCACTGTAAAAGAAAAACAATTTATTTTAATCCTATAGAGTGTAAAGGTTTATATTAAACAAAATAATTCGCACTCAGTGGCCTCCTTAAATACTGCAACCATTAGAAATGTCTGGACATTTAAATGGTAATAAATTATTGGCAAAACCTCCCTCTCTATCTCTGTCTCTATCTCTATCTAGTTCTTGCTCCCTCTAATTTATTTGTCCCAATTTATATTAATTCTACTGTTCTACATTAATACCTTACCAGTTTGCAATGTAAATCACTACTTTTAAAGCCTTAGAACAATTCTTAAAACCGGACAGCCATAATGTTCATAATAAATAATTCAGAAGGTTTTCTTTCAGCAAGGAACATAGAATCTCCATTTTCAGACTTATTTTAGCTGATGGACCCATGATGCAAAAAAAGAGTAAAGGAGAACATGGGGCTGCTGGGTGTTCCTGCCATTGTATACAAAAATTGCATCACCACCATCCGGGCCTTCAACCTGCATGTGAACAGCTTCTGAGTAGATACTGATGCATATACATAAGGCTCCTGGATTTGGGAGACTAGCACATTTGGACTGTGATCCCTCTGACATTGAGCTTTTCCCTGTCTGTAGAGCAATACAAGTGCAAATCCTTTTCATATGTTTGTGGGTAGTGGCAATGAAAGGAGATGGGGGAGGGGTTGATCTTCCCTGCATCAGAAATTATGACTGGAAACTGCCACCCCCACACCTCTATAACTTCTTTCGTATCTTCTATCAATATGTGATGTGGGTGTCTCTGAAATCTCTTATTGTTTCTTATTTCCTGGGGGAACTACTCTTAGGAACAGTTTTCATTCAGAAGTTTGCTACTTTGTTGGATTGTTTATGCACCTGTATCAGAAGAATGAAGGATGCTTTCCCCAAGAAGCAAAAATATCTGTTTTTAGAAACAACTATTTTTATTTAATAAAACTTTATATCTTATACAGATGTGGTTCAGCTTATTTTTCAGTCACCTAAAACTGTTTTAGAATTCAACACCTTGTATTTTCCCATATGTTTCAATGTACAGTTATCCGTGCTCACATTTAGCAAATATTACAAATCTATATGTGAACCCGCAACCAATATTTGGACATAAGGAGTTCCTGTTTGTTTAACTATCTCTTCCTCCAGAAAACTCCACTGCATTTCTCTGTATCACATATACTTCACTCACACCTACAGCCAGTTCCTGTGTACTCTATCCTTACTGTGCTGTTTTTCCTCCATTATCATTCTCCTCCTACCAGCATTTATTTGTACTTATTATGAACACTAGCTTTTCTTCAAAAAGCAGGTATCTCCTTTTCATGCTGCAGACGAACCTGACTAAACCTGCTTGAACAATGTAATTTTTAAAATGGGAACAGAAATTGAGTCACTTCCAAGCATTGGAAGAAATACCCGGAAAATATGACAATTCATTTAGACCCCAAACAAATAATTATTACTGGAATCTGGGATGTTACTTTATTGGAGAAATATTTGGGAGGATACAAAGTAGGGCTGTGCTAATCTATCTAAGTCCATTGGTTTCATGTATTCCAGTTTGTTAGCATCAAAATATATATGTAAATTTATGGGATATAAAGTATATGGGAGTGTGTATGCATTAAAACTGAATTATAAAATTGATTACTAAAGTGTTCGGATTCAATAGTTTGTATCCATAATGTGCCCCTATAGATATGATATTTTTTCCCAAAATGTGTTGAACCGAAAGCCTTTTCCCCATGAACAATAGCAGAGTTAAAAGGTTCATTCTTCTATTTAGAAAAGAAACAAAAACGAATCCTCACTAGAAGCAATGTAGCCCTTATGAATTGTTTATTCAAATGCTCCTTTCTAAATCCGCATTTTAACTCATATATTGTTGCTGCTACCGCCTTCCTTCTCATCTACCAAATGAGCTCATGATTTCAGCTGTCAGCATTTTGATTTGGAGCTTGTTGTAGTATTATGATGTACTTATTTCTAAATGAGAATGTCTGCCATCACCAATAACATATATCAATATATCTATTTCCATTCATTCTCCCAGAAGATTCAGTGCCTGCAAAATAGGATATATTAATTCAGTGGCAGAATAGCTCTCTATTTCAAATCCTTTGTGCTTCAAAACAAATGAAGAGATAAAGCACTAATGTGCAGTATACAGATCTTACTTTTATAAGCCCACAGAGAGGTCTGCAGGCGGTGGTAGAGAAAGTTGAGTTGGAAGCCATGACAATGCAATTGAAAATCTGCCCATTTTTTAAAGTATGTCATGTGTGTAACACACATAAAAAACAGGTTCAATTGCACTCTTATTTTTATCTTATTTTTTCTTTAACCACACCCTAGGGACATTCCCAAAAACTCGCCTATCAAACCTGCATGTCTGCTTACCTTGATTCAAAGTTGTCCTTTATTGGAGAATATATGGTTTATGAGCTCATCCAAACCCACAATTTAATGTATGTGATAAAACATAAAATATGTCCACATAAATTTCCTGCATCCCCATAGTAGTTAAGTATGGTGAATGATGCAAAGCAAATATTTTACAATGATGCAAATTAAATTCCATCTACTGGTGGATTTTCCAACCAGTGGGGAGAGGGGGGAGAAATACCCCATCAATCACTTTCTTTAACATGGACTGGGGCTAAGAGAGGCTAGAGTGTTGGGTTGAGCTATTTGTCAGAACTGATCAAGAAGTCCTCATTGACCCTGTGAATTACCCTGCTGGTAAACCATGGGTGGCTAACCAGGGGTGGTTAGAAACCAGGTTTAGCTCTGGTCTCTAAGCAGAGACCAGTTTTGGTCTCTAACCAAAGTAATTTTGTTGCTGACTGAAATAAGCACCTTTCCTGATAATTTCTGTTTTCAGGTAAGTTGTGTTTTCAGACAGGCTGAAAGGCAGTGGCTTTGTTCAGGTAGCTGAGTTGGACTGACATGTCTACATGCTAAGAGGAAGGGCCCTTAGAAGAGCTTATCAGCAGCAAAAGCATGGTTGTCTTTCCTGTCAGCCTTGGATCACCCTACAGCAGGGATCCCCAATGCCTGGGACGCAGACTGGTACCAGTTTGGGGCCTGTTGGGAACAATGGGTGAGCAAGCAAAGCTTCGTCTGTGTATGCATAGGATCTTGTTGCATGTGCAAGACCATCTTCCCCCCTCCCCCAGTCCATGGAAGACCATTTTTTCTGAATCTGGTCCCTGGTGCCAGAAAGATTGGGGACTACTGCCCTACTGCATTTGTTCTATGGGAAAGGCTCACAGATTCTTCCATCACTTGTAAATCTGGTACTTGGAGTTGCCGGTAAAGTAGGACATGCTTTCTCTCCTGCTTCACTGAGAAGCTATTACCAAGCATGATTTACCCGCTTCCCTGCTGTCATGGTCAGGTTGAACCTGGGATGCAAGAGAGGAGCATCCCAGATCTTCCATATGACTTGCCAACAAGTTGCACAAGTGGCTAAAGACAGAAGTCCTCTTGCTTCATCCATGCTTCACCCAGACAGAAATCCTCCTGCTGACATGGTGTGTGGGAGAATCTATGTAATCTCTTGTGCAAGTGTGTCACCAGATTTCATGTGGATGCTGATATGGCATGCAGGAAATTTTGGATTCTCCTAAATAGTGTGTCAATTAGTCATGCCATATGGCCAGAAATTTTTTAAAATTTCACAAGCAGAATATGAGGCAAACATCTGCTGTGATTATTCTAGTTATCAGAGCTGTAAAGCTTTTCATACAATCATACTGCAACTTTCTCAGCACTGGAAATTAAAAATAATAACTTCCTAATAGATTGCTACCCAGCCTTGTTTAATGTCTTCCAGTGAAGAAATGTTCATCTCCTCTCTGTTAAATTAGCAATCTTGCCTTCCTCAAGGACTATTCTCACTGGTCTGCATCAGGGATAGGTAATATTGTGCCCTTGAACATAGTCGTGCTTGCATGTTACTCTGTTGTCCACAACAGTTTTTCTGCACCATAGTTAAGTAGAATTATGGTTCTGTGAGTGTAACTTGCATTTGTACTGTTTGTAGTTACTGAACTTAAAGGCTGCATTTATTTCCATACTAATCAAACTATTGATATTGGCTTCTCCTGAAGGAATCTGCTCTGAGGCCACCTAAGCTGATGGATTCCACACCTTGTGGCAGTAAATTCATATAAAGAATGTACTTCCTCTGTAGCATTAGCTTTCCAAAATGTTATTATTTCAGCTTTTATTCAGTGTCTAAAACCTCTTCAAAAAGCATAGGAATCCTCCTCTCTGCAGGTGGAGAAATAGAAGCCAAAACATTATTAGAAGCAATAGAGCATGTGCTAATTTGTTCATGTTTCTATTCAGCAGGAATTTATTAAATGTTTCTAACTCCATTCATATGCAGGTCAATTTAATAATATTATCTTAGTCTCCAATGACATCCATGGAAACAATAAAAAGCTTTCTATACTTTATTGAACAAAATATACAAAACTTGATATAATCTCCAGACAGACAACCCAATTAGATTTGTAAAGTTGTTCTTGTTAAATAAAAATGGTTTTTCTACAGGTTTTGGTTTAGATTTTTTCCCTTGTTCCATCCTGTATGAATGAAGGCCTTTCCTTATTAATGAATTCAGTGCTATCCAGCCATTTTTGAGTTGCAGAAAACTATACCAGCATGAATTTTTCCATTCCCATTTTCTCTCCCTAGCCTGCCTCTTACTTCTTTATCCACTCACTACTAGGAAAGTGATGGGTGACAAAGCTTAATAGATTGTATGTATCTTGTAGTAGTCCTTCAACAGTGTCAAATTAAAGGGGAAAAATAGTAGTAAACTAGTCTCATTCATGGGTGGGAATGAGAAAAAGGCAAATTCATGGAGCTATGTAGGGACAAAATGTTGCTGGAACATTGTCAGAACTGCCACCTCACACCTGTGCATGCCTGCAATTGTTTTGGTATCAGTCTGCCATGAATTCTGGGAGGAGGGTGAGCATTTGGGCGGAAAGTGAAAGTTAAGAAAGTGAAGGCTTCCACTTGAGACAGCATTTCAAGGCCTCTCTGTGCTGAAAAGAATGCAACTGCAAGCCAGCCTACAATCAGTCGCCATTTCCAAAACATCTTCTTTGAAATGGATTGACGATGGGAGATCATCAATGGGAAATTCCTAAGGGGTAAAAGTTGTCACCTGGACTTTTGTCACGCAAATTTCAGTTCTGGCTTTGCACTACTGTATTTCACTTGTCTTCTAGTAAACTATACTTTTCTCAACCTGATGGAGTTAAGGATCATTCTTACTTAAAGGCTCAAGGTGAGTCAGGTCTGACAGGCATATTGGTGCTTGAGTGAGAGATTAATATATGAAATATGAGGGGTGCAAGGTATTGTCAGATGCATACTGGGATGCCTATATTTTGGGAGAAAGAGAAAATCAGGGACTTGAACAACAATGAATGATAATAGGTTCTCCTTCATTTCTTCAGTTATTTACTTTATGAATTCCTTGACGGGGTCAATCGTTCATATTCATTAAAAATTCTTTACACCTAAAATCATGGCACAGAATAGAATATCAATCCTAGAAATTCATTGATCAGCCCATGCAATAATTAAATAGCATGTTACCATAAAATAAGCATGTGAAAATATCTGTAAAAGACTCCCAGCATAAGGGGTGTCTGCAGGATCTGGTCAAAAAAGTCACATATACAAAAAACAAATGAAGCTTCAATTGTATTGTACCAGACATCATCTTGACTCTTTTATGTACTCCCCTGCCAATTCACTTAACGTAGATATTAGGCTAGAACTGTCACACTTTCACCTCTTTAGTCTTAAACCAATCTGGAATGTATTCCTGGAACATAGATTGTAATTCTGCATAATTCAGGCCTCTCCTGAACTTCTCCCATAAGCTACTGCTACTATCCTGTATAGATAAACCAAAGAAATTGTACACAGAGAAGTAAGACAAATGTGGGAAAATTAATCTCGCATGTCTTAATATTTGGTTTTAATGTTTGTTTTCAAAACAGGCATTGCAGTGTATAATTATAGAGATGATGTTTGATGATGTCTCTCCTCTGTTTCTCTCTATTTATGCCTTGCAAGCTCTTCCTCTATGGAAATGGGTACATTAAGGAGAATGCGAGAAATAAAATCATGAAAAGTGATAGAAACATACAAATGAGATTGAGAAGATTGTTTCTCTTCCTTTCCCTCCATTTCATGCATGGGATTGGAATTGAGGCTCGCTTTTCTCAAATATTTAGTGTAAACTGTACTTTCATATTTATGATCAGATATGAATAGACTTGCGTTCTTTAAGGAAAATGTTTCTATTATCTGTTCTATAATTCAAAATGTGAGCACTGAGGACCCACCAACTATTCTCTCCAATTATCTCCTGGACTGCTTGTTCCCCACACCTGATGGGTTACAAGGTCAATAGATGATAAAACACAGATTAAAACATAATAGTTCATAAATAAGCAGCAAATAAGCATAAATCTTCCAACTTAGGAGAGGCCAATTTTTCTACTTCTATTTTCTTAGTTTTCTATGACACTTTATATTCTTTATGCCTAGCAGAAACTTTAGATAACCATGGTACCGCTTTGAATTTTTTAAATTCCCGTCAAGTTTCAAAACCCAGTCTTGCCTGTTGCAACAGACATTGCTTCTCAACTTGCCAATGAGCTCAGAGGAAGGGGGATAGGAGAGGTTTGGAATGCAAATTTCAAAGATTAAAGAAGCAGACCGTGGGAATCAAGGTCAATCACCAGTGTCTGGCTAGACCCAGCTCTCTCATAACAATATTTTCCAACTTGATTGGGCAACATGACCTGACCCAGAGGGAGGAGGAAGAAGTTTATGTTTTTACTATAGGGGTTTGGGAAGAATCCTGCCAGAAATGGTTTTACTTTTGTATGTGCTGATATGGTGTACTCAATAAAGCTTTGCATTAAGAGATCAGAAAGTCTCAAAGGTGTTTGCTAGGTTGGGTTCTGTCAAAGGAGTAAATCAAAAACTCCTTATCAGAAGTCGATGAACCGTGGTTCATTTGACACATGGTGAACAACAGGTAAAAGAAAGAAAACCCGAAACATATTCTACTGTAAAAAAACTTTAATCAGAAAATAAAAGAAGGACTCCTAACTGACTACATGCTCTATATCAGCAGACAGCAAAGAGAAAGAAAGAAAGAAACTTTTGTTTGGACATGCGCACAGTAGTAGAGCCAGACATGAAACCAAAACATGGTTGAACACGTGACACTCACCATGGTTACAATGATAACAGCACAGCTGCAAAGCAGACTGCAACATGCTTAACTGGCAAACACATAAAAACGCAGTGACAGGTTCATCAGCTGGAACTTTGACATCCCCACTAATATTGGGCTAGCTTAGGGTTTTATCACTCTGCAAAGTTGAAAAAACTAACCACCCATGAAAAACCTTCATTTTTTTTTAAAAAAGGAAAATATTTCAGGTTCACCAGTTCCAGTAACATTACAAGTCATTAGCCACTCATCCCCTTTGTATCATAGGTCGAAAAGAGTAGGTCATATGTTTCCAGAGCCCACCAAAAACTCAGCCAACCTCTAAATGCAAAACTACTTTGCTTTGGGTTCTTATAAAGATCTGGCTCTATCAGCCGGTGATTTATGACCTCATTTCTAAATTGGAGTGATGCTTTGTATTTGTAGTCACAGTTTTAGTAATGCAAGCTGTTAGAAGCTGATCTTATTATTATTGAATGGTCTTCTGCTTTTGCATTTAAAATATATTTAGTATAGAATTGCATATTGCTTAGAGTTGCCATAGGAATTCTGGGACCTTACATAAGATTAAATAAATATTTTTTTAAAAAATGAACTATTGAATTATATAACATATAACTTCATATACAAATTTGTACCAGAGGCTCCAGTTGCTAGAGGCAAAGATATGAAAATGTCATAAAGTTGATATGTATGCTTAAATAATATTGGAAAAAATAATAGAGAATTCAGCACAGAGCATGTTATTTGCAATAACAATTCTGCTCAAGATGTCACTATTTTCATCCCTGGAGTATTTATGGAAACACTCCTAGCAACAGACTAAAGTATAAGGGGGTGGGGGTGGGGCAGTGGTGGGATTCAGCCAGTTCAGCAGAACTGGTAGCTAATTTTTTGTTGCCCAGGTCCAGAATGGACTTCCGGAAATGGCATCCACACAGAGAACCGGTTGTTCACATATTTGAATCCCACCACTGGGGTGGGGGATTTGTTGGCTTTGGTTTTTGTGTGCTGTGTGAACCTATTCTCAATGTGCCCAAAGAGCTAAAACTGGAAATAGGAACTGCTTTGTCTGTATCCCACCCTAAGATTGCAGCCAAGCACTTGTCACTTTTACTTAGGCTGTTTTGATCAGTGCTATAGTATGTATATTAATGACCCAAATACATATATAAATAAACCACTAAATAAAGTCATTGCTTCCTTCTGCCACTTACTGTGTTGCTATGCTTTGTTTTCCTATCTTCCATTTTATTCAGGCCATCGAAGCTTTGCTAAAAGAGAATCACAGAGAAATGCACAAAGCAATTTTTCACCTGGGCATGATGAGATTTTGACTGAGTGGCTGCAGTCTGGAGGGAGGCCAGAAGCTTCCTGCAGTGAGCAAGGAAAATGAAACCCATTAGAAAGATATTTTCTTTTACTGTCCTAGATAAAAAAAATTTAGACATGTTGAACTAGAGGGTAAACTAGTCTCTGCCAGAAATATTTGTCCATGCTCTAAGACACATAATAATCACTGAAGTTCAACAACAACCCAAAGCTGATGTGAGCTTCATGATTGATGATTAACTGGAAGGGTGAGGTAGTAGCTTAAATATCTACTGTGCTATTATAAAAAAGAAAGCAGCCACTTAGCTCTTTCCAAGACACAACAGGATGCTATCAATTCAAGTGGCACAACAGCATATTTAGGACATAAGCCAGCTCATCTTCTCAAAAGAAAGAACAGCTAAATTGTACCTTTCTTTTACACCTATGAAATTTGGTGGTGGTAAACTATAGCTTGCATTCGGACCAATTTTTTTTTAGAAGAAGGAGAAGGAGAAGGAGAAGGAGAAGGAGAAGAAGAAGAAGAAGAAGAAGAAGAAGAAGAAGAAGAAGAAGAAGAAGAAGAAGAAGAAGAAGAAGAAGAAGAAGAAGAAGAAGAAGAAGGAAGAGGAGGAGGAGGAGGAGAAGGAGAAGGAGAAGAAGAAGAAGGAGGAGGAGGAGGAGGAGGAGGAGGAGGAGGAGGAGGAGGAGGAGGAGGAGGAGGAGGAGGAAGAGGAGGAGGAGGAGGACTGTATGGATACTTTTCAGTGATTCTTTTTTTTAAATGGACCTGGAGAGTAATAAGCCATTAGCCATTTCTTCCTGAGATGTGTCTTTCTAATCCCAAGTATTGCAATCAGTTTTTAATTAATGCATTTCACTGGTATGATGTCAGTATTTTTTACATGACACACTTAGTTCATATGTTGTATTCATTGCATTTAATAGGATTAAATGATGTGTGGTTTCAATTTTGCATTTCTGTGCTGCAATCATTGCAGATAAACCATGCACAATATTCTGGTTTGGGCAGAAGGATGTGGAACCTCACCTGCCTGCTGTGGCTGCCTGAATTAATTATGTAAGATAATATTCACATGTAATGAACATGACTAAAGCTGGATACCATAATTAAATTAAGTCCACTCAGAAGAAACGGGTCCCACTTGAATAGCCCTGGAGAGATATTAGATTGTGAGAGATCATAATAAAATAATAGCAAAACAGTGCTTAGCATACTAAGCAGCTATCCACATGTGACTGTGGAAAAAAAATGGGGAAAGTATGTGGAGCAGTGGAGGTACCTATGATCTCTTTTGCCTAACAAAGTTGTGCATAGGTGTTTCTGCTCCCATCTAATGTTACCTCCATGAGTTTTTCTGTACATTGGGCACTTGGATCTACAACAGCCATGTTTATTTCATTCTGGGTATTATGATTTGGAGGAAAGAGGAGAATGGAACAGTCAATAACATTCTGAGCCATTACCCAATTGTCTTTCCTATAAAGTTGCCCTGGGTTTTTCTTGGATATCTTTTTCACACCACAGTTCTTCTTTTGTTGTCAACTTTCCTTATATTTGCTCCCATTCTACTCAATTTGTTGTGCCAGTGGACAGAACTACTTGACATACTTTTTTGTGGGGGGAAATGTGATTAATAAAAATTATGAAGGATCTGACTTGGCATTAATGATCATAGTTCTATCACAGACTCTATCAATCCCATTTAATATGATACCTGTTGTGTACTGGGTTTCTTGCAAGCAGGAGGCAAGATGACAGGGTTCAAACAGGAACATTGCTTTACTGTAGAACAGGAACAGAACTGAGATCAGAGGCTTCTACGCAGCTACTTATACAGTTGGCCACTA
Organism: Vipera ursinii; assembly: GCF_947247035.1. Taxonomy (NCBI): domain Eukaryota; kingdom Metazoa; phylum Chordata; class Lepidosauria; order Squamata; family Viperidae; genus Vipera; species Vipera ursinii. Next base: position 38,376,434 of record NC_139516.1, read on the forward strand.
GGCAGCGGCCAATAGGTTTGAAGGAACCTATTCCTGCCCCTGAGCCAACCAATGATGGTCCTGGAGACTGCATGTCTGGGCAGCAGCGACCGTTACACAGACAGCCTAGTTAAGCAATCTCAAGCAGCATTCAAAGTGAAAATAGTTCAAGTAAAAAGGCCCAATACATTGCAATACTGTACTGGATATTTTTTTTAAAAAAATAATTTATTATTATTTATTAGTTTAAATGCCACCTTTTCTTCAGGATTTTTAGATGGTTTATCTCCAAACAGTCTAGAGAAAGAATGACTGGCTCATTCAGTTAGCTTTTATGTCTGAAGGTATACTTGAACCTAATTCCCCCAAGTCCTAATCCAATGCCTTAGTAAATCAACCGCAGCAGCTCTGTGGTTTTTATTGACAATCATTATTACTTAAAGAAGCAAATAACATGGAAGGTTCTCACATGAGAAGCATAGATATTTTCAAGGGGATAAGTAATGAAATATGCATTGCAATACTGCAATACAAATTCTATCCTTTGCATACTTTGTATTGAAATCGCCACATAAGTATGAGATGGTGCACCTTACATTGTGACTACACAACTTATTTGGATGTCACTGTGAATTAGCACTTTTCTAGAAATATTTCCTGTATTTCACCCATCCAGCTGAAATTAAGAAATACTGTAATAATAGAAATACAGGCAATTTTAGCAAGTGATCAGTTAAGGAACTTTGCTGTGGTAGGAATTTGAAAAAAGATAGCCACTCTCTTTTGACCTAACAGACATTATAGACCAGAGGTCCCCAACCTTTTGGGCACCAGGGACCAGTTCCATGGAGAAAGGTTTTTCACGGACCGGAGAGTGCATGGTTTTGTGTGCTGCCTGCATCCCACGGATGGACTTTGCTTGTTTGTGCAGACCGGTTGCTGGCATGCCACGGCCCGGTTCCTGGTCCACGGACCATGGGTTGGGGAGACCTGTTATAGACAATTTTCCTTCATCTTGAAGCACTTCATAAACAAGGTAAATAATTAACAATTGATTTAATAATCACTAATAAATTCTGAATAATAGCAGCTAAATTTAACTATATTATAATTTTAAAGAGAATGTTTAAAAAATGTTGGTAGCTGTCTCCCGAGAATGTATAAAGAAACTTCAAAGTTATGTTGGAAATGTGAACATGTAAAAAAAGCTAGAAAATTCTGGATTCAAATAAATACACTGAATCAGAGGGTTAATGTACAATTGAGACCAGAGTTTTTTCTTCGGGGAATGATAGAAAACAATTGGGGGGAAAAAGTTATGGAACTTTGTTTTTGTACATGATAATTGCAACAAGATTACTTGATGGAAAGATTCAAAGTTACCCACAATGGAGGATTGATTAGTAAAAATGATGGAACTTGTTGAGGTGGCCAAATTGACTTCTTTAATCAGAGAAAAGACAATATCTACATTTATTGCTGACTGGAAATCCCTTATAGACTTTTTGCATGAAAAAGAAAAGAATGATCTTATATTTTAAGGTTTTTGTTGATTAGACAGGATAGATTATAGAAAAAAGTGAGTCACAATGTAACTTTATCATATGAGATAAATTTATAATTATACTTATAAATGCTATAAAGAAGATTGAAAACTACTTCTTGATATATTTTTTCTTTTTAATTTTTCCTTTTTTGTCCTTTCCTGCACTTTTAGATTTCTCTTTGATTTCTTTTTCATACTTAATATTAATTTGTATCAGCTTTTAGTTTTTTTAAAAAAAAATCTTCAGTATAAATTATATTTTTTGAAAGGATATTAGAAGCCCCCATTGTATAGTATGTTTACAAAGACTGGAGTTTCCAGAGACCCATCAGCCAATTTTTTCTTGCTATTTCTGGCGAATAGCTAAGTACAAGAAACTGTCAGTGTCACAGTGCCTGCTTGCTATCATTTCAAGTTGGTCAATAACTGAGCGCCTTAATGTTTTGCATTTCATTAGATTTATGCCTAAACAAATCTTCTTTTCCTTTTCGCCTTTCCACAAGCCAATACAGTAATTGCAAGTGTTTCCCCTCTTCTATGTTCCTTCCATATCTGGACTTGTGAACATAAAAAAGTGTTTTATAAAAAAAAATCCCAGAGACCCTTTGAGGGAAAGCTGTGTGATGGGAAGGCAGAGTGTTAAAAAAACAAAACCTTGCATTGAAATCTCTGTAAAGCTTCCCAGTTGTCATGGCAGCAGATCTGCAAAGACTTCCAGCCCTCTACAATTTATAAAGCTGATGTAGCAGCAATTCTACACTTGGGCACCTTTTCCTTATCAAGATAGCAGATTGCTACAACAGCAGCCCAGGATTTGAGAGGTGAAGCAAGGCAAGAATTCCCAGAACAGCCAAGAATATACTGAGACTCCTGAAACAGCATTTGCAGGGCTATAATAGTATTTTCACATTCACAGATAAAACAGCTTTGTCACAAAGATAGGTAGGTGGTAATTATAATCCTCAGTACCAAAGTCATGAAATCAGCAGGGATAGAGGTCATGACTCTGCGGAAGTGACATCTGACTTTCATAGATCAAGTTTGCTAATCCAGCTAGAACTAAATTTCTTCCTTCCAATATGAAAATAAATATTAAGTTAGGAATGAGAATATATTTGTTGTCTTGAAACATTAGATAATTCTGGACAGAAAACTACGGTAGTCTTTCTCTACATTTGGGAGACTTTCTTAGTGAATGGATTTCCCTGAAGGTTCAAGATTGTTTATGCTCATTTCACAACACATCTTTTTACATGAAGCAGCTGGGAAAGATTTCGAAATCTCTTTCTTTTGGATTTTAAATTTTGTTTACCTCTGAAATGGTAAGCTACCCACTGAGCCTATTAGCTTTAAGTTCAAGGGCATTTTCTTCAAACCAATTCATTGCAGTCTCTTTTCCTAGCAAATGTCTTTGGCATAACGTACAGTACAGGAAACGAAGGCAAAAGACAGAACAAGCTCTGTTTTGAGCTTATTCTATTTACTGATTGGATCAAATATTTAAATACCGTAGGTATTCATTGATATAAAGTGATTTCTAACCATGTTTTCCTGTTGCTATGAAGGGGGTGGGGCAGGAATAAAACCATTGAATTGTGTAAGTCACAATTTAACTTGTACCTTTTCCAGCCGGTTATTAATCTCCTGATTTATTGCAGGCATTTGATTTCTGCAGTATTGTTCCATAATAAAGGGATTATCGAAGACCAGAAGTCTTTCCCTGAATGCTTATTTGCTATGGCTTACATCCCAATTTTGTATTAATTAATGGGCTATATACCGTAAATAAAACTGTAGGGCTGGGAGTCAGTTTTTCTTTAGGTTTGGGAAATAAAGCAAAGTCAAGAGATAAATAGCTCAAAAATGGCACTGAATGGAAATTGCAAAAGCTATTGCAATTGCACGGAAATGCAAAAGTTATTCCTCAATCAGACTTAGAAGGCCACATTTGAAGTTCCTCAGCACTTTTCTTCAACCTTCTAAGCTTTAGTTTTCCCTTCCAGTCAATATTAAACAAAGAGCTATTGAAGTTCTTGCTCAAAAAATGTTCTGAGAAAAGTGTATTAAATATTCTGAGAATGGGTAATATGGAAAAACACACTAGAGTTCAGCACAATTCCTTCTGTCAGCTCAATTGGTACCTTATCCATCTGGGATTATTTGAATTCCCTATACATCAGTCAAAGATATTACCAGAATCAGAAGATTTAATGAGGACTTGCTAAGTGTCTGAAGCAAATATTCACAATGGTGTTTTTTTTCAAATTGGGGGCCACAGATCCATTGAATACTGTTCTGAAGGGCAGCATTTCCAAAAGTAATTAGAGCCAGAACAAAGTGTGGGTGCATAAAGCACAGAAACTAAAATTAATTTGAAATGTAATCAGAATTGAATTAATTGCATAAAGGTAAATTTATTCTTTGTAATCATTATTTTACAATTTAGTAACAATTCTGGTAGGACTCTAGGATCCAAAAAGTTTTAGAGCCCTGCAGCACGATCTGAAATGTTGACAGCTTCCACCATCCACAGAGAAATTTTAAAAAGTCATGTTGTGGCTACAATCTTATAATCAATTCATCAATATTAAAAAGAGGTATGGTGTTATGGTTGCAGACATCATCTCCATTACCCTCCTCCTACCCAGTGCAACTCAGATTTAGCCTCAGGAATCTCTGTCAAATGAATTAATTCATTGTGAGGCTGTCCAGTTGACTGAGAGAAATTGTGGTCCTTGTCTCACAAACCAATTTGTTCAAAGAATTGCTAACACCTGTAAGCTTGTTTTGACACAACTGGATGTCTAGTATTACATTTACATTTGAGGGTTATGAGAATGTGTTATGGGAAGAAGGTAGAATGGTTGTTGTTTCTGATGGTTGTCATCCTGTGCTTTTCTGTGTGTCTTGCTATTATTACTGAGAACTGCCATTAAAATTAGGAGTTGCTATTACAGATGCTGTTTGAGGAAAATGGCCTGAGGCAATACTGGAGCACACAGAGCCTGTGGGAAAGGAGCTTCCAAAGAGCAGAAGGAACCAGAAGGTAGAAAAAGCAATGATGGAGGATCATTACCATAGTTGAGACTCAGAGAGATGATGATACAAGGACTGGAGATCCAGTTTGGCAAAGGAAAAGTGAGTCAGTTAAATCATAGCATGGCAGCAGAACTGTTACCTTTAGTCATTTCATTCTCTAGGCTTGCTGTGCCCGACTGTGGGACATGAGAGAGGAAAGATTTGGAAGAATAAAGCACTAGAAGAGGCTTAAGAGATCAAGCTTTCTCAAGATTTTTGATGTGTGAGAGAAAATGGTAATGGTGGTAAGAAACCAAACTGTAACAAGGGAGAAGGTGGAGTAAAATATTTTATCACAAGGAGAAGCAAAACTTAGAAATCATGTGAAGAAATCTAGATATTAAGAAAATATCTATAAACTTAGAAATCATGTGAAATAAACTTAGAAATCATGTGAAGAAATCTAGATATTAAGAAAATATGGGAATATGTGTGTGTGTGTGTGTGTGTGTGTGTGTGTGTGTGTGTAAATTTTAAACTGCTAACAAAGAATTAAGGGAGACTGATATGCATTTCAAATTTATTAGTTTTCATCAGTCAGCCATACCCTTCTGAGATTCAAACCTGGGCTGATTGCACATTAGGCAGTTGTTTTCACCTCTAAGCCACAGGATCTCTCTCGCTTTGTTACCTGAGAAGCGAGGGGAGATATATGTCAAATGCTTGTTAACTATTTTTAGATTACCTTGCTATGCCCCAAACATGGGACAAATCTTTATTTCCTGTGTCAGCCTAACCTGAAGGCCTTGCTTCTCAGCTAACAAAGCGAGAGAGATCCTGTGGCTTAGAGGTGAAAACAACTGCCTAATGTGCAATCAGCCCAGGTTCGAATCTCAGAAGGGTATGGCTGACTGATGAAAAGTAATAAGTTTGAAATGCATATCAGTCTCCCTTAATTCTTTGTTAGCAATTTAAAATTTACACAAATATGAGCTGTCACCGGTGTGACTACTGCCTGTTGATGGCCTTCAGGTTAGGCTGACACAGGAAATAAAGATTTGTCCCATGTTTGGGGCCTAGCAAGGTAATCTAAAAATAGTTAACAAGCTTCTGACATACATACATACAATATATATATATATATATATATATATATATATATATATATATATATATATATATATATATGCAATGTAATAATTCACAACCACTGCTAAGCTAAGTATCAAAAATTATTTTGTAAACTGTTTTGCAATACAAGTGATTTCTTGTTCAATTCTTAAATTGTTTATGCCTATTGCCTGAGGAATACAACTTCACCCTCAGGGATGCTTATACCCATTTCTGATACTTACAAAAATGATAATGCTCTTTTTTTAACTGACAAGCTTACACTATTTCTTATTGAATGACAATTGTTACACATCTCACATTCTCCAAGCAGTGAAAATTTCCAGAGATGTAGCTATTATCCTAGTTTGATTTTTATGGAAGGAAATCCCTGGTGGCCTGTTAATGGTTGGTAATAAATATCTGGTTATATATTACAATATATCCAGGACATAGGTGAAAAGTATGAAAAAATCTAAAATGTACTGTTTCCTCTACATTTTACTAAGGCAGCATCTAGCCCTTTAGAACTCCAAGACAAGGTCAGCTGTGTTTTGTCTTTTTCTATTTATTCTTCTGCCAAACACTCATCTAGACTTGTACATTCACATTGCAGAAGGACATGCCTTGTTCCATCTTGTCATTCAGGGAAAAATGATTCAGTGATTCGGCCCAGGAATTTATCATTTTATAAAGCAATCCAAATCTTATGATCTGGTATCTGTTTGCAGGGTCCAAATTAGCCACTGCAACCAAAAGTTGTTTTCTGATGATAACACAATTCCTAGAGATCTCTAATTCCAGTGCACCCAAATAAGGTTCTCTTGGGTCCAGAGAAAGACATTTTTACTTTTTTACTTTTAGAAGCTAATTATGAAGCCCCCCTTTTCAGAGAAATTCACCTAATGTCCCCTGTGAAGATATTCTAACAGCTATTTGCTCAGGCTTTTAAACATGTAACATCAATATTATGTGTGTATCATCTGGTCTCCTGAAGATTTATGCCAAACATTGTTGATTCTCTCTCTTGTTTGCCTAAGTGTGATTCTAATGTTTTCTATTGATTTTGTTTTATAATCCTGGTTCTTGCTGTACCCTCATAGCTTTGCTGAAGGTTGGCTTTAAAAAAAATCCTTCAAATAAATAAATAAAGATCTTTGAAGAGCTACAATGCAGCAAAAAGAGATTAATTTGGCAACTTTTCCCCCCTAACAAAGGAGGCTCGTGAGGTTTGCCTTATGTCTTTCATCACTGCTAGAATTGTCAGCATATGGAGTGTTCTGGGAACCTTAGGCAAGTGAACCATACCAGACTATTTTGTTGGATATTGATCATGTGTGGTGAGGCCAATGACGTATATGCTCTCTTCCCTACTCCTAGTGGGTATGCCCTCTGGCTAACAAGGCTGGAGGCACAGAACTGCCTGAGGGAGGAAGAATGTGGGATGAAAAGCAAGCTGTATAAGATGCAAACTATGCTGAGCATTCCCTAACAGCTGAAGTGAGTTTATTCTCCTATGTATGTGTTAAATAGCGGGTTCTTTGGCACAGGAATGAAGACGCGTAACTAAGTACAGGGTAACTCATAGTTTATTTTGTGCAGAAACTGTACTGGGGGAATGGCTGCAACTAGCCACAATATATAGTCTAGCCCCTAGGCGGCAACCAATAGGTTTGAATCAACCATTGCCGCCTGGAGATAGCCAATTGCAGCACAGGAGACTTGTAGTCTGGGTTGCTGGAGAGCCATTAGCTGCTCCAGCAACCCACGTGGTATTCCTCAAGAGCTCAGTACATAACACCCCTCCCCTCTTAGAACAGACCATAATAACACCAGTTAGTCTCAACAATTATCAAGACTCATTATCCAAACACACTAAAGTAAAAGTGATAATAATAATAAAAAATAAAAAACAATGTAGGTTACAATGTTATTAAACAACGTCTGAATGAATAGGCTTCAAAGATGGTACTTTTAGACAGTTACATCATAGCACTAGTTTCTGTAGTATAGTGGCAAACAGGAATTACAACAATATATAGCTTTTATTTTACAAAGTAATCTGCAAGATATGAAGGAGGCTTGTGTGCCATAGAGGAATGTCTCGGAGTTCCCATCACTTTGTGGTTTACCAGCTTACCCAGTGGGCTGGGTAGACTTGTGTCCCTTTGTGCTCCTGAGTCAAGGGGATTCGATGCACTCTGGCTGGCCTCTCCAGGTTCGCACACCCCAGAGTCAAACTGTTTGGCAGAGTAGGCACAGTGGTTTCTGAAGTTCGGATGGCTTGCTCCTTCAGGGATCCATGCTGCATTCCAGGGCTCCCCAGTTCTCCCTCAGGTTCTGCCTCAATTAAGAAGGAAAAGTCCTGATAGTCCATGTGAGGACTGGCTTGGCTGCAAGTTTGAGGACCTTGGGAGGGACTTATGATGCAGTACTCACTTAGTGGCCATTCTGGAAACCGTTTCCTGAGCTGATCAATGTGTCGTCTGACAACTCGCCCTCCCTCCAACCCCACTTCATAAGATAGGGGTCTGGATGCCTTGGTAATTTGATCAGGAACCCACAGATTCCCATGACCATAGTTCCTGGCCCAAACGCAATCGCCCATGTGCAGCCCCCTCGGGGGTTTTGGTCAAGAGGCTTCTGCTGCCACTCTATCTGGATGCAACCTGTCCAGTTTAGTGATCAAACGTCTCCCCCAACGTAGTTCTGCAGGACTTTTGCCTGTAGCAGTGCAGGGCGTAGAATGCTAGCAGAATAAAAAAAATTGCCAATCTGTGATGCCAGTCACCTGTGACAATGCGCTTGAGTGATTTCTTCGTTGTCCTCACCATGCGTTCAGCTTGACCATTAGAAGATGGATGAAAAGGCGCAGACGTTGCATGTCTTGATGAGATTAGCTCTAAGAAGGCCTGAAATTCAGCAGCAGTGAATTGGGCCCCATTGTCTGAAACTAAGTCATCTGGCAACCCATGTGTGGCAAAGAGTTTCCTCAGCACCTGGATGGTCCTAGCAGTAGTCATGTTAGGAACTGGAATTACTTCCAGCCATTTGGAGTGGCTATTCACTACTATAAGGAAGAGCTGTCCCTGAAAGGGCCCAGCATAGTCTATGTGAATCCTAGACCAGGGAGTGTGCGTTTCCTCCCACCTGTGAACTGGAGCCTGTGGCATTTCAGACCTAGACTGCTGGCATGTATAACAACCATGGACTTAAGCCTCAATGTCCTTATCAAGGCCAGCTAAAGCTTTCATTCTGACAATGCCTGGATGGCCTTTATGTAATGATTGTAAAACCCTGTCTCTTAGGGAAGTGGGAATTATGACTCTTTTTCCCCATAAAATGCACACTTTATGGGCAGATAACTCATGCCTCCTGACAAAATAACTCTGAAATTCTGAGCCTGGACTTTTATCCAACCAGCCCATGTATACCCATGACAACACTCTACTAAGTATTTTATCTGTGGCAGTTTCCGCAGCAATGTCCCCTGCATGAAGGGGAAATTCAGGTATGTCCTGTGTGGACAATATTCTAGCAGCTGGAGCCAGATCTGGATCCATTAGTGGCAGTGGTAGTCTGCTGAGACCATCAGCATGGCCCATTTCCTTGCCCGGCTTGTGAATTAATTTATAATTGTATGCAGATAGGAAAATAGACCATCTCAGCATTCTTGGAGATAGTATGTGGGGGAGTTGTTTGTCTGTTGTGAAAAGTCCCAACAGAGGTTTGTGGTCAGTGTAGACCATGAAATCCCTGTCATATAGTCATGGAATTTTTTTTATTCCAGCAACAATGGCTAGGGCCTCTTTGTCAATCTGAGTATAGCTGCACTCAGCAGAGGACAATGTTCTTGAGTAAAATGCTATAAGAACCTGTTTCCCATTTTTTTTCTATGTGACTTAAAACTGCCCCCACCCCATAGGGAGATGGATCACATGCAAGACATACAGGTTTAGACTCTTTGTAGTGAGTTACAGTGGACTTTTCTGACAATAGTGCTTTTAAATCCTGGAAACTTTTTTCATGTAAGTTAGTCCATTTCCATGGAGCTTTCTTATCTAGAAGCCTGTGGAGGGGCTCTACTATTGCGGCCTTATGAGGTAGAATTGTGTGATAGAAGTTTAGGAGGCCCAAGAATGCTTGTAGCTCTCCTTTTGATTTGGGCCTAGGAGCTATTTTAATGCCCTTCACTTTAGAATCAGCGGGGTGAATGCCGTTAGCATCAATTCAGAAACTCAGGAATTCTGTTGAAGGAACCCCAATACTACACTTGTTCTTTTTTAATTTGAGGCCTGCTTTGCGAAGCGTTTGCAAGACAGCCCTGAGCCTACTGGCCAACACTTCTGGGGATTCCCTTGCAATAAGAACATCATCAAAATAAGGGCAGATGCCCTGAATACCCTTGAGTGTATGCTCCATGATTCCCTGAAAAATACCCGGTGCAACACTGACTCCAAACTGTAAGCATTTAACTTTGAAAGCCCCCCTGTGAGTCACTATCATTTGAACTGCGTGTTGCCTCGTCAACCGGCAATTGCTGATAGGCCTGTGCTAAATCAAGTTTAGCAAAAAAATAGTACCCCCTTGCAAGGAGGGTAAAATATGGTTGACCACTGGGACCAGGTAAGCATGTTGCTTGAGGGCTTTATTTAGAGTGCATTTATAATCAGCACAAATACGAATTTCCCCGTTGACTTTAAGTGGAGTGACTATAGGACAGGGGTGTCAAATTCAATTTCATTGAGGGCTGCATCAGCATTGTGGTTGCCCTCAAGGGGCCGGGTGGGTATGGCCAGGGTGGGCATGGTCTACTGGGTGGGCGTGGCTAGAGTGTGTATGGCCTACTGGGTGGGCGTGGCCAGCTCTACATTGCTCGCATCAAGGGTGCCTATGGGGGCCTGGGCAGGAGTGGGACAGATCTGAGGGTCTCTGGCAGAAGGAGGGTCTCCGGGCCAGGGCCAAGGCAGCGTGGGCCGTTCCCTCACTGTTTCCTGGATGGCTTTCACGGGCCACATGAAACCAACTTGGGAGTCCTCCTAGATTCACAGCTCTCTCTAGAAGACCATATAGTAGCTGTGACTAGGGGGGCCTTTGCCCAGGTTCGCCTGGTGCGCCAGTTGCGGCCCTATCTAGACCGAGATGCCTTACGTACGGTCACTCATGCGCTCGTGACCTCTCGTCTTGACTACTGCAACGCTCTCTACATGGGGCTACCCTTGAAGACCACTCGGAAGCTCCAACTGGTACAGAATGCAGCCGCGAGAGTTGTATTGGGAGTTTCCCGATACTCCCATGTCACACCTTTGCTCCGCGAGCTGCATTGGCTTCCAGTTGTCTTCCGAGTGAGGTTCAAGGTGTTAGTAATGACCTACAAAGCCCTACATGGCATGGGTCCGGAATACCTTGGGGAGCACCTGCAGCCGGCGTCAACTTCCCTCTGCCCAGTACGCTCCCACAGAGAGGGCCTCCTCAGGGTGCCACCGGTCAAAGAATGCCGACTGGTGGCCCCCAGGGGGAGGGTGTTCTCTGTGGGTGCACCGGATTTATGGAACCATCTTCCGGTCGAGCTCCGGATGGCGCCCGATCTCCGCTCCTTCCGGCGTGATCTTAAAACCCATCTCTTTAAACAAGCTGGCCTGGCCTGATAGGACGGGGTGGGATTTTTATAAATGGACTTCAATTTTTAATCTGTATTAATTTATTATGGGCATTGTTTAATTACTTTTTAATAATTTTTAATTTTTGTACCTAGTTTTTATGTATTGCCCTGTTCACCACGCTGAGTCCTTCGGGAGAAGGGCGGTATATAAATTAAATTAATAAATAAATAATAAATAATAAATAATTTCACGGGCCGGATCCAGCCCCCGGGCCTTGTGTTTGACATGTCTGCTATAAGAGTTTCCCACTCCCCACCATCAACAGGCTGTAACACGCCCTGTTCTACAAGCTCTCCTATTCAATCAGTGCTTCCAAATCTTACATAGTCACAGATAAAGTCAATGTGTTTTGCCCCAGAGTAATTGTAAAAGGAAATAAAACTTATCAAACCAACCATAACATTGGTACAATGGTGACAACTCAGATGAATGGATATTAACTTATCAAAAAAGAACAGCTGATATTGGGAATGGAGGAGTTGTCTCAAATTTTATTTGAAATAAAATTACTTCTGTGGGATGTTTTTAGCCATTAATAAAGACATTTGTCTACCTTTCTATTTTATTTCTTTGAATGAAAAATATTTATTTTCCTTAAATAGATCCCCTATGCTCCTTATGAAGAAAAGGTAAAGATTAATGTAACCTCTATTATATTTGTCCCCTGTGTTTTTTCAGGGAATGTGACAAAAGTCAGCACTGGGGTGTTTATCTGCACTGGGAGTTGATCAAAATATTGTACATTGAAATGATGCCAGTAGCAGGGCACCAGTACCCTTTCCAGTGGCTTTTATTGCACATTTTGTTGGAGCATGAATAATTCATTTTGTTCTCTTCCATAAGAACATCTTCACTGATATGCACTTTAATAAAACATGAGACCATGTTTTTGGCATCTCGTTGGTTGCCTCCAGAACAGGCCCCATCACAATTTCATTAAGCAGAACAAACACTTCAGGTTCATATGCTTAATAGCTTTGTTCTGAAGGAGTCATAGACCATGTAATTTAGCAGCAAAAATGTGTTCCTGGGAGTCTTGGTTGTGCTAAGAATAAAACATGTGCAGTCATCAATAAAATCTCAAAATATATAACCCATAATATGAGGAGATTAAGCACCCTTCACAGGCTTTCCCAGGTTCAAGAAATTTAATATAGTTTCCTTCTCGTGGAAGTATCCAAAATAAAGACTAAGTAAAGATGTATTACTAAAAAGATTACATTTGTAATCTAATCAAAACAAAAAACAAACACAAAAACACAAACAAAAATACACTCAAAGACTGTCAAAGCTTAGATTCAGAAAAGCATGAAATATGCAATCAAATAAAAAAGATGTTGAGACTCTAGAAAGAGTGCAGAGAAGAGCCATAGAGATCATTAGGGGACTGGAGGCTAAAACAGATGAAGAAAGTTGCAGGAATTGAATATCTAGTCTAGTCTAGTTTAATGAAGAGAAGGACAAGGGGTGACATGATAGCAGCGATCCCAGAATGGAGTTGCCACAAAGAAGAGGGAGTCAAACTCTGTAGCACCTGAAGGCAGGACAAGAAACAATGGATGGAAACTAATCAAAGACACAAGCAACCTAGAACTAAGGACAAAATTCCTACAGTTAAAATAATTGATCAGTGGGATGGCTATCTTCAGAGGTTGTGGTGTTCCATCAATAAAGTTTTTTAAGAATACATTGGACAGTCCTTTGTTTCACATAGTATAGGATCTCCTGCTTGAGCAGGGGATTTAACTAGAAGACATCCAAGGTCCCTTCAAACCTGTTATTCTGTTAAACATACATTCATGCAAGGATAAACCTATATAAAACAGTTTATAAGTTCCCATAATTTGAAGCTAATAACAATAAAAACAATAATATGCTGTGGCAGTAATAATAGCAATAAACGCAACACCAATATACTACTGCATATTCTTTTTTAAATGCAGGAACAGACTAAGAAACTGAATTGCTCATTGTAGCTGGTTTAAGCCCTGTGCCAAGCACGTAAGATTTTTTCATCATCAGTACTACTGATGCTACTGATAGCCCTGATGATATTAATGAAATACCAACAGCCACATTCAGAGAGCGTCAAGGACCTCACAACAACATAATTTATGGTACCCCATTTCAATGACTCTGGGTGATTCATTACAATCAAGCAAAGAAATTACAATGAAATGAATAAATGATGGCAAGCATGAATGGAATGCAGCAAGATATCTTGCTCTCCCTCATCAAAGACCTGAATGAGGAACCAGAAATAGCCCTTTAAATACAATAACTTTCTGTAAAGTTATGGCACCCCATTTCAATGACTTATGGCACCCCATTTCAATGACTCTGGGTGATTCATTACAATCAAGCAAAGAAATTACAATGAAATGAATAAATGATGGCAAGCATGAATGGAATACAGCAAGATATCTTGCTCTCCCTCATCAAAGATCTGAATGAGGAACCAGAAATAGCCCTTTAAATACAATAACTTTCTGTAAAGTAAATGTGTGGTTCCATAGATTGAAATGAACAGAAAATATTGGCAGACATGTATTTCTGCAACAGAGGATGATATCTACATCCTCTATGATATCAGACACCTAATGGTTGTTCAGATGACCAGGAACATTCAAGATTCTAATTCTGTAACAAGCGAATGCTTATTTTTCTTATTAAATCATGAATCTATTTATTTATTTTATTACATTTATATACCGCCCTTTCCCGGAGGACTCAGGGCGGTTTACAGGGTAATTAAAAACCAAAAATACAAAAGTTAAAAAACCAAGTTTAAAAAAGATTAAATTTATCCCTGTATAAGTAAAACCCCAATTAAAATAAATTAATCCTCAGCCTGGGCCAGAGAGCTCGAAGAGCCAGGCCTTCAGGTCCCGGCGGAATGAATGGAGGTTGGGGGCAGTCCTCAGCTCCACTGGCAGCTGGTTCCAAAGGGCAGGCACCCCCACTGAAAAGGCCCTATCCCTGGGTGTCGTCCGCCAGCAATCTCTTACCGGTGGCACCCTGAGAAGACCCTCCCTGTGGGAGCGCACTGGATGAAGGGAACTTGATGTTGGCAGCAGGTGTTCCCTCAGATATCCCGGACCCAAGCCATGTAGGGCTTTATGGGTCATCACGAGCACCTTGAATTTCACCCGGAGGGCAACCGGAAGCCAATGCAGCTCGCGGAGTAGAGGTGTTACATGGGAGTATTGGGAGACCCCCATCACAACTCGCGCGGCTGCATTCTGCACCAGCTGAAGCCTCCGAGTGGTCCTCAAGGGCAGCCCCATGTAGAGCGCATTGCAGTAGTCCAAACGGGAGGTCACGAGCGCATGAGTGACTGTGCATAGGGCATCTCAGTCCAGATAGGGTCGCAACTGGCGCAGCAGGCGAACCTGGGCAAAAGCCCCCCTGGTCACGGCTCCTATATGGTCTTCAAAATTGAGTCTCTGTATTAGCCCAAGACAAGTGTGGCCACTTGCCAAATTACCAAATCAGAATGTCCTATAGCTAAAAATACTGTGACAATTATTATTAAATTGGTCACCATACAAAGTAATGACTTCTCCTTAGCATGATCTATATGCAGTAGCACTTAGATTTATATACTGCTCCATAGTGCTTTAGAGCACTCTCTGGGTGGTTTATAAATGTCAGCATATTGCCCCAAACAATCTGGGTCCTCAATTTACCAACCTTGGAAGGATGGAAGGCTGAGTCAACCTTGAGCCAGTCAGGACTGAACTCCTGATTGTGAGCAAAGTTAGCCTGCAATACTGCATTCTAACCACTGTGTCACCACAGCTCCTAAGCAGTGAATTATAAACCAGAAATTAACTGGAACTGGCAGTAACATTTAAATAAAAATGAGAGCCAGTTTGGTATAATAGTTAGGATGCTGGCCTAAAAATCAGGAGACTGTGAGTTCTAGTCCCATCTGAGTTATGAAAGTTGGTTGGGTAACTTTGGACTAGTCACTCTCTCTCAGCCCAAGTTGATGTTGAGGGAAAAATAGGAGGAGAAAGGAGTACTAAGCATGTTTGTCACCTTAAATTGAATATGAAAAAAGCTTGGATAAAAATCTAATAAATAAATAAACATTTAACCTAATTTTGTCTCCTAAGACTGAGAAGCACTCTATGATTCCACCTTATATCTTACTTAATGCTCTTTTTGGTATTTATCTCATATCTTCTTTACATTTGACAAACTTTTATTTTTCACTTCTATTTCTAGGAATTTTAAACATCAACATTCAAAATGGGACCTACTTTATTTTTCTTTCTATCTCTGAATCATGCAGAATCTGGTTTCTGTGGCATCTGCCTACCAATTTTAAAATAAAAATCAGAAATGAGCATAACTCATTTCATAGTACTGAAATCTCAGCTACCAGTGTACTACTGCCAAGTTTGCTTTCTGTTAAAATAATTAGATTTTAAATATAGGGCAACTAAGAATAAAAGTAATTCTAGAGAGAATGACTTGTTCCAGAAAGGCATTTCCAAATGCTACATTCTCCCCCCAAAAAATCATATTTGCTCCAACTTTTCAAAGCTATTCCAAAAATGAAAAAGTATCTTGCATTTTTCAATAGCATTTTTTTCATGAGATGGAATTGGAGGGGATATGGTAATAGGAAATAGTCATTGGTTTCTTTTTTTCTAGTTACAATAGCCGCTAATCTTTCCTTATAGCTTTGAAATTAGTTACATTCCAGCACAAGAGCTGCTGGGTTTTAGTATTTATACCTATTACCTAGTCCTAGTAGCACAGTGGAGAAGATGCAAGGTCAGCACTTAGTGCTGACACAAAGGAGCCATTGTAGTACTGAAGAACTGTGGGAAGTAAAGAAAAAAGGCATTAGAGCTAGCTGTTATGTGAACAATAAAATGATTTTATAACATTAAAGTCCTGGGAACATTGAAGAAGTTCCCAGAATTATAAAGAGGTTAACTTTCTTGCATGGCTAAACTAAAACAGTTTGGGCTGCTAGAGAAAAAAAGATGCTATGTACCAGCCTTCTCTAACTGATTCCTTCCAGAAGTCTTGGAATCCAATTCTAATCATCCATCACCCAGCGTGCCCACTGATGAGAGGGATTTAGATTCAGTCTTTGTGTCAGGTACATAATAAGTTCAGTTTTTTCTTGATTATGTCATAATTCGCATCCTTTGCTCCTCAGCAGATGCCTGTACTTGAACTCTTATATATTTCAAGGACACCAAGATGAAAGGGGTTGCTCTGCAGATGTTCGGATTGATATTAATAAATATTTGTGGCAATGTTCTATTGTAAGCGTAGCTGAAATATAACCTGGTAGACCTCAACAGAAAAACCCTTGCATATTGTTCCCACGAATATTCAAGGCAAGGGAGCAGCATAGGAATTTCATGGCATGGGAATGGACTATCTGAGGGACTGCCTCTCCCTAGTTATATCAGCCTGCTCCATTAAATCTGGTAGACAGGATATGCCACAGGTACCATCAGTTAGGCCTTCTCTGCCAAAGTGCCCACATTATGGAACACCCTTCTCCCTGAAATTAAATTAGCTCTATCCCTTTTGATATTCCAAAAGATCCTCAAGACCTGGCTTTGTTATCAGGCCTTGGGGCTGTCAGAGGACAAGAGATTGCTTAGAGGGTTCCATTGCTAAGGTTCCATTCTTATCCTCCCTTTGCATTGGTTTATATCTTTGGTTTTTATCATATTTATTAAAATGGTTTTGTATAGTTTCAACATTTGTTGTTTTATTAGTTGTTGTGCACTGTCCAGATTCACTTTTGATGAGACAAGTGGCTATATATACATTTGATTAATAAAGAAATTGATAAAATAAATATAACATATGTGTCCATCAAGTTATCAGAAATCAAGCCTGACTTGAGATACACTATACTTTTGGGATTAGAAAACATCGTTCAGAATCATTCAAAATTACAGGGTAGGGATAAGCATCTTTTCTGATGCTGTGGGCACATTTGGAAGTCATCAGTTTTCTCATAAAATAACACTGCAGCTTTTGTGGTGTCACAAGTCATCCATTTATGAGAAGTCAAACTGATGAAATTGCTCCCTGCCACCATTTCTGATCGATTATTTTTCTAAGATTGTTTCAATTTTGTTTTCCCTTCCAAAACTGGAATTGCTCAAACTGGCTTTCAGAAATAAAACAATTCAGGAAGCTGAAAACTGCACAAAAGATTAGATCTTCCATATTTCCCTCACTTATGAGTAATCTTCAATAGGTAAGGTTTAATAGCAGGATGAGATCCTTGCTTTTTTAAAGTTTCTGACCGAACACAGATAAAAAATCTAATCTAGCGGGCATCTTTTATTATCAATTGTTGAGTCTGCTCTTGCCTTTTGAGGTGAAGTCAGTGGCACCTCACTTCTTGGATAAAGGAGTTCTATATACAAAGTGTTGCTGCCACAGAAACCCTGCTGTAACTTTTGAAGACAGCTGTTCCTGCAGGAGATGAGCATCTGCTGATATTCAAAGGAAGAATGTGCTTGCATTTCTTGAAAGATTCATTAAAAAAATAAAAATAAAATACCTCCATTTCATGGTATGTTGATCTCCCATGATTTTGAAAGGGTTATTGAAGTAAGACTTTAACCACAGTGAGTTTTTCTTTTCCATGTGTTTGCCTTAGATTTCTACCAATATATTTAAAGCAGAACTTAAACTGGAAGGAATATACATTCTCTATCCACGGTTCTGAATATCTTGTTTTGTTAATGGGAATTGGTTACAATTGGCTATAGGAGCCATAACAAATCATTTCTGAATTGTATGCCATTACTTTAATTTTGTTATTTTTTTAAAAAAAATATTGTATTATAAAGTTACATGTTTAATTAAGATCCATAATTTCATATTTGTTTAACAGTGTTAGCCAACTGAGTTTTTGTTTATTAATCTGTCAATTCTAAAATGGCTGTCTCATTTGGCTTATTTAATACTGTGAAAGCCAGTATGGTGTGCTGGAGATAGCCTTAAACTGGGATCACAGATACTTAAGTTTGAGACTCTATTCCACCATGGAAATTATAGGCTGATTTTAAGGCTTTGTCTGAGGCCAATCCACTCTCATAACTGCCTTGAAAATGAAGTGGCAATCTCATGTGAGTCACCTCAAATTATTAAGAGGAAGAAATAAACTATATTTTAGTCAATGTATCCTTAATAGAAAAGTAGTAGGATAATTAGACATACTGGTTTCCCCAAGAGGTCTCCCAAGTGCTATATACACTCCTCCTCAAAAATAGCAAAATGCTTAAGTTTCTAGGAGCCTGACCTGGGCAATCTTCTACCAGCACAAAAATCAGGATGCTTCTCTTACCTGAGCAGTGATGTAGGAAACTGGATGTTCTGCTTCAGATACCATGGAGCCTCCCTCCCAGAAGGTAACAAGGAAAACAGGTCGTGAAGAGGATATGTAGTGTCCCAGACAATCTTACAAACCCTGCTCAAGCAACGCTTAAGTGCTATGTCCTGGATAGAAGGGAGGGAACTGCCAATAATCTTTTTACCCATCCTCACCACTCTCTGCACTGCCTTCCTATCTGAAGCAGTGATGCTTCTAAACCAGACTATGATGCTGTATGACAGAATGCTCTCAATCATCCCTCTGTAAAAAGTGGTAAGGACAGAAGAAGGAAGATGTGCTCTTCTCATGCAATGTAAAAAGTGCAGGCGCTGCTGTGCCCACTTCACCAGTGTCTCACTTATCTATTGCTTATTAGGCATCTATAAACTAGGTTAGATCTGGACATAATTTTACACAGAAGGTAATATATACTAAAATTATTGGAATTATAGAAAGCCACTTCATTATGGTGAAGTATTTCCAAACTTTAAATTCCATTTTTTCTTCTTCTTGTAATTCTGGCTTAAACATTTCACAGAGTAATGAATTACAACTCATTGTATAAATGTATACAAATCAATGTATTTCAGTTCTTATTTTGGAAAATCTGGTCACTCCACCCAGTGGATATTATGTGCACTAAACATTGAATATCTGTTAAATTGCATTCTTTCTTTGGTGTTCTTTACCCATCTTCATTGTAACTATTCAAATCATTCCAAGAGTTGTTTTAGTATAATAGCTTCCATGTTACAGTAAGAATCACTCTAGTCGGTTTACTTAGTGGTTTATTACTGAACATTTGCAGAGTGTACAAACAAATGTTTATTCTTGATATTTATGCCTAGGTGCTAATTCTCTTTTCATGACAAAATGAAAATTTTCCATCACTACCTTTCCTTAATTGAATTTGGAAACCCTCAACGTTTGGGGATTTTTGAGTGTTTATGGAATATGAAATGGGAAGCAGAGGCTATAGGTAGAAAATCCCCCCTTGACCAAGTGGACCAACTTAACATTCAAGCCGTTCTCTTTAGCAAAAACTGTTTATACAATTGCTATGAATGCCCATAGCATTAGGACATGGAATAGAATAAGAAGGAACTGAAGTGAAGAAAAAGGCTGCAAACTGTAATAATAGTGTGCTATGACCCAGCTGTCTTAGTTCACATAACCAGTGAAATGTGCTTGATTTTAGAAGCCACTAATCAGTTGATTTCCAATGGAAAAAGGTAAACCGTTCCTTTGCATTCAAAAGAAAAGAACAAAAGCAGAAACTGTAGGAGTCAGAACAATGGCACCCAGGGTAGGAGCCCTATGTGGTAAAACTGTTTGATTGCTATAAAGGCATTCTGGGCCTACCCCCTGCCTAGGGCAACTCCATAGCTTCAGCATTTCTATCCCCCAAACTCTCACAAAGCAATGGGAAACTGACTATTGAACATCTTGAACTGTGCTGACTTTGAAATTCAGGGAACAGGCAGAAAACTACTCAATGCACATTGTTTTCCCTTCTGGCTGATTAACAGGAGAGGGTAAATAACATCATTCAATTAATGACTTGCCCCTTGAGTTTCAACTGGCCTTAGAGTAAAAAAAAATATCTCTTCATTCCCATTCCAAACCACTGGCCAAATATACACAGATAGTGAAAAAACATGAATAAGGGAATAGGCGAGAAACGACCTTTATTTTGTCCCAAAGGTGCTTTTTCAGGAGGCAACTGGACTTTATTGTTTCATCCAAGAAGCACTAGAGCTGAAGAAGCTTCTTGGTTGAGAAGCAAAACTTCTTCAGACAAAAACAAGAAAGTCAGTTGCCTCGTGAAAAAGCAACTTTGGGACAACCATGACCTGGATGACTGAGCATCTCCATAGACTTTCAGCCTTTATTTTATATTTTTTAAATGGAATGCAAGTAAAGAGATTGGTTGGCGTAAACAATGAATAGAGCAAAAAGACAAATTCCAGGAAAAAATACACTGAACCTCAGTGTAGGGACAGCAGGGGTAGAGATTAATGGTTGACTTGAACCCAGAAGACGGTAGCACCAGTAATGGGAAAATAAATCACCCATAATATTGACAGAACCCCACTGACAGAATCCCAAAATACCAGTTTTGCTGCTATTTCAAACCAGAGAAAGAAATGGACTCATCTTCCCAAACACACATCATGAGATGAAACAGTTCTAGATTCAATAGAAAAATAGGCCAAGTAGTGGTATGGAGAAGCCCTAATCTTCAGGTAAACATTGTATTTAAAGAGCATTAACTAACAAAAAGTCCAGGGTTTTTTCCTCATGTCCTCATCTGCCTCCTTCAGTGAAGAAGAAAAAAAATGCAACTGTCTTGTATAAGAAAGCTATTTATGGAGGATCATCTTTCCTGCTCTGCCCTTCCCATATGTCTTCAATTGTTACTCACCACCTAAGCACAAGGCAAGGCAATGTTTACATTTTGCCAGGGAGGGAGGTCTACAAAGAGGCAGTGCTGTTCCCTCATGTGCCTCATGGAACAATTTGTTTATTGAAGATTAACCCCCATCTGTTCCTGTTTTGACAACAGAGCACATTTGGAAAATTGACATACTTTGATGCCTCAAGGACAGGCTGCAGAAGATAACCCCCTCAGATATCACACTGCATCCAAGGCCTACCACTAGAAGCAAATGTCATCACCTACTTTCATACCTACTTACTTTGGAGTTAATTGGGACTTGTAATACATGCCCTAATGGTGTATTACAGACTTACCTGACTAATTGCTAGGAAAAAATCTTCCACACTAATTTTAAATGTTTGATTTTTTTCTGAAGAAGTAACAACAGTTGAAAAAAAAACCCTAATGCTGTTTAAATTAGAGCATCCTTTCCTGGAGACCAATCAATTTCTTTTCATCTTCAGATCCCTCCTTTTATTTTTCAGTTCTACAATTGCCTTTATAATTCCAAGCTCACTGCAATTGCCAAGAATTCCTGGCCATTTATTTTTAATGTTCAAAACTATGTTTGTTGGTTATTATAAGAGCCAAAGATGAATCCTCTTGGATCAAGCCATGGGCCATCTAGCCCAGCATTCTGGGTTATACAATAGCCATTTGGGAAGCTCACAGGTCTGGACAAGAAAGCACTATTATGCCCCTGTATGCTTCATGTTTCAAGTAGTAACTTTGGGGATACAAGCCAATACCAGTAAATACCAGATCTCAGAAAGTTCTAACAACCATCAGTTGGACTGCACTGTATTCATTTCAAGCAGCAGAAGAGTCATTTGAGTTTTCGCATTTGTTTTGTTTTGTTGCTTGCAGAATGACTGCTACTACCAGTAGTTGTTTATAACGGATGAAAGAGGGCACGAACCTCTCTTCTTAAGAGAGCTGAGGGCAACTAACCTCTTTTTACTTCTTTCTCTGCGATTGTGAGCTACTGCTATAAATATCCACATAAACTTCATCTTGCAAAATCTGGGACAATCCACAAATTTAGTTACTGATGTAACTATACACTTCCCATTTTCCTTTGTTTTTCTGCTTAAGCCAAATGTATACCTGGTGCAGATATGCATAATTTACAGGACTGATTGAGATTATTCTCAAAGTGCTCCCTTGTTTATTGTTATCAGCTTAACAGCCCCTTTTCTATTTAAGGTTTTTGACCTGGTTCAGTGTAAGAAATTGGTGGTGACATCCTATCCTCATTTAGGAACTGGCTGACATTTTGTTTCCCCTGATTCTTGATGCCTACTGCAACTGGTCACAGAAAATCTGATTCTGAGCTGAGCTGAAAGAAATCTCTTCAGAACCAGCAAAAATGTATGATGGGGAATATAATAGCTTTAAATTGGCATGAAACTATTTTCTGGGTATAAAATTGTACAAGTTTTTTTTAAAAAGGCCAACACCTGGAATTAGGAGTTTTCATTCTCCAGTGATAAAGGCATGTATATTAAGTATTAGAAAAAGTTGTTCTTCAGCTTTAACATGGGCTTTTCCCCTACTTCATTACTTTTATAAGGATTCAGAAATGCTAATATATTTAACAAGCCCAGCAGGAAAAGGTTAGTTTAGGTCAACATATAATGGTGAGAAGCAAGCAGTGTAGCTAGTGATTATAGACAGAAATAGACATTGGGAGTGGGCCAAAATTACTGGGAGAGTTCATTTTCTTTCTATTATATTTCCCAGTGTCCATGAAAAGAATAAGGAAAATTATTCCCCATTCTCTCTAAATTTTATTCTATTATTTCCAGTTCCATAAAATAGGAGAAAATAGGAAAAAGAAAGATGAATGAGTCTAGTCCATTTTTTTCAATTTTTTGCAAATGCACAGTTCAAAATTGTTTCATATTTTAAAAATTATGTAGAGAACTAGACCCCACCCCAGGTTTGATGAGAGAAAAGACATGGTTGTATCCCAATCTATCCATTAGTCCAAGAGGCATACATCCACTTGTAGAGAAAATCCTACAAATTTGAAATCTCAGGCATCAGAAATTTGTCCAATACTCTTCCATCCATTCAGCTATAATCATTTCTATAGCAACCTTTTTCCTAAACTTTTCCACACTTTTGGGTGGGACTTATTTTAACTTTTATCTCTCTTAGATATAAAATTATATTTTGATACATTGATTGTGGGCAATAGCTGGTGCCTCCAAATATGTTACACAAAGTTGAAGACATCTGGCAAGCTTTATGCTAGGATAACTGAGTGTCTATAAAAAAAATCTCAAATCTCTTCAATCTCTTCAGGGACTTTCACTTACTATCTCCTTTATAAAGAAACAGATTTTCTTAAAAAATGTAATTAAAAAGTTAGTTCTTAAACTATTGTTGGTTTTTTTTAATCAGTTTATTGTCTTTTGTACTTTTTTTGTTCAAGGCTCATTTATTTTATGAAGAGATTATGCACAAATTGAAAACAAATTCACCAACACAAATTTTCATTAATCCAGAATGTTAAATAAAAATAAGCCTTCAAACTAAATGCTACAAACAAAAAATGGAAAACTGAAAGCTCAGCTAGTCACAATATTAACAGTCAATGGTGCCAACTTAATGCTTTGGTTAATCTATTGGCTTTAAAGAAATAAATGTAAAAACATTAAACTAAATTCCAAAACATAAAAAGAGAGACTTCCTGAAACACACAACCTTTACAAAATACATTTCTCAAAACACTTTGCCTACCAGTTCTGCTAATTCTTTTTCTCTCATATATCAAGTGGTCTTAAATCTCCCAAATAAATTATTTACACTTACAAAAACTAATCAATGCAAAATTTGGAAAGAGAGGTCATTCTTCAGGCAGAGCTACGTATAGACAGCCTGGTACACAACATGCTCATACAGATACATAATCCAGATTTATTTTACTATGGAAGTTACCTAACAAGACATTTAGGGGCATTGGAACTAACTGTCTTATCTGTAAAGATGTAAGGCATTTCATTACTGTTTGATGAAAGACTTTCATGTTGTGAATTTTCCTGTTCTTAATCCACAAAGGGAGGATTACATGTCAACAAATGCAGTTGTTGTTTTTTCAGAAAAAGATAGCTCTATATAAGGGGTGTTTCCAGTTAGAATCTTTAAGTGTCTATGGAGATTTTCGGCCATCCAGGTCATGGTTGTCCTACAGGGGCTCTTTATGAAAGGCAGAATGTATTTTCTTTCTCATCCAAGAAGCTTCTTCAGTTCTGCAGATGAAAAAGCACCTTTGGAACATAGATTTGTAATCACAGGTTAGATGTAAAAAAAAAGAACTGTGGTCCCTTAATTTCCAAGGTTTGGGGCTGCAACTCCTATTATCCCTAGCCATTGCCCATGGTGGCCATTGCTGATGGAAACTGTAGTATAACAATCTAGGAGCACACATTTAAAGAAAACTGTCTTAGAGCCCTGTGTATCTTGAAGTTGTGTGCCCTGTACTATGAATACTGATCTACAGTTGACTGGATCTTTGATTTTCATAACATGGCTGATTGGTGGAGGCTAATATGACTAATAACTGTCCCTTTTTGTCTCAGCACTAGTGTGGTTAATAATGGTACATATCATTGCCTTGCTGTTGATTAAAATAATGTTATGTGATCCCAGCCCAAAAAATTTAACATCATTTAATCCAACCCCAGAAAACCCTGTTAAGTTTACCGAAAGGGTTTGATACAGATTCCAGACAGCATGAGATATAAGAGTCTTATGGTAATCTATAGCAGAACTGCAAAGGGGCAAAGCAATTAGCAGTTCCATCCTTGGAAAATGATCATTAGAGGAAGAATCACAGCAATACAGTATTCCAATCTTCAGTTCAGATAAGAGGAATGTAATTGTCAATGATATTGAAAGGCATCAAAATAACAAAGAAAATCATATTCCTTTTTATTTGTTACTTGTTATGTGAAGAACACTGCATTTTGACATCCTGCAATGGGATTATGGAAAGGAGAGGAAGTATTTTCAATACTCATCTAGTATCAGACTAACACCTTAAAATATCTCCAGCTTTGCTAATTTAGAGTGCCTCATTCTGTACTTGCATACAAAGGACAAAGATGATATGCATTTTAACTGCTGAAATTGGTAGGTACAGAAACAAGAATCTTAAAAAGCCAAATGGTTATCTTCCTCCTGAAATATTTAGAGACCTCCTGCTGTAACTGAAATCACTCTGTGTACTGTTCTGTCTCAGCTAATATCCACACTGCATTCCTTAAAGCTTTCACTCACTGCATTTAAAAATGCAACTGGTTTAGAAATTGTTGTTAATATCAACCACAATCGCCCTCCTCCCACTTTTTTTCTGACTTATTTTCCCCAAGGAAGAGTTGAGAAACTTGAAAGCTTAGTTTTTATTTTTAAAAACATCTTTAACCTGATCAAAATATTAATGGAATTTTAATATCTATTTTTGTGACTGGTGCAACTATCATGGTTATATTATTTTTGTTTACAAATATCACCCCATAAAATAAGTAAAACAATTTCAATTTCAAAATTAGGCCCCAACCCAGGCAGAAATGCATATTACAAATAGGAGCATAGATCAGATTGGATGAATCTTAAGCTAAGTTGACCAGAAAGATTTGAGACTTGTCTAAAGCAAAGCAAATTTCCCTGGAAAATTGTTTTCCCCCTGTAGT
Source organism: Vipera ursinii (assembly GCF_947247035.1). Lineage (NCBI taxonomy): Eukaryota > Metazoa > Chordata > Lepidosauria > Squamata > Viperidae > Vipera > Vipera ursinii. The sequence continues at coordinate 38,402,262 of NC_139516.1, forward strand.
CTGTGAGCATTTGGAAAATTCAAAAGCCATAGGAGAAGCAACATCTCCCAGAAACTTAATTGGTGGGCTCAAAATGTTTCCAGATTAACAGAGGGAGAGAAGAGATAGCATAGCTTTGTGACCATTAAGTTGCATTCCAAACATAAGGAAACATTTTACTACACCTTTTCTAACATATTGCTTTGGGAGAATACTGTGTATACTCAAATATATTAACTTGCTTTCAAATTTCTTCTGTGCTCCTTTATAATTCTTTTTTGGGTTGCATAGCTTCAATGGTTGGGCTTACTTTTCTTATTCTTTGTGGTAACACAGTCCTTTCTTATTCCAGATACTAGTTACTTAAAGCAGGGCTTTTCAACCAGTGGTATGGGTACCACCTATAGTACATTGGCACCTGGCAGGTGGTAGCAGGGGAGGGGAAAAGTGGTAGCAGGGGAGGGGAATGAGCTGAACCGGTGGCAGCACCGCACAAGCCTGAGCAAGAGATGGCTGGACCTGCAGGCCTGTCAGGGCTCAGCGGAAGCGCCAGGATCAGCACTTCTTTGGGGCCGTCAGGGCTCAGCGGAAACACCAGGATCAGCAGCAGGCTCCAGCTGGAGCTCAGTGCTGATCCTGGTGCTTCTGAGCCCAGAAGAAACACCGATCAGCTGGAATGTTGCAGCATCTCCAGGGTCTTGTGATTTACATTCAGATGCTTGGCAACTGATTCGTATTTATGATGGTCACAGTGTCCCAGGGTCATGTGAAGTGACCAAAACCTGCTGCAACCACCCAGCAGATGGGGGAATAAAAACCAAACACCCCCCACCCCACCCCCACTTCCAATCCTCAACAGAAATGCTCACAACAATGAAAACCTCTGACAGGAGGAAGAGCGCCGCTGGGCGGGCAGGCAGGTGTCTTGCTCAGCTGTGGCTTGGGAGGCACTCTTTTCAGTGCCATTGTAACTTCAAACAGTCACTAAGCAAACTTTTGTAAGTCGAGGACTACCTGTACTTCACCAATTTTTCCTTTTTTTTTTTTTTGGTCATCACATTTTTGACACATTGCTAGACGACTGGTGGTACTCGGATGTTGCCATATCCTAAAAGTGGTACAATGGGTGAAAAGGTTGAAAAGCCCTGACTTAAAGCCCCTTCTTTAGCAATCCAATACTTGCTTTCCTGAGGATTATTTTGAATTCATTCTGAAGTTTAGTTATATCTTGAAACAGTGCCATGTTTCTTCTTCCCTCACATATACCCCAAAGTTGGTTTAGTCTTGTAATTTTAATTTTAATTTATGTCCATGTCAGTATCTCTATGTATCTTTTTTCTATCATCGTTATTGTGGCAATACAATGCTTCAGCTCTGAATTCTTCATGAAAGGATTTGTGCCAACTGAAGCTAAGTGTTTGAATCACCTTGAGGTTTTCTAGGAAAGTCCCATGGTAGTGGGCTCCTCTCAAAATTCTGCCAGAGTGAGACTTTGAAGAGCTTGCAGAGCCAAACAACAGAAAGCCATCTGGCCACTTGACCGCTGAGAAATAGGGGAGGAAGGGGAATGCTTTGCTTGAAGCTTTGGTGAGGATTTTCCACAGCCCTAACAGACAAATTGTTAGATTATCAGATTACTGCACAAGAAAACTCCTTCAGTTGGAGCACAGCTTCAAATAGCACCCCTTTATACTCGATTCTATGAACTATGATATTTTATAAGAAAATATATCCAGAAAACAATGGAGGGAGGAATAGAAATATATTTCTTCTGCTCCACACATAATGCTAAGTACTAAAAACAAGTACTACACTTGTTCTTCTGAAATCTTATGTAGGTCCATTCAAAAAGCCTTGACAAATACTTAAACGTACATTTGCCTTGCCTTCCAGCTAATAAAAGAGAGAAAGAACCCGTGGCTCAGGAAGTTAAAACACTGCCTGATATATAATCAGCCCAGGTTCGAATCTCAGATAAAGGGTATGACTAACTGATGAGAACATAAAGAGTTCGAAATGATCATCTTAGCCTCCCAAATTCTTTATTAGCAATTTGAATAATTTGCACAAATAATGAGCTGTCATAAGTTGACTATGTCCTGTGGATAAGCCCTGAGTCGGGCCAAAACAGGAATGAAAGAGTTAATTAGCAAGGTCCATTCAAAAAGCCTTGACAAATACTTAAATATACATTTGCCTTGCCTTCCAGCTAATAAAAGAGAGAAAGAACCCATGGCTCAGGAAGTTAAAACACTGCCTGATATATAATCAGCCCGGGTTCGAATCTCAGATAAAGGGTATGACTAACTGATGAGAACATAAAGAGTTCGAAATGATCATCTTAGCCTCCCAAATTCTTTATTAGCAATTTGTATAATTTGCACAAATAATGAGCTGTCATAAGTTGACTATGTCCTGTGGATAAGCCCTGAGTCGGGCCAAAACAGGAATGAAAGAGTTAATTAGCAAGGTCCATTCAAAAAGCCTTGACAAATACTTAAACATACATTTGCCTTGCCTTCCAGCTAATAAAAGAGAGAAAGAACCCGTGGCTCAGGAAGTTAAAACACTGCCTGATATATAATCAGCCTGGGTTCGAATCTCAGATAAAGGGTATGACTAACTGATGAGAACATAAAGAGTTCGAAATGATCATCTTAGCCTCCCAAATTCTTTATTAGCAATTTGAATAATTTGCACATATATATATATATATATATTTAGAGTCTATGATCTCTATCTCTCTATCTTTAATTGCTCATTTCCCACAAATAAGAATAAACACCATTCAACAACACTTCTGCAACCCTCATCCAAAACCTGGCAGGCTTCACCTACTTCAAAAGGAATTAGTTATAGGGATTACCAGGCGGCACTTGTTATTGATTTCATTCTTATTGAGAATCACCATATTTGAGTGGCCAGATGTTATTCTCTGGGATTCAAACCCTCTATTAGAAATTGAACTCATGGACCTTCATGGTTTATTTATTTATTTATTTATTTTATTGAGCTTTCTATACCGCCCTTCTCCCTAAGGGACTCAGGGCGGTTCACAGGGCATATATAAATAGCAGTACAAAATTAAAAGAAAATTAAACCAATGCCCAATTAAAATACAACAATGATAAAATAATAAAAAACCCATTAAAAAACCCATATACCCCTATCAGGCCAGACCAGCTAATTCAAATAAATGGGTCTTCAACCCGCGACGGAAGGATCGAAGGTCCGATGCCGTCCGGAGCTGAACCGGCAGTTGGTTCCATAATGCCGGAGCACCCACAGAGAAGGCCCTCCCCCTGGGGGCCACCAGTCGACATTCCCTGACCGGAGGCACCCTGAGGAGGCCCTCTCTGTGGGCACGCACAGGGCGGAGGGGAGTTGACGCCGGCAGCAGGTGGTCCTCGAGGTATCCCGGACCCATGCCATGTAAGGACTTAAAGATCATAACCAAGACCTTGAACCTTACCCGGAAGACAACTGGTAACCAATGTAGCTCGCGGAGCAAAGGTGTAACATGGGAGTACCGGGAAACTCCCAAGACAACTCTCGCGGCCGCATTCTGTACCAGTTGGAGCCTCCGAGTAGTCTTCAAGGGAAGCCCCATGTAGAGAGCATTACAATAGTCTAGGCGAGAGGTCATGAGCGCATGAGTGACCGTACACAGGGCATCCCGGTCCAGATAGGGCCGCAACTGGCGCACCAGGCGAACCTGGGCAAAAGCCCCCTTTTAGATGACAGACATCATATTGTACATGACACTGAGAAAGAACATGGTGATTCTTCCAAACTGAGTTCTTTATTGGTTTACACCAATAGATAAAATCTTGTCAGACTAAAGATGCTACTATTTGCATCTATAATACACCCTGTAAATTATTAGGGAGGGGCTGTTTTCATCCTCTTTCTCTCACACATAATATCTGGGCTGACTTGCCTCTTAGTCCTTTGGAATACACCCTTCCCTCCTGGGAATCCATGTCCCTACTGCATTCCATCACATCAAGCATGAATATGGTAAGTGAGTCTGTATAGCATTGCACTGTATTGCACTGAGTCTGTATAGCATTGCATTGTATCCCATAGCATTGCATCAGTATCTAAATTCCAGACTGCCAGCTGTTTTGCTCTGCCCAAAAGTATAATTAACTTCTTACTTTTTAATTCTGATTTGGACTTGAATAAGCAGGGAAGGCTGGGTTGACAGTGGAATGAGATTCTGTAAAGATCACAAAATATTGCTGATGGTGGGCTGCTTTATCCTTTACCATCCTGAAGCAGACCGGTTCTGGTTCAAATCTGGATCATATCATCATCCTTTTTCAAATCTTTGCTGTAGCAGGAGATAAAGCAGCTATAGTTGTTCTTGGTCTTTCCTCATGCTTTGTATCAGGATCCAGCAATTGAAAGCTGATACTTGAGTATTCCATAGTCATGAAAAAAACCTTTCAAAACCTCTCATGAAGCCATATTCTCATATAGCTATGACAGCATCAATGTCAGAAGATTATGAACAATTAAATAACAATTTCAGCTCTTCTGCATTGTTGTAGAACATCACTAAGGCTCAGTAAGATAAGTATGCCAAGATAAAAACCTTGTGAAAGGGTCTTTCAAATCTGTTGTTAGTTTTGCAAGCCTGCAAAATACCTTTCTGTGCAGCCTAGCTACAAATCATTTACTGTATTCAGTTATACCATCCAACAGAACTGGTGCAACCAACCAATTATACCAACCAACTATAACTTGCTACACAAAGTGACTAAAAGGTATGGGATATGCTTTGACTAAAAAGTATGGGATTTGCTTTGATTTTGAATCTGATGACTTGTTTATAGAAATGGATGGTATCTAATCTTCTCTAATCAAATTGATAGCCAGAAAATTCTGGGTGATATACACTGTTTGTTTTTCCAGGTCAACCCACCCGTCCTATTTTACACATCTTTAAAGGTATCTCCACAAATAGGTTTTCTGTAGTCAAGTCTTGGCATTAGCTGAACAAGATAATTCTAAAAACAGGCATTTCTAGACAAGAGAATCATTGACATACCTATTGAAGTTGATGGTGCTAAAGATTACAATCAGTACTTGCAAGAATGAAGCAGTTCCAAATATACATATATTTATAATAGATACACACCAGTATATTATTTAGATATAATATCTAAATTGACCTGTTCCTCCTTACCAGTAGTCATAACCTGATTAGAAAGTTCTCCTGATCTTTACTTCTCGAGCTTTTTTTTAATCTTTTGTGCCAATGAAATAAAAGTTGGAGGCAGCAGACCCTGTTTGTGATTTAGTCCTGGAATTATTCAGAAGCAGCATCATGCCTATTCTAAACAGAACTATGAATTTACATTAACCATTCCCAGCCTATAGTTAAGAGATTCATCCATTTTAAAACTCTTATGTTCATTTTTAACATTCAGATTCTTATTAAAATAAAAGTAATATTATTGTAAGGGACACGGTGGCTCAGTGGGTTAGACGCTGACCTTGTCAATCAGATGGTCGGCAGTTTGGCGGGTCAAATCCTGAGTACCGCGTAACAGAGTGAGCGCCTGTTACTCGTCCCAGCTTCTGCCAACCTAGCAGTTTGAAAGCACCGTAAAAATGCAAGTAGAAAAATAGGGACCACTACGGTGGGAAGGTAACAGCGTACTGTGTGCCTTTTGCATCTAGTCATGCCAGCCACATGACCATGGAGACGTCCTCGGACAAGCACTGGCTCTTCGGCTTTGAAACGGAGATGAGCACTGGCCCCTAGAGTTGGAAACAACTAGCACACATGTGCGGGGGAACCTTTACCTTTACCTTTAATATTATTGTTCCAAAATGTTTCAGAATTCAAGTTTTAAAAAGAAATATTAGAACACAACGTACTAGGAAACTAATACAAAAAATCTATAATGTTAAAGAAAAATTATTTAACATTTTAAATAACAAATGTAAAGACTTTAATGATTTAAATGTAGAAGATGTTACATGACTATTTAAAAATAGCAATAGTGCAAATCCACTGGCAAGGGAGGATACTTTAGCAAGCAGCAAAGTTATTCAGGGCATAAGTTGGGAAGAAAAAGGGTTAGCTATTTTTCATGCAATAAAGCAAACTTGTATTCTGACTACAGAGATTTCCATAATTTATAATAAGAATGTGCTGTTCCTTTTTATTCAGGGATTTTGGAAACTATAATTTGTCATGTATTTATTTAAAATATTTTTTATATTAACTATAAAAGAGAATTCAAAGCAACTTTGAAATTAGAAGACAATGCAGAAACTAGTAAAATCCAAATCTGATACACAAAGAAAACAATTTTTAAAAATTGTATTCCAGAACTCTACAGTCAGTTACACTAAAGGTGAACAAAAGTCTCAGCATACCAAACCCCAAGCACTGTTTTTCATCTCTAATGGGAGATACAGGACTGCTAGGAGACTTCTCAGCTACTCATTGAATGACAACTTTTAAGAATATATTGGGGCAATCAAAGCATAATGCTTTCTGGTAACACACAGGATTGGATCCTAGTAACACATGATTAGTAGAGCTCCAATTAGGTGCTCTTCCACTGGAGGTTTTGAGGAGACAAAGTCAATTTTGCCTTCCCTGTAAAGCATCCCAAACGCTCTGAAAAGGTTTCAAAAGAGCGTGGAACCTGATGTTGACAGGAGGCAATGACAGACCTTCAGGAAATAAATAAAGGAGTATCTTGTTTACAAAAAGTAAATTCTGGACCCAACCAAATTTATAGCAGATTAAGCTGGGAACTAAGGAAAACACCTCTCTCTCTCTCTCTCTCTCTCTCTCTCCCTCCCTCCCTCCCTGAAGTAGCCGAAGGACCACTCGGGACGACAGGCTACTTAACTAAAGGTTTATTTAGAACAAGGCAAAAACAGAATAACTCGTCCAGCTTTTATAGCCGGCAGCTGTCAGTGAGGGCCAATCAGGATCGTTCATTTTGGCGCCGCGTCTATCCGGACCAATCCGCGCTGTCTGCTCTTGACAGTTCTTGCTTCCGCATGGCTCGGTGTTTTGACAGCCGCGAGCTGTCAGTGGCTGCGCCTGCGCCGTGCGGGGAACTTTGACAGCTGTCAAAGTTCCCGCGTGTTCTCCTGTCAGATGTGTATTCCCTCATCGTATAACCGGAATAACTTGTTAACTTAAATATATTAATACTGTTTACAGATATAATACACTCCCTCCCTCTCCTCTGTCTCTGTCTGTATGTTTGTCTATATCTATCTCTATCATGTCTAAACACAGCCCAGTTTAATTCCATGGTGTAATTAAGTGATAAAACAGACTGACAATGGCAGCACCTAGCCTACCTTGGCTGATCTGGAAAAGATAAACAGGGTTGGAACTAGTTAGTACTTGATGTAAGCCAGGCTTGGCACTTGAAAAAGCCTCCTGGAAGAAGGCAATGGCAGTCAAAAGAGCACATGGATGTAATTTTATTTGAAGGAGACTTTATCTTTGGCTCATCAGATTTTACTGAGACCAATTCCAAAGAAGTATCACTCCAGAAAGGTGATATACATTTGGCGAAGCAACCCAGCTAGAACAATATTTTCTAGAAAAAATCATTTAAAAAGCAGGTGTTTCATATGGTGAAAGATGATCCTTACAGGGGCATCTGCAATAATGCACTTGCTTCAAAGCAGTCAGCTTGATAGGGAATTAAAGCCTTGTTCTGCCCCCCCCCCCCCATTAATACGCATCACACATATTTTCTGCTAAACAAATTTACGCAAAACATATAATCAGTATATAAAAATTTCAGAAATATTCTTTTAATAGTCTTGCATCAGCATATTACAGTGATTAAGAATATACATTACCTTACAGTTGAGATGCCTTAGATCTGTTTCAACTGACAGTTCAGCATGGTTTATTTGTAAGCTTTGGGGTATGTATGTGAATTGTATGTGCATATCAGTGTGTTATACCTCTTTTTAAATGGATTTGTTTATATTCTACAGCTATTTTATTCAATACTGGCTTCAGTAGGAATTGGCAAGCTACATGTACAAGTGAACACATTCTCGTTTTCTTCAAAATGCATCTTGCAGGCCAATGTTTTTTATTATAGTATAGAATTACTTCATCCAATATCAGCCAGAATTTTTCCACATTCTCATTGTCTGAATTGTTTGTACATTACTTTCAAATGAAATTGAACAGTACTAACGTACATTAATTTAATTCAGAAATCAAACATTACTTTAACTAGGCTTTGTGTATACATGCCAGCTGATTTACTAGACAGGGCAATCCCACAATAAACCCAGTTGACAACAAATAAGAAACCATTTATTGTTATTGTTACCTTTGGCCTTGTGGGCAGAGCAAATAAGAATAAGAATAATTTGACAGAAATGAAGATTTAATACAGAGCTGCTACAGATATCCATTGTCAATCCAAGAATGTCTTTGCCTCCCGTATCTCTTCTTTACCCCCAACCTTCAAACACCTTGCTTCAGGAACAATCTGTTCACCTAATTCAACTTGGAAAACTTTAAATTGCTCTGCAATAGACTACACTTTGTGTCTGCAGTTGGGTCTGAAGCCGCCACAATGCTATGAATACTTTCAGCACAGCCACCCACAACCTTGTGCCATCCCAATATACTAAAGCTGAATTTGCATCATCCCTGTCAGCATGGCCACTGGCAATTTGGCAGAAGGCTGCTTCTCTTTCTTGTTCCTACATCAATACTTTTGTCTGATGGTCTTAAGTGCATTCCCTCCCAATTAATCAGAATTCCCACAGCAACAATTTATTCGGCCACCAGTGACATATCTGCCCGTCACCAGAATGTAATTGATTACTTACACACGAGGAAATGCAGTTGAAGGCATAAAAAGCAGGTTCTTACCAATTGAAACACTTATCTCCTCTAGCTATATTTCAGCCTTAATAAAAAACATACAATTTTATACATTTTAAACTAAAAATACTTTTCAGTTTAAAGCTATGCAAAAAAGGATACACGCATACCTTTGGGCTTTGCACAGCCCCAAATGTTCACCGCTCCATTAATTTACATTAAACACTACCTTAAAGAGTAATGAAATTAACAGAAGCTTTTTATACTTAGCCAAATTCCCCAGTGGCAGTATCATCTTTTTAAAGTGTTTCAGCGAGATGGTGGATTCCCAGCACAAGGAAATTGCCTCAATTTTCCACACATTGAGCACAAGCTAAAATCTAGAAACCAGAAGAACCTAAGGGTGAAGAGCTAAATTAATGGGCCTCACTGCAGCTGTAAGTCAGAAATGTAATCAGTGTTTACATCTTCTTAAGCTTTGGGGAAAACCCTTGGTAATTTTGGACCAAGCGAGATCTTATGGGGTATCAGCCACCTGTACTGGGGGTTTTATAAAAAGGGAATCTGGATAAAATCTCAAGGAATATTCAATTTTGGACATCCCTGAATTTTGGCTAGCAATGACCAAAGCTGTTTCCTAATTTTTCTACCCCAAAACAAGATGTTAAATTCCAGACAAAGCTGAATCCTACTTCACTATGCTTTCTAGTCCTTTTTTGTCCACCCCTTTCATCACCCTGTACTAAATAATTCCCTACTAATGGGTGCGCCAGACCTGTGGAACCGCTTGCCGGTTGAGCTCCGGATGGCCCCCGACCTTCGCTCCTTCCGGCGCGATCTAAAAACTTATTTATTCGAGCAATCTGACCTGGTTTGATGGGTTAGGGTTGGGGTTTTAATATGTTTTTTAATTACTGTTTTAAACTTGGGCATAATATTTAATCGTTTTTTAACTTTTGTATTCCGTTTTTTATATTTATTGCCCTGTACACCGCCCTGAGTCCTTCGGGAGAAGGGCGGTATAAAAATGTAATAAATATAAATATATAAATATAATGGTAAAAGAAAAATCCTTTTTAGGGTTTCTCTTCCAATTGTTGGAGAGAACTTGCCTTTCATAGCATAAAATTCAGCCAAACCTCTTCTCATATTTTGCCACTGACAAATAGGATGGAAAGGCATTTTTGCTCAGCCCAAGCATTTGTATACACTTAAATATCTTGAGAAGATATTTAGTCACTCTTTATTTCAGATGGAAGCAGTAAGGCTATAGGATGACTAATTTGGTCAAGATGCAATCCACTGCAGAAAAAAAAGCATAATACCTGTAACAGAGGTGCAAAAAAAGTATTAAAACATTAGACTGGGAGTAGGAGTTTGTAATGCTTTCTCTAACTGCATGCTCAGGTTATATCTCACCAACAAAAATCAGTGTCCAAAGGGTTTTTTGCTATGGAGGTAGTCCTCCATTTAATAATAATTCATTCTGTGACAGTTCAAAGTTACAATAGTATTGATAAAATGACTTATGACTGGTCTCCAAAGTTATAGCTGTTGCAGAGCCCACACATTCATGTGATCAAAATATGGACACTTAGCAGTTTGTTCACACTTATGACTACAGACATTTCAAGTCCCCCCACCCCTCTTTGCCATTTTCTCTGTCATGTACAATGGCACTTCTCAGAGAGAACAGAGGGAGTACAACTGAAGTACTGCAGAGGCCCAGGGCCTTCAGCCATGTCAGCCAGCTGGCAACACTCCCAGCTCTTACTTTAGCCCCAATGCTGCAGTTGCAACTGAGAAATGCTGCCACAAGGTCTACCTGGCCACCAGCCATCTCAGCACCCCAGGACAAAGCCCCAGTTGCCTTTGCTTCCCTATGTTCCACAGGCCCTGCTGTGTCCAGCTGACCTTTACCCTCTTCCTCTCACTGCTGATTCTATGCAAGGCAGCTGCTGACCATGTCAGGCCTTCTTCCCAAGGCTGCTCAAGCCATTGTCCAAATCATGTGTGTTATTCTCCAAAGAAAAAATGTGTCACCGTTCTCATCAGGATTCAGAATACCCTTGAAAACTTCTGAGATCTTCCAAAGCATTGTGAGAATGGGGCGCATGCCATTCTCCAAATGGGGCATCCGCCTTCTCCTTAAATCTGGGAAAGATGGAAGAATTATGTGGCCAGCAACTGCTTCACAAAGGGCCAGGGTGGACCTGCCTTATCAGCAGTGGGAAAAAGAACACAGCAAAGATCACCTGGAGTGGTAGAGTGCAGGGAAGCAGCAGTCTCAGAGTGCAGTGAGGGTGGCTGGACTGGAATGGCTGGGGTAGCATGCAGCTGGGTAGCAGCTTTGTACCTCTTTGCTGAGGCTTCCTGGGACAGCTATGCTAGCTAATTTGTGCTGCCTTGCTGTACTACAACTTAGGAGCTTCTTGCAGAGTTGTGACACACCAAGAAGCCCTTTTGTGCTGTGGTGCTAGGCTATGCTGGGGCTGGGCTTCATATTGTGTATTCTTTCACCAGCCTTCCTGAGCTCATGTATGTCCTGTACTCGGCCTCCTTCCACCATGCATGTCCTCCCCCAACTCATGCTTGTCCTGTACTAGGCCTCCTAGGGCCTCCTCTATCCCACCCCCCTGCAGCACCCCTGCACTCTTTATCTGGGACTCCCTCCACTTTCTACTTAATGAGCCATTTATCTAGAATTATGATAACAACCAGGATTGGCTTGGATTGCCAGGATGATGCAGTCATGTAACATTGTGTTTCATGATTGCACTATGGAAATTCTGATTCCAACTGTGGTCATATGTCGAGGACTATCTGCACTGTGGAAAACTAAAAGGACAGAATTACAAGTTATGATTTGAAACTAGATTTCTTTGTTTTAAGTTTTACAGAGGCCTATATTTTCTAATTCTCGATGTATAAGAAATTTATTATTTTATCATAGTTTTAATAATTTGGTGTCTATTCCTTTGCTAGCAATAAAACTAAATTTAAAATCATAGATGCACACATATACAAACACATGGTGGTAGGAGATCTATTGTGCCATATAAAATCTTTCTATGCTTGCAGACTATGCTTACAATCAATTGGATTGATTCTTGTAGCAGAAAACTTGGTTACAGTTATTCAAAATAAACAAATCAGTACAGCTTCAAACCTAGGGAAATGGGTTATAATCCTTAGACTTTTTACAATTATACATACTATTATATACCATTGTATAAAGTGCAAGACGAGTAGAAATGTTATGTTATTGTTTATTCATTTGATTTCTACCTATCTTTTGTTCACGGATTCAAGGCAGTCTCTCATTTTCTCCACCCTGTGGCTGTGGTAACTTGAACTGAGAGTGACTGGCCCGATGTCAGCTATTAAGATTCACTGATTGAAGGGTAGTTATCAAACTGAGTCTTCCCTATGCCAGTGCAACAACTTTACTACACTAATCAACATCTTTTTTTTTCATCTCTATGTGCATAATGTGCAGCTTTTTTACTTCACTATATGTCAAAATTTACCTTTTCCTCCCACTTTGCCCAAAGGAATGTCATAATTAAAACAAGGTAGGAAAGCATATAGAACATACCGTATTTACCGGCGTATAAGACGACTGGGCGTATAAGACGACCCCCGACTTTTGAGAAGATTTTCAAGATTTTTCGTCTTATAAGCTGGAAAATACTTACATGCCAGTTGCCAAGTGTCCGACACAAGCCCGATTCAGCCCTGTCTGATGCAGATGGTGCAAAGCCGCTCTTTTGAAGCCCAAAGGGGCTTTTCCTTCCACCCACCCTTTGGAATACACGCAAGAGCTGCGTTCACACGACACGCTCTTCCAGGCCAGACTCTGCAAACGGCACGCCAGAAGCCGCAACCACCGTGGGAATTCCGAGTCCCCACCTTTCGGCAGCCTGCATAGCCAAGCGTGATCCGGCTTTGAGAGCGCATTTGCAGACGGAGCAGCCGCCGCGTCTGGAGCCAAGCCCCACCCGGGAGGCGGTCGGCCAGGCAGGCCCAGAAGACGCGCTGGAGAGCCGGGCTTGGGGCGGCCATGCCGAGGCCGGCTGGCGAGGGCCGCTGCGTGGTCTGCAGGCGAGAGGGGTGCCAGGCCGCCAAGTACCGCTGTCTGGGCTGCCGGGAGAGATAGTGGGTAGCAGGGCACGCTCTGCTTATGCGCAGATGCCGCTTGGGCGAGGGGTAGGGGCTTCCTGCCACTCCCAGGGTCTGGCGTTTGCAAGGGGGAGGGGAAGGGGCTTAGAGGCTCTTGGGGATGGGAAGGGAGGGTCACGTTGGAGGGGGGACTGGACTAAGGAGGCTTGAAGTTGCTTTGCAAGAACGGGGGCGCTCGATTGATTTATGTACTATTTTCCGGCGTATAAGATGACTGGGCGTATAAGACAACCCCCGACTTTTGAGAAGATTTTCATGGGTTAAAAAGTCATCTTATATGCCGGAAAATACGGTAAATCCTTGAATTCTTTAGTCTCTTTATCAGCTAACCAAGTTAGGTAACCAAGTACTGTGCTTTTGTTTGGTTGTGTGTGTGCCTGTAACAGTATAATAAGGATGGTGTGGCCTGTGTATGTGCGTTTGTGTCTCATCAGGGTAATGCATGCATTGTTTTTATGTGTGGCACAGCAAAACAGATGAAAACAGTCTAATTGAGGTAGGTATGTACATGTTGTTTCTGTGGGTCCTATGTGTATGTATGCAGTGGGAAACATGAGAAAGACTGCATATATTCTGCCTTGGGTGATATGATAGGGAAGATGGAATACTCCAAACTGAATTCTAGGCTATCTGTCCCATTGGGATGTGTTGCGAGATATTTTCTAGGTTTTTTTTTCTTCTCAGCCCCTGCCTGATGGCGCCCATTTTTTAACTTGATCTTTTTCTTGCTAACTTGTCCTGGACAACTGGGTCCCATTTTTTTGTTTCCTGATGGGAATCCAAACTTGCCTTACAAAAGTTCTGTCTAATTTTCCATTTGGCTGGAAAAAATAAAAACCAAATGAATCACCTTGCAGAGATTAAAACGAACTTTAATATTTCACAGTCTGATATTTACATAGCATCTGAAGCAAGTAAAACATAGTCTGTTACAAAAACGTTGAGATAACAAAGTTGGGGGGTTCATATAGTCACAGCGTGGAGGCCAGGCCACTCCAAAACAGGACAGGGCAAGGCAAAGTTTGGAAGGTGCATCTGCTTGCCCACTACATTCTTCCTGGATACTCCAATCCATCTAAATTAGTTGGAATTAGATATCGACTTTGGATATTACTTTACAATTTATATACTTGCAGCCTCATTCCTATATTATATCAACAGAATGTCAGGAATCAAGGTAGCCATAATAGGATACAGATATGGAACATTTTTACAGATGCTATAAAGTAGAAGTGGATTTCAATAGTTAATAAGAAAAATTAATAATGATTTATGTTAAAGGAACACGTCTACACCCTTGTTATTAATTTTCCATTTGCTATGAAATTTTATATGGACCTTAAATATACTTTTCTACTAGGAAGCCAGATTATCAAAATATGATATTAATTTTGCCAGAGACAATGCTGTTCTATGTTTGTTGATTTCCTTTAGCAGCTTTAAAAAAAGATCTTCAAAACTTTGTCTTAATAAACCAAAGTCAAGTGGATGTTCCTTTATCCCCTAATACAAATAGGAGTAAAATAACTAGGGATTTTAGTATTATTTTAATAGAGAGTAGATTATTAAAAACAAAGTAATTTGCCCCTAAAAGGGATTTGTACTCATTATAGTTGTCCGTTACAAGTATTTATTTAATACTAAGTGGATAATTAAACTAACTCAAGTCTTCAAATAAAATTTAAACTCAACCAAGCACAACACAGCAAAGTGAAAGACAATACTTTCCTTGTTCTCAGACGTTTAATAGAATTTCTCCAACAAATTATCCTTACAACTTTAAAGTTATCAAAGACTTAAAACTATAATAAGCCTGATTAAAGTAATTGCTGAACAGGGTGGAAGAATGGTCAGGGAGAATATCTTTTGTGGAAATCAAATAGAAGATATTTCTTTCATCAAGGTTTTGGATTCTATCTCTACTGCAGATGTTCCCATAACCTTGGCAAAGAATCTGGTCTGCTGTCTTGATAAATATTGAAACAACTGCATGATCTTTCTTGAAAGACCAGAATTTGGTTTCTTGGACCCAAATTTTCAAAGCCTGTTATCTGTGAAACCAATAAAACATTGACTATAAATCATTTGTAAATACCCTAATTTTATGTTGAATCATCCATTTAAGATTCCAATTCTTTTAGCAATCAACACAGCAAGCTTTGAGACAAACAACAGCTAAAAGGAAAGAAAGCTTTTTCGTCCCTTTGGGGCCATTAACAGACTCTACGCAGTGAAGAATAGTTGACTGAACAGAAAGAGAAGAAATGCTTGTTTGTCTCTCTCTCCTCATAGGTATATCCATGATATGGAATAGAAATTATGGAACAGAAGGGAGTTGTAACCTCATTCAAGACCCAGAATTGTAGAATTGGTAACAATTGATTGTTAAATACCTTTGAGGCTGCACTTACTTAATCAGTAGCTGATGCGATATTTTATTTTCAAAAACAAGGAAAAGTTTCCAAGATATCTGCTGAGACAGGAATACCAATCCTGTTCTTTAATCCTTGGTACTGTTCTTGCAAAAGGAAGCAGACTGCAGCACCATTGCCTAGGCTGATGTACTTGAGGAAGATTAATAAAGTGCCCACAAAAAATAGCCATCCTATACCTCAAATGCATTATATTCTGCACCAAGGAAATCTTCATATTTCCAACTCTGCAAAGCATGCGAGAAGTATCTTGCACCTGAACAAAAGCCATATTGTGCCATTTTTGGAATGCTGGCCATATCAATGAAGATGACATCTGATAACAATGGATCTTCCAAGATCTATCGTGTGACCTGTGAACAGAACAGAATGTATCAAAGAGACCTCTGCCACCTTAACATCTTGGTGTAGAATTATATGCCCATATATTTATATTCTTTGCCAATTGTGGTTTACATAATACTAAGTTCAGTTTGTTAATGAATTAAGACTATGCAGCACTTTAAAATCAAAGAAGAAAAGGTCCTTTGAAACATAACATGGGCACATGTGGAATATCTGTCAGCACTTTCTTAAACCAAATGTACCTCTGCCTAAGATTGGACAATAGCTACCAAGTGCAGATGCACCTTCCTGGGGGGAAGAGCTACTTTTCACATGAGTGTCCCTGAGAAGTCAGAGGCACATTCTATCAAATTTGAATATATCTCTCAGTGCTCTGGAAGCAAAACTAAATAAATAAATAAATAACACATTGTTCCAGGCCAATGTTAGGATGGAAAAATGGTTTTAAGTCAACAAGCTTGTAAGCCGCCCTGAGTCTTCGGAGAAGGGCGGGATATAAATGTAAAACTGTTACTGGACTAAGACCAAATGTTGATGTGACTCAGATGAGTTGTCACATTAATTTGTTCCTTTAGATAGATTGTTTTCACATAATATACAAGTGATGATGTGTTTCTGATTTAAAGTATTTAACACCAGTCCATTTACCATGTGATTAGTGAGATTTATCAGTCAGCCCATATATATTTCTAGGTGACTGTTAGGCAAATTTTGGGTTGGCATGTTGTGTGAACCCATCTTTATCATCTTCCAAATGTAGACAAACACTGCAGTTTGCACAAACATCCTAGTTTAGTGGTGGCTGCTGTCTTATGCACACAAGGAATGCACAGAAGGAATATCTTTAATTACATGCATAGTCACAAAAAGAAGCAATGAAAAACAACTCAATCAGCTTTAAAAGTGTCTGTCAGAATCCCATGAATCAAGAGTCACAACCAAAAAAAAAGGAAAGGAAAGGAAAGATATATTGCAACAGAACATGTATGAGATTTATATGGGGGCAGCGGAATTTATTCCAAAATGCTTAAATATTAACATTTCTTATAATTTAATGCCCTCAAGCACTACCAGGCTTCAGATTTTAAGATTATATTAAGTGACCTTTTTAGCTGTTAAAGTGGAAGGCATTTTTTAAAAAAATTAAAATTCCTCTTGCATAGTACATTAACATAGTTCATTCTGAAAAAGAAAACCAGGGACATGTAAGGTTCTCAAAATATTTTAATAGAAATGCATATGCATTTAACAAGGGTGATTAAAGTCACAGAAATAGAAAGTCTGCTTGGTATGATCCTAATGAATTAGGTGAAATCCATTGTTTCCATCTCTGTGATTCCCCATGTCCAATTATTACAATTACTCCATATCAATGTACCTTAATGTTAAGGCTGACATGGGTGGAAGCTTCAGAGAAGTATAAGGCATATGCCCTCCATAGGACAAGCTCCCCTTATTCAAGCTAGTTCTTATAATCAGACTTCTGCCATTAAGGAAGCCCTGACTCCAAGGAAAACAAAACTCCTACAACTTAAGACTCTTGAATTCCAGAAACTCTTGCTTCTTCCCATCTCCCAATGCAAAGAAACTGTAGTCAAAACAGCTATGCTGTCATGGGAATCTAAAGTAATGCCATTCTAGAAGTCACCTATGCAACAAAGCATATTCAGTGCTTTTGGATAGCTATTACTTAACTGCAGTCTTACTTATTTCCTTTGTAGCAAATTGACAAATCTACCTCCATGAAGCCTGAGAAAAATGTCAGGTTATATAATATCTGTGGATGACTGTAGAGACATCAGATATTCCACACCTTGTTTACTCATTACAAAGTCCTTTCTCATTTATTTCACTGGAGGTCTGGAGATTTCTGTCAAGACAGCCATGAGAATTGTGGATACATTTAAATATTCTTATTTAAATTTTCTCCCTGGCTATATATGCATGCCAAACAAGAGAGAGATTCACAGGAACACTTTAGCAAATCTACTGCAAAATAGCAAACTAAGAGCATCAGGGGGGAAAAAACCTCCATCCATGTGTATACAGCAGAGAACCATACAGTAGTTAACGTGGGATTGCATGCATATTATTTAAATGTCCAACCAGTAACAGTGTATTTCAAAGACAGAACAAACAGAAGACAATTTGCTTTAATGCAAAAACTGAATGATCAGAAAAAGACAAATTATAAAATAAATATAGCTATCTGAAAGCTATGAAGTCACATACTAGTGATATGAGCAACAGAGAATCTGTTTTCTGGATGGAAGTGGTGCTCTTGAATATTCTGAGAATTCACCTGTGTTCAGGAAACAAGGGGATTATTATTTCCCTACTGCCCATACATCTAAGCGTGAATGCAGTGACGCTGTAGTTGATTTGAAAATAGGAAACAGTTCTCTGTGAACGGTTGTGGATGCTCAGAGTGTCAATTAGTCCAAATGAGGAGAGAGACTGCTGTGTTTTGCATCCAAGCCTAGGTGAATTCTTATCTGTCTTCCTCGGGTTGCTCATTACTTGGCACTTCTTTCTTGCCCCAGGGGTGTATCGGGTTCTCTATTGTTCCTTCACTTCAGCAATTTCTTTGAAAGCACATGCTCCAAAGCCCAATCACCTCTTCTAGCTATGAATGGGATGCCCCAATTAATAAAGACTCAGCTACAGTATGTTGTTTCCAGTGGTTGTAACTAATCCTGTGACCTAGAGGCAGAATGGATTTTTTTGGTAGATAGGATTTCACATTTACAATTTTTTTAGAGATGTGGCCACGCTGAATAAGTTGATAAATGTGAAGTTGGCAGAAGTAAGGCTAAAAAATTTACTTCTTTTTTTTCCTCTGGGTTTTGGAGAGAATTTTGAAGTATACCCCAGTTTTGTATGTTTTCCACTTCAAAACTGAGGAAACCACCCACCAGTTTTCAGCAGTTGTGCTGAGAGATTGCTCCAAAGGCCATTAAAATTGTATAAAAACTCCCCAACTAGTTGGAAATGGATCAGAACATTTAAAAAAGTGTTAAAATGTTTAGAATAAATTAGAAGGTTTCATTCACTTCAGGAAAATGCCATGTTGTTGTTGTTGTTGTTAGCTGCGAAGTCGTGTCCGACCCATCGCGACCCTATGGACAACATTCCTCCAGGCCTTCCTGTCCTCTACCATCTTCTGGAGTCCATTTAAGCTCACGCCTACTGCTTCAGTGACTCCATCCAGCCACCTCATTCTCTATCGTCCCCTTCTTCTATTGCCCTCGATCTTCCCCAGCATTAGGCTCTTCTCCAGGGAGTCCTTCCTTCTCATTAGGTGGCCAAAGTACTTTAGTTTTAGCTTCAGGATCTGGCCTTCTAAAGAGCAGTCAGGATTGATCTCCTCTAGGACTGACCGGTTTGATCGCCTTGCAGTCCAAGGGACTCGCAGGAGTCTTCTCCAGCACCACAGTTCAAAGGCCTCAATTCTTTGGCGCTCAGCCTTTCTTATGGTCCAACTTTCACTGCCATACATTGCAACTGGGAAGACCATAGCCTTGACTATACGCACTTTTGTTGACAGGGTGATGTCTCTGCTTTTTAGTGTGCTGTCTAGATTTGCCATGGCTTTCCTCCCCAGGAGCAAGCGTCTTTTAATTTCTTGGCTACAGTCCCCATCTGCAGTGATCTTGGAGCCCAGGAAAATAAAATCTGTCACTACCTCCATTTCTTCCCCATCTATTTGCCAGGAATTGAGAGGGCCAGATGCCATGATCTTGGTTTTCTTAATGTTAAGTTTCAACCCAAGTTTTGCACTCTCCTTTTTCACCTGCAATTATGCCATAAAGAAGTGCAAAATCCCTTCAGCACCAAAGAAAAGACACATACAATGATGACACACAAAAAAAATGTAAAATTAAATATAAAAATGGGTAACAGGTAAAGCAAGGTTGATGGAGGGAGGATTATAGTTTTGGTCACCAGGATTACCTGAGTCAATGGGATCTACTCTGATACTCAGTGTTTAGAAAGCATTTCAGTGTATGTCTGTTATTGGCAGAGCAAAAGATAAGAAAGAAAACACTCTTGCCGTTTCACAGAGCAATTCTTTGGGGATGTTTGTGTGTAAAGGAGATGGAAGCACAAAGCAGGCAAAGCTTGAAGAATAATTACACTCCACTGTATGAACAATGATTACAAAATTATGCAACTGATTAACCATGACATACATGTAATTACTAATGAGTTTGATAAAATTTTAATTATACCTTGTTCTTCAGAGTATTCAGCAAGCCATGAAAATAATAATCATGTAGTTCTCTGTCACAGATGATTGCTCCAACAGGAGAAGCTGTGACAGGATGGAAAGTGTTTGGCTGGAGTGAGAGGAAAAGAATGGAAAACCTGCTGCTGGGCAAAAAAATCTTACAGATACAGCCTCTATCTAGGAACTTCATTGGAATACTGAGTGAACCTCCTATGCTCAATCTAGTCAGAGACTCTCCTCCTAAATAGCCGTTAGAACCGCAAATCAATTTCTATCAGCTAGATGATGCTTCTTTTAACTAAACAACTGATCTTTTATTATGAGCACTACACTTGTCACTTCTGATTTTGTCACTCTTGTCTGAAATAATATGAGGACAGATGGGGAAAAAATACCTGAACCAAGTGATTTTCAACAGAGAAAAATATTTTCCATTATTAAGGAAAATATATTTGCTTTCTTGAACTGACCAAATTTGGGAAATGTCTAGTAAGATTTGTTATTGAACCTTTCTTCTAATTACTTTATTACGCAGCTTTTGATGGAAGAAGAAACTTCAAATCTGTGCAAATATCCACAGGGTTGGACTAAAATACTCTATTCATACTATATCAAGATATTCAAGGCATACTTAAGGTTTAACTGTTTATAAAATAGTTGAATGTCTAAACAGTTTCAAAAATGATAGCATTTGTATGAAAGATTGGTGGCTTGGAAAATAGGAAGTGACTATTATATTATGTCCTTTCTCCATATAATCATCCCATCAGCTGTGGAGTTTCATTGCTTGCCTTTCATGTTGCTTCTTACGTTATTTTCTGTTTTTATCTCCTGCCACTGCACCGACCAAAGCAATCCTTCATAGCCAGTCCCAATAGTAGCAACTTACCAATAAAAAACTAAGCTCAAGAACAAGGGTATTTTGGAAGTGCCCATGGGACAATCAGCCCATAAAAGACCCTTATCTTTTGCCTACATTGCCTCACCATTGTGTTTCTTTTCTTTCCCTCAACATGGTTTTGTAAACTATTTTTAATTAAGAACCATGGGATAGTTGACCTGGATAATGGCTGAAGGGTAAGTTGGTATCTCTGAGCCATCACACAGCGGTAATGTTTGGTGTTCTTAGCACATCTTTACTTTATCCCTGCAATTCTCATTCAGCAGCCCATCTAGTCATTAGATTTTTAAATATCACATTACAAAAATGATGTACAGTTTGGCCAAAATATGTGAGCCTGATCACTCATTCACTGAAGTTATATTTATTTAATTAAGACCTACCTTAGTTGTCTTTACTTTGTTTCCAGTACTGCAACTCCATCCAGACAAATCTGGTAGTACTTTACATTCCTCTCCTTCTAGACATGGCTGCATTTGGCACCACCACTTTTGAAGCACTATTGATGCTACGAGAAAATAAGTGGTGTTGTTAAAAACTTATCAACAGATTGGTGCTGTATTTTCTCTTAACTCAAATGTACACTTCCAGTGAACTCCAAGGATACCAAAGTAAGGAGACATTCTACAATGCACTTAAAGAAGAACTCAACACATTCTCAGATATTATCATTTCAGCTCCAATCTGGCTATAGACAGACATTCAAATAAATGTCCTATTAAATGCAAGTGAATACTGTATATAGTATGTGAAAATCAGAAGTATTGCATTTATATATCCAGATTTATTTATTTATTATTTTTGAAATAGGAACTGAGAGAAAAATTGATACCATCCAAGTCTACCATGAAACAGAACTATGGAAGGAAGAAACTGTGTTAAAAATAATAAAATAATACAGTTACAAGGAAAGCCATTCTAATTTTTCAGATATTTTCACACTTACATGAATACACACAAACACACTTGAAGAAAACTGTCCTATGCAAAGTTCAGCCACTGATCAAACAAATCCAAGATTATTTCCTGTGGTTGCGCCAATTATTCAGCAAGGAAAGGCAAGACAGCCATTTTTCAAGGATATTTCCAGCTGCCATTTTGCAGAGAATTGAAGATGGATTTGATAGCCAAAATGGTCCATTCCAATTCTGTGAAGATGGTGGAGATCAACCTAGGTCTTCCTACACTTGGAGTCTGCATTCTTATCACTGAATTATAACCTATTCACCTTTCTTTTAAATTAAAACACAAATATGCTTAAAAGTATAAACAGCTTTTAAACAGCTAAAAGCTGTTTTTCCTTTTACAAACAGATAAAAAAGGATGAGCAATGAAACAAAGAAGTTTTATAGAAACACAAGAATGCATTTTAAAAAATCATCAGTGAAACAAGCAAATAATGAAAATAGTCTCCTACATAATACATGCTAGGAAAAAAGAAAGTTTTATTTGATGTACAAGCATTAAATTAAAAAAATACACTGCAAAAGAATAAAACAGTATCTTGGCAATTTTAATTAAAACAACAGCAACTCTGGGAGGCTAAGAAGTTAAGCAGCCAAAAAAACAGTATGAAACTTAAAACTTTTCTCAGTCAAATCTATCTGCATTATCAACCAGCTTTTCCACCACAGGGAATTTTTTTTTAAAGATTAAAAGCCCAAGGCATTTTCCATGCAATTTTTAAAATTCATAGGTAGAAAAAGAGATATTTTTATCCAGGAAGAGTTGAAACAGCAAAGCAAAGCCTTCTATTAACATACACAAACTCCTAGCCTCTTAGACAGTAATTTCTTTTCATTTTTTTAGTTCTATATTATTTTAAAAAAGGAAATTAACTACCGTATATACTTGAGTATAAGCCGAATTTTTCAGCCCACTTTTTGGGCTGAAAAATTCCACTTCGGCTTATACTCCAGTCAACAAAAAAACTTACCGAGGACTTGTGCGCGGCCGAGGCTTTGGTGCTTCCGGGATCGCGCGCACCCCTCCCAAGCCACCGCCGTCCGAGACCTGCCGAAGTTTGGGGAGGTGCGCACGCACCTCCCCAAACCTCCCCAAACGTCGGCAGGTCTCCGTTCCTCCGCGCCCTGCCTGCCTGCTTCAGGGCGCAGAGGAACAGAGACCTGCCGACGTTTGGGGAGGTTTGGGCGCCTCCCCAAACCTCGGCAGATCTCCGTTCCTCCTGCCGACGTTTTGGGAGGTTTGGGCGCCTCCCCAAACCTCCCCAAACGTCGGCAGGTCTCCGTTCCTCCTGCCGATGTTTGGGGAGGTTTGGGCACCTCCCCAAACCTCCCCAGGTCTCCGTTCCTCCGCGCAGACCTGCCGACGTTTGGGGAGGTTTGGGCGCCTCCCCAAACGTCGGCAGGTCTCCGTTCCTCCTGCCGACGTTTGGGGTGGTTTGGGCACCTCCCCAAACCTCCCCAGGTCTCCGTTCCTCCGCGCAGACCTGCCGACGTTTGGGGAGGTTTGGGCGCCTCCCCAAACCTCCCCAGGTCTCCGTTCCTCCTGCCGACGTTTGGGGAGGTTTGGGCGCCTCCCCAGGTCTCCGTTCCTCCGCGCAGACCTGCCGATGTTTGGGGAGGTTTGGGCGCCTCCCCAAACCTCCCCAGGTCTCCGTTCCTCCTGCCGACGTTTGGGGTGGTTTGGGCACCTCCCCAAACCTCCCCTGGTCTCCGTTCCTCCGCGCAGACCTGCCGACGTTTGGGGAGGTTTGGGCGCCTCCCCAAACCTCCCCAGGTCTCCGTTCCTCCGCGCAGACCTGCCGACGTTTGGGGAGGTTTGGGCGCCTCCCCAAACCTCCCCAGGTCTCCGTTCCTCCTGCCGACGTTTGGGGAGGTTTGGGCGCCTCCCCAGGTCTCCGTTCCTCCGCGCAGACCTGCCGACGTTTGGGGAGGTTTGGGCGCCTCCCCAAACGTCGGCAGGTCTCCATTCCTCCTGCCGACGTTTTGGGAGCTTTGGGCGCCTCCCCAGGTCTCCGTTCCTCCGCGCTGACCTGCCGACGTTTGGGGAGGTTTGGGCGCCTCCCCAAACCTCCCCAGGTCTCCGTTCCTCCTGCCGACGTTTGGGGAGGTTTGGGCGCCTCCCCAAACCTCCCCAGGTCTCCGTTCCTCCGCACAGACCTGCCGACGTTTGGGGAGGTTTGGGCGCCTCCCCAAACCTCCCCAAACGTCGGCAGGTCTCCGTTCCTCCTGCCGACGTTTGGGGAGGTTTGGGCGCCTCCCCAAACCTCCCCAGGTCTCCGTTCCTCCGCGCAGACCTGCCGACGTTTGGGGAGGTTTGGGCGCCTCCCCAAACGTCGGCAGGTCTCCGTTCCTCCGCGCAGACCTGCCGACGTTTGGGGAGGTTTGGGCGCCTCGCCAAACCTCGGCAGGTCTCCGTTCCTCCGCGCAGACCTGCCGACGTTTGGGGAGGTTTGGGCGCCTCCCCAAACGTCGCGCAGACCTGCCGACGTTTGGGGAGGCGCCCAAACCTCCCCAAACATCGGCAGGTCTGCGCGGAGGAACGGAGACCTGGGGAGTTTCAGACCCCGTCCGACGAGTCACAAAAAGATTGAAACCGGAACGGGAGCTGGTTCTTCCAAGCCGTGTTTATTATCCGCATAAACAGTTGCTCAAAGACAAATGAAGTCAGCGTTGACTTTACAGCACAGTCAACGCTGTTAAATAACCGGCAAGGCCGACTCCCACCACCACACCCTTAATTACACCACCACGCCCCCACCCTACTTAAACACCGCCTCCCAAGGTTCCCTCCTTTTGGCTCCCGTCCCACCACCAATGCAACCGGTAAGTTACCCCCCAGCCTAAACCTCCCTCTTTTCCCCCAGAGCTCTGCCTAGACCCTTCTTTCCCCTCACCACCCCAGACCGCCGCGAGCTGCTCGCTAAACCCCTTCCCGGCCCACCGGTCGTCTCCGTCACCCCCTGGCCCACCCAGGCACCCATTCTTGTCCTGCAGCTCGGGCGCTGGGCAGCCACCGGCTAGTTCATCGTACGGCCCCTTCCCGGCCTGTAAGCAACCTCTGGGGGCCGGCTGGCTGGTCCGCGGCCTCCCCAGCTGACAGGCAGCCCGCCGCTGCGCCGTTCTTCTTGCTGACCCATTCCCCGACCCGTCGGAGGTCTCCGTTCCTCCGCGCAGACCTGCCGACGTTTGGGGAGGTTTGGGCGCCTCCCCAAACCTCCCCAGGTGTCCGTTCCTCCGCGCAGACCTGCCGACGTTTGGGGAGGTTTGGGCGCCTCCCCAAACCTCCCCAGGTCTCCGTTCCTCTGCACAGACCTGCCGAAGTTTGGGGAGGTTTGGGCGCCTCCCCAAACCTCCCCAGGTCTCCGTTCCTCCGCACAGACCTGCCGACGTTTGGGGAGGTTTGGGCGCCTCCCCAAACCTCCCCAGGTCTCCGTTCCTCCGCACAGACCTGCCGAAGTTTGGGGAGGTTTGGGCGCCTCCCCAAACCTCCCCAGGTCTCCGTTCCTCCGCACAGACCTGCCGACGTTTGGGGAGGTTTGGGCGCCTCCCCAAACCTCCCCAGGTCTCCGTTCCTCCTGCCGACGTTTGGGGAGGTTTGGGGAGGCGCCCAAACCTCCCCAAACGTCGGCAGGAGGAACGGAGACCTGGGGAGGTTTGGGGAGGCGCCCAAACCTCCCCAAACGTCGGCAGGTCTGTGTGGAGGAACGGAGACCTGGGGAGGTTTGGGGAGGCGCCCAAACCTCCCCAAACGTCGGCAGGAGGAACGGAGACCTGGGGAGGTTTGGGGAGGCGCCCAAACCTCCCCAAATGTCGGCAGGTCTGCGCGGAGGAACGGAGACCTGGGGAGGTTTGGGGAGGCGCCCAAACCTCCCCAAACGTCGGCAGGAGGAACGGAGACCTGCCGACGTTTGGGGAGGTTTGGGGAGGCGCCCAAACCTCCCCAAACGTCGGCAGGTCTGCGCGGAGGAACGGAGACCTGGGGAGGTTTGGGGAGGCGCCCAAACCTCCCCAAACGTCGGCAGGAGGAACGGAGACCTGCTGACGTTTGGGGAGGTTTGGGGAGGTGCCCAAACCTCCCCAAACGTCGGCAGGTCTGCGCGGAGGAACAGAGACCTGCCGACGTTTGGGGAGGTTTGGGGAGGCGCCCAAACCTCCCCAAACGTCAGCAGGAGGAACGGAGACCTGCCGACGTTTGGGGAGGTTTGGGGAGGTGCCCAAACCTCCCCAAACGTCGGCAGGTCTGCGCGGAGGAACAGAGACCTGCCGACGTTTGGGGAGGTTTGGGGAGGCGCCCAAACCTCCCCAAACGTCAGCAGGAGGAACGGAGACCTGCCGACGTTTGGGGAGGTTTGGGGAGGCGCCCAAACCTCCCCAAACGTCGGCAGGTCTGCGCGGAGGAACGGAGACCTGGGGAGGTTTGGGGAGGCGCCCAAACCTCCCCAAACGTCGGCAGGAGGAACGGAGACCTGCCGACGTTTGGGGAGGTTTGGGGAGGTGCGCGCGCACCTCCCCAAACCTCCCCAAACTTCGGCAGGTCTCCGGACGGCGGCGGCTTGGGAGAGGTGCGCGCGATCCTGGAAGCACCGAAGCCTCGGCCGCGCGCAAGTCCTCGGTAAGCTCCGGGCGGTCACTTGCTTCGCGTCTCCTGAGGGAAGGGGGGGCGACTGGAACGGGCGTGTTTCCTCGCCTGCTGGGCGCCGCGGCCACACAGGGTATTCCTGTGTATTCAGGCTTGCAAAATGGCGGATCGAGCCTCTGCTGGCGGCAGAGGCTTGCAGAGCGCGGATCCAGCCTCCGCCGGCGGCGGAGGCTTGCAGAACGGCGGATCGGCTTATACTCGAGTCAACAACTTTTCCCAGTTTTTGGGGGTGAAATTGGGGGTCTCGGCTTATACTCGAGTCGGCTTATACTCAAGTATATGCGGTAGTTTCTCTGGAAAATCCAGTATTTCTTCCCACTAATCTTCCCTTGCCATCATCTTTGCCATAAGTATTGCCATCCACAAAGGCTAGTTTATTTTCTTACTTTCTCCTTTTGCTATTTTCAGTTCAGTTCAGACTAAGATAGCTTAGGTGTAAAGCCGCCCCCACCCCCATCTCCAAACAGCCACACCCACACATGTCCAACACTCAAAACTTAAGTTCTTTAATTTTTACATTTCATTTCCTGGAATTGTTTCATGAATTCATTGGTCATACTCCCTGTTCATACACACTATTGTGACACTGCAATTGCTGACACTGGAATACCGTATTTTCCAGCGTATAAGACGACTTTTTAACCCATGAAAATCTTCTCAAAAGTTGGGGGGTCGTCTTATACGCCGGGTCGTCTTATACGCCGGAAAAAAAACATAAATCAGTCGAGCGTCCCCGTTCTTGCAAAGCCGGGCCGCCCCACGCAACCGAGCTATCTCCGGCGTGGCTCCGGGACACGGCTGGGCGGGAGCGTCGGGCAGCTCTCCCCACACGAAGGCGGCGCTGCCCGTTGGCTCTTGGCCCGAGGGGAGGACCTCGCGCCCGCTGGACTCACCTGTCACCAGCAACGCTCTCCCCCCCGCGGGGATGCGCTTCCACCTGGCGGTGCTGGCCGAGACGAGCCAGCAGGCAGCCGCCGTGAGCGCGGTGCTGAGGGGCAGCGGCAGGACGGCCTGGCCCAGTGCCTACAGGACGGCCAGCAGCCCCATGCACAGCAGCAGCCGCTGGCTCAGCAACAGGTCCGAGCGCAGGAGCCGCACCGCCAGGCTGCCCAGGAAAAGCAGCCACACCGAGACTGCACGCCCAGTCCAGCTCCATGAGGGGCAGGGCGGGAAGCCGGCCAGGAAGAGGTACCGGGAGCCCGGGCCGAGCGCGCCTCGGCCAACAGTGAGAGGGAAGCGGCACATGAGTTGTAAAAAAGAGGCGGCGGGTGGAGCTGCCCCGCCCTGCGCCCAATGGGAGAGGTTCAAGGCCTGGGGGGAAGCAGGAGGGCCGCTGGCTGTGGCGGGGTGGCGGCTGCCCTCCGGCGCTGCTTGCCGCCCGGGAAACGCTGCGCCTCGGGGGCTGGTAGAAGCGTGGGAGCAGCGGGAGGGCCGGCGGGGCCAGTCAGGCCTTCGCCTCCTCTGCGATGGACAGGGAGGGCAGGGTGGCCCTCCGCTCTCGCCTTTGCAGGTCTTGTATGCGCAGGTGCAATTGGCAAAAGTTGCCCCCTCGCCGCCCCCCACAAGGCCTAGGAGCCCTCAGGTGAAACGGCCCCTTTTGCACGTCCCCCGCGCCCTCCCCTGAGAAGAGCCTCCTGGGCTGAGAGGCGTCCTCCTGGCCAGAGCTCGAAGGCAAGAGCCCCCCCCCAGCAGCCCCTCTTCCCCGCAGGGCCCCGAGAGCCGCCTTCCGTGGGGTGGAGCTGGACCCCAGGTGCTGGTGGGGTGGTTGCACCGCCCCCCCGCAGGACGCCTCCCCTGCATCCCCCCTGGGGAGGGAGCGCCCACCCACCATCAGGCCGTTCTAAGTTCCAGGAACTTCCGGGGACTTCTGGCGGGCCTGGCGCCCCTCTCGACCGCAGACCACGCAGCGGCCCTCGCCAGCCGGCCTCAGCATGGCTGCCCCAAGCCCGCCTCTCCAGCGCGTCTTCTGAGCCCACCTGGCTGACCGCCTCCTGGGCGGGGCTTGGCTCCAGATGCGCGGCTGCTCCGTGTGCAAATGTGCTCTCAAATGGGTGGGTGGAAGGAAAAGCTCCTTTGGGCTTCAAAAGGGAGGCTTTGCACCATCTGCATCAGACGGGGCTGAATCGGGCTTGTGTCGGACACTTGGCAACTGGCATGTAAGTATTTTCCGGCGTATAAGACGAAAAACCTTGAAAATCTTCTTAAAAGTCGGGGGTCGTCTTATACGCTGGGTCGTCTTATACGCCGGAAAATACGGTAATATGAATGCAAGACCAACAACCAAACCTACAGTTAACGCAGAGTTGGGGGAAAAAATGATCAAAACTGGAAGATTTACCAGTCATATTGTGCAAAGCCAGGGTCAATGTTTCATTCTTAAAGGAAAAATAAGTATTGATAGACACTGACTGGAAGCACACGACACAACATTGGTTAGAAAATATGTATGCTTCCATTAGTACTTTGCTGCCTTGGGACAGCTTCAAAGGTCCAAGACATGTTAATGACAACTGATCAAGAAGAAACTGTCATGAAAGGTTAACTACAGATGTGATTTGAGACCTCGGGGTTCTATGTTTTTCTCAGGGCTTTTGCCTCCACAAGCTTTCAGGCCTGGTAAACTAGTTACAGGCAAAAGGATCTTAATCTGCCTTTGTTGATCCGCCAGCAACACACTGATTTTACTTTGCCTGTCAGCTCCCTCCTATATCATGGTAATGCCGCTGCAGTGCAAAAGCTGAGGATACAAATAAGTGACTAATAAGCAAGCAATGTTGCATGGTGTGCTGCCCTTCTGAGCCTCAGGCTGCCTGTATCCCGTTCTCTGCCACTGCAGTCAGTTCCACCACTTCATTCAAACTAAGCAGAATCTGTCATTAGATCTGAAATGGAGGAAGTCTCGTTAGCTTATTCTATGGTTTGTTAACAAGTCTGATTCATACAGCATAATTTGTTTTATCCAACATAGTTTAAGTTAACCAGTGTTCTCTGTTTGGATAAGTTTAAATATCACTCTTCCTTGTTGCAGTGTTCAGGAGAGAGAAGTGCATGAGCCTAAAAATCAAAATTTCCAATGAATGCAAGTGCTGCATCACTACGTGATACAAGAATTAAAGAGAAAATATCACAATAGAATTATCCACTATAAGGAGCAGATACAGAGGCAAAATGGATTAATATCTCAGTGGGAACCCAGTTACTGTACAGCTATTTCCTCGCTAGTGACATACAGTGTTTTTGTCACTTATGATTAAAGGCTGACCTCATAAACTGGCAAAGCAATTAATGATGATATAAAGTCCGCTGTGAAAAATAATACCTTAAAACAGACATGTCAAACACACAATGTCACATGACATCGCACGATGTATCAGAGCTTTTTCCCCACTGCCGACCATGGAGTGGGCACGGTTTCTTCATGATGCGTCCGGCCCATGGGCCGGCAGTTTGACATCCCTGCCTTAAAACACAGATTTTGTTTAAGGTGGGTTTTTTTTTAAAAAAAAAGCAATATATTATTAGGACACCTTTGTTACATAATTGATTTTTGTCCAGAAAGAGTGGCAGAACCAAAAACTTAGAGGAGTCAGTTAGGAATAATGTTTCTCCACTACTTTTCATTCTGTGCCCTTTGTCTCCACCTGTGGACCTCACAGCCCTCCAACACTGCAGACTTCCAACATAATGTTGTTGACAGCAAACCCTTTTAAAATGTTTTGCAAGGTGTCACTAAAGATGAAAACATGTATTGTTGAATCATTTTCTTCTTAAGATAGTAAGTAAAATGCTTAGTTTAAGTTCATTTTAAAACTCTGGCAAATAACTAATATCCATCTTCACAATAACTTAATTGTCTGAGAAAGATACTACAGTTTCAAAATTGTCCAAAACACATTTCAGTATTAACAGTAAGATAAGAATTTTGGGTGCTGCTAAAGCATTCAGTCTAAAATGTTGAATTTGCTTTAACTGAACATGTTGGCTTTCCAGTTTGATAATTCAGTTTCCTCTTGTAATTTTAATAAATAAATAAATAATAGCTCAAATGGCTTCAAAAGTTACTTTAAGTACTAGTATCCTCATTAGCACAAAAATTCCAAATTTTTGTTAGAGATTAACCAGAAATTGATGATATCAATATGGGTCAAAATCTTGGACAGTGAGATGAGCAGCATATAAATTTAATAAATAAACAAATAAACTGTCATAGTATCTTCTAAAAATATCCAGCCTTTAATGCTGGAAATACAAAAAGTACCTAAACCCCTATAAAGATATTGAAGGGGTTTTATAAAATATTTATAATTGTATCCAAAATGATTTTTGGAATAGGCCTCATTTCCATAAAGAAATAGAGGTTAAACTATATGCCCAGTGATAAAACTGAAGGCAGGAATGGTTTTTAACCCCTAACCTACATAAAGCAACTACCATCCATAATCACCTTCCATATAATCTCAAGAACTACCGTGTTCAAGAAGAATGTTTCTGAATCTCCCATAACTTTACAATAGCTCAAACACTCATTTGATGACTTGAAGACAATAGCTGTAGCTATTCTGTTCCAGTCTGTTGTATTCTGTTCTGTTGTATTCTGTTCTGTTGTATTCTGATATTTACATTTCTTTTTCCCTTTTCATTTGTCTTTTTTCTTTGAAATTTAATTGCTAAGGAATGGCAAAATGATTTTAAGAAGTACATGTTTGACTTGAAACTCTTGCCTTCACGATGATTTTAATGAAATCTCAATCGGTAATTTTAGGGAAATGCTTTGTTCAGATAAATTGAAGCACTTTTCCAAAGCTGCTAAGAGATGCTAGTCTTTCAGGGGAATAGTATCCTATGTTTTTTAAGTAGTTTCTTGGCATCACATATAAATCCATTTGTACCAACCAAGCTGCCAAGCCAATCAATAATGTACCAGCAGAGGCTTTGAGCCATTTCAAATAGATCCCAAATGACACTATTCAATAAAATATAGATGGGCTGAGGTTGTTTTTAGCAGTTTGTACAGGTGATTAGATTGCATGGTTTCATTCCTATGTGTTACATCTACTTTATACAAGTTTTCCTAGTTTTTTTAAGTAGATTTCAGAGAGAGGGAATCTTATATATTATAGCTAAATTGACCTTCCCACAAGAGAAAGGAAATGTTGATATTTAAACAAATTCCTCTCTGAGTAAAAATAAGACACAATTGCACATAAAATATTGGCTTCTGAAGTCAAAACTGGGCAATAATTACAGTTTCAATTGAAAAGCTCTTTAGAGAAAGAAAAATCTATAGTCAATTTTCAGAGTAAGTGTGAGAGTCACTGTTTTGCTAAAACCAGCTAAATAATTAATGCACAACTTAATATCCACAACACTATATATACAATTATGAAATATCACATATATATACAAAAAGCTACCATTTTTTTTCTGTAGTTCATCCCTTCCATAAAATATATCTTGGTATCCTGTGTCCTAAATTTCTTAGCAAAGCAGATCGTTCTTTTCCCAGGAGAGAGGAAGAACATCACTTAAAATAGCAAATTGACTACAGTATTTACTGTACCAATTTCCTTTAAAAAATACTAAGCAGTTGATAACATACCATTGTATCTATACTACTGAGGAAGGCGATGTGACTGGCCTAGGCTTCCTGGCTTGTTTTGTATATTATTATTCCACATCAGATTTCGTTTCCAGTAGTGGCAAGGTGTTGGTGGCCACAAATTTCTAGGAAGAATAGGAAACTAATAAGAGTATATCTCTTCAATACAAAACTTTATTAGTTCTGAGCTACGATATTTATTTTGGCAAGATTCAATTATTTCATGTTTTGGATCTCTAAGTAATAAATATTGCAAATTACCAAAGAAGAGCTCTACAATCAGCCTGAAAGATTGCAGATTATAACCAGTTTATTGGTTATAACAGCATTAATCTGTGAAGTTTCTCTAAAAAGATTGAAAATATGTGCTTGAATGATGTTGTTTGCTTCTGCAAAAGAAAGAAAACAGATGGAATCTGTTCAGAAATTTCAGGAACTTTCCCATGTGTGGACAGTGCATGAAATCTTAGGTCACATCTCAACTGAGACTTGAAGTCACAGGGCCAGTCATATTCTGCCAGACTCTGTTCCTATTACAAAACTGTTGAGGATGAACGGGTACAGAACTGTAACAAAACATAATACTGGATGTCTATTTTATGGGGACAACATGCCTACTGCCTCAAATTTTACTAATCCATCTTCAAATTATGTTTCTGACTGAATGTACAACAGTATCATCATTTTCATTATAAACTAAAAAAAAGCCTAGAAAACAGAAAAGTTTAAAGAAATGAATCAAACTGTGCAGTAAAAAGCAGCAGATTTTGGAGTACTTGACAACCCACTTTTTCTATTCCAAAAATAGTAATTGAAGAACATTCAGTTATGCCCAGAGTCTTAACTAAGTGACCCTAGCCTCCATCTGAAGAAGAGTCAGACTATTACCCCATCTAGTTTAGTGTTGCTTCTCCAATCTGCTGTTCTGCAGGTATTTTTGGTCAGTCACTCCCACAATCTGTGTTAACCTGGTTTATGATACAAAAGTAACAGTCCACCTTACTAGCTGCAAGACTGATCCATACTGAAGAAATGCTTGCAAGGTTTTCTTAATCCTACCTGGGGATTCCACTGAACCAATGACAATGAATAATCATTTGCCTTACCACTAAACTATAGTGCTTTCTAAATCTTGGCTTACTCAGACAGATAATCTGATGTACAAATTCAAAAGCAGGACTGGGATGTAGAAACATCAGCCTTCCTTGCCATACAAAATTATTCAAATTGGCTAATCATGGTTGCTATTAATTGCTTTTAATGACTATCAGAGACTCATTGACACTTTGAGCACAACTAAATATACACTTGTATTCAAAGTTAAGTACACCATTAAGTTAGTCTTTCAACATAATTTTATTAGCTGTTAATAATAATTTGTACTTCTGGGCATTTCCTAATAAGAACTAACTATTGAAGGCTATGAAATACTTTAAATCTTAAAGCAAGGCAAATGCTCTGATCATGCAGAGGCACTCATGTAGCAGCTACCTATAATTCTTTAAAGAAACTAAGTCTTGGTATTGTGTGGTTGCATTTGGTCTATAACATGCTAGACAGGAACTTTAGTCAGCTCCCATATGCTCTAAAGCACAGGTGTCAAACTCAATTGTGTCATGTTATGTATTACAATGTTTTTTTGCCTTTGCGGGGCCAGGGTGGGCGTGCCCTGCACATGGCGCATCTGGCCCTCAGGCCACCAGTTTGACACCCCTGGTTCTAAAGCATACTTCTGCTTTCAAATCAAAAACACATTCAGGCTGTGTTACTTAAAAGAACACAGAATCCAGAATAACAGAGTTTGGTTGACATTATTAAAGTATAGGATTATATTTAATATAAATTTTTCAGCAAGTACTGCTATCCAGACTCACAGGCTTTAGAGCTATGAATCCATTTTTTGATCTAGCCACAACCATGTCCAAACATTCACACTGTGGTCACCTGTACTCTTACCATCTACACATGAAGGAGCAGCATGTGTTGTCCCAGCCACCTGACCTGGAAAGCAGGAACATTTCACTGTTTGGGAGCGCTCTTCAATCTTATTCTTATTGCAGCATCTGTGGGCAGCGATGACTTCACATGTACCAGGTTCTATGTGCACTGCAAGGAAGGAAAGCATACGGTATACCTATGTTTTAGGAGTAAAAAGACATATAATATTGTACATACAGAATAAAAGAAATTAAGGAACAACTTTTAAGTAGAGCAAAAAGCTTAACAATTTTTTTTTAAAAAGAGTACCATTCACAAATTGTCATTGGTCAGCTCAGGCTTAGCTGACTCCAAAACACCAGCTCATAAACTCTAGCAAACCTGTCTGAGTAATATGTGGTACAAGCCACACAATAATACTTTTAGACAGCAAAATCCAGATGAACTTGCCTTGTACAATGCTTGTTGCCTTTCAGATGTGTTGGAACTGCAACTATTAGAATTGCTATATCCAAATAATCTAGAGAAATTTTGTGATACCAAAGGAAAGGCTGATATAAAGTTACTCATAACTTCATTCCTTTCAGAATTTTCACTGATCCGAAACCAATCCAAATCCAAAGAAAAATTGCATGTCACATCAATGAAAGTAATGGACATCAAATTGAGATCAGCTGAAGCTGATTTCTAGATCAGTTTCAATTTAATAATTTTGCAGATTCCCATTGCTGTCATAGCTTTTTTCTCTTTCTATCCTAGTGTCTAAAATCTATCATTTTGAACATGATGAGCAACATGATGAGATCCAAAATTTTAGGTAGAAGTGCATTTGCCTTCCTTAGAAACCATAATCTAAAAGATTTATAGATGAGATACAATTTAATCCAAGAGTCTAAGCCTTTGATATCTTTTTTGTTACTCCAGCAAGTAACCAAGTGTTCTGAAACTAATAAGGCTATATTTTATAATACTACATTCCATTTCCCTTCTGTAACTAGGTTTGAGTCAGCTAATATATTATGTATATTTATCAAATTAATTGATTGTTTCTTACTGTCATTTAATTGACATATGATTACCACTAAAATAAAGAATTCTAGAGAAAAACACTTCATATTTGTTAAGTGTCAATCATTTGATGACAGACATTTCCTTTTTGCCATTAATAATATAATTTGCTTAACTTTAGTTGCATGTCTAAGAAGTGAAGCATAATGGCCAATTAGTTGGCCCAAAACAGGGGTGTGTTTTGAAGCACTTTAAATGAGTGTTTTGCTGGGATCTTCATAAAGTTGCAGACATGATTCTAACTGTAGAAACATTCACAAGAATGATATAAATAATTAAATGATTAATTTCCTTGGAATTATCTCATTTTTAAAAAGAACTATGTTAACATTCCCTTTGACATTTTCCTCAGTATCACTAAATTTGTAAATAAGGTAAGGAACAAAGCCAGAGGTATTGAAATAATTTTCTTAAATGTTCAATGTCCTTTTTTTCAAATCACTACCTATATACATGAGAAAAAGAGAAGAAGTAATGATTTATCTCCATCTAAGTTATTATGTGAAGAACAGTAAATTCAAAAAGCATATCTGATTAAATTTTCTAAAGTTGTGGTTGAGAAATTACTAATCTCCATCTTTAAAAACAGTATTAGTAGTTAAGTCAAGAACAGTTGGAACTGCTTAAAAGAAATAATCACA
Source organism: Vipera ursinii (assembly GCF_947247035.1). NCBI lineage: Eukaryota > Metazoa > Chordata > Lepidosauria > Squamata > Viperidae > Vipera > Vipera ursinii. The sequence continues at coordinate 38,438,030 of NC_139516.1, forward strand.
AATAATTAACTATCTGGAAATGCATGTAAATGAAAATAATCACTGTAACATAAAAGTAATCTCAGTGAAAATTTGTCTGAAAAATTAATGAACAGACTTTGTTTGGTTCATATATAAACAAATATATGAACTGATGTTTATTTTTTTATTTATTAAAATTAGAAATTTCCCATCTCCCACACAGAGTGACTCTGGGTAATGTACAAATAAGATGAGAAAAGGAGTAGAAATCCTTCCATTCCCCACCATACAGTCAGAGCTGAAAAGCTTCTTGGATGAGAAGCAAAACCTCTTCAAAGAAAAACAAGGAAGTCCAGTTGCCTCGTGAAAAAGCATCCTTGGGACAACTATGACCTGGATGACTGAGAATCTCCATATACATTTGGTAAAATTATGTATAAAACATTTGGGAGTCCAATGCAAAATGTTATAAAGGATTGAAAAAAGGCAAATAAGTCAAAATTTGTGTCAAAAATATAATCCAAAGTTATAAAAAATTTATTGTGAAACTTTTGAAAGTAGACATTTAACTTTTGTTCTAAAAAGCCCATTTCTTGATCACATCATCATTCATATTCTTACTAAACTTGACTTAAAATATACTTGACTTTAAAAAAAAGAATGAGTTATGTTGTCATAGAATACTATATGCATAAGCTTTTTAGACTAATGTAAATGGTTATGAATTGAAATATATAAAAAGATATTACAGGAAATACTGTTGTACTGCTGAATTCTAATGGAAGAAACAGCAGTGTTTGCAGATATGTTAACAAACTGGCTTGAGTTGTTTTTTGTTAAGGCTAGCTGTTTATTATTCCTTTCTAGGACATTCTTTTGAAATTCCTAATACTGCATTTCTAAGGATCAACACTAAGAGATCATTTTATTAGCCTACATATTTTGAACTTATATTTTAGTGAGAACTTATTAGTTTCAAGTAAAACTGAAAAAAGCTAGAATTCCAGTTTGCACTCTCAACACAATATCTGAAATCTAATCTGTGGAAAATATTTCTACTCATACACTTTATTAAAAAGCATTTAAGTCTGCTGCAGTATCCTGACTTCCATATACTGAACAACAGCTAGATACCTATTATGTACACACAATAACCTTATGAAATGACAACTGTTTCTTTTCGTCAAATGTGTGAATTTATGTTGCAGTTATACCAGAAACACTTGCAATTTCTTCATTTTGTCAAAACTTTTATAGATTTGTATTTTTCTATATTCCCAGGACCATATGTTCTGTTAAATTCCTTTGCAGCATATAATCAAACAAATCCAAGAGGTGATTACTTATTCAGATTATATACAGGAATATTCTTGTTGGTTTCTTTAGCTATTTCACACCTAAACTTTGTGTTCTTTTTGCATACTGAACATTTTCATTAAAACTGAATTACTAAAGAATTTAAAGACAGAGGGAGAGAGAGGCAGTGTATCAAATTTATAGTCAGGAATATTATTGCAAATGTTTGCAGGATAGACAATTGTATGATTATTAAGGGCAGAAATGAAAGTAATGGTTCATTAGTATAAAATATCCATAAAATAACAATAAATATACTAAATGGAAGTGGTAATAATGCATAAAGATACATAGGCTCTGAGCCAAGGACTTTTCTTACTATCTGGGTACAAATAATTTCAATTCTGCCACAATCTGTTTTGGAGACTGATCTTCAGCATCTTTTCTTAGAATTTTTTTTATAAAATGCAAAGAGATTTGCTTCCTGATATAGGTGCATGTAACAATAGTAAAATTGCTAATAATAAGACCTGAGCCTCCAGTTCAGGAATTCTTCCTGGACTTAGATCCCTTTCATATACATGGCTCCTTCTTCTGCTGTACAAATGAAAATCCAACAGACATTAGATTTGCTAAGTATCTAGGGCACGGGTCGGCAACCCGCGGCTCCGGGGCCGCATGCGGCTCTTTGAGCCGTCCCCTGCGGCTCCCAGCCGCCCGGTGCGCGCGCACCTCTTTGAACGGGCAGTGGTGCGCGCGCACCTCTCCAAATGGAGAGTGGCACCGCCCGTTTGGAGAGGTGCGCGCGCACCTCCCCGAATGACCGGAGGTGCGCGCGCACCTCCCCAAACCTTTGGAGAGGTGCGCGCATACCTCCGCGCGAACGGGCAGAGATGCCGCTCTTTGAGGAAGCTGTAGCGGCCCGTCTCCGAAGCTGCCGCTTTCGGCAGCTTTGCAGAGGGGCCGCTATAGCTTCCTCAAAGAGCCGCGCCCCTGCCCATTCTGAGAGGTGCGCGTGCGCCTCTCCGAACGACTGGAGGTGCGCGCGCACCTCCCCAAACCTTTGGAGAGGTGCGTGCGTACCTCCGCGCGAACGGGCAAAGATGCCGCTCTTTGAGGAAGCTGTAGCGGCCCGTCTCCGAAGCTGCCGAAAGCAGCAGCTTCGGAGACGGGCCGCTACAGCTTCCTCAAAGAGCAGCACCCCTGCCCATTCTGAGAGGTGCCCGCGCACCTCTTCGAACGGCCGGAGGTGCGGGCGCACCTCCCCAAACTTTGGAGAGGTGCGCGCGTACCTCCGCGCGAACGGGCAGAGGTGCCGCTCTTTGAGGAAGCTGTAGTGGCCCGTCTCCGAAGCTGCCGCTTTTGGCAGCTTTGCAGAGGGGCCGCTACAGCTTCCTCAAAGAGCCGCGCCCCTGCCCATTCTGAGAGGTGCGCGCGCACCTCTCCGAACGACCGAAGGTGCGCGCGCACCTCCCCAAACCTTTGGAGAGGTGCGCGCGTACCTCTGTGCGAACGGGCAGGGGCGCTGCTCTTTGAGGAAGCTGTAGCGGCCCGTCTGCAAAGCTGCCGAAAGCGGCAGCTTCGGAGACGGGCCACTACAGCTTCCTCAAAGAGCGGCACCTCTGCCCGTTCGCGCGGAGGTACGCGCGCACCTCTCCAAAGGTTTGGGGAGGTGCGCGCGCACCTCCGGTCGTTCGGAGAGGTGCACGCGCACCTCTCAGAATGGGCAGGGGCGCTGCTCTTTGAGGAAGCTGCCGCGGCCCGTCTGCAAAGCTACTGAAAGCGGCAGCTTTGAAGAGGGGCCGTCGCCGTCGGGCAACCGGTTCCATTTCACTTTTTTTAAAAAATGGCAACCGCGTGCGTCCGTGCATGCGCAAAAAAACGTTTTGCGCATGCGCAAAACTTTTTTTGCGCATGCGCGTGCATGGACATACGCACGCGGCTCCCACTTTTTTTAATTTGTGATGGAACCGGTTCCCAGTGGCTCTTTTCCTTTTTTAGGTTGCCGACCCCTGATCTAGGGCAGACATGTCAAACACAAGGCCCGGGGGCCGGATCCGGCCCGCAAAGTAGTTTCATGTGGCCCGCGAAGCCATCCTGGAAACAGTGAGGGAACGGCCCCCACTACCTTGGCCCTGGCCCAGAGACCCTCCTTCTGCCAGAGACCCTCAGATCTGCCCCACTCCTGCCCAGGCCCCCATAGGCACCCTTGATGCCAACGATGTAGAGCTGGCCACGCCCACCCAGTAGGCCATACGCACTCTAACCACGCCCACCCAGTAGGCCACGCCCACCCTGGCCATACCCACCCGGCCCCTTGAGGGCAACCGCAATGCTGATGCGGCCCTCAATGAAATTGAGTTTGACACCCCTGATCTAGGGCTTCAAATAGAGAGCAAACAAATAAGCCTTTAGGGATGATTTCTATCAATTCATACCATAGACACTAATAAAAGTTTGCTAAACTAGCATGGCATCTTGGCAAACTACAGGGAAACACCTGGATTTCTTTTATTTGTTTTTTTAGTTATTAAACAAATTTATACGGTCTCCCACCTCACTATGTACTGGATTACTACACCATGGCAACCAGGGGAATTAAAAAAAACACCTCAAGATGAGGTGCACAAAAACCCTACTCTTTTTTTAACATGCATCAAACATATTTTTAAATGGCCAAATCTTTGATTGCATGGTCATACCTGTCATCCAGACTTTTTTTTGTACCCCACCCCTACTCCTGCAGTTACATCTGACAGACAAGGTCCAAAAGACTGCAAAATCCTATGACATCCACAATTATAAAACTTAGCAAATATTCAGCAAGATGGACATTTTCAGAGGAATTGAAACTGTAGAGGCTATCAGTGTCTATTTGTTATAGGTTTCCATTTAATATTACATTGTGTTACATTGTGAGATTAGAATATTAGACTAGGTAAGCTTTGATCTGTTCCAATATGGGTTTTCTTATGTTCTCCTTCTCAGCTGGTTATTGATGTAATTCACTTAATAGCTGAGAAGTGTGTCACTAAATAATCAAGGGTGGGCAAAAAAGGCAGTAGAAGTCGAAATGACTTCCAAATTTCTGCTGGCTTCCCCACTGAATTTCCTTGTGGGAAGCTGGCAGAGAGCATCAAAAACCTTCCTTCCTTCCTTCCTTCCTTCCTTCCTTCCTTCCTTCCTTCCTTCCTTCCTTCCTTCCTTCCTTCCTTCCTTCCTGGATTAATTAGGAAAGCTAAGGTTTGATAAATTCAAACCTTAGAGTGTTATTGCTGACTCCTTGAAGCCATTCTTGAATAAGATCAAGAAATATGCTACCAGAACAACCTTGAGAGAAACTGCTAATGAAGGAGATTCTGTACTACTGTGGAACTGGTAGAAAGAAAATTCCTTTTGTACACCTGGTAGCTTAATATTAGAGCTATAACCAGACAATTGCTCAGCCACTCATCAGGAATGATTACACGAATCTTCCAACCTCTTTTCTTTCTGTATTTTCTGCTGCCCACTGGCTGATCACAGAGGAAGATAAGTGTGCCAATTTCCCCATCTCATTCATCTGTAGACATTGGAAAAATCCTCAGAGATTCCTTTGGAATATTGGGGACCATTGTTCAGATGATAAACAAATCTAGTCGACAAGCTCTGACCTTTTTCTCAAAATCCCCTCTATTTTTCAGTCACTTTGGCTGTTCTTTGCAGAATTATCATCCTTAAAAGTTATATTACACACACTCTGTCCCTCATTATGTGATTTTTGCAGCCTTCTCCCACAAGCTCACTTTGCATGTGATCTGTAACCTCAAGTCAAAAGTAGTGTACTTATATATTTATTCAACATGTACCTAACAATTGATAGGGAGAGACAATGGGCTTCAGAGAATAAATGAAAATATTACTTCCCATCAAGAAGCATTTGAAGGCCAGTTCTTAATTGGGAGAGTAAGCTATTAATTCCTATTAGTTTTAGGAAAAATACTAATACTGTGCTTACTAAATAAAACAGATCTGGGCTTGGCTATAGCCCATTAGAGGCCATGTGTTCCAAAACCACTTCAGTAATCGGAAAAATCAATTCAGTTATTTTGTTGTGGGAAGATGGAGGTAACATTTAACAAGGAGCACAATATATTCCTTAGCTATGACAAGATTTAGGACATTCAAGGTGCTGGTGATGACTTATAAAGCCCTAAATGGCATGGGCCCGGATTATTTATGGGAGTACCTTTTGCCGGCGGTAACTTCCAATCGTTCTGTGCGCTCCCACAGAGAGGGCCTCCTCAGGGTGCCGTCAGTCAGGGAATGTCAACTGGCGGCCCCCAGGGGGAGAGCATTCTCTGTGGGTGTGCCTGCCCTCTGGAATCAGCTCCCTGTTGAGCTCCGGATGGCTCCCGACCTTCGCTCTTTTCACCGCGACCTGAAGACTTGGCTATTTGAACTTGCTGGCCTGAACTGAGGGACTGGGATTTTAGATTTTAAATTTTAAATTTTAGAACATGTTTTATTGTTTAGGGCTATTTGGTTTAATTTATTTTAATTTTGTATATTATGTGTTGTATATAGTGTTTTAATTGCCCTGTACAATATAAATATGTATATAAATCCTAATAATAATAATAATAATAATAATAATAATAATAATAATAATAATAATAATAATAATAATAATAATAATAATTTATTTTGCATGTCTAAACTTCCCAAACCTTTCTTCTATTAAAAAAAAGGCTTAAAATTTTGGCTGTATCTAGTCTGGGTTGTTTCAGAGGTTGCAGAAAGGTTATCCACAGCTACATATAGTCTAAGGATTAAAAGTGTATTTAATTTATCAACTAAATACACTTTTGCAAGTATTATGTACTTATATTTTTTGCACAGAATATGAAACTTATAAATGTTAAATGTACACCAGATATAAAAAACAGCAGGCAACTGATTTTTAAATCAACGTGTATCAACTACTAAATGGAATTTTTCTGCTTGTTATGCATGAAATGCAAAAAAATCCCTAATTTAAAACACTACATGTGCAAATGATCCAGTTCACTTAATAAAAAATTAAAATGTGGATTTGAAATATGATCTTAATTGGAAATAAGCCTTGTAAAAGAGAATTTCAACAAAAATCACATTTTAAAAGCTACTTTAACAATCCAGGCACTGTTTCAGACTTTCTATAAAACTATGCCCTTCTTCCCAAATCTTATAAATATCCCAAGCCATTTTTCACAGATAACAGAATGATTGGTGAGAAAATGGGGATAGCATTGTGGGTGTTGAATCTTGTTTGTTGTTAAGAATGTATTCATTATGAATATGCATCTAAAGAATTTTAAATACCTGAAACAAAAGATTCTCAAGTAAACAATGCCAATATGTCATACTAATAAATTGCAAGCCGTATTTGAAATTGCCCTGGCACTTGCAGCAAGAGTCCCCAGATTCCCCTCCATCATAAGTATTAGAATATGTAAAAGTATCACTTTCACATTTAGGATAAAACCTATATGAACTGTACGTGGAAAAGAAGAAATGTTATTATGGAAAATAACAGAAAAAGTCCTGAGACGCTTCTTGTGAGCAACTTCTGTTTTCAATTTATTTTGCCTTCCCCTCTTCCCAAATAACTCTTTTATGTTTAAATCCACCTTGTTAGGTTTTTGCACTAATATTAAAACTAGTTGATCTCATAATCTGGTTGTGCATACTTTGAAAACAAGAGGTTTGCTGGAGCATTTGGAAGTGCAACATTCCTCTAATGCAGCAGCATCTTTTTCAGACATGCATGCCTTATTCCATAACCTACAATTGTTTGACATGGTGAAATCCTTATACCTGAGTTCCCAAACAGAAAGGCATTAATGGTGTACTTACTTGCCATTTTTCATTCCTTTGTAGAAAAATAATTCTCACTAATGGTGTTCTTTGAGGTCACCCAAAGGGATTCATCTTTTGCATTACTAATCATTTTAATCGCAAAAAAGCAGAGCCAAAAGACTGAAAATTCTTATGAATGTGAATAATTCCTCCAGAGAATTAGAGAGCCATTACATGATGTTTCCCTCTACTGATCAGATTAAAGGTACCTGATCCCAGCAAACTACTGAAACATGGAAATATCAAAGCAAACTTGAGAAACAAGTACAGGTGCAGCCAAAAGTCTTGGTACCCCACCACTTTTCCCCAAAGAACCCCAAGCTGCAGTAAAATAAACTGACGCAGGTAAATGCCACTATTCTTTATTGTACAGTCTGCTTTGATGTATGACTTAGCATATTCTTGTAAATCACAAAGCAATTGAAAATGGAATGGATATAAGTATTGGTACCCCTTAAAAGTTAAAAGGCATTCTTGGATCTTAGTGATCTCTCAATCAGACTATTTACTTTAATTATCACAGGCATCTTCAATGTCATAATTAGTCACTCATTCTTTTTAAATGGAGAAAAGTACTTGCTTAGGCTTTTTGTGTCATTATGTGAAGGTATAGTGAAGGTAAGGGACGCGGTGGCTCAGTGGGTTAGGACGCTGAGCTTGTTGATCAGAAGGTCGGCAGTTTGGCGGGTCGAATCCCGAGTGCCGTGTAACAGAGTGAGCGCCTGTTACTCGTCCCAGCTTCTGCCAACCTAGCAGTTCGAAAGCACGTAAAAATGCAAGTAGAAAAATAGGGACCACTACGGTGGGAAGGTAACAGCGTTCCGTGCGCCTTTGGTGTCTAGTCATGCCAGCCACATGACCACGGAGATGTCCTCGGACAAGCGCTGGCTCTTCGGCTTTGAAACGGAGATGAGCACCGGCCCCTAGAGTCGGAAACGACTAGCACGCATGTGCGGGGGAACCTTTACCTTTACCTTATAGTGAAGGTAGGTTAAAAAAAAGGGAAGCAGAAAGGAAAGGAAGTATGGTAAATGTAAAGGCTACAAAGCATCTCTAAAGAGCTTTGTGTGCACATGATCATGATTGTTATTACAGTAGTATTACTGTAGCCAACTTTACTGGATGTGGCTGGAGGAGAAAAATTGATCGCAGATTGAACAGAAGAATAGTTCAAATGGTGGAAAAAGAGCTAAGGAATATACCAAAATAGATCCTGGCTGACCCCCACCCCCAAGATCAAGTTGCAACAATATCAAATCATCCCATCCATCACTAGCTGACAGAAAGTGGCTTCCATAAGAGAAGCTCAGGAAGATCCCACTACTGAAAGACAGACACAAACAAGCCAGACTGCTAAAGTGCATGTTTCCTGGTATTTCTACTTGATGCTCTTTGATCTGAGCTCTATAATTGCCTTTTGTCACTTCTTCAGCTTAGGCATTCAACGCATTTTGAGGGCTTTTTAGATCTTAGACTTCAGCCTTTCCTTATAGCCATGTGCCTCATACTGCTTACATGAATTCCACAATCCTGAGCCTAATAACTGCTACCACCTTGTCTCTTGCACCCTAAAACCAAGTGTGGGTTGTTTGCTGGAACCTTGATGCCTGATCTGGCTTGAACAATGCTATTGTTTCACCTACTGCAATTCTGAAAGCCTGAAGACTAATTTACAGCTTTATGATAGAGCACAATAGGAAGTGTGCTTGATTTATGATTACTCCATTTATTCTCTGTCAGAACTGAGAAAAATCCTGGTTTAAATGTCATCTGCACCACAACATTTCAAGCAGTCTTTTTAGCCTCAATAATAACTGATCTGGGACAAAATATTGAAGTACCCTCCTGAGTTGCAAGATATGAATTTTACATAGGTATTAAATATTACTTTATTTATAATTATCACTTCACATAAATTGACATTATTATAAGCTATAATAAACTTCTGGAACTATTTAAAAAATGAATGAATCTGTGGGTGTATTTGTTAGGCTAAACAATCCTTGCCCAGCTATCCTTAAATTGATATATGATAATTTTATAAGGATGAAAGATACAGATCAGGAATGGATTGAGGAATTTCTATTTAGCAAATCATGACTCACCTTCACCTCAGGCCTCAAACCTACTAAGTCAGGGCTTTTCAACCAGTGGTACAGGTACCACCTGTGGTACATTGGAACCTGGCAGGTGGCACACGACCATCCTAGAAAAGTAGCGGGGGAGGGGAATGAGCTGAACTGGTGGCAGCACCGCACAAGCCTGAACGAGAGATGGCTGGAGCTGCAGGGCTGTCAGGGCTCAGCCGAAGCGCCAGGGTCAGCGCTTCTTCGGGGCTGTCAGATCAGCTGGAATCTTGCAACATCTCCAAGGTCTTGTGATTTACATTCAGATGCTTGGCAACTGATTCATATTTATGACGGTCACAGTGTCCCAGGGTCATGTGAAGTGACCAAAACCTGCTGCAACCACCCAGCAGATGGGGGGAATAAAAACCAAACACCCACCCCCACCCCACCCCAGCTGCCAATCCTCAACAGAAATGCTCACAACAATGAAAACCTCAGACAGGAGGAAGAGCGCTGCCAGGCAGGCCGGTGTCTTGCTCGACTGTGGCTTGGGGGGCACTTTTTTCAGTGCCATTATAACTTCGAACAGTCACTAAGTGAACTGTTGTAAGTCGAGGACTACCTGTACTTCATCACTTGTTTCCTTTTTTGGGGGGGTCATCATGTTTTTGACACCTTGCTAGGTGACTGGTGGTACTCGGATGTTGCCATATCCTAAAAGTGGTACAATGGGTGAAAAGGTTGAAAAGCCCTGTACTAAGTGCTGCTTTTTTCCTTCAAGTCTCTGCCAGCTTCTCATAACTTTTACTATTTGGTTAGAATAGTACATTTATTCATTAACTCTGGCAACCAGGCTAGGAAACCAAAAGAGCTCAAACAACAGCAGGTACTGAAAGATGTGCAAAACAATCTTGGGTGTTCAATGAGCCATAAAGAACTTCAGGAATCCACACACTAACTGCAGCTGTATCACTACAGCTGCATCTCTTTAGAAGGACAGTCAAATACTTGAAGAACTGTCCTTCTATGTAAGTAGCTCTTAAGCTAGACAAGAGAAAAAAATAAAAATAGAAGAGATGAAAAATATTCTAGCACCAAAGAGTACAGCAGAGAACTGGAATCTAGACACTTGGGCCTGCTTTTGGATTTCTTCTATTTCATTAAACGTACAAATCTATAATCTGGCTACACTTATTCTAAATTATGAATAATTTTGTGGTTGCAATCCTGTTTGCTTTACTGTCTCTCTTTAAAAAGTAAAGTCTACTCCTTTACCAATTGTGGTCACCTGACATACCTTTTTGAATTATGAACAAAAGCAGTATTAACTAAGGATGTATTAGAATGTGTGCTGGGGCCAAATATGCTACTGTCATCTTTGGCACAATATACATGGGCAGAGTTATTTGGGATATACTGGAAAACTGACTTCATATTAAATACCTATTAAGAATAGTAAGGATTTTTTTTGTACTAGGTATCATCATTTTCACTCCTTAATCCTTCAAAAACAGTTTGATTCATGACCAATTTCACGCCTAGTGGTTAAGGTATCAGTCTTATCATGAAATCATGAATCCTGGGACTATCACGTCCTCTCAGCCCTTGAAAGGAGACAATGGCAAACCTTGTCAAGAAAACTGCAGAAACCTCTCCAGGCAGTTTCAAGATTCAGACACAACTTAAATGTAAGGAAAAAAAATCCTTGAAACATAATATACTCTAGGCCAGGCATGCCAAACTCATAATTCACATGACGTCACGCGACATATCGGGACTTTTTCCCTATTGCCGGCAATGGGGTGGGCGCAGTTTTGGCGTGATGCATCCGGCCTGTGGGCCGGCAGTTTGACATGCCTGCTCTAGGCAATAAATACCGTAAGCCTTTTAATGCTTCCTTCAGTTGACCAACAGTACAAAAACTGTCATTCACTCATTGCCTTGTGCTACCCTGCCACAGTTCCTGGAATGGCAAAGGTTTCCTTATTCTATCCAAAAAGGGGGGGGGGGAATTAGTGCCCCCCTCCAACCTTTTTAGCATACATTATGTATATAATGACCACCTCCTTTATTATTTCAAATCAGAAGCCTCCTAATAAATAAAGTGGGCTAGTAAGTTATGTTCCATAAGCAACTTGCTCAAGTTTGAGGCAAGTATTATTAACTAGTCTGCAGATTTAAATGACTGCCTCAGGAGTTGCTGGGAGCAGCCACATACCTTTTTTTTTTGAAGGAGAAAAGCCTTAGGGTAGTAGGCATCAACTGATCCTCAAGAGAGAAAAAAAGGAGTAGGAAGTTCTGTCTATGCTTGAAATAATTATTTTAGTTCATACTTATTTCTGTCTATGTGGCTGTTTTAAGGAATGTTAATGAAAGGGGCTTGCAGAAATAGTACGGAAGAAAATAATTTGGGTGGATTCTAATATTCGGGGGGGGGGAGAAAAAAGAAGCTAATTGCAATAATTGTAACTGACATCACCCCAAAATAAAGATATTCAAAATAACATAGTAAATGGAAAGTCCAAACTTCCAATCCTAATTCCTAAAAGAGTGATTCACTTCATCTTCCAAAGGATTTTACCCACACTGTAAATTTGCCATTGTATTGATTAAAACAATTTTACTGAGTTAATGAAACTTTCGTTCAGATAAGTATGTATAAGACTGAAATGTCTAAAAAAAACTATATTAAGGGCTAGATTCACATTAATATATTTCTATGAAATTAATAGGTGTTAATGAGATGAGCCTATCTTAATTTCATGAAGAACTAGAATACCAAAATCATTTCTAAAGTTATGACTTAATCTTATTCTTCACAACTTTTGTAATTTTTATGAATAATTTTTCATCCCTGAATAATACAATTTCATTTCATCAAGCTAAATGGAGGAGCCATTGCTTAAAAATAAAATATTGTTTTAGTATAGAAAGGTTTTATTTTAACCATTTGATTAAAAGTATCTCAGCAGCAGGAAAGATAATCCTAAAATGAAATGTGTTATTATATTCAAAACAGAGCAACTTCTTTGTGTCTAATGTATAGTTCTGCTATGACAAACCTCATAAATTCATTTTTTTCTTTTGAATGTGTTTTTATATAAATAAAAATTCACATATTTTTCTTCCCTCATAAAAGACAATGTCTTTCAATACCGATACTAATTATAGATTTATGGCAGATGCTACCTTTTTCTCCTATAATGTTTTTGAGAAGAACAATGTTCTATGTATTCCCAAGGGACTATATGAAGATGCTTTCTAAATATTCCAATACCTATTATGTAGTACAGGAATTAGAGTTGCTCCAGTTCAGAGGACTGCATTAATACCAACTGAATTTGGACTGATTTGTTTATTTATTGAAAAGCCCTTTACATCAAAGGACAGGACAGTATGTATATATTTAGATTTTAGGTGTATTCATTTATGTAAACATAATATGTGGAAAACTGGGGGGGGAAGCCACTCTCATTGTGTTTCTCTCATTTCTGGAGGAACTCCTAGATTTTAATTGCCTGTAAAACATTGATTTTTTTTATCTGTTTAAATGTTCATATTCTTTCCTGCATTGTTATCTTGTATTACATTAGTTTTATTTTTCTACTGTTTTTATTATTTTATTAATATATTTTTTTAAATCATCTTGTTATCTACCCAGAGATCTCTCATTATTGGACAAATTGAAAAAGAAGATAATAGAAAAACAATAGTTGAGATTTTCTCAAGCCGGCAGAGACACACAAAAACTAGGTTTGTTTGGGGTTTTTTCCTGCACCAGGTGTTACGTTATTATTTAAAATTAAAATGCCTGCAATTTTCTTTTTCCTTACATTTAACCTTAATGCTAAGTTTATATTTATTTCCATTTCTTATTTATTTTCTTCCTTGCCAAACAAGCTAACAATAAACAACCCAACCAAAGAACCACCAAGACAACTCCAACCAACACTGAGAGTGCAAACCATTAGAATATACAATAAGAACAAACCCTACTAGCACTATTGATGTTACCTAGGTTGGGTAATGAAAGGTCTGCAAGAAAACAACCAAGCTCAGAGACCACCAAGGACCCCTCAGAAATAAAAGACCATATTTTGCTACAGATTACAACAGAAGGGATTAACTAGCAGTTTTCCCAAAACCCTAAATGCCAGAATGCTAGAAATCTGAATGCCAGAAAACTGAATGCTTGAAATCTGAATGACTGAAAACTCCGGGTGACAGGAGGGGAAAAAAGATGCCATAACTGACATTTAATGTTGAGATTAGCAGGATTTGTTTATCTCCTCAATTGAAAGAGTTGAAGAATATTCAACTTAAAATCAGCATGACACTTTACTGTCTGAATCTGAAGTTATTCTTAAAAATTTCTGCTGCATTTCAGCATGAGGGAGATTTAATTTTAAGTGAAAATAACACACAAAGATCCTACCCATTTCACTGCAGCCTTCTTATTTGCCCAAGGAAAGGGTTCTTAGTGGCCAAGAGAATAAAATAATAGGGCAATAATGATTAGGCTGTAAGAGAAGCACTATAATTAATGAGAATTACTGTCAATGGAATAATTGTCAGTGCAGATAGATACACATTTTAAAACTATGAGAACAGTTGCACACAAAAGGATGAAAAACTGGTACCATGGGTATGTATTTACACGGAGAGGGTAAGGATATATTTCTTGTGTTATGTTACAGTTTAAAAGTCTTGTGGCTTTTTAAAGACTGACAGATTTATTGCACTCATAAGCTTTTCTGTAGACTAGAGTTCCCTTCATGCATATAAATCAATTGCAAAATATGTTAACTTCTGTAGATAATCTCTTTCATACACATAATTGAGCACTGACAAAGATAGAGAAAGATTATGAACTATTTGGCAAAAATGCCATGAAATGTTATCCTGAAAGCTTTCTGAACAACATTTTAGCCTCGTAGGACTCCTGTGAGACAGTTTTAAAATACAGTACAGAGTAATGCTCAAGGCTTCCTAGAGTGTCAGTGATGAACACAGATTTCAATTTCTTGTATCTGTATCCAGCATTCTAGCTACCCCACAGGTAATACTTAATACACACAGTGAAAACTCTAGGAAGCTTAAAACTAAAATAAGTCATGTTTTCCATTCTGGTTTATGCTATTTTGATGTCATAGGTTATTAGCCTTATTAATCAAAAAGGTTACACTGGCTCTTGAAATAGGCAGCATCACTATGAAACACTCAGAAAGAAAGCAATATGCATTAATTTTCTTTTTAAATAACAAATAAAATATCCTGCTCACTCAGTCAACTCAGTTATAAAACAAACGTGAATCACAACAGAGCTCACCTCTAGGTGAGATATTTGTCTTCATAAATATGTATCTCTTTAAATCTATTTGTTTCTAAGCTTGAAATATTGGAAGGTATTTCTGAAGAAGAGGAAATGTTTTGCAAGCTTCCCAATATCTGTTCCAATAGCAAACTGAACTTAGCTTAGGGAACCTTCTCAGAAAGACGCTCAACCATGTTTCATTTGTAGCTGTAATAACACCTGAAGAATATAGAGAATCATCATTAGCGACAGAACATCCAAAACTTCAGGAAGTAAGCAATAACAATAATAATAATAAAGTTGGAAGTGACCTTTGAGGTCTTCTAGTCCAACCCCCTGCTCAGGCAGGAAACCCTATATCATTTCAGGCAAATGGCTATCCAGTCTCTTCTTAAAAACTTCCAGTATTGGAGCATTCACAATTTCTGGAGGCAGGTTTTTCCACTGATTAATTGTTCTAACTGTCAGGAAATTTCTCCTTAGTTCTAGGTTGCTTCGCTCTTTGATTAGTTTGCATACATTGCTTCTTGTCCTGCCTTCAGGTGCTTTGGAGAATGATAGCTGTGCCGATGATTAAATGTTTTCACTGTCAGGAACTTAATATGGCACACAAACTGCAGAATCACCAGATAGCACAAAAGGATAACATAGAGAAGAGATTATGCCATAAAAATAGATATGAAAATGCTTTGACCTCAGATGTGTAGTGGGTGCTATTTGCTAAAATCCATACAGGGGAAGGTAAGTCTTCTTTTAAAAAATGTGCTAGGCTTCTTTTTTATTTTTGCTATGTGCACCAGTTTGGTCTAGTAGTTAAGAAACTAGGCTAGAAAGCACAACACCATAATTTCAAATTCCATTTTAGCCATGCAAGCCAGCTGGATAATCTTGGGCCACTCACTCTCTCACAGTCCAGCTCACCTTACAGGCTGTTGAGGAGAAAAGAGAAGGCAGGTGTGCTGGATATGTTCGTTGCCTTGAGATATATTTTTTTTAAAAATAAAGGCAGGATACAAATAAATAACATTTTTGTTTTACTATACAAAAAAAGAAAAAAACACATATTGCATGGAAGAATTCATCCAGTTAAGTTTTTAATTAAGCCATTAAATCTTAACCACATAAAATTATATTCATTAGTCTTTCCATTATATAAATGAAAAGTCATCTCAAAAACAGCTCATATTTATAATCCAAGATCTAAATCTAGAGTGGTTCTACCTTTCCAACATTTAATAATAATCATTTTTTGCTGTCTCACAGCCAATACTTCTATAATTCTTTATATACTAAATTCCAAATTTCTGAAATACACACATACACAAATACAAATACATATTTGTTTAAACATTCTATCAACAAAACTAGGGATATCAATTCAAAATAGGTCACTAGAAGAAGGTCATACCATAAGAGTAAGTATAACTGATTCATTTTTTTACTTTGGCTGTAATGAGGTTAATTACTAGACCTTATTAAATAAACTTTGCTATAGCCAGTATATGTGAGAAAGAGTGTTTTGTTGAATTAATTTCATTTTAAGATAATATAAAACATAATATGCTTTAAGACCCTTAGCCTTTATTAAAATAATATTTCAATTCTTTATTCCAGATATTCTACAAATAAATGGTATCAACTCTAATAATACTGTTTCATAGTAGTTTATAAGAATACTATAATCATCTAAAGCACACTGCAATACAGAAAGTAATTCAGGAATTGTCGATGCTGTCGAACATCATGATTAATTTGCATTTTAATTGAATATACAGTTATTTTGCAGTTTCCAAATTTAGTTTTATTATAACCTGAATAATTTAAAATTTTGCTGGCAACAATCTAACCTAAAATATTAATAGCTCTAACTGACAACAATTTGAAAAGGTTATCCCAAAATATAAGTTTGCCATATGTCTTGCATTCTGTAATGTACAAAATGCAAACACAAAATACAAAATTGCTATGGCTAAAAATACAGCCAAGCATTTTGCATAATGTCAAAGAATTGTGTCAGATATGTATTTGCCATAAGATTGCAGAGACCTGAAAATCTAATAACAAAAAAACCCTATTGTTTTATATCAATACATTCATCTAGGAAAAAACCTGATACATTTACTTTCTTATACTTCTTCCAACTGTTAATATAAGATATCTTAGTATATTCAATTAAGTAAAATACACACTTTAAAGAAATGGAAACATATGAGAGGCATTCTAGCTAGATGCAACTAGTCTGGTTAGACTGACAAATATGGGCATCCAGAAAGCACGGCAAGTGACATGACATGCATCCCAATAGCATCTATATTTGATGCAAACTATGTTATTCAAGTCATCATTGTGATAACATAATGCACAAAACATCTTCAAGGTTTATAAGATTTGTCCAGGCCGACCACTTGCTGAATATATTCAATTAAATGTACTCAGCATAAATATTCCCCACCTTACAATCTTTAAATATGTGGGATTCCACCTCAACCATCCCTAGTTCCAGGTTAGAGGACACTGAGCTTAGCATTTCCCCTCAAGACTTTTTACTGAATATTTGAAGGCTTAGAGTAAAGTAAACAGGCTGATGGGTCTTTGACATACGAGTAAGAACTTGGCAGGCAAATGGATCTATTTATTGATCTACTTCAATTGTTATGTGAGTAGACATCTATCATGCCATGGAATTCCCTTCACTTTCTTCCTGCCCATATTTCATCGGACATATGTCCCAAATTTACACCAATAGACAAATCCTTTCTGTTTAAAATATTATTCTTTCTGTAGCATTTTTAAAAAACACTATTTAAAATAATACTATTCAAAATGATTAAGTAAATCAGGGGTCATGGCTTGTCATGATATGAAAATACAGACAAAAGGAGTTTACATCCACCTCTAAACACATTAAAAACAAAAACAGGATTTTACATGCACACATACACACACAATTTTGCTACGGCTGAATACATTCGTTGTTATGGTTTGGGAGAATATATGATAATGGAAACACACAGATTTACAGTTATCCCCATCATGTCAGCTAATGCCAGCTGACAAAGCTCCAAGGATCTGCTTAGGGCTTTTATTTCATACCAAGTATCTGTGCGAAAAGAAAAACCTGCTCTACAGAGGATGCATAATGAGAATGATAGGAGTCTCTCCCTGAAACCTCCCCTCTTTTTCTTCTTCTTGCTGAGCTGGAAGAAACTATTTATCACTTCTGTCTGAGAAGGCAAATCAGAGCAAGTGTTTAATGCTGAACAGCGGGAAACCATGGGAGAGCTGGGGACAATTTCCTGCCCTGTGTGCCATGCTTTTCACTCCAGTTTAGCTGTTATTTTCCCTCCTGCTTTCTCCTATCTTTTTTTTTTTGTAAAAACTGATCTTGCAGAAGCATATATGCATTGTAAAAGAAGGGACCCCATGAATCCTGGATATGCAAATAAAATTAAAGCCTTGTCCTAATCCAGCTGACCTTTAAAAAAGAGCAGCCAAACACATTTTTATGCCCTCATCTGGACGGTGTTAGCTGATATGAATGGCTTCTCCAATCACTCGGTGATAAACATTGATCAAAACACATAGGCAACAAAGGTCCCTTAAGAAATGAAAACAAAAATCCATTTTCATATTAAGACTAAGATGACCTCTGATGCATAAACCCAAAAGAGAAGAAGAGGAGTAGATGTAATGTCCAATATGTGAATTTACTGTACATGTCAGCAGTCAGGAAACATCTCAGGCAGCTGGTGTCATTGTACAATTTTATGAAATGACACAGACACAGAAAAATAAAAATGAAGTATTTGTATTTATGTGTAAGGCACAGAGAGGGATTTTTTTTAAAAAAAAATCAATCTTGCTTATTTCCTTAATACATCAAACAAGTGTGTAAAGTGTTTTTGGTTTTACAACTTCTACTGATTTATTTCAAATATTTGGGACTTAATATTTTCAAAACTATTTCTAAATATGCAGAAATAAAGATGTCAAAACATTTAAAAATATTGATTTGGATGTTAATAGACAGATTAAAATTCCATTAAGTTTGTGGGGCAAAATTAATGCTGTGATTTGTCTTCAGAAGAAACCCAGTGTTAATCCCAAATAAATATTTTCCTCAGATCAGAAAGTAATTTAGGAAATTATTTGTGAAATATTATCCTTTATGAGCCTTAGTGAAAAGTTATTAATTGCCATCAGCGTCAACTTGCTTGGATAAACATACAGCATAAAAGCTGTTTTACTGCCATGTTGCAATAAATCTTTAGATGCTATTGGGGCATAGATTAGATTTTGATATTGAGAGTCATGAATATTTTACCTTTTGGTAGAACTTGAAAGTAAGAATAGATGGCAAACTTTTTATTGGAAAGTACAAGGAATGGGGTAGTGATTTCAAATCAGTTATTATGTAATAAAGTGTCAAAGAGCATCCAAAGGCAGGCTGCTTCATTGTGCATCAATTGTGCCTTCTGCGTAGTCTTCAAAAGTAGTCTTACACAGAGCACGTTGTAGTCTGAAAGTAATGAGCCAGGTTGATATAGTAGTTAAGGCATCAATCTAGAATCTAAGAGATAATGAATTCTAGTTCCGCCTTGGGCACAAAGCTGACTAGTTGATCTTGGATCAGCCACTTCCTCTCAGCCCTAGGAAGGAGGCAATGGCAAACTATTTCTGAAAAACCTTGCCAAGAAAACTACAGGGACTTGTCCAGGCAATTGCTTGGGACTTCATACTTCAGATAGAGGTGCAATGATGCACCAGTCAAACTGGGCAAAGCTTTCCCATCCATGATCTCCACTTGCCTATTTGGGAAGTCTGCCCCAAATTGGTGCTGCCCTTGCAAGAGAAGTGCTGCCCAAAGTAATAATCAGAGACAAACAATAGCTAAATGGTTTCTGGATAACCAGCACTTCTTGTCCTGCCAGGATTCTGTTTGCAGAAACCAAAAATGAAACTTAGACCATAACTCAACAGCAAAAATGCCAGTTTAAATGTGTTTCTTCTTCAAGCTATTTCATAGATGACATCTGAAATTCAAGATCAAGAGACAGAATTGGTCTTTATCCCTTCTGTGAGATAGAATCCTCTTTAATATACGTGTTATCTAATTTTAATCTTCATATATAATATATATTTATATATTCTATTAACACATTAAATTAGATTTTTAGCAAAATTCAGATCAGGGCTCTCAATATTAGGGCTGGGCAACACAAGTCGTTCTTCCCTATATTTTTTTATAATATGCACATTTCAGATTTTAGTAGATGTTTCAAATATTATTATCAAGAATACAGATAGTCCTCAAACATTCGAAGTTGTAACAACATTGAAAAGAGGGACTTATTACCATTTTTCACACTTACAACCATTGCAGCATCCCTATGGTCATGTGAACAAAATTCAGACACTTGACAACTGATTCATATTTATGACATTTGCAGGATGCTAGGGTCATGTGATCACTCTTTGAAACCTTCTGTCAAGCAAAGTCAATGGGGAAGCCAGATTCACTTAATAACCATGTTACTACCTTAACAACTGCAATGATTCACTTAACTGTGGCAAACTCACTTAACAAATGTTTCACTTAGCAACAGAAATTTTGGGCTCAATTTTGATTTTAAGTCAAGGTCTATCTATATTTAAATCAGTGATCACTCTGGACATTCTAACTGTAATTTTGTCATTGTTTTATTGTGCTTATTAATAAAGAAGAACATTTGTAGCTCAAGATTGAAATGATGGATCCTCCTTGAGCTTAAATTGTTTTCTTACGAACGTTTCATTAACTAATGATGTTACCTAGTTTGGGTAATGAAATGTCTGCAATAAAACAACCAAGCTCAGAGAGCACCAATGACCCTTTATTGTGCTTATCATATGTTTCAGTGACTTGGTGGCACATGAATCCAGCAAATAGACAGACAATCCATGATAACGCTTTAACATTGCTTCCTCATCCACTATGGCCTTTAAGGGACTAAATATAAGTGTGTTCATGAATAAAAATTTATCAGTGTAGATGCTAAGAGTTGACACCAACTTGATAGAACATAATCAATGTGTACACATACACACACACACACACACACACACACACACACACACACACTCAAACCAGGATGCAACAGTAGTTAAGAGGCTGAACTAGGAGTTGGCAGAAAATTCTAGTTTTCTCTTAGGCCAGACATGTCAAACACAAGGCCCGGGGGCCGGATCTGGCCCGTAAAGTGGTTTCATGTGGCCCGCAAAGCCATCCTGGAAGCAGTGAGGGAACGGTCCCCACTGCCTTGGCCCTGGCGCAGAGACCCTCCTTCTGCCAGACACCCTCAGATCTGTCCCACTCCTGCCCAGGCTCCCATAGGCACCCTTGATGTGAACGATGTAGAGCTGGCCATGCCCACCCAGTAGGCCATACGCACTCTAGCCATGCCCACCCAGTAGGCCACGCCCACCCTGGCCATACCCACCCGGCCCCCTGAGGGCAACTGCAATGCTGATGCGGCCCTCAATGAAATTGAGTTTGACACCCCTGTCTTAGGCAATAAAGTTAGCTGGATGACTTTAGCCCAATTACCCCTTCAATTTTAGAAGGGCTTTAAACTAAAATTGTGGGAGAAGGGTGACCAATCATTACAATCTCTAGTACACAAAACCAACCATAAAACCCAAGAAAACAAATCAAACAAAGTGATGAGAAAAAAGAAAAAAATCAAACAACACTCAGGAGATCCAGGAAAAATAGCCACGGAAAGACATAAAGTCTTACAGTAAATGTTTATATAAAAAGTAAAAAGGTAAAGTTTCCCCCGCACATTCGTGCTAGTCATTTCTGACTCTAGGGGCCGGTGCTCATCTCCATTTCAAAGCCGAAGAGCCAGCGCTTGTCCAAGGACGTCTCCGTGGTCATGTGGCCGGCATGACTAGACGCCAAAGGCGCACAGAACACTGTTACCTTCCCACCGTAGTGGTCCCTATTTTTCTACTTGCATTTTTATGTGCTTTCGAACTGCTAGGTTGGCAGAAGCTGGGACGAGTAACAGGCGCTCACTCTGCTACGCGGCACTTGGGATTCGACCCGCCAAACTGCCAACCTTCTGATCGACAAACTCAGCGTCCTAACCCACTGAGCCACCGCGTCCCTTAATGTTTATATACTAATGCTCAAAGTTTGGGGAACAAACAGGGTGAACAAGAAGCAATAGTACATAAGGTAGGTGTGACAGAAGAAGACAAGCTCAGGATCCAAAAAGACCTTGACAAACTGGAATAATGGGCCCTGTCCAACAAAATGAGTTTTAATGTGGAGAAAAGCAAAGGTTTACGTTTAGGCAGGAAAAATCAAAGATATAAGTACAGATTAGGTGAGACCTGGCTCAAAAACAGTAACTGTGAGAGGGGACCTTGGAGTCCTAGTGGATGATCACTTGACTATGAGGCAGCAGGGTGCAGCAGCAGCCAAAAAAGCTAATACAATCCTGGGTTGCATAAACAGAGGCATAGAATCAAGATCACGTGAAGTATTAGTATCGCTTTATAAAACCCTAGTGAGACCACACTGGAATACTGCAACCAATTTTGGTCACCATACTACAAAAAAGATGTTGAAACCTTGGAAAAAGTTCAGAGAGGAGCAACTAGGATAATCCACGTCCATATCATGTAACTCCTCCCATTAATGAAAAACAACATTTAAGTACTAACCTGCAACATGATACATTATGATCCATAACTTTCAATGAAGCAGCTTTTACCTGCAGTCAATTGGTTTGGGCTGACCACCTTTCTCACACACATATACACATATATTCACAGTGCAGCTCCTGATCACAAAAAGGCTGTCTACACCTGTTCTATATAGTCCAGTTCAAAGGTTGTTTTAGCTTGGCAGACAAACCAATTAACCAAAGGCAATAAAACTTAAACCCAGAATAAAACTTGGGTTGTTTTTTATATTAATCAGTGGTTTTAAAATTGAAAGCCACAATAGTATATCAGGTCTACTATATACACAGCTGCTTCCTCCTTCTTCTAATATATTTCATATCGGAAACCTTGAGATAGCCTTGCCAGCCAACCTTCATTTGAAACTAACAAATATGTTGCTTTTCAGAATGAAAGTATTACTGCTGCCCAGGAGTAGTATGAATGTGAACAAATGATGTGGGCAGCAAACAGCTGAACTCAAAGTCAGTGAGTCTGTTAAATAGTGATGTCATTCAGATTTTTTTTAAAATTCTTGAGCAAAACCTCTAAATGGGAATACTGCATGTCTAAACTCCAGATTTCCATTAGATTGTAAATTCTCAGAGAACTTCCTCTCTATCCATGTACTCAAAAAAACACCCACAAAAAAACACCCACAGTTGCTCCTGTAAATTAATTATAAATGATTAATGAAGTAACAGAACACTAATAAACAAAAATATTTTAATCAGCTGAAAATTCTGTGAAGCTGCCTTCAATTAAGAAATGTCCTAAATTCCCTTAGGGATGGGATGATGTGCATGTTCATTTTTACAATGAGAAGCATACTGTGTTCTTCTCTCCTTTGTGTCACCTCTGAAATCAATCAAAGTTTCAGCTCAGTTTTGCACACAGAC
This sequence comes from Vipera ursinii, assembly GCF_947247035.1. NCBI lineage: Eukaryota > Metazoa > Chordata > Lepidosauria > Squamata > Viperidae > Vipera > Vipera ursinii. Next base: position 38,461,162 of record NC_139516.1, read on the forward strand.
AGCTGCACAGTCAATCCCAGGTGGGTGAGGTTTTTCCTTTAAATAAAGATTTATGTATTTAACATTTAACAGGAACCATTTGATCAAGATTTTTTTTCTTGAAATAAAAGATAGCCCTATACCTGCACAGAGATCTTAAATTCCATTACTATATTCCTTTTATTCATTATAATATTTACCTGAAAGGAATACTAGTTTCCCATCTCTGCCAAGTAATTTATCTATAACATAGTAAAGTCAGCAGATTCACTAAAGAATATCATAACAAAGAGGGGTGCTGTTTTCTATCTGATCTTCCTTAAATTCAGCATCATCTTCCTTTTAGATAAATATGTATATAAACAATTGTCATGCTCTGTCATATCACACTTTCAAATGTGATAGCTTTTTTGAGAATAGCTGAAATTGGACTGCCACTAAAAGAAAAACAAGATTTGTTTTTGAATGGGAGACCACCTGGAAATTCAAAGATTATTCATTAGAATCAAAAGTGAAAAGAAACAAACAAAAAGTTCAGGAAGAAGGCAACAGAAAACCCTTTCTACTCCATTATCAAGGAAGCTGCATAGATAGTCAAACAGAACCAAGCCTTACTTGAAATTATGTATACCTTTTCATTCATTCATTCATTCATTCATTCATTCATTCATTCACAGTATATTGTGCATAAGAAGTTTCATTTCCTAGAACCCTCAAAATCACCAACTAGAACCTGGTACAAAAGTGGAAGACTTCTGAACTCAGGATCTTTCTCAGAACAGCTCTGCCAAATGTAGATTCCAATCCATCTATATGAAAATCCACTCGTAATTCTCCCAAACATTCTTTAAATCAATACAGAAACAGCAATGACAAACTCAGACTCAGAAATACTTGTAAAGTATGCAAACATATGGCAAATTATGCAGTGAGTTGAAGGATCTTGCAGTGGCTTCAATTGTGGATAGAACATGCTTCCTTCCTGGAATCATTTAGTAGCATGTCCCATATTTAACATGTTGCATAAATGTTGAAAAATAAAATAGTTGAATGATTCTGTATTACCCAATTCCAGTCACATCATGTATAAACCAGCAAACTAATTTTTATCCTGTTGTCTTATGGTAGGAGGGATAGAAGAAGAGAAAAGCAGCAAAATACAGGCAGTACATTCAGATATCATACAATATCTGAAACTGACACAAAAGTCAAACCAAACAAGGAATTTAAAAGAGAACAGTATAATGAGGAAGAGGGGTTGCAGCAGACAAAAAAACAAAAAAAGATGAAGTAGGGGTTAGGGTTAGGTCAGGGGTGTCAAACTCAATTTCATTGAGGGCCGCATCAGCATTGTGGTTGCCCTCAGGGGGCCGGCTGGGTGTGACCTGAGTGGGCGTGGCCTACTGGGTGGGCGTGGCTAGAGTGTGTATGGCCTACTGGGTGGGCGTGGCCAGCTCTACATCGTTCGCATCAAAGGTGCCTATGGGGGCCTGGGCAGGAGTGGGACAGATCTGAGGGTCTCTGGCAGGAGGAGGGTCTCTGGGCCAGGGCCAAGGCAGTGGGGGCCGTTCCCTCACTGTTTCCAGGATGGCTTCGCGGGCCGCATGAAACCACTTCACGGGCCGGATCCGGCCCCCGGGCCTTGTGTTTGACATGTCTGGGTTAGGTTATATAATAGTTTTACAATTTATCATATACAACATTGGCCATTCTACAGTGTGACCATCACTTATAATTCTCCAGTCCCCATTTTGTAGCCCCATAGTACATAAAGGTAAAGGTAAAGCTTCCCCCACACATGCGTGCTAGTCGTTTCCAACTCCAGGGGCGGGTGCTCATCTCCGTTTCAAAGCCGAAGAGCCAGCGCTTGTCCGAGGACGTCTCCGTGGTCATGTGGCCGGCATGACTAGATGTCAAAAATGCACGGAACGCTGTTACCTTCCCACTGTAGTGGTCCCTATTTTTCTACTTGCATTTTTACATGCTTTCGAACTGCTAGGTTGGCAGAAGCTGGGACGAGTAACAGGCGCTCACTCTGTTACGCGGCACTCGGGATTCAACCTGCCAAACTGCCGACCATCTGATTGACAAGCTCAGCATCCTAACCCACTGAGCCACCACGTCCCTTCCAGAGTACATGCAGTACTGCTAAAATATGAAAATAAAATGAACAACTTTGAACAATGTATGCTTTACAAAGTAAGAGTGGCCATAGTAAGAAACACATCTGTGAAGCAAAACATGTCCATTTGCAACCTTAAAACCTATTTCTTTCCCTAATCCACAGAAAGGAGACAAACTTTTGCAGGCCTTCCTACCCAGTTATATCACTACATTTTTGGACATAACCCTGCATCCCCCTAGATGTCATGACATCAAGGAATAGATGTATCAAGGTAATGTGTGATGCTAAATCTTAGTTGAATTTATAGGCTAAATAGAATAAATATCTCTATTTCTAGTGGAAAGTGCTGTGATACCTTAAGGCAGGGGTCAAACTGCCGGCCCACAGGATGGTTTCATCATACCAAAGCTGTGCCCACCCCATTGCCGGCAATGCAAAAAGAATCGTGATACGTTGTGACACGTCACATGACATGGCAAGTTTGACACCTGTGCCTTAAGGTCTTTAAAACAGAGCTGTTCTTGTTTTTGACCAGAGAAAAGACAGGATAGCTCTTAGTTTATTCACCACTTGAATTGTCCAACTACTGAATGGCAAGAGAAGTTTCATGTCTTCCTTGGTACTAGACAGTGAGGAATCACTATTAAATGTGCTAAAGCACATTAGCATGTCTTCCCCCAAATATGAGTCAAATGAACCTGTAGAGTTGAAGCAAAGTGGCTCATGTGGTTAGAACTCTGGGCTGACAATCAGCTAGTCTACATTCGAGATCCGAATTTTGCTGTGTGATGAAGTGAGCTCATTTGCTCTAGCTCCTGCCCACTTAACAGTTCGAAAGCAAGTAAATTCAAGTAGATAGATACCATTTCAATGGGCAATTATCATGAAAGGAGCTCCATCCCCTGGGCAACAGTGACGTCACTGTCTAATCCTTTCAACCAGTCCTCAGCACTTCTGACACAAAAGCAGGAGCAACCTGTAGAAATGCACTGAATACCGAAGACTTCCAGTTTTGCATCGCAGTGACACAGCTGAGGGATTGCAGAGCTCCGCACCTCATGGCTGGTTTCATCCTGTCTGGGACCCTAAATCGGTCTGTCGACCCAGAGAGGGGCAAAGAAGGAGGGGCACCCCAATGATCACAGAATGATGGCAGTCAATCCATTTGATCCAGGGGAAGTCCTCCAACCCAACAGGAGAAAGGCTAGCTGCACTCCGGTGACTAGCCCAAGCTACTGGCATCTGAAGTCCAAAAGCACCAAGAACAGTGTGTTGGTGCTGGGTGACAATATTGATCTTCTCTTCTCTATTTTGAAACTGATTTTCTGGAAAAGATCCCCAAGAAGCAAAAAATCCTCCAAAAGTGAGAAGGGGATATAACCCCACCCTTCCATAGACAGAAGCGGCAATTTAATTTTTATGGGGAACAGAAATACATTGAAATGGAATAATGTAAAGCTATAATTTGGATAAAACTGAAAATTATGGAAATCATTAAGATTTTCTACTTAAAAGAATATTTACAGAATTACAAGAAAATAATCATTTCGTTTTAAAAGCTGGAAAATAAACAGACACTGACATCTAGTCGTGGAACAGAGTATAGAATTGTAGCCGTCTTGCCTCAGAAACTGGCAAGAAGCCCAAAAACAGAGTACTTTTATCCCTTTGATCCTCAAGGACTCTTAGGCAAACAGAAAACAGCTGGGAATAGAAGAAAGAAAACACACTGGGCTATCTATTGAAGAATGAGAAATAAAATTGTTTATGAAAACTGTTAACCTTCTTGGATTATAAATACTTACTGAGCTGTGATATTTAAGTTTAAGAATAGTCTGCAGAGAAAGAAAAACGTTGACCTTTTGGCTATTCTCCTAGGGGGAAATTACTGGATGGTTTTTAAATGACTGAACATTTTAGATTTTTTTATAAAGGTAAGAGATATATAAGACCATAGTGTTTGGAATTTAAGACTGGTTAGTTTGATGAAAATGGAGGTTGCATATACAACTAAAAGTGGTAAGAACTACATGCAATATTCTTTTCTAAAATCTCCAGTCTGGAACATCAGAGATCTGCAGACGAAATACTTCAAGATAAGACAAATATTTTTCAAGAGGAAATGTATGCTATGTTACAACTAATTCAAATGACAATGGTTTCAAATCATAATGAGATTAAAAATAACTTTGATGATATAAATGAACACTTTTTCAATCTAAGCTTACAATTAAAAAATTTTCAGAAAATGGTGATAAAAAATGAACAAACAAATCAGATGATAGAAGAAAAACTAGAGAAAAATGATTCAAAGATGGAGGCTACAAATGAAGAAAACCACAAGTTAACACAAAGAAAAAATTACAAGTTCTTGCTATAATATTGGAAACGGAAGAGGCATTTTATTTTTCAGAACATCAAAAGAAACCTGAAGACAAGAGAGAAGATTTGACAAAATGGACAACAGAGCTGTTAGGAGAACTACTAGAGTCTGGGAGACAAAAAATGGAAAGAGAAATTGAGGGAGAAGAAAAGTGGAAGCGTCTTAATGAGTATAAATGGGCAAAACTCCTCTTCAAAAGCACCTTACTCAATTTTTCTTTCCCATTCTTAACAACACCTATAAAAATACAGAAAGAATTATATGGCAAGCTCAACACACTGACTTGGAAAGCTGCCAGGCAAGAGAAGAAGGCAAGAGCCAGACTCAGGAGAGATGATTTGACTTATCAAATAACATAAATAAACACTTGTTTGGATATGGTTAAAAGAATAGTTACATTTTGGTTACAAATGGGTTCTATAGTAAAAAAGATGTGATTTATAAGTAGTATAGTATTGCTTTATGATATGGGAAATGTAAAAATAATGAGATGATTTAAATTAATGAAATGTTTTCGGTATTCAATTGTAACCAACTTGGAGAAAATTATAACTGATAAGAAATATTCTGAATATTGAAGGGAATCTAAGCTTAAATAAGAGCAGGCGAGAACTAGATTTAAGAGAGATGACTTGACATACCAGGTGGAATATCATTTGACCAAATATTTGTCTAAATATGGTTAAAAATAGTTAAATCTTGGAAATTAAGAGGTTTTACAGTAAGAGAAATGTGATCTATAAGTAGTATGGTATTTTTTTCTTTCTTTTTTATGATATGGGAAATGTAAAAATATTGGATGATTTAAACATATGAAATATTTTGGATATTTAAATGTAATCAATTTTGAGAAAACTTTAACTGACAAGAAATGTTTTGACTACTGAGGGGAAACTAAGCTTAAATAAGAGTTTTGAAAACAGGACCTATAGTGATTTACATAACATGATTTTTTGCAAATGCAACTGTAAAATAAGCTGATTAGAAAAGACATTACATATACTGTTATTGTTAAATATTAGGAAAATGTTTAAATTTAAATCTGTATGTATTGATAGTATTAAGAACTATATTTGCTTAATATTGGTAAAAGGAGAATCTATTGGAAGAAGAGAGGACCAAGGAAAATTATTTCTAGTTAATATGTTGATTATGAAAGTATAGAAATTAACTACTATTCACTGTTCTTAAATATACAGTATGAACCCAAACATGTTTTTTTACTAAGCACTAAATACTGTTATTCTAAAAAATCAATAAAATATACCAAAAAACAAAAAAACAGAAATACACTGAATGCCAGCAACATAGAGACAAGCAAAGGCCATTCACACAGGCCAAATGAGATGACCTGACAGGTTCTCCATTCTTTTATAGTTAGGGTCTTCCAAATGTAGGAGACTGAATGGAATTTATCACAACTGTAACACATTACTTCAACTAGTTGGCTACAGTATGTGTAAATTATAGCCTAACTTGTCAGAGGATACAAAATTGGGGAAGAATGCTTTCCAATATATAATTGTAAACTTTCTCACTATTATATTTCTTACTTGTTCTCAGTTCAACCACGACACTGCTAATCAATCTAATCCTCTCAATATTAGGACTTGATATTTGGCAGAATTCAGTTTTTTAATTACTCGATAATCAATTTTAAAATCAGAGATTGCTAAGTTTCTCCAAAGCTGACTGCCAAGTAAGAAGTCTGTGTTCCATGCTTGGCTCTGTACCTTGTTACTACTAATATTCAATGAATAATTAAAGTTTTAAACTCATTTATGCCTAAACAAATATTCAATGATTATCAGAGGGAACAAGTAATGTTTTTATTGCTTGCCATTACTACATCTTGAATAAGTGTGGAGAAAAGGATTATAAACTTTTCACATCAGCTATGCAGACTATATTACAAATCCTTTATAAAATGGTAATTTTACTCATCTCTTTCACCACAGTTTATATGAGTTTATAACTCAGTGAATGTCTGTCATGCTGGTAAGATGCTATTACATAGCCATAAATAAAGCCATTCAGATCAGTATACGCAGAGACACAATTGTGTGAAAAAAGTATGCCTATTCTATTTTATTCTATGTATTCACAACTGGAATTCACTTCAAATCAAGGTTTTATTACTAGTTCTGCTGCAGAATTCATATAGCCATTGAACAACATATACGCTTTTGGACACTAAAGATAAAGAATAGCATGAAAAAATTATACAATATAATAAAGACAAAATATAATACATACATAGACAAACATACCTGCAGAAGATACAAAACATTATATTTCAATCCTGTTCAAGAGGGAAATAAATTTTCAACAGAATTTTCTTCCAAATTCTAATCAAAATAATCTTTATACTTTAGACACTGGTATGTTTATATTAAAAATTAATCCATATCTTCACCAGAAAATAGTGAAAATAGCTGATAACTTGCTAAGCCAGAAGCAAAATGCAAGTATGGAGGGATAACAGTTATGAAATAGTTTTTGAAATAAATGGAATTGTTAAAAGCTGCTGCACATTATAATATGGGGCAGCCCCCACACCTTATAGCAAAACTAGCTGATACTCCTGTAGTGAAGAAGGGGATGCAACAGAGCAAAGTATGTCCCATTACCATTTATGTATATTCTGATGAAGTAAACTAATAAAAACAAACATCCTGGAAGGATATGTGCATTAGTACACATCCCCATGGAGAATAGTTGGTATTCTGAAAAACGAAAAGTATGGGCAAGTAGAAAAGATATTACTAAGCCCACGCAGATTAAGAAATACATTTTACCACTTTCACTCAGTGATAATGCTTACTTTATAGAAAACCCTAATTCTTCTCTAAAATTAACATCTACACTTGAAAATATTTTATTTTAGCATTTTACCAAGCAAGCTGAGATTCTTGGAAAAGAAAATGAGGGATAGTCAATGTTTTCATACTTTTCTTCTCTAGCACATTGAAAGAAAGGTGGAGAGATGGGTGGAGACAGAAAGATTGTTTCTGGGATCTTCTATTGTCATCTTGGAAAGGCATAGCCACAGGTGTAAATATACTCATTTGAGGATGCATTGCAGCATTGCATGACTGAATAACAATTTTAATTTTATTTCGTTGCATTCATCCTTGGAAACACTTAGGAAGACTGATATGGATTTCTAGGCAAGATTTCCTTCCACATAGTTATGAAGCTGAGATTTTTTTTAAAAAAACATTTTCATCGGTACCTCCAACTTTTCTTGCAACTATTTCCAAGTACTTAGTAATTACAGTATATGCTAATACATTTCAAAGAAAATATAGAACTACTGCACACCTCCTGGAACATCTTTTTAACACCATTGTGCCTTTCACAGCACACAAGAAGTAGAACCGGCTCTCTGACATTAGATCATTGAACACAAAAGCAGTTTGGAAAAATGCCTCATTGTAAGGAAGCCAAAAATGCAGCCAAGCTGGAGTTCAAAGGTTCTTCTATTGTTGAAAAGCTCTGTTGCATCAAAAGCTGTTATGGTCAGTAAAGAAGCACTGAAGCAGAATTACTTTAGAAGTATCACCTTTTTGCAGATACAAGTATTGCAACAGGCATGACTGCAGTTGAAAAATGAATTTCTTAGCCCAATTTCCATCAGCTCTCTCTCTCTCATCAAGAGAGAAGCTTTGCTTTCAAATGAGAATTAGATAATAACTTTACAACCCAAAAGACTACAATGCAGTTATACTTTTGAGACTCAAGCAGCATTTGCTTTCTCTCTCTCTTCAGACAGGTACTTATTATGCCTTTCCTGATCAATCTCCTCCATCTCCCGCTCCCTTTACATCCCGCTCCCCATATGCCCATTTTTATGTACTCCTACCGCATTCCAGGATACACACTAGTAGCAATAGGATTCATACATCTGCAAGCAAACCAAAAAGGTTCCCCTGCCCTTATGGACAAAACTATCTTCCTAACTACTCCAGGTGATTATTCACTTTTAATTGCTTCCAATCGCAGGAAGCCACACAGGAAATAAAGATTCAGACAGAACTCTTCTGCAGTTTCATTAATCCCTGAACTTCCTCTCCTCATAGGTCACAGTACAGAATTCAGAGATGCCAGAATATATTTTTAGCATAAAAGATAAATGAATACTATTGTGTTAATTGTGTAAAAAATATTCACTTTTAAATAATTGAAATTCCACCATACAGCTTTTATCCCACAAACACCTGAAATTCAGCCCATCATCAGTAACACACATAAAAACTTCTGATTTATGCTGATCATACCATAAAAAACTATGCATTCCTATGCTTCAGTAAAAACTAAAAAATTATAGCACTGCTTTTTTAAATTTGATATATATTTGGTTTTTTGTTCTGCTTTGTTTTGCAAAACCTGGGTTTAACTAATGGCTAAAGGACATTAAGGGACGCAGTGGCTCAGTGGGTTAGGACACTGAGCTTGTCAATCAGAAGGTCGGCAGTTTGGCAGGTCGAATCCCGAGTGCTGCATAGCAGAGTGAGCGCCTGTTACTCGTCCCAGCTTCTGCCAACCTAGCAGTTCAAAAGCACATAAAAATGCAAGTAGAAAAATAGGGACCACTACGGTGGGAAGGTAACAGTGTTCTGTGCGCCTCTGGCGTCTAGTCATGCCGGCCACATGACCACGGAGATGTCCTTGGACAAGCGCTGGCTCTTCGGCTTTGAAACGGAGATGAGCACCGGCCCCTAGAAACGACTAGCACACATGTGCGGGGGAACCTTTACCTTTACCTAAAGGACATTACTTGGTTTCATTACAAAGGGCATCTCAAAATCTTCCCTTAATTACCAGTATCAGAAGGAATATCCTGAATATCTTTCTATCCTGAAGGAAGGAAAAAAGTTCAGATAAAATGGATTTGAATGAAAGAAAAGGACTTGATGGTCAATTTTCAATGCCCAACTCATATTGAGAGCATATGGTATGGGAAAACATTTTGACAGAAATAGTCCTAAGGCACCATACATTTGTAAAACAGAGGAAACATGAAAGAGGAACTCAGCTGGAAACTAGATTTTCCCCATTAATGTTTATTCAGTTGGTTGCCTGAATAAATCCTGAACCAGGAATACACAACTCCCAGAAAGAGATGGGTGAAATAACATGAGTAAGTTAGCCCTTTGGAACAGCCTCTGCCCTGGCATTTGAGGGAGCCCTATCATTTTAGTCTTCCAGATGGCTGTGAAGAAGCCCAGAGGGGAGAAGCTGAATCTTCCCTAAGCACTGGGAGAGGATGGGGGTTGAACTGTGAGGACACTTGGTCTGACACTGGGAGAACGATATTTGTTTTTAACCATGTCTTCGCAGAATGTTGTGAACCACATAATCATTATATGAGATAGGCAGCCATATATGTCCTATAGATAAATAAATAAATAAATAAAATTACAACTTGTTTATGTTAATGTAGTGAAAAGGATTATTCTCCTCTCCAGTCATGTTATCATATTCCATTTTGTCATATGTAGAATTAAAGTTGATAACAACATTTGGAGGTTTCTGGGGATTGTACTCAAGTCTTCTGGGACACATTTGGTCCTGGCATCTCAGGTTATATCTTTCTGTCCTAAATACATATGGCGATGTTTTTTTTATAATATCTTTCTTTACAAGTGGGCTGCCAAATGATTCATATTCATGTGGAAACTCAGACAACTACCTTATGTGAAATAAGTACCTAATCCATCTAACTCAGTATTATCTATTAAGGGATTTCTTCAGGAATTCTGACTAGCATCTTTCCAATCAATGGAAGATCCCCAAGACTGAGCCTGAATCTTCTGCTTGAGAAGCAAAATGTTTTAATACCAAAGAGAAAATCAGGCTGTTCCCTTTCTCGGTGACTATCAAAAGAATGCACCATTTGAAGATGTGTAAGAACAGATTAGGGGTAGATCATCATGGGGAATATATATGTGGTTACTAGGAATTGAAAACAACTTGATGGCACATAATCAATCAATGATTCTTTCATTCTGAGAGAATGAACTGTAAGAAATATAACAATGGGTGTATTCTACAGATGGACGTTTCTCACAGCAAAACATACTTTTCATGAGCTATTCATTTGTACATTTCAACATTATATTTTCATCCTTTGGGAAAATTCAACCAAGTATCTATCATGACTCTACACACAGAATCTATATTCAGCCAGATTAAAGGAATACCACATAGATATAGTCAAAAGCTAGAGTGACAAACTCAGTAGCTTACCCCCATCTGTACATGCATAGCTATTGTAATTTCCAGTCTTCCCAACCCACTTGATTATTAACGAAGCAAATTAACACTTCTGACAACTGTAGTTGCAATATCTCTGGAAGGCAGCAGAACGAGAAAGAATGAAGTACATTGTTCTATTAAACACTGCAGATTTACAATAAATAATTTGACTTACCTGAATGGCTTCTGTGATATGATGAGGCCAGTGTCAGCCTTCCCCAAAGCATTATAAGGCAGAGAGAGAGCACCAATACCCCTTTGCTCAAACTTTGGATGTTCCTTTCACTCATTCTGCCATGCAAAAAAATGGAATAAATTAAAATACCACATTGGAGATAGAAAAAGTAAGGTCAGAAAGTAGGGAAAGAAGATGCACAGTTACAAGATTTGATTAGACTGTTCTTTCTACAAACAGTGAAATTACATTGCAGCATTTCTATATTACCATCTTCCCTAATGACAAATTACAAATATGTTATCCTAACATAACCTTTTGCCTGTAAAATAACTTTTGAATCAGCAGGAAATCCCAATGGCAGGTGGCAGATTTTTAGAACACCAAGTACTTCAATGAATTGTATAAAAACCTGCTTTCATGCTTCTGCTGGTGAAAAATAAACAGTCTTCTAAGCAAAATTCTAACAATAGGAACATGAGGAATATCTAAGCTCATATTTTTCTAAGGAAAAGTAATTCCCATTATATGTCTGCATACACACATTCAAATATGGATATGGAACAACTTAATCGCTTGGCAATTTGCAGACATGGTGCAACCTCAACTTTACTTCTCTTGCTGCTTGATTTAACTGATTGATTAGAGCCAAACTGAATGACAGCCATGTCTGAGAATATACAGACAGTTGCATCGCTACTATGTGCAGCAAAAAATGTCACCATATCATTCTCACAAAGGAGGGTATCATTTAAAAAAAATCAGAAATCCACTTATTAATGTGGGAGCGGCTATGTCATTATAAAAAATGCTTAAAATAAATAAGAAAAGACAAAAGAGGAAAATATTTAAAACATCAAGTAACAGGAGTGTATGAAACTGACAGGGGAAAAAAACTGTTCCACACTGAAAACAGGCTATAATGTGGATCTTCTCTAATCTCGTCTAACCCCTACACCATATTGATCTTTGGCACTATGAAGTGCTCTCCATCAGGAAGGGGAAGCAAAATTCATATGACTACTTCTGCAACTGTACCTAATTTAGAAAATAAGATGTTACATGATCTGGATCTGAATATTAAATGTTCTGGGCCATGCAATTCATACATTGCACAGCAAACTATAACTTCATATAGTATACAAATAACAATGGCTGAAATGACCCCAAGCCTGATACAACATAGTTCTGTTACAGTTATGAGTATCTTCATAACGGCCTATCCAAGAACATTAAGAAAAGGGAACATATTTATTCTGAGTAATAGTAGGGTCCTTAGTATTCCAATTCCAAATAACCAGTTATTGTTTTATTTCAGGGGTTTTCAAACTTGGCCCTTTATGACTTGTGGACTTCAACTCCCAGAATTCCTCAGCCAGCATGCCTGGCTGAGGAATTCTGGGAGTTGAAGTCCACAAGTCATAAAAGGGCCAAGTTTGAAGACCCCTGTTTTATTTGATGTTTTGTCTTTTCTCCATCTCGAGAATGACCCTCAGTGGCATAAAGAGGGCAAACTGGGTTTGTTCTTGGTATAAAAAATAGTACTGAAGTTAATTTAGTGTGTGTGTGTGTGTGTTAAATGTTTGTTAAGCATTCAGAATACACTTGCTTAGTCCCAGACACAGGACAAATCTTATTTCCTGTTTCAGCCTAGCCCAAGGCCATCTACAGGCAGTAGCCACAGCAGTGGCAGCTCATATTTGTGTAAAAAATTTTTTTGGCTTGCTAACAAAGAATAAAGGGAGACCGGTATGATCGTTTCAAACTTATTTGATGAAAACAAATAAGTTTGAAATGATCATATCGGTCTCCCTTTATTCTTTGTTAGCAAGCCAAAAAATGTTTTTAATCTTGTCTCTTCCGTTAATTACAGAATTCTGTAGGTCTTGGGCGTCTTCTAGTCCTACCTCCTGCTCTTAGAGGAGATCCTATACCATTCCAGAAAAATGACTGTCAGATTTCTTCCTTAAAACCTCCAGTAATGGAACATCCACAACTAGTTTCCCTTTTCTTTCTCTGATCAAGATTCATTCAACTCTCCCATAAAAAAAATTATCAAGCATTTCCCACCACTACAAATCCCATTACTAGATAAACATTTAAGCAATTGCTTTACTTACCTCCTATTGGGACTTTACAGCTACTGTCTGTGCATTGGCCAATCTCAGGTAGACTTGGTGTTTGAAAAGAAGGGGAAACATTGGGGCATCTAAAAATGAAAAAAGCATCAGTTTACTTTTTTTTTCATTGGAGAACTAAAAAGTAACTTGCAAATATTGAAAACCTCACAGTATCTTGTAAATGTTGAAATTTTTCATAAAATATTGCAGGCCAGATTACTATTTATTATATCAGTTTTTACGTTATGTTCGTTCTTCTCTTTCCTCATCCCAATACTCCATCCATCACCTATTCTTTTATTCAGTCCTCCAATATCAAGTTCATGGCAAACAAATCCAAGTTTATTTTAGGTATATGTTGAAGAAGGTTTATGAATGATATTATTTTACATAAAATGTCTCTGTTTTAGACTTCCACCAACATGAAACATTGGTATTTCAGTTTGCATGTGGAAATATAAACAACTGCTGTCCAATAAAGTCAACCAAGCTCACTGAATAACCTATTGCTTGAAAAATTAATTGAGTTGTTCCCAAACATACTAGGGAGAAACTGACTAGAAAGTTAGGTCAGATAGGTGTGGCTAGAGAACTATCTATCTCTAAAACCAGATCAAAAAAACTCTCAATGACATAACCAAGAAAGGTCAGATCACACACAAAAAAAGAACAGTAGTAAATGAAAAGCAGCTGGAATGCTTTCCTTTCCTAATAAGTGAAAACCAGAAAACAGCAGTTAGGACACCACATATGAAGTTTAGCTGGACCCACTTTTAAGATCTATGTGCAATTATAGGCAAGAGAGTGGACTGATTCAGTGAGTGGGAAATAGAATAGTTAATGAAATTAAAATATATTGACGTTTTGATACAGCATGATGAAAGAAGCCTGAGGTTTTGCAATTATTTTTAGAAAAAAATCTGAATATTGGGGAGAATTGAAATATATACATTAACTTGTATAAAATATACAGAAATAAATAAATGACACAGGTACTCCATTCTTAGTACTCCAAAACCTTGTGAAAGGCAAGGATGGATCATTAACCTCTAGATCGGGGTTCCCAACCAGGGGAGATGATATTCCAGGGGGTGTAAAAACTTGGGTTTTCAAAATATGTATATGCATAATTCGCTGACGTTATTTTGAACTTTTGTAAGGCATGCGAGAATATATCAGAAGGGTTCTAGGGGTGCGGGGTATAGAAAAGATTGGGAACCACTGCTCTAGATTAAGAGAAAAAAGAAATTCATGAACAAGGAAGAAGTGAGTCAACTTACCCACAGAAAGAAATCATACAGTTGAGTTAGTCCTATGTCTAGAGGAATTATAATGTTCTGGTGCTATCTGATATCATACATAAAAATCTATCAATTATAGGATATTCAGAAGTCAGTTTGGCAAATAAAGGATATACGACAACTTTCTGTATGGGCTGGGAAGTATGGAGTATTTAAAAGATTTTATTTCATAATCCTTTTAAAATGATTTGGATACATTTAAAAATATATTGGGGGAAAAAGTTCCCAATTTTATTTCCACATTTTAATATCTGTAGGTTGGCAGAAAAGAGCGAGTGTCTAAATCACTAGAGCCTGTGGCAACTGAGAAACAAGCCACGAACAAGTCTTTATTTCTGTTTTTCACATTTTGATCTTTAACTAAGAAATGACTCATTGTCCAAGAAATGCAAAGAACAGCAAGCAGAGAAACAATCCTGTCCAATGCAAACACAATTTACCAGGGATGGGGGAAATGACAGCTTCACAACCTTGCATATTACCTGCTGGGATTTAGCAGAGTCTGAAGAACTACAGAAGCTATAAAATTTTAATGCCCAATTTGAATTTATTAACACTGAGACAGAAAGCAAGTGCATGTTGCTTGTAGTGATATAGATTCCCAACTGGACACAGAGCCAACTCACAACTCTTTCTGATCAAAACATGAACTGGATTTCTCTCATGATTTATTCCTAAAACAAATGTACATAGCAGCAATGTTTAACTTATTTGTTATCAACCTATTACTCTATCTTGTTGGTTTCAGGGACTGGATTATCGGCAGGAAGGACAAGGGAGACGTGTCTTCAGTAACAGGTTGTTTATTCAGTTAGCCCGGACAACAGAACAGGGAAAAACAAGCCTTATATAGGCAGCCGTCAAACGGGACAGCAAATCAGCTGGGCGCGTTTTCCCGCCAAGAACAGGGGGCCAATCGGTCAGCTGTTAGGGCAGAATCTCCCCAGAGACAACGCTAGCGCGTTAGTTAGGCAGGGGAATCCCTTCAGCTGGTTTTGGCACGCGGCTGGCGTTTTGACAGCTCGCCGACGCTACTGCGCATGCGCTAACTTTGACAGCTTGCGGCGGCCGCCGGGGGCCTGCCGTGGTTTTGACAGTTCAGTCGGTAATGCGCATGCACGCCGTTTGACAGCTGTCAAACGGCCGCGTGTGCTTGTAGGCCGCGTGGGCGGCTGCGCGCACGTAGTCTTTTGACAGCTGTCAGTGCGGCCGCATAAAAAGCGGCCTATGACAGCTGTCATTGTGTTTGAATATAATGCACCCCTTTCCCCCCCCCCTTGAACTGAACACACAACTTGGAGTAACTTTCAACTGGTGTTGGAACTGCTCGGCGAACTTCCGGCCCATTCGAAATCCGCTAAGTATGCTGGCGGCCTCTTCTGACGAGTGGATCTGCGGGGTGCAGGTGCTTCTATGGTTTCGGGGGCTTCTACGGGGGGAATGGGCGGAGGGTCTGTGTGGCACGGAATTTCTTCCGGGTAGTCGGTGCTGGGGGGTTCCCAATTTTCGGCCGCCACTTCTGGCGTGGAGGAGTTGGGGGGTGACCGGGGGCGAAGCTGGTCTGCGTGCCTCCTAAATGTGAGTCCCCCGCCCGCGTTAATGGTGTAAGACAGGGGGCCGGTTTGATCGAGAACCACCCCCTGGGTCCATTTATCCCTTCCCCCATAATTTCGGGCCCAGACATTTTGTCCCTTAGAAAATGTTTTGTGTGGCAAGTTGTTGGTTTTTTCGGCCGCTGGCCTGTCTGGGTGTAGTCTATCGAGTCGAGTGACCAGTCGGCGACCCCATCTTAGTTCTGCTGGAGATTTTCCGGTGGTGGACACGGGAGTGGTGTGGTGAGCGAGGAGGAAGCGGGCGAGTCGACGGTGCCAGTTCCCGACGATCATTCTGCGCAGAGAGTCTTTGGTGGTCTTCACCATGACCTCTGCGAGGCCATTACTGGACGGGTGGAACGGAGCCGATGTTGCGTGTCTAATACAGTTCCTCCTCGTGAAGATCTGGAAGTCACGGGAGGTAAATTGAGGCCCGTTGTCAGTGATTATGACATCTGGTAGACCGTGGGTGGCAAAAACTCCCCTTAATGCTTGAATGGTGGCCTCTGATGTGGTGCTTGAAACCGGGAGAACCTCCAGCCATTTAGAGTAACTATCTACAATGATTAAAAAGGTTTGTCCCTGGAACGGTCCTGCGTAATCGAGGTGGATGCGGGACCAAGGATTGGAAGTGGTTTCCCATTTGTGAACTGGGGCGTGTTTAGGGGAGGGTCTGGTTTGCTGGCAGAGATAGCAGCCGGCTACATGCTGCTCAATGTCCCTGTCTAAGGATGGCCACCAGATATAGCTGCGTGCCAGGGCCTTCATTCTTGAAATGCCAGGGTGGCCCTCATGTAGTGTTTGGAGAACTCTTGCTCTGTGGCATGAAGGGATTATTACTCTGCAGCCCCAAAGGATGCAGCCTAAATGTGTTGAAAGCTCTTGTCTTTTTGCAAAATAAGGTTGGATGGGGGGTGAAGGGCAGGTGGATTGCCAACCTGATGTGACCCATGAGAGTACCCTGCTGAGGGTGGGGTCCCTGGTTGTGGCAAGTGCGATGTCTTTAGCTGTTACTGGGCATTCTGTGAGTTCTTGTATGGCCAGGACTTGGCCGGCTGGGGCTGGATCAGGGTCTATTTGGGGCAGTGGGAGCCTGCTAAGGCCGTCTGCGTGGGACATTTCCTTTCCAGGCTTGTAGATTAACTGATAAGAGTAGGCAGAGAGGAATGTCGTCCAGCGGAGCATTCGCGGGGATAAAATTTGCGGGGTCTGGCGGTCCCATGTGAATATGCCCAGGAGAGGTTTGTGATCTGTATAGATTGTAAAAGGTCTGCCGTAGAGGTAATCGTGGAATTTTTTAATTCCAGCTACAATAGCCAGGGCTTCCTTATCTATTTGCGCGTAATTGCGCTCGGTTTTTGAGAGTGTCCTGGAGTAGTATGCGATTGGGGCTTGCGTGCCATCGTTAAGGGAATGGCTGAGGACTGCCCTGATGCCATAAGGTGAAGCATCGCAGGCGATGCATAGAGGTTTGGTTTCGTTGTAGTGCGATATGGTTGTATCGCTGGAAAGTAATTGTTTTAGCTGTTTGAAGCTGTCATTATGAAGTGGGGTCCACTTCCAGGGGGCCCCTTTGTCCAGGAGTCTATGAAGGGGTTCTGCTATTGTGGCTTTTCCGGGCAGAAATGAATGGTAAAAATTTAGGAGCCCTAGGAATGCCTGGAGCTCCGTTTTATTTTTAGGAGGGGGTGCGGCTTGTATTGCTTGTATTTTTGCATTGGTGGGGTGAATGCCTTTGCCGTCTATTTTGTACCCCAGGAACTTTGCGGAGGGTACTCCGATTGAGCACTTCTCACGTTTTAATTTTAAGCCAGCTGCGCGGAATCTTGAGAGGACTTCGTGCAGCCTGGTTGCTAGGGAGTGGGAGGAGTCGCCCGCGATGAGGACGTCATCAAAATACGGGCAGACTCCGGGGATGCCTTTGAGAGTGCGCTCCATGACTTCCTGGAATATTCCAGGTGCCACGGAGATGCCAAATTGGAGGCGGTTCACTTTGAACGCCCCTCTGTGCGTCACTATGGTTTGGGCTTCTGCGGTTTCCCTGGTTACAGGGAGTTGCAGGAAGGCATGTGCCAAGTCTAATTTGGCGAAAATGGAGCCGGACCCTATTTCTGAAAGAACATCTCTTACTGATGGGACTGGGTACGCATGCGGGTTGAGTGCGCGGTTGAGGGTCGCTTTATAGTCCGCGCAGATTCTGACGTCACCATTGGGTTTGACAGGTGTCACTATGGGGGTTTCCCAAGTTCCGCTGTCAGTGGGTTCTAGGACTCCTAGTTTGAGCAAGCGGTCTAATTCCCTGTCTATTTTTGGTTTTAGGGCGAAGGGAACTTTCCTGGCTTTTATTCTAATTGGTCCGACCTCCGGTTTGAACTTGAGGTCGATGGGGGGGGCATTGTATTTGCCCAGTGAGCCGTCAAACACATCCGCAAATTTTTTGCAGATATTTTCTAAGGAATTGGTTTGGATGCGGTTTGTCCCTTCGAGGCGAATGCCTAATGCCTCAAACCAATCTAATCCTATTAAGCTAGTTCTTGGTTGCTTGGTTATTTGGGCTGTTAAGTGGCCTGAGAATTTTTTAAAATCGACTTTCAGGACGGCTTGTCCCTTTAAATCTATTTGCGCCCCTTGAAAATCTGCCAGCAAGACCCTGGAGGGTTGGATGGGAATGCGGTGATTTGTTTTGTTGGCTATCTTCTGGAGGGTGTCCCCTGACAGGATGGAAACGGAGGATCCTGAGTCGACCTCCATTTCACAGGGGATTCCCTGTATTTTGACCCACGTTCTAACCTTGGCTCTTGGGATGTTGTTAGCGGGAGTTTTTGTTAGGGAGCATACGGACCCTATAACTCTTGGTTGAGGGCGGGGAGGGACGGTCCTACCTGCGGGGATCTCGTCAAGGTCGTGGAGGGTCTCCCGGTTTAGGCTGCGACATGCTGATCGGATGTGGCCGGTCTTGCCACAGCCGTGGCACTTCGCGTTCCTAAACCTGCAGGTGGCTCTGGCGTGGCTTCCGCCGCAGCTTGCACACTTTGCCCTGGCGTTGGTCTGCGGCTTCTTCGTGTTGGGGCCCGATTGTCGGTCTTGGTTGCGGCTCCTTTCCCGGCCGGCGGTCATCCGGTTGAAGCGGGAGAGGATCGCATCGACCCCGGATTCGGGCTCTGGCGGCCCTTGGTCGAGCTCCCTGGCCTGATGGACAGAGTTGCCTGAGTTTTCACCAAACGTCTCGGTTTCGTCGCGGTGGCTGTCTTCGAACGCCATTATCTCCAGCGTGAGCTCTGCGAGGTCCATTGTGGGCTTTGCCACAAGCTTCCTCTGCAGACGCGCATTCTGGAGACCGGCAATAACTTGATCGCGGATCCGGTCCTCCAGGTCGGGGAAATGGCATTTGCGGGCGGCGTGCCTGACGGTCGCGATGAAAGCGGTGGAGGTTTCACCCAGCTGCTGCTTCCGTCGGGCGAAATAGAGCCGCCAATACAGTTCTGACCGCCTTGGCATGAAGTGTTTGCTGAGGCGGTCCGTGAGCTCGGCATACGGAATGGTGGCGACCGGGTCCGGGCTGCAGAGGCCAACGGCGACATCGTAAACCACTGGCCCGCTCAGGCATAGGAGCGCGGCGGCCTTGTGGCGGTCCTCCGTGATTTTATTCACAAGGAGGTATCCCTCGACCTGGCCCAAATGCGACTCCCAACCTTCGGGGTGCCGGACGTCGAACTCCCTTATGTGTCCTAAGTTTGCCATTCCGGGTCCGCGGTACTTCGGGTACCTGGAATATTGGCTTGTCCGGTCGGTGACTTAGCTAGTGACTTCAGCGGTTGACCGGACAGCCACGCTCCTGGCCCGTGACTTCAGCTAGTACCGGCATCCCATCCTCGTCGCCAGGTGGATTATCGGCAGGAAGGACAAGGGAGACATGTCTTCAGTAACAGGTTGTTTATTCAGTTAGCCCGGACAACAGAACAGGGAAAAACAAGCCTTATATAGGCAGCCGTCAAACGGGACAGCAAATCAGCTGGGCGCGTTTTCCCGCCAAGAACAGGGGGCCAATCGGTCAGCTGTTAGGGCAGAATCTCCCCAGAGACAACGCTAGCGCGTTAGTTAGGCAGGGGAATCCCTTCAGCTGGTTTTGGTGCGCGGCCGGCGTTTTGACAGCTCGCCGACGCTACTGCGCATGCGCTAACTTTGACAGCTTGCGGCGGCCGCCGGGGGCCTGCCGCGGTTTTGACAGTTCAGTCGGTAATGCGCATGCGCGCCGTTTGACAGCTGTCAAACGGCCGCGTGTGCTTGTAGGCCGCGTGGGCGGCTGCGCGCACGTAGTCTTTTGACAGCTGTCAGTGCGGCCGCGTAAAAAGCGGCCTATGACAGCTGTCATTGTGTTTGAATATAATGCAGGGACCATCTACATCTCACAAGAAACTGCCTGAAGGATTCTGTATGCCAGTGCAATTGTTTTAAATGCACAGAATAACAGCAAAAGAGAAAAGGCTGCTAGGTTTGTGGATGTAAACCTTATTAAAACCTCATGTGTTTCCATTAATTCCTGCTTACAGCAAATGAATATAGTTACATCAAGATGCAAATGAATGACTTGTTTAGAAAAGCATCTTTTGCATCATTATTTATCTCCCAAATATAATATAGTAATCTTACAGGCTCTGATTCAGCATTTTAAGAAGACATAGGGATACTAAACAAGGGTGACATAGTAATTTGTTATAATGGTGGTTAAAACATACAAAAATCTCTGTACGATTAAGATTGAGCATTGTGAAGCTAATAAGATCTAAGTGTTTTAGTGAGTTATACCTATATGAAGCACAGTTGGAGAGCCCAACATTTTGGCATCACAATTTTTCTTTTCTCATCTTAGAATTTCCTTCACAGTTGGAATTCCTCTAGCAATAAGAAATTCTTTAGAAACAGGAATCTTTTAAAACATTATTTGGGGGGGTGGGAGGTGTGTGTGTGTGCATGCGTATGTGTGGGTATAAGTATGTAAACCCAGGACTAATTATTATATATATCATAGTCTGACTTGTGACTGATCTTCAAACTTATGACCATCACAACATCCCTGCAGTCACATGATCACAATCTGGGCACTTAACACACCCAGCATGTATTTATGATGGTTGCAGGGTCCCACATGACCACCATTTGTGACCTTCCACCTGGCTTCTGACAAGCAGACATAGGGAATGGAGAAGACATATCTGCTTCATAATCACAGCAGAAAAATCATAAAATCAAGCACAAACATATGATGACCACTTAATGTCTGCATCACATCATATACAGAATATCTGTATCACATCATAAATTGAGGACTGCCTGTATCACTTTAAGTTGGTAACACAAAAAAGTTAATGTGATTTTGGACAAAAGAAAGCTAGAAGTTGGAACAAGGAAATATAAAATTATATCCATGACAGTGGATGAAATCTGAAGAATTCTTGAATGAATGAAGGTGGGATAGGTCCCACAAAGGAAGGACATCTGTACAACATATGCAAAGATAAGATGAGATGAGATGAGATGAGATGAGATAAGAAGACAAGACAAGACAAGACAAGACAAGATAAGATAAGATAAACCTTTATTGTCATTTTTTTACTGTGGGCACAACGGCACACATCAAAAATGAAATTTAGTTGCCCACTCTCAAAGTGGAATGCATACATGACACACACCTAACCATACTATATACACATATGTATAGACCCACACTCCTACATATACATAACAAATAAATATTTAGCATTTGTAATCAACAGCTTTATTTTATACTATCCCATCAAAAAACATATCTAGGGAAACGAACTGGTTATCACAGTAGTGATATCCCAAGCTTTGGAAATCTCTGAAATGATTTCCTAGGCTTGAATGGCAGGGGAGAACTTTTGGCCTCATACATTTCATTTATGCATGTTTAACGAGCAACTTTATTCTACCCTTGTATTAGTGCTGGTACAATTTTCCTATTTCTATTGCTATTGTAACTGCTGTTTGTCTGAATTATATTGTTAACATTGCTTTAATATTTTATTGCTATTTTAATTGAATTTTGGAAAGCTGATCTGACAATGTTAATAAGGTGGTAAAATCCTATAGTTTCGAACTTTGTTGCTCTATGCTACTACTGTAACTGCTTTCCCTAATGAAGTATCTTAAGATATATAAAACTTCAACTCCCACTGTGCTGAATTATAGTAACTGAAATCCAAGGAACCAGGAGTGCACCACACTGGGAAAGACTGTCAGAGTTCTAAGATCTTTTTCCTTCTTTCATTTAGCCTACATTACCCAATGTCACTTCTGATTGTTCACTTCAAAAATACCTGCTGAAACCACAACAGACAAGCATATATGCACTGAAGCACTTAGATCTGTGTTAAAAATGCATTAATACTATAGCTCCTGTGGAGTGCCATCTGGTGACCTTCTTTAACAACCTGGACCATTTTAGAGAAAGTTGTATCAAAAAAATCGTTTGGAGGGCTGCTGTAAAATGTTAGTGCAGCAACTCATGGATAAAATCACCAAGATCCACTTGGTATTACTTTTGAAATTTAATAAAGTTATAGAAAAAAAAGAAGCTGTCTGTACAGAATTGATGAGGTGGTTAGGCAACACCTTATGTTGTCGTCTGGGAAGAATTTGAGCCTCTTTCTCCTGAGGAAATGGCAGAGTCCTGAGCTCTATCACCTGCAGACTAGACCTTGTCCCCTTTGATCTGTATACCTATTAAGAATTCTGGGGGAAGCATGGTGAACTGAAGACATCTCTGTGTAAATGGAGCTGATGATCACAGCAAAGACCAAATAGATAGGGCGCATTCAATTCTTTGTTTAGTGAAGGTACTTTTCTCCCCAAAATTGTTACACAAAAGGAACAGCTTTACTGAAAGACAACCACAAATGGAAAAAATGATCCTTTTTTGACAATCTCTTTAACATTAGGAAGAATAATTTTGATATATTTGCCTCAATCTAATTGGAGTGCCAGCAACGTATAATCTTCTGCTGCAGTTCCTGTATTGAAGCTGAGGTGAATCCTTTTTTTTTTCCTTTTTCCTTTTCTTCTTTTATAACGAAAGTAAAAAAAATCTTTGTGTGTGTGTGTTAATGTCTTAAAGCCTCTGCTGGAATTTTCATGGAAGGTATTGAAACAAAATATTGAGCTTTGCAAGGATTTTCATTTTTCTACTGCAATTCACCCTACAATATTGAAATATTTTGAAGCCCAATTTTTTTCATCTTCTTGTTTAATTTATTCCAATTAGTATATAATTATTAGTAAAAACTCTATTAATATTTTAGTAATAGTGATATCTAAATATTTTAAAGATTTATGTTCTACTCGAATCCCCAAATCTGTAGCAATTTCCTATTGCGTTTTGGAGGGCATATGAAAACACATCAGATGCGATTTGTGAAAATTAACTGATAGTGCTAACACTTCCACAAATTCTTTTCTTTCTTAATATAGTTATCTGAATGGAAAGAATTTGAGAAAGTCAGAACTAGATCATCTGAAAATAGATTTAAAAAATACATCTAATTACTCAATTTTATCCAGTGAATCTGACTGTTGAATCAAGGTACTATTGCCAGCTGTTTTATAGCTAGATAACTTTTACCCTAAAAGTAAATTATTCTTACTGAGTTTTATTGTTTAAATGTTTCTTTCATATGTTTTTATAACTGAGTTTTTGAATTTTTAAACACTGTATATTGCCTCAATAGCTTTTAGCAAAAAAGAGAGGGGATATAAAATATTAACAATTTTGTTCTCATAAAAAGCAAAATTAATGACTAAATAAATAAAAAGGCAAAAAATGTACTTGCTAATGCAGGTTGCTTTACCAGATCCTCTGGGGGAAAAAAGATCCCAGCATAAGATGATATCTTGATTACACAAAGTCACACAGCAACTATCAGTATCAATTATACTCCTTTACACAGGCAGACAAGTGAAATGAAATCTTGTTGACACAGACCTTCAACAAAGCAAAGATGAACTGCAGGAATTTAGCCTGTAAATTTTAAACAGGATTTTGGTCAACACCCCTAGGCACTCTCATCAGTGGAAGACTATGTGGACATGCTAGCACTGCTCTAAAGCACCCTAGGTTAATAAATGATTCAAAGAAAACTAAGTGATGGTGTGGACAATTTGTAGAGGTCATGTAATGAACATTGCAAACCACTGTGATTTATCATGCATCACATTCTTTCTAGATATTTATTACTGTTTTACTCAGACTGGTGTACTTTTCAACGAGAGACACATTTGTTCTTACATAAAAAGGTAATGAGAGAGGGGAAGAGACCCAGGCTTTGGATCTCAAGATTTGGATCCTCCAAATCTTACTTTTTTTCACAGATTATTACTTGTGTTAGATTATCCTAAAAAAATTATCCACCTCAAGGTGATCTTAAATGAAATTATCCCAAGGAGACTGAAGATAAATAACACAGCAGTTATACTGAAATATAGATCTCAAAGTTAGTTCCTATAGATTGGCAGGAATATTCCAACTACGTGAAGCCATTCATTATTCATTGTACTATTAATTACAGTAAAATTTATTAAATTATTTTCATATAATAAATGTCTGAAGGTTGATGAACAATCTGAAATTTCATAAAGAGGTCAATGAGCTGATCAGCTTGGGGATCCATGCTTTAGTTTGGTCAGCAAGGTGTTGTTGTTGTTGTTGTTGTTGTTGTTGTTGTTGTTGTTAGTGTATGGCCTTGTTGCAGTAGCCAGGAGACCACAATGCTATTACAAAGTAGTAGTTTCATTTGCCAAGGTACCAGTTCTGTTTTAGGACACACTTGTGCATTTTCCAAAGTGTGCCACAGGAGGGCAAGCTGACTTCACACCAGTGGTTTTTCCAGCAGTGTCATCCAAGGCCCCCTCTCTTCCTGGAGCTGCCTCACAAACAGGAACCACAACCAGTAAGGTTCAGAGCCATCAAGAATCTGACTCCCTGCAGAGAGCAACAGCTCATCTCCCCACTGAAGTGGTACCTATATATCTACTTACACAGGATGTGCTTTAGAACTGTTAGGTGGACAGAAGTTGAGGCAAGTGACAGGAGCTCACCCTACCAAGCTTTGCTAGGGCTCAAACCGCTGGAGCTGAGACCATCTCCAGCGTCATTAAGCACTGAGCCACCACACCTCTGCAGGGTTATTCTGACAAAATTTTGAGTCTAAAGAGAATCTTAATTTTAAAGCAATGTTTCTTATGCTGGTAAATTTATTTTATATGTTTATTAGATTTCTATTCTACATTTCATTCATGTATTTAAAAGAGTTTATATGAGGTTTTCTATTCTGTCCCAACAACCTTTTGAGGTGTGTTAGGCTGAGAGAGTGTAATTACTTCAAATCACCTCTTGTGTTTTTATGGTTATGAGTAGAATTTGGCATTCACAGTCTAATCCAGCACCTTCATGATTGTTGTACACAGATTTTTTTATTGGCATACACAAATTCATGAAAGTAATCTGGTTGACGTTTTTGAAATGTAGCCATAAAACTTGTTGATTTTTTTACTTTGTGAATGATCCTGAGAGAATGCTTAAGAAAAGTATTCTACACTCATTGTTACTACATCACAAGACTTGGCATGGTGCTTCTTGCTATGATGCCTTCAGGAAACTGTAGAGACTTCTGGACTAATTCTAGCAAGTTACATTTGTTCTTAAGACTGGCAATTAAAATCGATTTCACAAATATACCATCATAAGCTCAAAAACTCAAAATAATTTGGTTCAATTGAATGGGCAATAATATATCTCTTGAGTAACTAATCAGAGCCATCTGTCTAAATAGACAGTTTAAAATATGTACTCTTATAATTTGCCCTATAAAGGAAATTTGAAGAAAACATTTACCATAATCTTAGTTTTAAGTTGAATTTGAAACAAAGGAATATTGCATGCCAAATATTGTTACCTGTAAAGTACAAATGTAATGGCACTCAGCAATATTACATATCACATCATCACATCTAAATTTCAGAATACAGCCCTTGATTACAATAATCAAAGGAAATTGGTTTCAGCCAAATTCTGTCTTCTGCATATTATTATTGCATATGTCCTATCATGCCCTGGTCTATATAACTTCACTGGTTTTGCTTTGCTCAGGAAAATTAGCATGATGAAAGCTAAATAATTTCAAGTAATAATTTGAAGTAATAAGTAACACATCATCAGAATTTGTACAATGCCTTGAAGTTTTTGCATATCATTAATATGGCTCTAAGAAGAGAGTGGATATAAACAAACCAGCAGCAGAAATAAATCTGAAATGGATGATGTATAAATGGATGCATGCAACACTTGGAGCTACTTGAAATGAATTAAACATTCATAACATTATACTATTTATAATACTGATAACCAAGCAGACAAAAATTACTTTGCAACAGTATTTGCAAGAGATTTTCCAAATGTAGATTTGCAAATTCATGTACAGTAGAAGCTCAATGACTTATAAGAAGTTCCATAGCAGAATCAAATTCATTCAGTTTCATACCTCTCTTTTATTTCACAGTAAAACACAAATTTACAATAAAATACTAATTTGTCTCATTATTTTGCTGTTGTACTCATATTTAAAAATTATGTGGTTTTGGTTGCTTTTTATTAACAACTTGTTTTCCTCCCAGGAATTACTTATTAATCTTATTTAGGGTTCTGAAATCAATTATTTTACTTTAAATATAAGTGCATTTTGATTCTATGTCATAAATGTGATAAAAGTTGAAAAATGATAAGCCTCCAGGTGTAGATAATGTAATTGCAGAAATGTCTAGAAGAATTCTGGTTAATAGGGTATAATGAACAAATTTTGAGAAGTGCTTTATGCTGAACAGGGAATGATAAAACAAGAATTTTATTCTTCAGGCAGTCAGTGTGGAAGCTTATTGTATGTGGGGGAGAAATTATTGTAGGATAAATACACTTGAATTGTGGAACATTTTCTGCAAATATGCAATTGACAGTTGGGTGCTAACTATAAAAAGAATGTAAAATGAAAAGTGTTAATATGTGAAAATAGATTGAATGCTTAGTATATGAGTCAATATTGATCAGGGAATCAGACAAGGATGTATCCTTAGTTCTTAGTTCTATTTATGGATATATATATAAAGAATTTTGTGGAGGTATCAGAAGTAAGTTGGAGATATGAAGATACAATTGTATGCAAAACTTTAGGTCCTTCATGCTGTATACTTTAATGCAGAGCTTTTCAACCTTTTCACAGATTGTACCAGTTTTAGGACATGACAATATTTGAGTACCACCAGTGCTTAACAAGGTGTCAAAAACTTGATAACTAAAAAAGGGGGGGTGATTTTGGGTTTTACTGATTAGATTCATTTGTTATTATAGAAATGGCTAGTTTATATTAGAGAAAAGCAAAAAGTTGAGCTTCAATGTTAATGCTTCCTTCTACTGCAACAGAGGAAGTCTGTTCTTTTTCCCTTCTCCCCCTCACTTTTTCCTCCCCACTGTGTCCTACTATTTGCTTTTGTGTTTTTGTATTTTATTCTATAATCTAATAAAATATTACAAACTATAGAAAAAAAAGTACCCGTTTTAATTTCTGCGGTGGCTGTTCCTTTGCTAAATCACTTTCCCTTTGCACTGACAAATGTATGATGAATTTATCCATGCTTATTAATATACGCCACTACCTGCTAGCTCAGAGGTCTACAAACCTAGCAACTTTAAGACCTGTGGACTTCAACTCCCAGAATTCCTCAGCCATCATGGCTGGTTGAGGAATTCTGGGAGTTGAAGTCCACAGGTCTTAAAGTTGCTAAGTTTGTAGACCCCTGAGCTAGCTTGTTGGCCCTTCTTCCTCTCTCCCTTTTGAACTCTCCTTCCATGAATGCACCTTCCTCCCCAATCCCTTCCCTGTACCCTTAAAGACACAGGAATCAAATGCAAAGCAAGAAAAGCTCATAAAATAAAGAAACACATACTCTGTTTTTTTCCCCCTTTAAACTGCCTCAGGCATGTCACGTGTCACAATGTTGCAATCCACCACTGAAAGGCTCCAGCAACTGGGAAAAGCTTTAGCCTTAAATTAAAGCTTCAAAGAAAACTTTCTAAAAACCATAGACAGACTCAAGATAAGGGGATAAAACTAATTACATTTGTTTAAATGGATTAAACCTACAGAGGTCAACACTTTGGACTCATTGCTAGCCTAAAATACATACTAAAATATTCCAATAACCAAAGCGTACAAACCAAGCCTCTGAATTACAAAACACTGTAAAAACTGTACAAAAATTCTTATGGTAACCCAATCAAGCTGCCAGTTGATCCAGAACTAAATAAACCCATCTCCTTTCTGACATGCTTGTCTGTCAACTTTTCATTTCATCAGTGCTGATTGCATTCTCCTGGCTGGAGAAAACAAACCAGAGGAACTTTTCTTCCAGCAACAGCTGCTGCTTCTTCCCTGTCCCTGTTTCCTCCCTGCCTGCTGAGCTTCTCTTTCCCTGTTGTCTTTTTTTCCCTTTCCTGTCCAAACCACCTCCTTTTATAGCCTCTCCTCTCCTCTTCCCCCCTTTTTCTTCAGTTCACCTCCAGCTCCACGCTGCTTCCGGAAACGCCAATTAGCTGGAGCCAGTCAGCTGGAGCCCTGCTGGCTCCTGGGGCTTCTGCCGAGCCCAGACAGTCTTGCAGCTGCCTCTCCCTCAGGCTTGGGTCGCTTTGGTTCATTCCCCTCCCTCGCTACATTTCTCTAGGACTGTCGCATACCACCTGCAACGTGGCAAAGTACCACAGTGGTACAAGTACCAACGATTGAAAAGCCCTGTTTTAATGAAACCCTAAGTAAACAGATTTCGGTCTTTATATGATACAAAGTTAAACACTATGTCTTACATTTATTTTTTTAATTAAATTTAATGCCACCCATTTCACTCTAGAAAGACTCTCAGGGTAGCTTACAATTAAATGATAAATATCGAAGTATTAAAGTATTAATAATAATAAATACAAGCTAAAAAAACCAAGGGCAAGAATATTACAGAGATATCTTCCCTATTAGTCTACCAGCCATCTCCAATACAGAGCACTCAATCAAGACCCCATCCCATGCAGAACATCCACACAACCAATACTTTTCTGGAAGGCTAAAAAGGTGGGACAGACCTCACTTCAGGTGGCAAGGCAAGCAAGCCACTGCAGAAAAGTTCTCCTCCTAGATCTGACCAGCTGAAACTCTTTAACCAACAGGGTCCTCAGCATGCCTCTTCTGCCAAACTGAGTGAGGTAGGCCAATCCCATTGGGGCAATTTGAGACATAGTTAAAATTTAAGTGCTGTTATTATTTTTTTTAAAAAAATGTAAATATACAGTAGTGGCCAAAATTGTGGAAAACTTTTGGAAAAAGTGTATTTTTGAGGTTTGATGGCTAATAACACCACTTTTTTTGAGTAGTACCATAAAACTATATATCAATGGAAAGATAATTTAATCAAGAATGTAATGCAACATAGTTTGTTCAATTATCTGTACTGTACTCTATGAAACATTATAGCCAAATAACCAGAAAAAGGAAGCACAACTTGCTTAGGTTGATATCAGGTAGCTTTCCTTCATCTGATTGTAGCCAATGAGCATGAGTGTTTAGAGAGCCAATCAGGTGTCATCTTGTTTTGGCAATGAGCCAATCAGATCACAGTAGGATTCAGTTATTGATGTCATGTATTGAAGCTGAGAGGAAGACATTTGTCAGTGTGTTATGTGATCGCTAACAAGTTGGTTGGGGTTTTTTTTCCCTTTCATTTAGTGAGCTTGTAAAACGTAATAAAATTAAAGTAATGGTGCAAAGAATTGACTGGTTGCCCAGAAAGCAACGTAAAATAGTATTACTAAGTGAACAAGGCTACAGTTATAAAGAAATTGGAAGAAAAATTGGTGGAAACTTAACCAAAGGTGGCATTTCTACTGTCCACTATTCCCAAAAGGTTTCCACAATTTTGGCCACTATTGTACCTAATGGAAAATTTTACAATCCTTCTAGCCAGTACTTAGCAACAGAAATAGCAGCTTTGAAATGTTTCCTATAGCCAGTAAAGAATTTTCTATTCTTGTTTTAAATTCTTTTTTTCTGCACTTTCTAGAAGAATTTTGCTGATTTAGAACTATTCCCAGGTTTCCTTGCACACATTGCATATTTGTGATTCCCCCATAATTTTTCAAAAATATTGAAGTCTACTTGGGACTATGAAGGACTATTGCAAAAGCTTTATCTTTTTTTCTTCTAAGTACTTCATAGTCAATTTGAGAATATATTTTAGTCAATGCTTTTTTTGTAAAAGAAAAAGGTGCCAGAACTCACACATGTCATATGACCCGCCTTGCCTACCTTACAAGGTTCCATCCAAAAAAGGTGCTGGAACTCCATTCTGAGCGTTCTATGAGAAAAAAAGCCCTGATTTTAGCTCTCTGTCTTGCTGAAATATCAAAACACTTTTCAGTTTTAATTTCTTCTTCAGATAGTTGCTTCTGATTAGCAAATGGTTTGAACAATTACTAGTTATATATAAATGGCAAAAAAGTAGTCCAACTATATTAAAGTTTGTACCTTGACAAATGTTTACTGAAGAGGTAAAATTAGATGAATATATTTTAAAATATGCAATCGCTGTAGAAAAGGTTTTATAAGGTCTATTGTGAGTAATCAATATTTGTAGAAAGAAGAAAAATGCTGTACATAAAGTGGGCTTGAATGAAGTAATTTAAGAAGTGTGTGTGGTAAAACAAAAAGAGAGGGGTTAAATATGAATATGAAATGAATCCAAAAGTGAACGGCAAGAATCCAAGAAGCACATTGATATGATTTGGTCATATAGAGAGAATAAAATTGTGAGAAAAATTGAGAGTGAGATGAGGGGTATCTAAATTTAATAAAATAAATAAATAATACATTAAAATGAGTAGGCTGAAAGGAAAAGGAAGTCTGAGAAAGTTATGTGGATAGAGATGGTTAGTTTTTCAAAAGGAAAGAGGAAAGAACTTTTAAAAAATGGGCAAAATATTAAATAATGTATTGAAGTAAAGGAGTGAAATACGTTTGCAATAATGGAAGCACTGATTTCAACTAAATTTAGTTGGGTTTCCTTATCTTATTCAATTTTTTTCTCATTATTTCTTACTCCATTTCTGCATTTTGTATAACACTCTTACCACAAAATGTAATGCAGCCAAATAAACTAGAGAACTAAGAAATAAATGGTTCTAAATGTTGTCTTTGTCTATTTAAATATATACAAGATTGACTGATTGACTGACTGACTGACTGACTGCATTTTTCTTCCACAGAACTCAGAGGTATAGAAATAATTCCCATAATCTACATGTAGACACTGATTATGTTTAGGCTTGCTTGATTTAGTAAATATTTGAATCAAATGGCTTTAATTTGAATGTAAATATAAATTTGAATATAAAAATTCAAATGAAATGGTTCTTCCAACGAATTAAAAATCTCTGCATAAACAAGGTAAAGAAAAAATATTTGAAATAAGTCATCAAAATAAAATATCAAACTTACTGTCCTTAAATCTGACAAATGTATTTAGCTGATGACTAAAGTACCCAGCACAAAATACTTCATGTTTCTCTTATTATATAAACCTCTTCTTCCCTGATTCTTCCTCTACAAACACTTATTAGATAACATGATGTTGTAGAGATGCAAACAACCGAATCTCAGTCCAAAGAACTGAATCGTTACATGAATTTCATTTCAAAAACTTCCCCGTGCCAATAAATATTTTCTAGGAAAATACCTGAAACATTGGAGCAACAGATTCCAGCCTTATCTGGAGGCTGCATCTCGCTGACAGAAGATAAAAAGGCAAGCTAATTCAGGGGTTTTATCCATATTAAATGTGGACATGTATTTTATTTATTGCACAATGAATAAAAAACACCATGAGAGTTTCGTTAAGAGACTTGGTATGAACTATAGAGGGGAGACTCCTGGGCGGAACCAGCAGGTAAATGCCACATCTCAGGAAGTGCTCATTATGTTTTAAAGATACCCCTATATTGCTCTCCATGCTGGCAGCTATAATTAATGGTCTGAGTACCAGAGTACAGTAAAGTGAAACCAGACTGGGAAAATTTTAGCTACCATCACTGTTCCTCTTCAGGCACCATAGGACCTCTATTGCAGCTAAGCCTAAGCATCACTGGAACACCTGAAAGAGATGATCTTCTGGGTATCCCAGTGATTCTCAAACCCATATAGGAAAATGGAACAAAAGTTTAATCAAATCTGTCATTTTAGAACAGCAGTTTCATTAAATTGCTACAGGAAAAAAATACAGAATAGCTTTTCCCCAAAAAGCCTAAAGCCTAAACTAACGTAAACTAATGCCATATGAATCATGCCAAATATCTATGATTTTGCAGTACTTTTAGGCTCTGCCAATTAATTTCTGAAACAGAAACAAAGCCAAGACAGCTGCATTCAACACAGATTTAGTCCCCATTAAGCTTTTCTTCCAGAATTGATTTGAGTTAGAACACACCAAGTTTTAAAGCCATGCTTACTTCCCTTGCATGTGAAATGGAATAATAATACAATTGTTATATTTATTGTCCTTAAAAGAATTCAGGGATAAATTAGCTGCTGACAGAACCTTTTCTAATGTATGCGGCTCTTTCAGCCTTCTCCTGCAGCTCTCAGTTTGCAGAGAGAGACAGAGACAGAGAGGCACTTGCACTTCCCCCCCACCCCCCCACCCCCACCCCCACCCCTCTCTCTCTCTCTCTCTCTCTCTCTCTCTCTCTCTCTCTCTCTCTCTCTCTCTCTGTTTGTGTTTGTATGTGTGTGTGTGTGTGTGTGTGTGTGTAACTCACGCTGTTCTCTGAGAAGCTGACAAGCTTATTGGGCCTGGGCTCCTGCCTTTGCTGCGTCTCCACAGGAAGCAGGAAGCAGCAGAAAGCAGGGCAGGAGAGCCAGCCCAATAAGAATGTGTGTCAGCTTGTCCAAGAACAGCGTGAAACCAGCTTGCCAGGTGAGCAGAAGATCGGAGAGAGGGAGAGAGAGGGGAGGAGAGGGAGGGAGGGAGGGAGGGAGAGGGAGAGAGAGAGAGAATTCATGCACAGCGGCCTCTATTTCTTTTTAATTAAACTCTTAAATCAAGTTCCCCCCTTGTGTGCACGCGCACATTTTGCGGCTCCCAGTGTTTTTTTCCCCCTCTGGGAAACAGGTCCAAGTAGCTCTTTGAGTGTTTAAGGTTGCCAACCCCTGGTTTAGGGAAAACAGACAGAAGGAAACAAAGCTATTACAGAAGAGAATCTTGAATCCAAAGTAGGGAAGCAATGGGAGAAAGATTCAGAGTATTTTTGCCTTAATTATGCTAGGTATAAATAATACAGAGAAATTGCTATGGTAGATTTTTAAGATTCTGTTACACTACCTACTACTAATAAAGACTTTTCCAGACATTTTTTTCCTGAGTTTACCAGCCTCACAGGATTTCATACGAGGTTAGTTTTACAGCAGATCATTATCTGAATTCAGGTCAGGTCCAGAGCTCTAATCCAGATGCCCTTCAAATAGTTTGCATTGCATCTCACAAGCGCTGACTGACTCTGTAATCAAAAACATTTGGAGGCTACCAGGCACCTTCCTCCATCTAATCACTGTTGTAATAATCATTGTGAAGAACGATTCCAATGGCAATATTCATACAACATGTTAATCAGATCCGATAAAGATGCCATGCTTGGTTAATCTTGACTATTTTTAGCTACTTTTCTGCCTTAGTGTATATGTATGTGCCTAACCTATTCTTAATTTATAGTTCAATTTAGTGCAAATAAAGAACATGAGCTAATGCACCAACCACATTAAGTGGATTGTGTCAACATAGCCATTAGGAAGCCCTAAATCTTATTTGATAGGTCAAATTACTTAGTTTCAGAAAAGATTCACACTTTGCCCAGAGGTAAGTAATGGAAGAATTAGAATGACATTCCATGTCACCAAAATAGCGTAATTGAAAGCTCTCAAGATATATCTAACTTAAATTAATGTTATCAGTATATAGTCCAAAGCTCAGAATATACACTGCATTATCTCCGTGAGAGACTGATTCAGAGCACGAAAAGCTAAAAGAATTATGTAATGCATATTGACTCCTATTCTGTTTCATGACCTAATGCTGGACTATGGAATCTGATGCTAACTGGTTTTTCCCTTACTAAAGAACACATTCACCACATGAGTTCTGTCCTTGGTGTAGAGTAGAGAGATTTAATACAAAATTCAAAACAAACAACATTCAAATTCCATCCCATTTTTCTGTTATAACACCAGCCGAAAAGGGTATTTTTATCTGCCTTTACTTCAGAAAAATCAGACATGTCAAACTCGCGACATCACATGACGTCATGTGACGTATTGGAACTTTTTCCTCATTGCCGGCAATGGGGTGGGCACTGTTTACTTGTGATGTATCTGGCCCGCAGGGCGGTAGTTTGACACACCTGAGAAAGATTAAATGATTACAGCAATGAATAACAACTATTCTTCATCTAAATAAGTTCTGTGGCTTATTGGAACTTTTAACATTTATCTGTAGTGGTCATAAGAGGTTTCAACTACCTCTTATCTGTGATATGATCAGTTAAAGTAGAAGGTCTAATAGATTTCTGATCTTTTTTGTTGAATTTTGTTATAAATTTGTTACCAGAAATTTAAAAAGGCATATGCTAGTGACTACGCTTATGCACATATGTAACATCTTTTGCTAGGATACACGACCACTGCTTTTCCAGAATGTGAAAAGTGAAAGATTGTGACTAAACAAAGTTTTAATGTATAGCTAATACCACCAGAAATTATTTTAGCCTTTTTAATAAATGTTGTTATTGATGTTAAGCTCACCATGGAAAACATCATATATTGTTATGTATACACTAGGTTAATTATTTAAAGACTAAAGTGCATCATAACTAGATTCTAAATAATCTATTTTTCAAAACACACAACAGTCCAAACAGTAAAAGTAAAGTCCAAATTAAGAATATTTCATTCTTAAGAATTGTTTAATTTAAAGTGGTTTAGTTGTAATAGGTTAGATTCAAAATAGTTTTCAAGAGTATGTACAAAAGATACCTTTTGACCTCTGCAGGTGATTTTATCTACTGAGACAGGAGAACCAAGTGTTTCAATAATTTCTTCTCGTCTCCTTGGCACTATTTCTGCAAGATTAAACACCTTGTCAGCTGCAAGTGTCAATCTGTCATCAGATGTCTATCTCTGTCAAGGTCATAGACAGTTCAGTATTACAGAAGGAAACTTGGAGGTGACTTATTACCTTCCCATCAAACATCCAGTATGCCTGCAGGCCGCTGGAAATTCTACAACTTTTCTATTATTTGTTTCTACCCAGTTTTTCTTGCAACAAAATGTACAGGAAAATAATATGAACTGAGAAAGACCATCCTATTCTTTGAAACAAGAAATGGCATTTTTTTCAAGAAAAATCTTTAAGAAGATGAAGCAAAAACAAGGTGAGGTTGATGGATGCAGCAAAAAAAGTAGAACATCTCTTTCTCTCCCTCTCTTTCTCTGACAAGAGCACATATAGAGTTCAATTGTATTGTTGGTCACCAAGGATAATTTTCTAAATTCATGTAGAACAGGGGTGTCAAATTGCCGGCCCACAAACCAGATGCATCATCCAGAAGCTGCACCCACCCCATTGCCGACAATGGCAAAACAGTCCCAATATGTCTCACGACATCACGTGATGTCACGAGTTTGACATGTCTGATGTAGAAAAAGACTATCAATAGCTACTTGTTCAGAAGGCTTTCTGTTACATTCTATATTCAAAACAATATGCCTCTCACTTGCCATTTGTTGCAATATTCATGTTCAGATCATGAACTTCTTATAGATATCTTATGGCACTTGTGGAAAGAGGTAACTCTGAAATCTGATGCATCATAGCTGAATAACTGATACGTCGTAACAACAGATGACTCCATAAGATCAGGGCTTTTTTTCTCACAGAACGCTCAGAACAGCGTTCCGGCACCTTTTTTTGCAAAAAAAAAAAAAAGCTCCCTCTGAAAGCCTATTGCAAAGCTAGGCAATCTTGGCCTTTTTTTATGACTCATGGACTTCAACTCCCAGAAATTCTGAGCCAGCCATGCTGAGGGGAAAGGGAGAGGTTTCCAAGCTGAGCCATGCTGATTCAGGAATTCTGGGAGTTGAAGTCCTTGAGTCATAAAAGAGACTGCACTAGAGGAGGACATTAAAATTATTTACAGGGTTACTTCTTTAGGAACTAAACCTTTAGAATCTAAAACAGCTAATTAAAAAAGCCAACAGGAAAGAACCTCACATTTTTCATCTGCTTCTGTCTTTTGGAAGGTAAAATAAGATAACAAAATAATCTATTTCCTATGTTAACAACTCTGTAATGAAATCAATAAAGGTAACAAGAAAGAAATGAGAAACATTTTTCTCAATGTAATATGTCTAATTTAGATGAAGCTAGAAAAAAATAGTATCTTTTGTACATACTCTTGAAAACTATTTTGAATCTAACCTATTACAACTAAACCACTTTAAATTAAACAATTCTTAAGAATGAAATATTCTTAATTTGGACTTTACTTTTACTGTTTGGACTGTTGTGTGTTTTGAAAAATAGATTATTTAGAATCTAGTTATGATGCACTTTAGTCTTTAAATAATTAACCTAGTGTATACATAACAATATATGATGTTTTCCATGGTGAGCTTAACATCAATAACAACATTTATTAAAAAGGCTAAAATAATTTCTGGTGGTATTAGCTATACATTAAAACTTTGTTTAGTCACAATCTTTCACTTTTCACATTCTGGAAAAGCAGTGGTCGTGTATCCTAGCAAAAGATGTTACATATGTGCATAAGCGTAGTCACTAGCATATGCCTTTTTAAAAATATCAAACATGCAAAGAAACAAAAATAAGTCCAAAATATCTGTATTACATCCAGAAATGCCAACTTTGCAACCAATATTTCTCATCCATAACTATGGCACCCTAAGGATACCTGCATACATGCAAATGCTTCTCTGGGATCAGTAACGCAGCAGGGATTGCTTTTTGCTTCCAGTAACAGATTGCTGGGAAATACCAAACATGGCCTTAAGAATTCCAATGTTTGTTACAAATTTTTCTGGATGTGGTTGGAAAGAGGCCTAGAAATGCCAGCACAAATACATCACACTTGCTGAATGTGCACATGCAAGTAATTACAATCTTCAATTATATATGATATATCTGTGGGTTTTTTTCCCATAGAACGCTCAGAACGGCATTCCGGCACCTTTTTTTTGCATACACCAAAAAAAAAAAAAAGCTGAAGTAAACTGTTCCGGAGAGCCAAATTCTCTCAGGCAGCCAGGTTGCAGAGCAGCAGAATGCATTGCAGCGACAGGCCTTCAGATGGCTCAAATCGAAGGAAATGCGATCCGTACAGGCTAATTTAAAAGTGGGAGGTTAAGAAGGGATGAGTGTGAACAGGTTGCTTAGCAACCTGTTTAAACAGTCTCTGTAACTTTCAGCTCCCGGTGCCTTGCCTATTTTAAGCTGGGAAGTTGAAAAAAAGGCTAAAAAGAAGGCAATAGAGTGCTATCAAGGAAAATGTATAGATATAGCCAGCAGACGTTTAGGGAACCTTTATTTTTCATACACTGTTCGAATTTTGTTTTAATGCCATGATGATACACAATCAAATGTAGTCAGTCTTTTTTTTTTAATCCCAAAGCATCTGTTCGTTAAATACAGTATAACAAAGTTTTGGATGATGGAATTATTTTTTATCTAAGGATAACTAATGGTAACAACTCTTAAATCTGTTATTTTGTTTTATTTTTGCACAAAAAAATTGTATAATTTGCATTTGCATTCATTTACAAATAGAATATGTTGTTAAAATGTATTGGTGTTGAAATAATTAGTGCACACATATACGTAAAACCAGTTTATTGCATTTGGCAATTGTACTAAAAAAAATCTCATTGTCAACCAATATAATTCATTTAACTAGAAATCAAGTGAAAAATTGATTTAAATTATTTTATTAAAACAAATTAATGGCAATTCTTTTATAAGAAGTTGCCTCAAACCAAATGAGTTTGACATGCCTGCTCTAGATAGTTGAATGCTCCAAAATAAATTCTAGACCAGGCCTGTACATGCAGCCTACCAAGCATCCTTGGACAGAGCACAGATTTTTTTTAAAAAAAAAGTAAAATCACCACCACTGCCCTAAAAGTCATGTTGCCTAGTTCCTCCATGATTTACCATGACCATGGACTCCAACACTGTAGATGCTCCTCTAGTCACCAAATCATTGATTAGCCCACCAGCATTCCTTTGCAGACCACAAAGATTTTTAATTTATCAGTGTGAGCCTTTCCCTTCTACAAGTTGCACAGACCTCTTCTAGATTTTCCTCTTGCCTTTCCGAGTTAACTACTTGGTCTGTCATTGAGCAAGAATTGACTTTGTAGGGAAGCATATTATCATTTGATGTATATTTAACATATGTTCTACCTTTATTTACCGATTATATAATATTTGTATGCAATCCAAATAGTGAGGTTTGGGGCAACCTACAATATTTTTAAAATCATAAGATTAAAACATAAAAGCAGGGCTTTTTTCTCATAGAACGCTCAGAATGGCGTTCTGGCACCCTTTTGTGCACACACACACACAAAAGCTTTTGCAAAAGCTATGCTATTCCCTCTATTGGCTTTCAAAAGCCTATTGGCTTTCGAAAGCCAATAGGAATTGCTGCTGAGCATGCCAAAAGACCTGACCGGCAAACATTGCACCGGCAAGTTGTCTGCAGCGAAGGTGAGTTGGCAGGAACTTGATGCAAAGTTCCTGCCAACTCACCTTCGCTGCAGACAACTTGCCTCCTTGCTGCCCAACTACACCATCTCAACTAGGTAAGTAAGAGAGGACAAGGAGTGGGAGGTGGGTTCTGCGGAGTCCATGTGCACTCCTTCCTTGTGCTCACATTCTTGTTTTATCACAAAAAAAGATTGACATTTTCATATTCTCATTATACTGAAGACCTGTCCCAAAGGTCAGAACTGAAGAAGCTTCTTGGGTGAGAAGTAAAGCATTTTCAAGGAAAAACCCAAGAAAGTCCAGTTGCCTTTTGGAAAAACAGTTTGGGGACAGCCATGATCTGAATGATAGAGAATCTCCATAGAAACAATGAAGAGTTGTTTACATATAAAAAATTGTAACCAGTTATGGGAAGTTTTATTTCCCTTCCATGAATAAATGTGACTAGGTCGGGAAAAAAGTATGGAATGTAGACAAAACAGGGTAGATGCCCATGAATACAGCTCTACATTCGCACAGAGAGAGGGAAAGTATATATTAATATATGTCTGTAGGTGTATGGGTGTATAGCTGTATGTACATTACATACACACATTAACACATGCATTTGCATTAACTCCTTTATTTTAAAAACTGGTTCTTTGCAAAAAGGAGCTTCAATTTCCCATTTTTCTTGTAATGTATCTACACTATTAGGCAATAGCAATAAGACACATTTTCCATACGCCTCATCAATAAGGAATGCTTATTGAATCTCATGAACCAAAACAGTAGAAACAATGAAAAATTCTCACCCCACCCTCGACCTTTCCCTGTTTGGGTGCCTCATCCATCTGATGAAGGTCAGTCAATACAGCCAGATGTTCTCAGATTCTCTAGCCATTTGAAATGTGAGCCTCCGTCCTTGAGCAAGTAAAAAGAAAATGCTTATCACATGAATGAATAATGTGGGCATTATCATCTGCATATAGAGTAGCCAATTCACAGCTCTCATGTGTACATCCAGGCTGCAAAAATACAGGTTACAAGGCAACACACACTACTTGCTATTCTTCAATTCATATGGGTCATGCCAAATGATATCAATGGCATTACAGCCACTGGCTCTAGTTCCACTCTTTCTTCCATGTATTTGAAAACATGAAAATCTCTCCATAAACCTTGTTCTCCATTTTAAGCAAATGCTATCTCTCATTGCCTTGCATGGGAATAATAGTCAGAAATTCAGAACTAGCTTAGCCTAAACATAAAGGAGGAAGTACAGTTAAACACATGGCAACATTATGAAAAAAATCGTGAAGATTCTGAATAGAAGCTACAAAGTGATACAGAACACAGTGGTATGGACAGTTCTAGAGCCCTTCAGGTGGTACAACTGTCACTGTTATTATGTGAGCTGCACTGGTTGCCAGTTTGATTCTGGATCCAATTCAAGGTGTTGGTCAACACCTTTAAGAATTTTCATGGCATGGGTTCAGGATGTATGAGGAACCACATTACCCTAATGGACTAACTCACCCCACTTGTTCCAGTGGAAGGGCCTACTTCACATGGTGTCAGCCAAATTCTTTGGTTGAATTCAGCTGGTGGGCTCCAGCAGAAGAACCTTTTCTGCTCTGGCCCTCACCCTCTGGAATATCCTCTCATCAGAGGTAAGATCTGTCCCCACACTCCTGAAATTCTAGAAGAGCCTTAAAAATTGTCTTTGCTACTTGGCCTGGGGCACTAACAGGGGCCTGCTATATTGGGGTTGGCTGTTAGGTAGAGAAAATTCTCACCCGCAGGCTGCCCATGATCTTGGCTCTTAACTTGTAATTTTTTATTCTAATTTTCTTTTTAGGACTTTTTAACTTTTTATTATATTGTAAGCCGCTCAGAGTCACTGCATCAGTGCGATGGCAGCATAGAAATTTAATAAATGAATAAATAAACATTATGAAGAGAGTCCAGTTCTATTCTATAATGTAAGGGGGAAGGATTACATTGCAGCCTAACTGCAGTTGTTAGATCTGTCTTTCACTTAAATCGCCTATGATCAACAGTGTTCAATATAGTTATAGTCGTATTTTTGGCTTTTGTTCCTTAAGATACTGACTGGATAAGGTACTGCTGAAAATCTGTAGATTAGTCTCCAGTAGAAACAATTTTCCCCTAGCTCCCCTTCTCTGGCCTTCAAGAGCATTCATCTGTATCTTGTGGCATCTCCATCTGCCCCTAACTGTTTTGGGTCATTGGTTGTATGTGAATGTTCTGTCATGAATTCAGTGACTGGGCTCACATATCAAGCTACTGCATAAGATACAATGGGTCACTGAACAAGCTGCAATAGATACAGTCAAGCATTGTATTAAGCTATAAATCATGGTCTGAATAACTACCATTATATATTTGGAAGATCATGTATGCCTTTACTTCCAGAGATATATATGGCCTAAACTGTTCTGCTCTTAGGTATTTGGGTTTCTAGAATAAAATCACTATTCAACTTTGGGATCTCATCTACTGTATTTTTCATATACAAAAATATATGATGCTTTCTACAATCCTTTTATTATATCATTTGTTAGCTCACACTTTAAACATATAATACAATTGTTTATGTGTTGCTTAACCACCCAGAATCATTGAGAGTCAGGCAATACATAAATTTCATCATCATCAACAACAATCTCAGTGACTGGATTTCCTGTGAAGATATGGCTAACACCTTACAGGCCCAGAGAATCTCTGGACTGTCATTTTTCCAGCTTAACAACAGAAGGAACACACTTTCCTTTTGTTTTTGTTTTTCCTCTCCTGCATTAGGGAGACTCCTAGAATCATCCCTCAAGATCCTCTGAAAATAACTGTTGTGACTCAGGGCCAGCCTGTGGGTCCGACAGCCGGGTCCGATGTATCGGAGGACTCAGATGTGGGGGAGGAGGGAAACGAACCGGCTGATGATGATTTGGAGACTTTGCAGAGTCCTCAGCCGGGAACCTCTTCTCAGCTGTGTGAGCCCGAGAGTGCGGAGGATGATGACCCACAGCTGGCCCTGTTCAAGGACGCCCGACGCAGGAGGCAGACGAGCAGGGACAAACAAAGAAAGGCTATGGGACTCCTCGGGAGGAGGCACAGGGAGACCACGCCCTGAGCTCTCTATAAAAGAAGTGTTTGGGGAGGGGCTGGTTGCTGAAAGCAACTTTTCCGTTTGAGAAGTCAAGCTCTTGTATTCTTGTATCAGTGTAATTAAAACTTGGCAGAAGCCTTTTGGTCTTGGACGCTTTCCAGACTCTTCTTTTGATTAGGGGTGCGAGAAGAGGGCTGGTTCAGAACAGTTTGCTTTCAGCCACCCACCCCTTAATACTACGATGGAGCAGCTTCTTGCCGAGAATGCCCAGCTCAACCAGCAACTCACCTTGCTGGCCACTCAGGTGGCACAACTGCAGGCTCAGGTACATGCTGCCCCCCCACCCAGGAGGAAATGTCAGATAGCTATGCCGGATAAATTTGCTGGTAAACCAGAACTGTTTCCTGCCTTCCTGGGACAATGCCAGCTTTATATCAGCGTGAGAGCAGCTGATTTCCCCACTGACCGAGATAAGGTGGGATTCGTATTGAGCCTTCTGTCGGGAGATGCAGCTCGTTGGGGCACGCCTCTGTTGGCACAGCCTAGCCCTTTGTTGGATAACTTTGGGGGGTTTTGTGACCATATGCGCCTCATGTACGAGGACCCGATTAAGGCGCAGACGGCCACCCGACGCCTGAAAGCTTTGAGGCAGGGTCAGCGCCCTCTACAGGCCTATATCAGCGATTTCCGGCTGCTTAGCCAGGATTCCGCCTGGAATGAGGCTGCGCTCGTGGATGCCTTTCAGGATGGCTTGTCAGAGGAGATGTTGGATGAGCTGGCCCGCGTGGACATTCCCTCAGACCTGAATGGGCTGATCCATCTTTGTCTGCGGATCGATGCCCGGCTGCAGCAGCGTAAGAGTCGCCGTGCCACCCCACAGACCCCTGCCGCCCCTGTTGTGCGTGAGCCCCCAGTCCAGAGGGAGGAGCCAATGGAGCTGGGTGCCGCCAGGTCCCGTCTATCGGTGACGGAAATAGACAGACGACGATCGGAGGGGTTGTGTTTTTACTGTGGGGACCCTGGACATTTGGCTGCTTCTTGCCCGAAGAAGCGTCAGCGGGCGTCAGTGACCAAGCCTGCCCCGAGAAAGTCCCCTGCTTTGCTATCGGGAAACGGCCCGAGCCCGATCTAGACGGTGTGAAAGATCGGGCGACCCACAACATCCACACCGAGCGACGTTGTTCCGACGGTGCCTGTGAACCTCCACGGCATTTGATTTTGGAGGCACGTCTGATCCTTCCTGGCAAGCCAGAGGGGATTCCGGTCCATGCCTTAATTGACTCTGGGGCTACCACTAACTTTATGGATTCGGCCTTTGTGGCCAAATGGGCTGTTCCCCAGTGTCCAGTGGATCCGCCCATGCTTGTGGAGACCATCGATGGTCGAGTGCTCCTGTCCGGGCCTATCACGGCCGCCACGCAACCCGTGTGTATGGCCATCAGTACCCATGTGGAGGCCATTCAGTTCTACGTCACTTCGGATCTGCACTTCCCCGTGGTCTTGGGACTGGCGTGGCTCCGGGCGCATGATCCACAGATCTATTGGTCTCAGAACTTGGTCACCTTCCCAAGTTTGCAGTGCGTGGACCACACCCGCCATATCTGTGCCGGCCAGGTGGAGGGTTCCCCAGGGGTTTCCTTGCCTCCCGAACTGTCCGACTTTGCTGACGTGTTCAGCGAGTCAGAGGCGGACCAATTACCCCCGCACAGGCCCTACGACTGCTCCATTGACCTAGTCCCTGATGCGCCTCTCCCAGTGGGGCGTTTGTACTCCATGTCGGAGCCCGAGTTGGCTGCATTGCGGGACTTCCTGACGAAGAACTTGGCTCGTGGTTTCATCCGGCCCTCGTCCTCGCCAGTGTCTGCGCCCGTGCTCTTCGTCAAAAAGAAGTCGGGCGAGTTACGGCTTTGCTGTGACTACCGGAAACTCAACGCTATCACGGTGCGTAACCGCTATCCGC
Organism: Vipera ursinii; assembly: GCF_947247035.1. NCBI lineage: Eukaryota > Metazoa > Chordata > Lepidosauria > Squamata > Viperidae > Vipera > Vipera ursinii. Next base: position 38,505,099 of record NC_139516.1, read on the forward strand.
TGCCCCTCATCCCCGAGCTCTTGGACCGACTCCGGGAGGCTAAGATCTTCACGAAACTGGACCTGCGTGGAGCTTACAACCTCGTCAGGGTTCGGCCGGGTGATGAGTGGAAGACGGCGTTTGGTACTCGCTATGGACATTTCGAGTACACGGTGATGCCGTTTGGCCTGACCAACGCCCCCGCTGTGTTTCAGCATTTTATGAATGACATCTTTCGGGATCTGTTGGACCAGTTTGTTGTGATTTACCTGGACGACATCCTGATTTACTCCCCGTCGCGTGAAGCACATCATCAGCATCTCCGTCAGGTCCTGCAGCGCCTCCGGAAACATCGGCTGTTTGCCAAGTTGGAGAAGTGCCAGTTCTACCAGGTGACCATTGATTTCTTGGGTCACCGCATTTCTCCTGAGGGCATCGCCATGGAACCGAGTAAAGTTGAGTCGTTGCAGAGTTGGCAACCCCCGCGTCGCGTGAAGGATATTCAGCGACTTCTTGGATTTGTCAACTACTATCGGACATTCATCCCTGGCTTTGCTGCCTTGACAGCCCCCCTCACCCGGCTCCTGCAGAAGAAGACTCGGTTCCAGTGGAACGCCCCCGAACAACAGGCGTTCCAAGCTTTGAAGGACGCCTTCATGAAGGAGCCCATCTTGAAGCATCCTGACCCGCAACGGCCGTTTGTCGTGGAGGCGGACGCCTCCGACATTGCCATTGGGGCCGTGTTACTCCAGGCAGCGACGCCCAACGGTACCCTTTTCCCTTGCGCGTATCACTCACGGAAATTGAATCCCTCGGAGCGCAACTATACCATCTGGGAGAAGGAGCTGCTGGCCATCAAGGCGGCGTTCGAGGCTTGGAGGCATCATCTGGAGGGGGCGCGGCATCAAATCGAGGTCCGGACGGACCACAAGAATCTGGAAAGCCTGCAGACCGCTCGGAATTTGAACCAACGCCAGATCCGGTGGTCCCTCTTCTTTGCGAGGTTTGACTTCCGGGTGCGGTACATACCAAGCGGGCACAACCAGAGAGCGGATGCTCTGTCCAGGAAGCCCGAGTACACCCGAGTGGAAGACAAGCTTCCGCCCAGGACCATGATCCCCGTCGAGTCTTTTGCTGCGGTGCGGGAGCCGGTGGATATACGGGCTCGGATCCGGGAGGCGCAGCAGCAGGAGGCGTGGGTGGCTCAGCGGAAGGAAGAGGTGGGGCCAGATTCGCCTTGGTCGGTCACGGATGGACTCCTGTATTATCGTGACCGGCTCTATGTTCCAGGAGGGCCACTCAGGGGACTCGTCCTCAGCCAATGTCATGATAACCCGGCTGCGGGGCATTTTGGCCTGTTCAAGACTCTGAACCTGGTCTCCCGTACATTCTGGTGGCCCCGAGTCCGACACGATGTCCAGTCTTATGTCACCTCCTGCGTCCCATGATCTAAATTGAAATGATCTAAATTTAATGAGTTACTTGTAGTTAGTTGGAATTTTATAGGTTTGAAAGTGAACTTTAAACTATGTATGCTAAGAGGAAGTTTAAAAAGATGTATTAGAATGTTTTAATTTTAGAAATGTTTTTAAACAAAAGCTTAGTGTTTTAAAATGGATGAAAAAAAATATTTTTCCCTTTAAGGCTAAAGAACCTGACAGAATACAGTGAATTTTGTTAATATAAATGGTGATAGTTTATAAAAATTATTAAGTGCAAATAGAAATACATATTATTTCAACAGCAAGGAAGATAAAGCAGTAATGGTTAAATTGGTCTATTCAAAGAGGAGTATATACTGTATTTATGTTTTTTATTTGGATATCACTTCTGGATTTTGTGCTTGGGAAGAAAAAAAATGAAACTTTGACTTTGGTTTTGCCGATTAGATAGATTTGTTGTTATAGAAATGGCTAGTTACATACTAATGTGTAAAAGTAAAAAGTTGAGGCTGTAGTGTTGTTACCTTGTACTGTGCTAAAAAGAGTTGGAGGTCAATGCCTTTTTCTTTCTTCCCTTGTACCTCATATTTTCTTTCCCCCTTTCTTCCCTTAATTTCCTATTTTTATTTTTCTTTGTATTTTATATATTGATAAAACAACAACATCTGTGACCAACCATAATAAAATCTGCCTTTCCCAGGTCCTTGGGAAGGACAAAAGTGGTGGATGAAAATGCCAAACACATGTCTGACTGTATGACCAGTATAATAATCTAACTATAAGTGCTGTCTTGGCTCATAACACAGCACATTTAACTGTAATTGGAAAAAAAACTGTGAATAATCATTGTGGCAATACTAGAGGTCAGTAGAAAATCTGTATTGGAAAAATATCCATTTGTCAATTACAAAAGGCCACATTGCTTGGATCTGCAAATATACAGGTAGTCCTCGAGTTACGAGTGTAATGGAGCCTGCCCGTTCCATTTGTAACTCGAAAACTCGTAGAGTGAATCTCGTACTTTGAACAAGATCACTCCCTTGCTTGTTAAGATGTACACAGCTTGTTAAGTGTACATGAGATATCTCAGGGTGGGGAAGGCCACAGGGGGGCCTAGTGATGGAATAAGTGGCCAAGGCCTTCCCAACCCACTAAGATACCTCATGCTTCCCCCTCCCTTCCTGCTGAGCCGGACTCACCTACCTTGAAAAGATCCGTCTCCTCTCTGCCCTGGTTTCTCCCTTTGAGGGAGAAGAGAGTCGATGGAAGCTCCTGAGTGCCCATAATATCACATGGGTTCAGGCACCGATCCTCTTTTGCAGAGAATGGGAGCCTGAACTCTCGTAGTGTTTGCTCCTGCCCACAATTTTTACCAGGAGACCTTGGGGAAACTGGAAGCTCCGTTGGCATGCAAATGCACACTTAGAAACAGAGCGCCTCACTCTGTGGCTCTGTTTTCGCCAGAAAAAGCCATTTCTCAAGCCCGCTCCTAGCAAAAACGGAGATGAAGAGCAAGGTGCGCTCACTCTAGAGGCTTGTTTTCATCAGGAAGGGGCTTGAGAAATGGCTTTATCTGAGGAAAACAAGCCTCTGAACCCTGATGCTGGCGGAGTGAGGCAGCGGTGGCTGGAGCAGACCCTTCCCTGTCTCCCCTTGCTTCCCCAAAGCCTCCCTTCACTAACCTCCTTTTCAGCTCTGTTCTCTGCCACCGCATGCAGGGCAACAAAAGAAGCCTGTGGGACAACCGTAAAAAAAAAAAAGTTCAATCAGACCTTCCAACTTGGCAAGATTTTTTTTTACAAGATGTTAGAAGGTCAAATTGATCTCCTTTTTTAGTCCCACAAACTACTTTTATTGCCATGGACATGGAGAATGGAGCTGGAAAGGAGGTTAGTGAAGGAATGTGGTTGTCCTGGGCTGGGGGTTAGGATTTGGCATTGTAAGTTGTGGAGTGTTTGTGCTTTGGTGGGGTTATTCAAAACGCAGGGATTCCCTATGTTTTGAAGCACCCTTTGTGGCTGCACGGAAAGGAGTGCTCTGTTTCTCAAGTGCCCCATTCCAGGCATATGAAATTTGGAGTCTACGCCAGATCTCCATTGGGATAAAATGTCTTTCAGCATCTATAGAGTGCTTCCAAATGCAGCCAGTCCCTGTGTTTGGAAGCACTCCATAGTGAAAGGCTTTGGGGAAGAGTAGGGAGATGGAGAAGCATGTGCTCTACTCTGGCTGCCACTGCCTCACTTCCCCAGCATTGGGGCCCAGAGGCTTGTTTTCGCTGGAAACAGCCAAGCCAGCCTTATTGAGAGCAATCCTGCGAAAAGAAGCCTCCAGAGCGAGCCAACCTTATTGACAGCAATCCTGCGAAAACAAGCCTCCAGAGTGAGCCGGCCTTATTAAGAGCAATCCTGCTCTGCACCTCCATTTCCTTTCACTTGGAGCAGAGAAGAGAAACTCAAGCCACTGCTACTCAATGAGTGACGAGGAGAAGAGTGGTGAGGATTTGTGCCAGCTGGCTGGCCAGGTGAGGACTAGGTTGGGCGGGTGGCTGGCTGGCTGGGGAGGGGGATAATGGCTGCTCAGGTGGTTGCCGCTGCTGCCAGCTGGGATGCGGGTGTAAGGGACCCAGCCCCGCAATGCCTCCCCACTCAGTTGAAGGTTTCATTCCTGCCCTTAAACTAAGGCTGGCACACATGAGCGACCAGCATACCCGGGCCATAGATAGTATTGGTTCCTGCGCCTGGCCAATTCCAATTCCACGCTTTACCCTATAAGCATGCAAATGAAGCAAACACTCCCCCTCCCACAGAGAATGGAAGATTCCAGGGGCCATGATCTTTTGTAAAGAATTTGTGTTTGAACTTGTGCAATATTACAGCACACAGGAGCTTCCACTGTCAACGCAAAAAGCATTTCCAAGCCGACTCTCCTCTCCCTCAAAGAGAAAGAAACCACTGCAGAGAAGAGACAGATTTTGCAAGTGAGTCCAGCATGACAGGAAGGGAAGGGGAAGCAGTTGTGGGAAGCGGGGAGAGGAATAGGGTGAATATTGCAGAGCCTCTGCAGTCAGTCGCTCGTAAGGGTGAACGACTGCTGTGGTGCTGCAATAGTTGTAATTTTGGGATTTGCCTGTAAACACTAGGGTGTGTTGATCATGTAACTTTGAATGAGTGTTGTGAACACTTGTAATTTAGGGATTACCTGTACTCCACTAGTGTGTGAAGACTACACCAACATAGCTGTGACTTCACATTATTCTGCATGTAATAATAATCTAACCATCATTATAACTTGGTTAGAAAGAAGAAAATCCACTTAGTAGTACATGTGAATGCTTTTATCTGTACTTGCATTATATATGTGACTAGTCCACTTACTTAAGCTGAGTGCTATGTGCTGATTTTAGCTTTTATTTGAGTCTTGGCAGTGATATAGTTGATTGATCAGTTATGGTTAGGTCTCGTTAATGGACAGTTGTTTCCTGAGGGACAGAAGACTTTTAAGCACATACAACAGCTGTATGTTTTATGTTAAGATTGTTTCCTACATCTTTGGCTTCTCCAAACTGTATCCTCAAATCCAGGATTTGATAACTGTCTCCATCCAATGAATACCAAGATGTATTCAAGTAAAAAAAATGCTTTCCTGGAAAGTATATCCATATGGTAAAGGTCCAAATTTTAGTCTGATTACCCATTTTCATTTTGGTAACTTTGTACAAGTACAGTTACAGCAACATTCATTTACCAGGATAGAGGACCTAACTTACTAAGTCCATCTTTCAATAAACACATTAAAACCAGAAGCTATGGTCTCAAACACTTTCTAAGTTTCTGAGGTCTGGTTCAAATATTTTGTTAAATAAAAAATGTGCTTTATGTAGTTCCGGTTTGCCATATTGTATAAATGCAGTCGTCGTACTTTATTAAACATAGCTTATAGTTCATTTACTATGTTGTATAAATCCAATAAATCAAGATGAAAGAAACCATGGGTTAGCAAAATATGCACATCTGACAAAAAGGAAATGAGATTAGTCTGTCTAGCCTTGGATCACTCAATAATATTAAAAGTACAACCTTTGTTTCTGTCCTTCACTCGCCTTCAAAGAAATATGAACAAAAGAAAAACATCTCTTTTCCTTGTACATGCTGTAGGACTGAACAACTGAAGGCAAAATGTGCAAGGAACTATTCACATGGTCTTTGTCTGCAACTCTTTTTTAAAAAGTCATGCTTTCTCCAATGGTCATGAAGATGCCCTCCACAGCTGCCATGCAATTCTGGAAAAGGATTCATTTGGTTTAAGGAGTAGCACATAGGTATTTTGTTTGCAACCTAGCACAGGCCAAAGCACCTTTTCCCTTTCAAATTCAAAGCATTGCACAACTTAATGTTCTTCTGGGTACCTTTTTGAAGAATCTTATATTTTCTACCTCTCTTTCCCACAGTAAAAACACAATCAGACAAAACATGAGAGATCTCCTTCCTTGGAGCATAATGACAGCAAGTATACTACTGAAATGTAGTCAACAAATGAGGTCAGCAAGGCATGGAGTCATGCCTGCAAACAAAACAATGCAGTTACTGACAATACCAGTTCAGGCAGGGGTCCCCAACCCCAGTCGTCGACCGGTACCAATCCGCGGCATGTCAGCAACCGGGCCACACAAACAAGCAAAGCCCCATCTGCAGGATGCAGACAGCACACAAAACCACACCCCCTCCAGTCCGTGTAAGTGGTTCCTGGTCCCCAAAAGGTTGAGAACCTCTGAGTTAAGGGACCAAAGACGTTCCAATGGAATGCTAAAGAAGCACAATGCTTTCAGTGCACTTTCTACTGCAATTATTATTTGCTTAACTCCTTGCGATTCACTACTAAATCTACTAGTGAATCTACTTATGAATCTACTACTAAATTCCTGCAACAAGGAATTACAGCTTTACAACTGTTTTTTCTATGATTTCAGTGTGTTTCTCCCTCAACTCTGTATCAAGCGTACTGCTAGCACCACTGTCAGACACTGATACATTGCATTATCAAAATAAAAGCAGCTACATCCTACGAGCTCAGGGATAACAAAGGCTAACTGTGACAAAGCAATGAAATAATTTAAGCAGTGTGCACAAACAAAAATATACACACAACTGCATCTTTGGTTCACTCAACTCCTATTCTGTACTGTCATTAAATCGTTTGGTTTGATTGGGTGAGACCTGGCTTAAAAACAGCAACTGTGAGAGGGACCTTGTTGTCCTAGTGGTTGATCACTTAACTATGAGCCAGCAGTGTGCAGCATAATTCAAGCTGTTATTGTCTCCTTTAATTCTAAAATCCTAGAACAGTTTAGCTTCTTCATTTCCTAATACTTTGTCTACTTTGTGATCCCACCAGTTCTTGCTTACAGGAAAATGGTGTTTCTTGCAGATATTCCAATGCACCATTTTTGTCATGAAGTTGTTTGTAACCAGTCTGTGCAATCTTCTTGCAGTAACTCACTAAATGGTCAGCTTCTTTGCAAAGACATCATTTGTTGTTTGTTGCTGTCTTCTAAATATCAGAGAATGTAGATTGGTGGCCCCCAGGGGGAGATCTTTCTCTGTGGGCGCCCCGGAGCTATGGAACCAGTTACCGGTTGAGCTCCGGACGGCGCCCGATCTTCGCTCCTTTCGCCGCGATCTGAAAACATACCTGTTCGAACAAGCCGGCCTGGCCTGAGGGGGGATTGGTGGGGTTTTTTTTATTATCTTTTTATTGGGGTTTTTATTAATGTACCAATTGTTTTTATGGGCATGTATTTAATTACTTTTTAATTTTTGTAACTTTGTGTTTTATTCTTGCCCTGTACACCACCCTGAGTCCTTCGGGAGACGGGCGGTATAGAAATATTAATAAATTAAATTAAATTAAATATGCATTTATATGAATTTGCCCCTCTTGTCCCTCTCTTCATCTTTCCTTCTATTAGCCATTGCCAGGTCTTATTATCTACTTTGCCTGCTAGTTCTTTATGTCCTGCCTATGTAATACTTTGTCTTTCTACATCTCTTTTCTATTCTTTATTTGGTCTTTCTTATAGGCCAGTTTGATCTCTTTGGTATTTAGTAAGCTTTCATGGTATACTAGCTTAGTGCATTGTCTTCATTGTCCTTCAGATATTTTTAATGCCTTTTCTTCTTCTTTAATTGCCTGATGTACTTACAACATTCTAGACCAACCTATGCTCCTTGGTAAACAGAGCCTGTCAATATCACCACATGGAAGAAAGGCCATGATTCATTGCCATTATTGTTGTGGCCTTGCTATCCAGGGCTTTTAGTTCTGCTCAAGTCTAGTCCACTATTCCAGTTATATATCTAATACCTGGAATTTCCCAGTTATTAATAGTATTTTCTCCACTGAATTTAGACTTTAAGAACTTCTTCACTCTTCTTTTGTATTCATTGCTGAACTTCTTGACTTCAACTTGATGTTGCCAATCTGAAGGATACCCAGGTGTTTGTAATGATCTTCATCCAGACTCTTGATGTTATTGCCATAGAGCAGGGGTAGGCAACCTCGGCTCTTTTATGATTCATGGACTTCAACTCCCAAAATTCCTCAGTCAACTATGCTATGCTGACTGAGGAATTTTGGGAGTTGAAGTCCATGAGTCATAAAAGAGCCGAGGTTGCCTACCCCTGCCATAGGGCATCTTGATTCCTTCAGTTTTCATTATTTTTCCCCTGTTGATGTTAAAGATGGCACATTTGTCCAGTCCAAACTCCACTGCAGTATCATTATTGCTACCATTGAGCTGGTGCTTATATTTAATATCATAGTATTGGCATCTTTTAATATTTGTGTTAGCTGTTTTTGGAGGAGGTGTAACATGTTTCAATGCTGAAAACCTTATTCTGTTTTTTTGTGATATTCTAGAATGATCAGTTATTAGTTGTTTCAATTCTTGCTGTCCAGCTAGAGGACTTTATTCTTTCTGGTTTGTTGAATAGTAATGCTGATTTCCTCTGCTATTGATTCCCCCTGGTTTACTTCTATTGTCTGAACTATTTCTAGCAAAGTTTCAATTTCTCTGCTGTAGGTAGATCTTTGCAGTTCTTCCGATTCTATATCTGTGAATACTTCATTTCATATTGTAAATCAATATTGATCTGCTGGTCTCTGTTCTGTTATTTCTGATTCTGGATGTTGTTCTTTCCAGAACTTCCAGTTCTTTTCAGATATGCTCTTCTCACTGGATTTTGTAATAGCAAATAATTACTTTACTTTGTCATTATAATTATTGGTAATCTGCTTTGTGTTATAACATTTATTGTTTTCACTCTATTTTGTGCTATTTATAGGCTGCTTGTGGAGTATTTTGGCAACTGAACAGCATATAAACTGCAGTAAATAAAATCAACTTCTTATGCAATTCAAAAACATGATGACAAAGCCCTATTAACAAGACAGAATGAAATCAGCTTAGCCTGGACCAAGCAAGTTCAGCAGCCACAGAATGCTGAATGTTAGAGGACAAAATCAAGTTCATGGTGAAGAAATGGAAGAGAATACCAGGGCTGAGGCCATGTGTGAATGACTGGTTGAGACTCCTAAACAAAAACATCTTAATTGGTAAAAGTTCATACTGTGAGAAAGTTGATATTCAACACAGAACCAAGAAACAGTCTTTTCATATAAATTGACACACCATGTGACAGAAAGTTTTCCCATGTAAGGAAATCCCACTGAGTGTGCCTGTACAGGGGCAAACCTAGATCCCTGTACAGGTCCTATCATTAATCTGTGTCTCATATCTATTCAAAACATACAGGCCACCTGAATTGGCCATTTTCACTTCAGAGCGTTTTCACAATCTGATCCATTACATAACCGACTATAAAACTGAATCCTCTGGAAATTCTGAAACAAACTAGTAAGTAGATGGCTTTATATATTACATAACCTGTTTTATAGGTTTGGACTGTGTGTTGTACTGTATAAACAAGCCACTGTGGCTTGTAAACCAAGATAAATTGCATATTGTCTCTCCTTGAACTCAGTTATGTGGCTTTCAGGACAGTTTTAAAAAGAAATCAGATTCTCCATGATTTTGGCCATCGCAGCACTTGAATATTTTGCATGATTTAATTTGCAGCTAAATGTAATCCAGATACTGCATTTTTCTTCCAGAACAACATCAATGTTTTCAATAGAAATTACTGAACTTATCTTCAGTTTTATGGTTTACACACTCCAAGTTCTCTCCCCAATATTTCTGGGTATGTAAAGCAGCAATAAAGAACATCTGGCAAAAAATAGATTTAGGATGAACAACTGGAAGAGCATTTACATAAATGGATTAGGAACATATAATTGTGGGACTTCCGGTGGCGGCGCGGCGCCGGAGACAGCCGTTTCGGGCTGCCCGCTGCTCAGCTGTGTTGTTTTCACCCGAAACAGCGCCGATCAGCTGTTCGGGTGGATTTGAAGCCCCCTCCTTGGGAGAAGAGGAGGGGGTGAGGCCCCAGGTAGGGGTTGAGTTCTCCGGGGCCGCCTGAGCTTAAAGCTTGGGCGGCTGAAGGATTGAACTCCCCCGTAGCCTGGGTTGCTCCCAGCTGTTCAGCGTCTCTGCTCCGGGATTTTTGGAGCAGAGCCAGGCGTTTGCGACCACCCCTGCTAGAAGGAAAGACCCTGGAATAAAAAGGAGCAGGCAGAGCGGTACAGGAGGACAAGGTGAAGAGGACTTTTATTTTTACTCTCTAGCTTAATGGACTTTATAAACTTAAAGTGAAAGTGCGCAACAAGTGAAAGTAAAAAGATGGCGGCTAAACCTCCCCCAAAAACTCTTCGGAGTGCTGGAACTTCCCCGGTGCAACAGACATCGTTGCAAGCTTTGCTTCCTCCTGCTGCATTGACATCGAAGGATTTACAAGATGCTCTTGAAAAACAAGCCCAGGTAATCTTAGAAACACTGGGTGATAAGTTGGCAAAGGTGGAGGAGAAATTGGAGAAATTGGAGGAGAGGATAGAAGAGAGGATAGAAGAGAAGTTCAGTGCGATGAGGGTAGACATTTTGTCTACAGTGGAAAGCGTGGCTGAATGTGTGCAAGGTTTGGATGAAAAAGTGGAAGACCTGAGTCAAAAGAATGCCATATTAGAAGTAAAGGTACTGGAGAATGAAGATTTAAGAGACAAAATGGACAGAGAATTGAGTCTTGTTCAGTATCATCAGATGCAGTATGCTTTTAGGATCAGAGGCTTAAAAGAAAATACTAAAGAAGACTTAAAGCAGCTGATTTCTGAGGCTCTGGAAGCAGTATTTAGTAAGCCAGCATCTGAAATAAAGGGATGCATGGATAAAGTTTTTCGTGTAAACTCATGGATTGCTAGACAGAGAAAGCTACCTAGAGATGTGGTGGTTTATTTTGCAAAGAGAGAAACTAGAGATGAAGTTATTCAAGCCGCCTATGATACTAAAGTTGTTGTTGCTGACCAAGAAGTTTTGGTTTTAAAAGAAATTCCTCCAAAGATTTTAAGGAGAAGGAAGGACTTTGCATTTCTTGTGCAGGAACTTAAGCAACGTGATATAAGGTTCAGATGGGAGATTCCAGTTGGATTGGTGCTGATGCATGAAGGTAAAAGATACCGTCTGGTTACTGTGGCACAGGCGCGTGATTTCTACAATAATGTTTTAAAAGCAACCCCTCTATCACTTCTGGAAGCTGCAAAGGGATTTGGAGAAGGAAAACCTCAAGAGGCTGAAGATGGACAGACGGAGGAGAATGGTGCTGGAGGGGATCAAATTAAAACTTCGTTGGCTGATGCTGGAGAGCAGAGGGTGACGCGTGCCGCTTTAAAACGAGCAAAACAAATAAAAGAACAAGATCAGCAGAAGTTTATGGAACTTTCAAAGCGTACTTACAGCCAAGCAGTGGGAGGAGCGTGGCCCAAAGGAGGTAGAGGGGCTATTAAAGATGTGCTCCAACAGCTTTGGGATGATATGCATGGCGACTAAATTTCTAACCTGGAATGTTAATGGACTAAATTCACCACAGAAGAGAAAGAAAGTTTTTCAATATTTAAAACAATTCAAGATTGATGTTATATGCCTGCAAGAAACGCATATTAGGGTCATGGACCAAAAGTATTTATCGAACTCAAGGTTGGGCACGCAATTTGTTGCCTCTGCAATGAATAAGAAAAACGGAGTGGTTGTTTATGTTAAAAGTGCTTTAACAGCGGACTTAATTGAAGCAGATAAGCATGGAAGATACGTTATGATAGATTTGTTGCTAGAAGGCAAAAAAACGCTTTTAGTTGGACTGTATGCTCCTAATCAACAACAAGCTGACTTTTTTAGTTTACTTCATACAAAGCTTACTCAGTTGGATTACAAATCGTTTATTTTTATGGGGGATTGGAATGGCGTTTTGGATGTACAGATGGATAAGGCTGGTTTTTTTAAGCGTGTTCCGTGTCATGCCAGATTGCCTAAATCTTTTTTTGAAATGAAGGATGATTTGGAACTGCGAGACATTTGGCGTGACACACACCCGCATGAAAAGGATTATACTTTTTTTTCTGATAGACATCAATCTTTTTCCAGGATTGACTTCATTTTGTTGACTAATGATTTTTTTCTAGGATTAAGAAGGTAAAGATCTGTGCAAGAGCTATTTCTGACCATAGTCCAGTATGGTTAGAGATCAATAAGGACAATAGAGATAGGCGCTCGTGGCGCGTAAATGAGAACTTGTTTAGAAATCAGAAAAATGTGGAAGAATATAAACAGCGGATGAAGGATTTTTTTTAAATTAATATGAATAAGGATACTTCTATGGACATGGTTTGGGATGCTAGCAAGGCCTATATGAGAGGGGTGTTGATATATATGAATAATAAACACAGACGTACTTTGGAAGCTAGAAGGAAAGAATTGGAGAATGAAATCAAGGAAAAAGAGAAGGCCTTGATTTTGAATCCATTGGATGTGAAGACTAAGCTATTAAGAGGACAATTTGACAAACTAATGGCGGACCAGGTGGCAACCAATTTGCAGTTCGCCAGGCATAATACTTTTTGCAATGCTAATAAGCCAGGTAGATGGCTAGCTTACAGACTAAGGAAAAAGCAAAGGGCTTCTAATATAGACAAAATTGAGCATAAGGGAAAGGTTGTGTTTCAACAGGATCTTATTAAGGAAGCCTTTGTGGATTTTTATTCTAAATTATATGCTAAGGAGAAGATTAATGAAAAAGACATTGATGTATATTTGGAGAATGCTAGCATCCCGGTTCTTACGCAAGCACAAAAAGAAGAGATTAATCAATTGATTACAGAAGAAGAAATTCTTACAGCAATTAAGGAGTTGAAGGTGGATAAAGCGCCAGGTACGGATGGTCTGACTGCGGCTTACTACAAAAATTTACAATTAGAGTTGATAAAACCGTTAAAGGAATTGTTCCAGATAATTCAGACAGGGGGAAAGGTGCCTCCGTCTTGGAGAACTGCTTTTATTTCTTTGATTCCGAAGGAAGACCAAGATGTTACTCAAGTAAAAAACTATAGACCGATATCACTTTTAAATACAGATTATAAGATATTTGCTAAGGTGTTGGCTAATAGATTGATGAGGGTTCTGCAACAGGTGATTCATGGGGACCAAACTGGGTTTATTAGTGGTAGGCAAATGAAAAATAACGTGAGGCATATAGTTGATGTGTTGGAATTTTTGGAAAGGAACAACCAGATCCCTGCGGCGCTAATTTTTTTAGATGCTGAAAAAGCTTTTGATCAATTGAATTGGCAATTTTTGATGAAAGTTTTAGATAAAATGAATTTTGGGGATAAATTTCTGCAACCAATTAGGGCATTATATCAAAAACAAACTGCCCGAATAATAGCTAATAATAGCTTGACAGAAGCATGTAATATTGAGAAGGGTACAAGGCAAGGGTGCCCGTTATCGCCTTTGTTATTTGTGTTAACATTGGAGATATTATTGGTAAAAATACGGAACTCGGAAAGAATTAAGGGTATACAAATTAGAGATCAGGATTATAGATTGAGAGCGTTCGCAGACGATCTGGTTGTTACAGTGACCCAGCCGGAGAACTCTGTTGTGGACCTGATGGAGATAATAATGCAATATGGGAAGGTTTCTGGATTTAAAGTTAATGTACAAAAAACTAAAATTTTGGCTAAAAACATGACAGCATCGCAAAAGGCCCTTTTAGAAGGGTTAACTGGATTTGAGATTGTTAAAAGGGTCAAATACTTGGGGGTGCTTCTGTCGCCCTCTAATACAAAATTATATAAAAATAACTATGAAAAATTATGGGGAAAAATTCAAAAAGAAATGGAGAGTTGGGAAAAATTGCAATTGTCTTTGTTGGGGCGAATCGCAGCAGTGAAAATGAATATCCTGCCTAAATTTTTATTCTTATTTCAAATGATACCGGTTCTTAAGAAAGATTCTAATCTGGAGGAATGGCAGCGAGGTATCAACAAATTTGTTTGGGCAGGGAAAAGGCCACGAGTTAAACTTAAGATTATGCAGGATACTCGTGAAAGAGGTGGTCTTAAAATGACTAATCTTAAATTATATTATAAAGCTGCTGCGTTAGCAGGTATAAGTGATTGGATTAATTTGACACAAGAGAGATTATTAAATCTTGAGGGCCACGACTTGTTGTTTGGCTGGCATGCATATTTGTTGTATGATAAGAAGGCAGATAATGTGTTTAGAGTGCATATTTTAAGACAGGCATTGCTGAGAGTTTGGAAGAAGTATAGACATAAGTTAGACTGTAAGATACCTTTGTGGGCAATTCCAAAACACGCAATAGAAAATATAAATGTTGGTTTTAAACATGATGTGACTACGTATAAGGAGATTTTAAGCTTGGAAAAAAATGTTTGGTGTCTGAAGCCATACAGCCTCTTGCGAGATGAGAAGATTGTTCAAACTTGGTTTCAATATATTCAGCTACGGGCCAGGTGGAAAGAAGACCAGAAAATTGGTTTTACAATGACTGATGAAAATCTGATAAAGCAAATTAGAAATCAGGGTCCAGCACATATTAAACGGATATATCTTGCATTGATAGAGATTGACTCAGAAACAGAACTTGTTAAGGATTGTATGATAAAATGGGCCCAAAACATCCAAGAAGTTATTACAATGGACACGTGGGAAAAGATTTGGGTGAGGAACGTAAAATTTACACAAGCTCAAAATTTAAGGGAGAACTTTTATAAAATGTTTTACAGATGGCATCTAGATCCTAAAAAGCTTGCAAGTATGTACCCGAATTATCAGCCAAAATGCTGGAGGTGTGGTGATGAAGATGCAACATATTTTCACATATGGTGGACTTGCAAAAAGGTTAAGGCCTTTTGGATAAAAATCTGGTGGAATATGCAGAAGATTTTCAAGCAAAGGATAAAGTTTTGTCCGCAACTTTTTTTGTTGGGAATAATTACAGATGCTACGGTTGTGGACACTAAGTTGATGTTGAATTTAATTACGGCAGCAAGACTTTTAATAGGTCAGTATTGGAAGAAGGAGGAACTGCCGACTATAGAAGAATGGACTTTAAAGGTTTCTGACCTGGCAGAGATGGCAAAGATTTCGGCTTATTTGAAAGATCACTCGCAAGAACGTTATATTATGGAATAGAGAAAATGGATTGAGTATATCCAGAACAAATACAGGACTAAAAAGTTTCATGTAGCATTTGAATAAGTCTTCCTTTCTTTTTTTCTTTTTTCCTTTTTTTTCTATATATATTTAATATTAATAGTGTTTGTATTATCCTACATAAGCCAGAGAGTGATAGATTTTAGAGCTTATGGTTGTTAGCATATGGATGTTTATGATTGTTTTTTTTTGTTTTTATACCTTGTACTTAGCTCTGGGAAGTGGGGGGGGAGGGGGAGAGGGCTAGGGAGGGAGGGAGAGGGGAGGGAGAGGGGGGACTGTTAAAGATAAAATGTATGTTAAAACTTTTCAATAAAAAAAAAGGAACTTATAATTGTGAAGAAGAAATTTAACACTACTCCATACATGGCATGAGATCAGCATTAGATTTATTATACTTAAAAAAATCTCTCTAATGGAACTTTAAAAATTAATCACTTCCTGTGATCTCCAAGAATGGCCCTTCCTATCAAATATGGTAAATTTGGTTTCATCATTGTTTGGTCAAAAGCAAAGAATCTAATTCTGTCAGATCTTCAGTGACTGAGCTCAAATTTTCCAATATTTGTATTTCCATCTAATACTGCACTTTTCAACCATTTAGTTTCAACCGATTAGAAAAAGATATGAATAATGGAAGTAAATACTACATTCTTCTGTATAACATCTGGATTTATGAAGCACTTCATATATTTCGTTATAAGTCTCTCTTCTATGAAAAAACAGTAACTTCAATAAGCTGCAAAACAAGTGTCACCACATGCATGACTGCAAGTAGAAAATGAGTGCTAAAAATAAATACTGGGCATTTATTTCAAATGCTCTATCTTATTTAAGTCTATCTTAAAAAGCTTAAAAAGTGTTTCCTCTTTACAACCAAATGGTCCAGAATAGTTTGATTTAAAAGAAATGTGGATCCTGGCTCCTGCAAGAGAGAGAGGGTGAGAAATTCAGTTGATGTAAGAATGCTAGTTTAAAGGGAAAAGTGGTATAAATATAGTATAGAATTCTTCCAATCAGGTAAATTTATTAGGCTGTTACAATGAACAAAACAAAGTCAGGAGATCTGTGATTTAATTTCAGTCACAGGAATCCTGCTCATTTCTCAAAATGTATAAAATGAAATGCTGCAGTTTTGAAGTATTAATTTGTAGTTGTTAATTTTAGTTAAAAGACATATTATTCTACTAAAAGGCTGAAATAAAAAGATTTACCTAAAAATGAAGATACAATTAAGAAGTAATAAAAAATATGCAATTAAATCCAGTCAGGAAAAATCTGCCAATAAGATAACAAGCCTAACAGAACACATATTTGATTATTCACATAACCACTGCAGCTAGGATTGTGTTTGCACAAAACTGGAAGGCACTGAAAGCTCCTCCAGAAGAAGAGGTGATCAGGAAAATAATGGAATGTGAGGAAATGAATAGATTAACAATGATAATTAAGGATAAGACAGAGTCAGAGTATTATGAAATTTGGGGAAAATTTTATGAGTGGGTGAAAAAGAGAATATGCTTAAAAGACAGCTAACACTAATTTAGATGGAAGAAAAATGAGGAGATAAGGATATTATCACACCTAATATAGACATTGAAAATCTAAGGAGAGGAGCTGCTCGGACATCACCCCTGAACTGTATAGGAAAAGGAATGGGAGGGAAGAAAGGAGAGGAGAGAGGGAAGAGAGTAGAGGAGGGGGAAGGAAGTAGGAAGGTTGGAGGGAAAGAAGAGAAGTGGGGAGAAACGGGAGGGGAGTGGTGAGGGAAAGAGGAGAGGAGAGGAAGAAGAGGGAAGTAGGAAAGAAAGGAGAAAGGGAAAAGAAAGTAGAGAAGAGGGAAGAAAGAGAAGGAGTGTGGATACAGTAAAAGGGGAAATGGACGAGCAGCACCCAAACTTACGTGTATATATTTATGTATGGCGATATATTTGTTGACTTGTTTGTGGAAGAAATGGGAAAATAAAATATTATATATATATGTATGTATGTATGTATATGTATATATACAAAAAAATTTACACAAATATGAGCTGCCACTGCTGTGGCTACTGCCTGTAGATGGCCTTGGGCTAGGCTGAAACAGGAAATAAGATTTGTCCCGTGTCTGGGACCAAGCAAGTGTATTCTGAATGCTTAACAAACATTTAACATACATATATATATATATATATATATATATATATATATATATATATATATATATAAATCTAAAAAAAAGATAACAAACACGCCTAATCATCCTCTAAAACATGGCTTTTCAACCAGTGGTACGGGTACCACCTGTGGTACATTGGCACCCGAAAGGTGGTACGCAACCATCCTAGAAAAGTGGTAATTGGGGAGGGGAATGAGCTGAACCGGTGGCAGCACCGCACAAGCCTGAACGAGAGATGGCTGGAGCTGCAGGGCTGTCAGGGCTGAGCAAAAGTGCCAGGATCAGTGCCAAGCTCCAGCTGGAGCTTGGCGCTGATCCTAGCGCTTCTGCTGAGCCTGGAAGAAGCGCTGATCATCTGGAATGTTGCCGCATTTCCAGGGTCTTATGATTTACATTCAGATGCTTGGCAACTGATTCATATTTATGATGGTCACAGTGTCCCAGGGCCATGTGAAGTGACCAAAACCTGCTGCAACCACCCAGCAGAGGGGGGAAATAAAAACCAAACACCCCCCCCCACTGCCAATGCTCAACAGAAATGCTCACAATGAAAACCTCCGACAGGAGGAAGAGCGCCGCTAGGCGGGCAGGCATCTTGCTCGTCTGTGGCTTGGGGGTCACTGTGCCATTGTAACTTCAAACAGTCACTAAGCAAACTGTTGTAAGTCAAGAACTACCTGTACTTCATCACTTTTTTCCTCTTTTTTGGTCACGTTTTTGACACCTTGCTAGGCGACTGGTAGTACTCGGATGTTGCCATATCCTAAAAGTGGTACAATGGGTGAAAAGGTTGAAAAGCCCTGCTCTAAAATCTTTACAGAATTAAAAATAACTGTGATAACTGTAAAATGTTTTGTTTATTTTATTTATTTTAACCAAAGAATATTGAAATCCAATTTTATCATGTTTTCCCTAGTAATTAGGCTACTGTGTAGTAGTGGACAAACTTTATTTGGAGCATATCTGAGTTATTTTTCCTTCCCTTCCCTCTCAAAAATTCAGTTTTAGTTAATAATAAATATGTTAGAAAAGTGAAAAAAGATATGATACTGATATTTCTGAGGTTACCTAAAATGAATTGGCCGAGGAGTAATAATAATCATTCACAAATGTCAATGAAGTGAATCAAATCAAATAAATTCTTCCTTTTAAAAGCATAACCCTCCTGACATATAAGAATTCCCTGAAGTCAAATTTAGATTTGCCAAGAAGGTTGATTTTTTTAGGATTATTTAATCCTGTACATAGGACATAGCCAAGTAAGAGAAGACAAAAAAAGAAAGTAGAACTGTCTACTGGAATATTAGAATCCTTTTTTGCCAAACTTGTCCAACATTTGCTTTTCCATGATGGACAACCAAATGTAAATGGAAAGCGATAAGCAAGACATATATGACAGAATAGGATAAATCTTACTTCCTTTCCCTTAAGCCAGTACTCAGAGCCATACTGCTTCCAATACTGTAGGTAATATACAACCACTAACACTGCATATTAATAACTTTTCTCTGTCAGAAATTTGTGAACTAGTTATGTACTAGTTCAGGGGTAGGCAACCTTGGCTCTTTTATGACTCATGGACTTCAACTCCCAGCATTCCTGAGCCAGCTATGCTGGGAATTGAAGTCCATGAGTCATAAAAGAGCCAAGGTTGCCTACCCCTGTACTAGTTGAAATGGTATGTGGGAATTATCTTGGGAGGCCAGGGGAAGAGATGCTGCCCAGTGAATGAACAAGTAAGAAAAGACATAGTCCACAGAGAAAGAAACTCAGAAAGGGGAACTTCCCTAGCTTCTTGGGTTGTAAAAGAGATGTGGGAGATTTTTGCTATCAAACCTGCAAGATTCTGTCAATACTTTACAATAAAATAGAATGGGCTCATCTGTTCGTGTGTCCTGTTTTGTCTACCTGAGAAGGCTGTCACCAGTTGATAGGAAACCGTTTTTAAAGTCAGCCTATGTCCATCACTATTTCGTGTAATAACAAATTACACAATTTAACCATGACCTAATTACTTTCATTTGTCCTGAAACACACTACTCAGCTTCAATAGACCATTCTAGTTACTATACTAGGAGAGATGGGGGGAAAATTTGGCTTATCCATGTTCTTAGAATGAATATTACCTACACCTTTGTCATGTTCCCACTACAACCTTTTTTTAAAAAATTAACTGTTAAAACCATCCTAATCTTGCTACACAGGGAAGTTTCCTTAAAACAATTCTACATCTTATTCCAGATAAACATTGCATTGATGTACATAAGGAAAATCATTATTACTTAAAATGCAGTTTTCTACAATTATCACCTATCATATGACCAATACCGCATTTGTCAAATTTGAATCCTTGATATTATTCAGTAGACATGGCTGTCACATATCTCAAAGTCCTCTACTTGCATAAAGTCAGTGGTATTCTCACGTTTTCTCTGCATATGAAAAGGTAAAGATGTCCTTGAATCAAACTTGATTCCTGGTGGTTACATGGACACAGGCATGAATTTATCTGGACAACTATGCAGAAGTGGTTTGCCCTTATTCCATGATGTGTTTTGACCTTTCAATCTAGCATAACTTCTTGGTATTCCTTGGCACTCTTTCAAATGCTAACCAGAGCCCAGACAAGTTCAGCTAGGTTTTGCCATCTACTGAAATGTGGAAAGGCAGCTTTGCCAACATCTGAATTAGCCTTCTCTTAAGAAAAGGGCAAAAAAGAACAGTTTTGATTAATCTGTAAAACTTTCTGGATTATTTCATTCATGATACAAAATTGCCAGACTTTAATTTTTACTTTTAAAAAACTTTAAATATTACATCACATAACTGTTACATAAATTTGATGTCATTTAATAAAGGCATGTTTAAAAATAAAATAGACTCTTCCCATCCCAAGTTAGGCCATTGAATCAAAGAATGCTTGAAGGAAAACCAGAAGTAGCTCTGTAAGTTAAAAAGAGCAACAGGCTCAATTATGGTACTGAAAAGAAATTCCTCGGCTTAATGTGAATTCAGGAGTGCTTTATTCTCTAACCCTAAGAGCACAGCTTAACTCTAAACAACTATTCTTTATTGGAATCTAATTGTTAAATCATGTGGTCTAAGGGAGGGAGGGAGGGAGGGAGGGAGGGAGGGAGGGAAGGAAGGAAGGAAGGAAGGAAGGAAGGAAGGAAGGAAGGAAGGAAGGAAGGAAGGAAGGAAGATCATCTCCTGTATTAAGGAACTTATTTGTGTGGGAAAAACAGAGGTAGTGGGAAGAAAGATACAAGTCCTTCAGCATTAGTATTAAAATAAGAAGCCATTACTTAATTTCAGACTTCCACTGTGTAATACAAAAATCATTCAACTTCCTATTCTTCACAATGCCCCCTAAAAGTCAACCTAAGAATATTCATCATTAGATTTGGAAATTATAAATCAATTAGTGATGATAATAAATTATTATCGTTCACTTTTACTTTATACTTCCAAGGGGTACCTTGATTATACAGCAAGGAGCTTAAGAGTTTTATATCACATTAGCCAGCACTAAAACATTTCCTTTGAAACCTGGCCATGAAGTTGCATTCATCTGATTTAATAATGCATCCATTTTTGGCAAATGCTTATACAAACTAAAGCAGATTCCCGAGTTTCAGACTTTCTCTAACAAAAAGTGCTGAACATTCCATGATGTACTCCATTTGCTAAAAAGAAACAAAAGTTGGTGAGAAAGTCCAGCACATTACATGCTATTTACCCTGTGAATTGGATTGTTCAAATCACAAACAAGAAGCCTTTGTACATTGTCTATTATCCTTTCAGCCCAAGACTCCAATATTATTCTGTGCTTACCTTACCAATCTAGCTGCCTTTGTTAATCCTGAATGATGCCAATTTCAGACAAGCTCTTGTATGTCTTATATGATTCAATTTGCTAGCTCAGGGATTCTCTCAGTCATTGACCCAATTAGATAGAGAAAGAGTGGGAACAGCCCTTGCCGTTTCAAGAATAGAAGAAAATTCTGCAAGGTAATAATTGAATTGCCAGCATTCTCATAGAGACACTGGTCAGCACAGGGCTCACCTGCCAAGTATCTTTTGTTTTGTTTTTACTGCAAGAACATCTAAAAGGAATACTGCAGTAAAAGGAAATGCAAAAAAAATGGCTTTGAAAGATTTCACACTTTAGACATGCATGATTGAGGTACATCATCCCCTGCAATAAAATTGGTCCATCCCAAATGCACATTCCACTGACAATATAAGCACACTATACTGCTTTCATCAGACGAGCCAATGGAAATATGTGAACCTTCCACTGAAAGCTATAGGGTATGTGACAAAAGAATCTTGCCACTTTTTAAACTCTAACAAACGTAAACAATCATGATATTAGAATGCAGATTTGGACTTGGATCCCGTTTATGCATCAATCAGTGTCTTCGTGAATGTAATGTTACTTACATCCTTTGAAAAGTTTAGAATTGTTTCCAAAGGGTCTCTCATAGAAACTGTTAAGGGTCCATGATGTTGTTGAATCAACTCTTTCCAGAGCAATAAATTATAGAACTATGTAAAAATGAAGTATGATATATAATTTACAAGTCACATGTTTTACTTCAGTGAAACAGTGATTTATCCAACAAGAAACTAAATCTCCACATCTTAACTAGCAGAAGTGTACTAGACTATGTCTTGTAGCTGAGAAGAAACAGCTATCATTACAAATTGCAGGCCTCACCGAGGGGAACACTTCATGCCACTATGCTGCAGCCACCATTCCAAAAACAGTTGCCTGCATAGTATCTGCTTCAATGCCTCTGATGTAACAAGATTCCACTGCAAGAGCAATTCAAAGCATATATAAACACTCATTATGTCAAGAGTCCGAAGGACAAATATTTCTTCCGTTGGTCGCCAACACACAGTATTATATTTTCAGGAGATATCCATCCTTAATCCATTTTATGGCATCACTCAGCTATCAAATTGATGATGCAAAGCTTATCTTTATTACAATACTTCAGTACAGTGCAGGCTGGATGACATTTCTAAGGCCATTTCTCCACTAACAACTTCACAGCATCCTCCAGCCCTCACTGGTATAAAGCCTGTTCCTCATTGCTATTGTGCCACAACAGGGGTTGGATGACTCTAAAGGTACTGAAAGTCATGGAAATGACTGAAGTAGTTTCAGTTATGGACCTGGCATCCATCAACTGGGAAGGCTTTTTTGTCTGTCCTACTCCACCCCTTTAGGAAGAATCCCTGCAAGCCTGCAAGTATTCAAAGGCTGAGACGGCAGCCACACCTCACAGCCTGGCACGCCAGACTTCAAGGGAACTGCCAGCCACTCAAATCTAAAGAGGAATGTTCTGCTCTGCCTTTCCTAAGAAACCAAGAGGACCCGAAGGCTGCAAAGACCATCCTGCTTCCCCACCTCCCTTTTAATTTACCTGTCTCTCTCTGCCCTCTGATTCTTTGCATCCTTCCTTTTATCTCCGGGGAGAAGAAGATCAGAGCTGAGAAAAAAGACCACCCTAACCCTACCACTATGTGGTTGATTGTGTGTGGGTGTGGGTTTGGGGGGGGTCAGGTGTCTGGCGAGATTTAGTTTGACAGGAGAGTTTGTTTTGACTTTGCACCTCCGCCATTTTTATCGAGGTCCCCGACACACACATCCTCGGACCCCAACGAATTCCCGTTGTCGCAGCCAAAATGGAGTTTGCCTGTCACTCCCACGCAGACCTGGCCCCTGCCCTGCCGAAATCTAATGGGAGCGTCAGGATCCAGGGATGCTTGCCGTCCCTTTTAGCAAAGGGAGAAACGCTCGGCTTGTGAAACCGACGCCGATGCCGAATCCCGAAGTGGTCAACTAGTTCGCTCTGGCTCCGGCGACCGCAAGCTTCAAATCCAAAAGCGAGAAAGTAACCCGGCCGCTCCGCCAGGCTTTCTGAGAGCCGGATCCCGAAGTCCCTCCTGGAGAGGGCAGGCTGGGCAAGCCAGCTTCAATACCCAAGTCCAGGGGAGCGGCTGAAGGTCCGCGAGGAGCCCCAACGCTCGCCGGGGGACCAAGGTGCAAACTTTACTAGCTCCGAGTCGGCGCGTCTGCCTCTCGCGGCGCTTCCCTGCCCACCCACCCAGCCCCGACTCCAGCCCCACCGCGCACCCAGCCCTTTACCTTTGGCGCGCCTTCACAGCCGCTCCGCCGGCGCGTCCTTGCGGCGGGACACGCCGCTCCCCATTTTCTTCTCCCCAGCGCGCTGCGTGCCGGGCGGTCGGTCGGTCGGTCGGTCCGGATTCGTCTGCCGTGGCTGAGACTCAGCAGCGCGAGCACGTGCCCAGGCCCTTTCGGCTCTGGCGCCAGGAAACGGCTGGCATCGCCTCGCTTCGTCCCTCTGGCGGGGCTGCCTGGCTCTGCCACTCCGCCGCTCGGCACACGCGCGCAGCTTTTGGGAGGAGGCGCCGCACGGCGCGGCAGCAGGCTGCCTGTGCGCTGCTCGCCGCCAAGCTGAGCTTCAGGCTCCTCTGGGGGCTGCCGGGGAAGGAGAGAAGAGAGCGCAAGGAAGGGCTGCAGCGACCCCCGGAGTCCGAGGAAAGGACTGCGTCTCGGTTTTGGCCCGCTTGTTCGCGCTACCTATTGTCGACCTGTTTTGGCTGTCAAGAGATCCAAACGCAAGTTAGAACGTGATCTTCTCCAGGAACTCTGGGAACCGGCTGCTTTTCTATCTGACGTTAGAGGTATTTCCGCGGAATTCTTTGTCTGACTTACTACGGCAGATAGTACTCGTGTGCTTTCCCTCGCCCAGGTACGCGGCAGACACAAATTCAAGGGAAGAACGCCTGCAGAGATAAGGGAAGCGTCCCCCTCGTTGAATTTATCTGCCCTCAGCCATTTAAGCCCATAAGAAATTTGTAACGAGAGGCGTTTCCTCCCCTAAATACAAGGAAAGGGACTGATTTCTTCCTTAAATGATCCCTAACTATGGCACAGCTGATGGGAAAACCACATTTGAATTCCCAGGGTAGCTTAATGCCAGTGTTTAGCATTAAATGTATTGCCGGCAATAATACCAGAATTATGTGCCCATTTTTATCAATGTGGGGGAAAGACTGAATTTCAAAGGGAAATTGAAGGAAAAATTCAATTTCCTTCATCTCTTCCCTTCCTCCCCCTTCCCCTAAGCCAAAAGCTACATTTCCCCCATGTTCAATTTTCCTACAGACATTATGCCACAGTGGCTAAGACCAAAATCCCAAGTAAATTATGCCCGAAATAGAATGTGGACATAACCAACGCCATATATGCATATGAGTTTTGTTCATACAAACTTCTAAGCCAAGATATTTTAAATGTTTCTTTTGCTGAGCAAGCTACAATGGCCTGCATTGCAGACATTACTAGAGCTGAATGAAGCATACAGAGAAATGTTTTGCAAAGTACACTGCCGTGAGCAGAAAATTCTTATCGAAGTATTGAGGCCATCTTAACAAACAGAAGGCTTGGCTGTTTAACAGGCTTTCACATGTTTGTCATGTATGTTTTCCCATGACACACAAGATTACCACTAGGACTGCTAGTAGTTATGCCTACATGTGCAAACCTGGGAAGACTCTTGAAAAAAAAACATAGTAGGCTTTTTGAAGAATGTAAATTTAAGGAGGACCGCTTTGCAAAAGGCATGGACCCCTTCTCATGCTTTGCAAAGCCATACTCTAAAACTCAGGGAGTTCATATTCATGCTGAATCAGAACAAACGATATTAGTGAATAAAGTCATTCAGAAACATATCCATACAACTATTCCCTTCATACTCAGAAATTCATAAATAAAACACTTTGAAAATCCACACATTCATGACACAAAGTCAGGTCACTTTACTTTTGCCTTTTCTCTCATATTTTTTCTTATCTTTCTTTGTTTAGATTGTTTCTGTGTCCTTGGTGATTAATGCCAATGCACTAACTAGTATACACAGGATCAACTCTCTCAGATCCATTTTGGACCTTGGGAAACTCCAGGAAGACCAAATTCAATCCAAAATGGACTTGCCCTGTCTGATCATGTCAGGGGTTTTTTTTCTACAGGCAAGATTAGCAGTTTACCTGATTATGTAGTGTATTTAGGAGACATAGGTAAACTCCAAGTCAGAGAGGACTCTAAAGAGTTTGGCTGTGTCTTAAGAATTACTGCAGAATAGCTAGGATTCAGGGAGCTGTATATAGCCACAAGCTTTTAGTGGCATTACTACAGGTCTAATACAGAGCTGCATTTGTAACTTCTTAAGAAAGAGTAAAGATTACCTGTTTGAATTTAGAATTCTGTTTCTGTACCAACCTCTTCTTGGTTGGTGTTTTTTTTTAATACCTTAGGCTTCCAATTTATAAGCAGCAGCATCACCATTTTCAACAGATAAGTAGTATCTACAAAATTTGCTTTGGAGTCCTTTCTTAAACCTAAGTTTGAACACCATCTCTGTAATGCAGCCTGCAACATATCTGATTAAGTCTTCCCCATCAGGTGTTTTGAAAAAAAAGCTATTTTCTCTGATAAAATTAGCTATCTGGGGAGCCTTAAAAAACACTGCCCCCTAGAGGAGAGATCCCCAACCTATTGCTAAGCACATTGATTTGTGCTTTAGATTGTAAACCGCCCTGAGTCTTTGGAATAGGGCGGGATATAAATGGGATTAAAAAAAAAAACCTTTTGGGCACCAGGGACCGGTTCCATTGAGGGAGGTTTTTTCGTGGACCAGAGGGATGCATGGTTTTGTGTGATGCCTGCATCTCGTGGATGGGGCTTTCCTTGTTTGTGTGGCCCGGTTGCTGGCATGCCACAGAACAGGGGTTGGGGACCCCTGCCCTAGAGTTAGACACAACCGGAGAGAGAAAACTTTTACCTTTACCTTTAAAAGGTCTGGATATCTTCAAATAATTTTCCTTTTCTACAGCATAATTTTTCTATTAGATGGCTTTGAATAATTTTACGTGTCCTTAAATCTACGACTTTCCAATCCCTCACTTCATTCTTATCCTCCACAGAATCCCATTGTCATGCTGATCATGGGCAAATTAGGCAGTGGTTCTTATTTCTTCACCCTACCTTCACCCTTTTCAAAAGCCAGCTTAAAATAACAAGCCAGGTTTCAAAGACTGTACATTTTAAGCCCTCTTTCTACCCAGGCAAGTCCTTCTGCTTACAAAACCTGTGGTGTTTTTTTATAGCAGGTCAACAGATGGGCCGTGGGAATATAAGGGTGGGAGGAACCCACTAACTCTTGTTCTTTTTCTGCAGAGGGGGATTGTCTGTGCCGACACATATATTATCCTTGTTCACTTCCCTGAAGCCTTTTTCAAAGGGTTTCTTTCTCCCAAAGGCTATCTGAAGAGGCATGTGATCCAAGTTACTCAGATAGCAGAGAAGTAACCTGCAGATGGAAGGCAAGGAATTTTATATTGGGACAAATGAAGATTAAATTTCACTGAACAAAACTTAGGTTAAAAAATTAGGAGTCACTGATAGTAATTTTCAAATTCAAATGTTCATTTGATGATGGAACTGTCAGGTTGTAATGGGAAACATTTGTGTGGAAAAGTTTGATACCATCATGGCAGATACTATTCTTGTACTTTTTGCCATTCTTTCTCTTCTTTCTAATAGAAATGCTATTCTTTCACCCAGAATGGTAGTCATCTTCTATGCCTTTTGTTCATTCCGTCTCTTAGTGCAATGCTAGTCATTCTTTTTTACAACTCTTCTATTTTATGGAAAAAATTATTTTCATGTTATGAAAAAAGTGTGAAATGCTCAAGGAAATAATTTAGGATGCTGATTGCTAAATTTTATCTTTCATACCTACATTTAATCTTTCATTTCACCTGCAGCCTCTCATGAGATGTTGATGTTTTGAAATAACTTATTTTAGAAATGGTGTGACCCTTTCCCCCTTGTAACTGATGAATAGAAAATGGAAAACGCTCTTAACCAGCTGATTATGTAAAAAGAGTATGGTTTACCAAAAAGAAAAAGAAATTTGGAATTGAGAATTGGAGCACTTATATTATAAAATCAACAGTTTCAAGTTTATTAAAAATATATTTCTTCCTTAAGGCTTCACTTAATGAAATTGTCAACTGTCAACTTAGAACTTGTTAGTTATCAACATAAAGAGAAAAATGCACAATATAATTCTTGTGGTCAAAATTCAATTTAAAAATTGAGCTGTCGTGATTTGTATAAAGATTATTGCTGTTATTTAAGTATTGTCAATAAGTAGACAAATGTTCATTGTTTCCTTTCCTTTCCTCTCCTTTGTCTTTTACCCCAAAAGTTTTTGTATTTCACATGGGTTTTTTAGCTTATATTGCTTACTTTTATTTACAAACATCTGCCTGCCTGCCTGCTTATCTATCTATCTGTCCATCCGTCTGTCCATCCGTCTGACTATCTATCTATCTATCTATCTATCTATCTATCTATCTATCTATCTATCTATCTATCTATCTATCTATCATGTTTCTTGCCTATCTCCCTTAAAGGTGATATAGGATATATAGGCTGGCTTTAATTGATTGAATTGTATTAATATATTTTGTTTATTTTTTCTCTATTCTGTTTTGTACTTTTGAGAAAATTATTGAATTTTCACTTCCCTAATAATCCGAATCTACTTACTTTTTACATTTCAGTTAAATTCCTAGGGAAGAAATGATGCAGGAATTCCTCCACTCAGATCCAGAAGAATGGGCTTCCAAAGAAACACTAGAGAATGAGAGATGTGGATATTTAAAATTAACAATATCAGAACCATTACACACAAAAAATGGAATTCACAGGAGTCAGAAAAGCTGAATCACAGGAAAAGAAAACTTTTGGAAAATTAGATAGCAGATTCAGGATAGTATTGCCACCATCTGCTTAGCCTCTCCCTTGTGTCAACACTGCCAGTTTCTTTGTAGATTTCATCTCCTTCAGCCCAATTTGTTGCAACTGCTCTTCCACTAATTCCAGATGGGTATTTGCAGAGGGAGAGGGACGAAGGGAGCAGGGAGTGAGAAAGCTAAGTATCAGCCTTGTGAGGTAGACCTGACAGGAAACATGACCAGAAAAGTTTCCCCCACTACCTTCGTATCCCAAAATACTAGGGGAGGGTCTCTCCTGAGCCTGTTGCCCCACACACATTCCTGCTTTAGGCTAAGGTGTCTTTTATCTGACATTTTCCTTGGCTGTGTCTTTTCGCCCTGTCTCTCAAGATCATTCTCACATAACATTACATTGAGATGTCCGCTGTGGTTTTTTTAACAGCAGCCATCATTTTGCATATTTTTTATCCCTTCTCCCCACATACTTCTCCAAATCATCTTTATCCTACCATTTCTTAACCTTTGCAGTATATTCTGGTATCTCTAATCCATGATGATGTTCTTATTTTAGTTCCTGTTTCCTTATTGCTTTTCTCCTGCCCCCCCCCCGGCCAACATCCCTGGGCCCAACTTCAGTTTTGATGTCAGATCTTCATATGTGATTTACCCTTCTTCTCTCAAACATAGAATCGCTGGATATAATTTCTCTGGCTCATCTCCCAAATTTTCACTCTATTCTCTGTTTCCATCTTTGGTGTTAAGAATAAGGAAAGTAAACTTAACAGAGATATGCAAGGTTTGTTGCCAAGGCAACAAGAGGCAAAACATACTTTAAGTACATACATACAGCCAGTTAAGATTCAGAAGTGGCTCAGAGAGACGACTCCCTAATTCACTGAATTAGAATTCATAGAAGGTGGTACAGAATAATCACATTTTCAAGTTTATGTTATTATAGCCAATCTCAATAAAAGTAATTTTAACTTTCTGCAGTTTATTTCTGAGTGTGGTCTGCCTAATGGATATAGCAGCAGCAGCAGCAGCATTTATCCATGCTGTACTACTGTACTACAGGCATCTGAGGTGAATTAGGCTTTGAGATTGTAACTACTCAGAATCATCCAATCATCTCCATAATTAAATAATTTTAATTTAATTTAATAACATTTATATACCGCCCTTCTCCCTGAGGACTCAGGGCGGTTCACAGGAGTTCAACCTGTGACTCCCTGGTCCCAATTCAATATCTTAAGCCATTATCTCATATTGATTCTTTCATGATCATCTTTAACTAGTTTCAGGAATAAGGATTCTAGATAGATACCCATCCCAGGGGGCATCAAAATATTTAACTTATTGAGAATAGCTCTACCATTCCCTATACAGTACACATAGTTTGTAGTTACCCTATACACATGGAGATCCTGGTGAGGTTGCTATATAATGAATGTTCAATGCCTGTATATAAAAATACAGTGTTTATATTGAATTAAGCCACTGATTGCTCTTTCCCTTGATCAACTTTTCCCTGCTCTTAAGGCAGTGTTCCTTCTCAGTGCCAATATAGGAGATCCTTTAGCTTAACATCCCAGGGTTAACCGTAAAGCCTTCTTTATATTTCAATATATATGGCTGCATTTCAATATATATGAATCCTCTAATGCAGGATTCTGAGTATCTAATAGTAGTTAAAATACAACAAGAACAATACAAGACATAATTGGTAAATAAGGCAAAAAACAAAAACAAGCCACAGACAAACCAGCATAACTATTGCATGGGCTGTATCATAAACCCAGATCCTCAAGATTAGTGACACAAGTATGTCTTTCAGGCCTTGTGAAAGGCCATCAGACTCTTTATTTATGTCATGCACTTCACTATTTAGTTACATCCATGTTGTTAGGCCATAGTTTCCAGAAAAATACTGTTGAGGATCTGTAAATGATGGGAATAATTAATATAATTGCAATATTGGCATATTTTTTCATTGTTATTTCAACAGTTATAGTGATACACTAAAAGATTACAGAGCCTCTATAAGAAGACTCTTAAATTTTACAAAACAGAACTACTTGAATGGAGAAAAACAATACTTTAAAAAAAGGAAGGAAACCATCCAACTCTAATGAACTCTTAAAGAGTTTGAAGCTATGTAATAATGATAATAATGATGATGGAAGGGACATTGGAGGTTATCTAGTCCAACCCCCTGTTCAGGCAGGAAACCCTATAGCATTTCAGACAAATGGCTGTCCAGTCTCTTCTTAAAAACTTCCAGTGTTGAAGCATTCACAACTTCTGGAGGCAGGTTGTTCCACTGATTAATTGTTCTGACTGTCAGGAAATTTATCCTTAGTTCTAGGTTGCTTCGCTCTTTGATTAGTTAGCTTAGCTGAGCAGCCTAATACCAGAGGAAGTTGTTGAAGTCAAAGGCCAATTAAACCAACAATCTGTTTAAAAAAAAAACCCTGCAAATGAGATAATTCAAGATGCATTGGAGTCGTTCAGGTTTGAAGCAGCATCCTCTGAGCAGAACTGCAGCAGCAGGGAGAGGTATAAGATGAAGATCTGTGATTATAATCCAATTGCCCCATAAACAGAATTGCAATAAATCCTGCCTTTTCCAGTTGCAGGGGACAGACAAACCTTTGAACTCCTTAAGTGCTCTTCTTTCTCCTAATGAATTATCCAGGCAGCATTGAGCTATATTTGCTGAGCTGTAATGTACTATGCAAAATATAAATGAATATATTGCTCATTACACACTGAAGTTAGGTAATTCACCTAATGCACTGCACTGTGGAGGCTGTTTCAAAGTGTTCTCTGATGTTTCAATGATCTAAAGGTTTTATTTATTTATGCATTTGTTTAAAGGCTACTAAAGGACTGATCTTTATTTTACCCCACAAAATGATTCTGTAGCTAGAGAGTACATTTTTCTTCCAAAAGTAACTTTCTATAAGCAAACTATTTTTTTCTCTGAAGCTTTGGCACTACACTGCACTGTAAAAGAAATCTTTTGAAAACCAGTGTCCTTAAACATTCCTTATTCCATGATTTGACTGACTTGCAGGTTGGTATAAACTACATTTAAAGCAAACATTAGAAGCCACTCATGATAGTTACATATCTAATGAAAGAATGTGCCTGTTATCAGTTGCCAGGTAAAATTTAATCTGGAGTAAATTATCCTTAGCCTAATTTTAGAATGTTGGAAGGAATTTTATTCATGTAGATCAAGATGTACTACTTCAGAATTTTCATACATAACAACAAAATGAGGCCAGTACCTAGTGGAAATATCCACTGATGCTTTCTTTTAGCTTTTCCCAACCTAGGGCGCTTGACAGGATAGTTAGCATTGGGATCTTGCATTGGGATCAGGAGATCCAGGCAGTTCAAATCGGTATAATGTTTTATTGCACGTTTAAGCTCTCTACAAGAAACTGAACTACTAATGGTCAAAGGAAATTGGCGATAAGGTAGAAGGAATTCTAGGTGGGCTGGATTTAAATCTCTTGTGGGACTCATGTCTGATGACCCCTTAGCCTGGTCGCCTCCTACATATCCCAGCATAACTTTATAGGAACCTAGTCTCTTTCAGCCTTGTATATTTGGCAGCCATAAAGATACCGTCATTCTTCAGATTTCTTTTACCCAAAATGAATTAGTTTCAGGAACATTGTCCTAGAACATTTTCACTACTCAGGGAAGTGGCGAATATGCACAGAACTTTCCCAGAAACAAGTATTAAGATAGCATTTGGGAACCATTGGAATACAGGAATTATTTAAGTATTAATATAAATACATACATAAATACATATTTGACCTTTGCCATTTCAATTGCAACAACTCTAAGAGTCTTACGGTCTCCTAAAATGAATACAAAATGTCAATGTGCCACTGTACAATAAATCAACATATAAATCATAAAGGTAAAGTAAAGGTAAAGGTTCCCCCGCACATGCGTGCTAGTCGTTTCCAACTCTAGGGGCCGGTGCTCATCTCCGTTTCAAAGCCGAAGAGCCAGCGCTTGTCCAAGGACAATTCTGTGGTCATGTGGCCGGCATGACTAGACGCCAAAGGCGCACGGAATGCTGTTACCTTCCCACCGTAGTGGTCCCTATTTGTCTACTTGCATTTTTACGCGCTTTCAAACTGCTAGGTTGGCAGAAGTCAGGACGAGTAACAAGCGCTCACTCTGTTACGCAGCACTCAGGATTCGACCCGCCAAACTGCTGACCATCTGATCGACAAGCTCAGCGTCCTAACCCACTGAGCCACCACGTCCCATACATAAATCATAATACACCCATATTATACAAAACAGACTTTTCTCATCCCCAGGACAGACATACAAATTGAGAATCAACTATTTCTTTCCCCCAATAAACTGACGGAATGGCTTCAAGTTGCTAATACTTGTGATAATCCCTTGTCTTCCAGAAATCACCTATTGATAGGTGTCTTCTGAATACAATGCCTTGGAATAATTCACTTGGAATAACATATGCATTTGCTGGGAATATTTGAGGAAAGTTGTAGAGGCAAGTCTAACTTGGCAAAAATATTTTTCCATCATATGTTCATTTTAGTGACATGTGAAAGGGTTGTCTCCAAATATAATGATATCCTAAGAAAGAAATCTTACATGCTGAAGATAAATATGGTTCAGTCCGAATATAGAAACTTTATCTTGTCAAGAACCATACTTATGTCAGGATGCACAGATTTTTTTTTAAAAAATGACACTTACTGAACCAACAATCCCTATGGCATTTTCACTAGCAAGTTTCTTAAGTATGAACCAGCTGGCATGTATGTTGAATAGATTTATAACTGACTTGGGCCACATAAGAAATAGTTATTTTACTTAGGAAAAAGAAATTAAATGCACAGGTACAAAATGGGAGATTCCTGGCTTGGTAACTACACGGAAAGAAGATCTCGAAGCTATAGTTGATCACAAGATGTGATTCAGCAATGATTTGAATTGTGATTCAGCAGTGTGACATGGGTGTTTAAAAGACAGGTACAAATTTAGGTTGCAAGTTTCCAAATCACAGAAAACCGTAAGCTCTTTACTGGCACTGATCTGAGTCTGCAAAAGAGTAAGAATAGAGAAAAAAAGAGGATGATGCATATATCTCTGCCTGCTGCTTTCTAATCTCTGCCTGCTGCATTCAGGTGGGAAACCCAAAGAGAAGATGTATTGATCCTGGCTTAACACAACAAGATCCAACAACCAACTAAAATAACCTTCTTTATGTTCAGGCAAAGAGTTATAGCTCCACTTCAGACCTCCTGCCTGAACATTAGATGGAGGCAGAGAAGTTTTGTGCATGTGTCCATCTTCTCTCCCCACTTTGAACTCTGCATGCATTCAGGAAAATATGTAAAGAGAATTATAGTTCCAGAATATTTTACATTAGTAATATCATACTTCAGTACATGTCTATCTGGAGCATTGCATTTTAAGAAAAAAATTAAGATAGAAACTGCAATGAATGCAAACAATAAGACACAATGAAAGAACTAGTAACCAAGATTTAGGAAATAAGATAAGGGAACTGGGTATGTTTAAAATCAAAAAGAGATTACTGAAGAGGAAAAGGATAGCAGATTACAAGTATCTGATTTCATAAGAAAAAGGTCAGCATCTATTTATTATTCCAGAATACAGAACATAGAAACACAGGTAGATTCTGGTTAAAGGTTACAAAAAATCTTCTCAACAGTAAGAAAAGCTTGAAATTAAATACCAATAGGGCACATTGGATGTGTTCAAATAAAAGTAAAGTCATCTTTGCTGAGGATGCCTTAAGTTGGATTCCATATTATTGTGTATGTATTTTCCAAGAGTCACCTTGCAGTGAGATGGCAAACAAATTAGATAGATGAAAGATAGATAGATAGATAGATAGATAGATAGATAGATAGATAGATAGATAGATGATAGATAGATAGATAGATAGATAGATAGATAGATAGATAGATAGATAGAGCGAGTGAGCAGTGCCTATTAAAATGTGGTTGAACTTGAAAAGTTAATATTGGTTCTGGTTGACTGCTAGAAGTGTTAAGGCAATAAGCTAGACTAAAAACATATCATAAGAAGGCAATTGCAAACCACTGTCATTTCTTTACTAAAAAAAACCTGCCTGGATATACCTGTGAAATCACCTAAAGTTAAGTTTGACTCAAACATAGATTAAATGCCCCTTTCCAGCTTTATGATGGCTTTATCTCTGGTCCTGCAGGGAATGCCTTCAGGTAAGAGAAGGCAGGATCATCACCTAGCATCAAAAAACATTCAGGACAAAACATGGTGTCATTGTGCATGAAGACCTTCAGATGAAGAACAGCAAATAAAGTGTCTTTTCTTTTCACTACGGTGTTCATGTATTTCTAACACAAACATTAATATCTGCATCCAAGAATCAAAATGTCAGATTCAGCAAATCTCACCAAACTATTATATTATATTTTGGAATAGTGCTTTCAAAAAAGCTATGAGAATGAGAAATATGTCAAGCTAGCAGTGGTGCCAGCCCCCCACCCACTTGAAATCTTTCATATAGTTTTGAAGGATTATTTTTTTCTTTTTCCTGAATGGCAAGTGCTCCTTGATTAAAGGTTTGAGCAAATGTCAGAATAAATAAATAATGATAAAAATCTCTCGCAGTCTTCTCTGCATGACCCTAGGATGTAAATCAATTAACAAATTATACCAGGCAGTGGCAGAAAGCAAAGTTCTGTGCCTGATATTAACTTGGTATATTTGAGTTTATATTTCCAAAATGCTGCTCTTGTTACCAAAGTTACAGAAAACTTGACCAGCAAGAATGGATAATGGGAGAAAAGCAACTTTTAAATATACAAAATGTAGAATATATCCAATGATTGTCTTCTTATCATTGACCCTCAAGATATTTTTCACTATGAGAAACATTATAGTGAATGTATGGAAGCAAAAATAATAAAGTCTTATGGTGGGGACTAATCAGAAAAGAAAAGTAATATGGAACTCACCAGAGAGTTCATATTATATAGTACCTGTGACATAGACCTGTCTTTAAGAGTGGCATTTCTGCATTCTCTCTTTCCTCACTCCTTATAATACATGGTGGCAATGTCATTGTTGTTATTTATTGTCCTAAATCTTAGTTTTATCATCATTAATCATTAGTTGATATTTAGAACAATAAATAGCAAAACCATGCAAAAATTGACAATAAATTTATTTATTTCTTTTCACTGCACCTCTGTATGCTCAGGGAATTGCAGATCCTGCATCTTTTATTTTGCAGTCCTTAGAGTATGGGTTTTAGATTAAATAAGATGCAAAAACTTATTTATGCTAAGGGAATGTTTATTTATTTATTTTATTAAACTTATATACTGCCCTTCTCCCGTAGGACTCAGGGCGGTTCACAAGGTTTTTTAAAACAATGCAACAAGTTACAAAAATTAAAAACAATTAAAATAATTACACTGACCTTGAAATAAAAACCCAATTACAATTAAAAATACAATTAAAACCCCAATTAATACTCTCAGTCTAGGCCAGAAAGCTCGAAGAGCCAGGTCTTCAGGTCCCGGCGGAATGAGCGAAGGTCAGGGGCAGTCCTAAGCTCTACGGGCAGCTGGTTCCAAAGGGCCGGCGCACCCACAAAGAAGGCCCTCCCCCTGGGTATTGCCCGCCGGCAATCTTTTACCGGTGGTACCCTGAGGAGACCCTCCCTGTGGGAGCGCACAGGACGAAGGGAGCTTGATGCCGAAATGTTAAACTTCTATCAGTAATAAATAACAGACTGATGGCAAACAGCTCCAGTGGATATGTGGAACTAAAGGGGTGTTGATTTTCAGTCAGTAATAGACAACTAATGGTGAAGAGCTTGTGTGTAAGTATGTTGCTTTTCAGGTTGTACTATTAATAATTAGAGAGAAAGAGAAAGGAAAAAAACAGGTCCTCAAAAGGAAGGCCATTCTTCTTTTACTAAGTTTCTCATCCCTTCAGCAAGTGGCTGGAGTCACACATTTTGGAAGTCATAATGAGATTTGCCAGTTTCTATACTATGCAAATCTAATATATGGTTTGTGATTTAATATAGTGAACAAATCTTGGTTTATTCAATAGCCAAATGTGGCCTAGGACAATGTGTGAAAAGGAAAAAGACTGAGTTCAGTTGTCTGTTGTTTAGCACTTTCTTTAGAGAACTGGTAGGGAACTGAATGAGAGCATTGTGGTTGTTAATTATTATGGACCAAAACCAAATAGTTATGTTGTATACCAAACGCACATACGTAAGTCCTCCTTTGATGCTGTACGTTGTTGCTTGTGGCTTTATAATGTCAGAGGCATCACTCTTTGGCAGTTCCACCTCCATCTGCAACTACTCCTTTTTATTTATGTGTAGGCTGTAAATAAGGGAAAGTAAGAATCTGCATTCTCAGTTCCTCTTAAATGGTTATTTAACCATGAATAGAGAATGTGAGTCCCTTTGAGAATGCTTGGATACATTTATCCTCAGCCAAGATGCATGAAAATGAGCCGGGCGTCTTGAATAAAAATGAATTCCCCCAAACAACAGTGTGCCAATACAGAAAGACAATGGTGCTAACATGGGTTGCAGGAGATCTGCATGGAATCCATTTCTGTACTAAAGAAGTTGCATTTCAAACATGGATTGAAGCCATTGGACTGAAACAGAAATCTCTGTTGAAATCAAGAAGCCAAAGGGAATCACAAGCACTGCCATCTGTGGGAATATTTTGCAGTAGAAGAACTGGCATGAGGTTATTTCCAAAGTTGGAATATTTGTGTGCATTTTAAACCATATATTTAGTCATTGCAAAATATAGGCTTTAAAACACAAAGTGGTATCCCAAATTTTCAGTCTTCGTCCTAAATATTCCTGTCTTTTACCCACCACAAATATCCTTACACCAATTCTTTTGAAAACACTCTTAAATGTTATTAATTTTTTTCTTCAATAATTTATTTATTTTTATTTATTTATTTTATTATATTTGTATACCACCCTTCTCCCGAAGGACTCAGGGCGGTGAACAGGGCACATATAAAAATACAGAGTACAAAAATTAGAAAAGAATTAAATAGGAGGCCGAGCTAAAACAATAGAATAATATAAAAATCCACAATAAAAACCCCAACACATCCCCCATCAGGCCAGGCCGGCTTGTTCAAATAGATAGGTCTTCAGACCGCATCGGAAGGAGCGAAGGTCAGGTGCCATCCGGAGCTCAACCGGCAGCTGATTCCATAAATCCGGGGCGCCCACAGAGAAGGCCCTACCCCTGGGGGCCACCAGATGACATTCTCTGACCGGTGGCACCCTGAGGAGGCCCTCTCTGTGGGAACGCACAGGGCGGAGGGAAGTTGACGCCGGCAGCAGGTGATCCCCGAGGTACTCCGTAAAGTGAATTCATCATTTACTAACTTCTGCCAATATCAAATCTTTTGTGCCGCCCTCCTTTATTCTATGTTAGCCCAGATCCTCCAGATAAAATATTTGCTCCTTTATAGCTTTGCTTCCTCTCACGCTCAAATGCTGCCTTGCTCCTCCTTTCTGTATTGTGTCATAAGGAGTATAGCATGGCAATGCAGTGCCGCTTCACTTTAGGACTATCTGCTACACAGGGATAGCACTCACATAACCAGGTTTCTAATTTCTCCATTTTATTGTAAGGCTAGTATAATATGTGAATTGAGCTATTGAATTGTTTTACTGGGCTCCGACAGACAGACCTTTGACCAATAAAAGGACATTCAATGAAATGAACAAATAAAGTGTGTCTGTCTATCTGTGTATGAATTAGTGACTGTCTCTCTGTCAGTCTCTCTGTTTGTCTTACAAGGCTCTGCAGTGCCTCTTGACTTAGGGACAAGGAGGGCTAAATGGGTTTTTCATCTCTATTGTCACTACTTCATATGCAATATGTCCGAGAGATAATGGGAGATTAGACATGACAGGAGGCAAGTGCTTTTTTTGCGTGCTTGAAATAATTAAAAATAGCCATTCTTTTTGCAATGACATTGGGCATCTATGTTGCTGTGAATTATATGTTTGAAAAGCCAAGTGGTCTGCAATAGACTGCAGTCTGATTCCCCAAACCTACAACACTTCTTTGATGCCAGGTTTGCCTCCTTCCAGGTCCAACTACCAGTCATATTGCAGAATGTAACCTACCGATTCCCTAATTAATTAGTTCCCATTAAGAACAGCCGTTCCAGTTCACAAACTGGCATGGCCCCATTCACTCAGCAGGTTTTTACGGCTGTCTTCTTTCCAAACCTACAGGAGAAGGTCTCAAGACAGATTGGCTGTTAGTGATTGATTATTTCACACAAACAAAATGGTTATGTATGAGGTTTTGGGTGGGGAGGGAGAGATGCTAAACTAGGAGAGAAACAGAGCTTGCATAAAGGCAAAGAAGTTGTCCTGTGCATACAAACACACATAGACCTTTTCACTATAAACATGAATTCTCAACAGTAAACAGGCAAGCAAAAAAACAAAAACCAATTCTCTAACTGCTGAGAAATTACAGGGCTGGTTTTTTTTACTCCTATCGCTGTAAGGAAAGGAATGATCCCTTCCAAAGAAATATAAAATAGATTGCTGTGTTTCTGCTATAAAGATTTGAGGAAATGCTTTTGGCCACTGAAGATGCTCATTTAGGAGCAATTTGGCATGACCACTGCTGGATGTTGCCAGCAGATGGCAGACTACAGCAATTCAAAGTTTGCATTCTTTCAGAGATTTACACAGCAGTGGTCAAGAGTAAGTAAAACCATAATGGTTGGAACCAAGATTTTACTCCCTTCCTCTCTTCCTCTCCTTCTGTCTCTCACCCACTTTACAAAAGGGGTTGATACAAGACCAGGACAACATTTTTATCAGAAATCTAAATAGATTCCTTCCAAAAGGCTTCAGATTGTGCCAAAAGTCAACCCAAGTATGACAGGCCCTTAGAAGTAGCACAATGTTTAGATTTGCACATACTGTAAGTCAGCAAAGGGGCTACAGGAAACTAAAGCTTTTTAAAAAGGTCTTTTTCAGATATAAAGTTTCCATAAAATACCAAGTACCTGAAACTTATATATATGCTTTGATTTCAAATGGTTGGTGTGAACAAAAATTGGCAATACTCTTAGAAAGTTGCTATTTTTTATTTCATCTGTTATTCTGTATTTCAAATCTTCTGGCTCATAGAAAATGAATACTACTTTTTCTTTTCCTGATTCTGCCAAAACACATGTGTGTATGTGTGTATATGCCTATAACAACTATAACTATAACTAATAGCTATAACTGTAACAACTGTTACTATAACAACTATAACTACACACACACAGTTTTGCATTCATACAGAATTCAAACAAAGGTTATCACTAACCAGCAGCACTGTTTGCTTTACATAAAGTTAATGCACCAAGCAAAATAAAACAAAATTAATTTGCTTGGCCTTATCATTGGGCTCAGTAGTATGAACAGAAAATTCAATTAGTACAGCACAGTAGGAATGTTGGTTATCTCGAATGAGGGAAAAAAAGATTGTGTTCTCATCTTTCTCTCCATCTCTTTTTTTTAATTAGCCTAAATTTAAGGAATATATTGTGCAGAGATGAAGCATGAAATAGAAAAGATAACTACAATCTATTTGTGAGCTTGCCACATGGAGAAAGTAGCAGAAAGCAGCCATCTGTTCTCATTCTGCATACAAGCATAGATTTTATTCAAGATAGGATGCCTCTGAATATAACACCATGCTCCTGTTTCAAAAAGGAATGGACCAAAAAAAAATCTAATCACTCTCTATTACCAAACTGTTTAGCAAAACAATCCTCCCTTAAACAATGGATGAGTATAGTGAGTATTCTTAAAGACAAGAGTTTGAAGAAAAGTTCTTTTTTGGAGCCTAAAATTCTCAAATTCAGATGTCCTTCTCTTAAATTTCATTTTAAGAAGGTCTATGTTACAACCGAAGGGACGTGGTGGCTCAGTGGGTTAGGACGCTGAACTTGTCGATCGGAAGGTCAGCAGTTTGGCGGGTCGAATCCCGAGTGCCGCGTAGCAGAGTGAGCGCCTGTTACTCGTCCCAGCTTCTGCCCACCTAGCAGTTCGAAAGCACGTAAAAATGCAAGTAGAAAAATAGGGACCACTACGGTGGGAAGGTAACAGCGTTCCGTGCGCCTTTGGCGTCTAGTCATGCCGGCCACATGACCACGGAGACGTCCTCGGACAAGCGCTGGCTCTTCGGCTATGAAACGGAGATGAGCACCGGCCCCTAGAGTCGGAAACGACTAGCACGCATGTGCGGGGGAACCTTTACCTTTACCTTTATGTTACAACAAGTTATAGCTACGTGAAACATCTGTCACTGCCTAGAAAACCATATCTGTTCATGACATCTAACTGGTATCTTTTAAGAGCAGATTAAATCATCCTTGACAAAATAAACAAAACAGATGATTCTTTGTTGTTTGGTAGAGGTGATTTGTTAATATTGTCCCTTGCTTCTTTCCAGTGGTTGCAACTTCTTAGTATTTCATTATGGCACTCTATGAACATACAATACCCCCAAATTATCTGTGCCTCCTCCTACTAACATTTTGACCCTGCTGTATTACAGAAAGAGTAAATGGAATGCCACAGAGTTTGTAATTTATCAGCAGAGTTAACAGTGAGCCCTAATTTAGATGCCATGAAAAACTCAGTCTTTGTGCTAAGTACGTTATTATATATAGTCATTAGTATGAATTAAGGATGCTTAAAGACGCTTGCTCCTTGGAGGAAGGCTGTGACAAACCTAGACAGCTTATTAAAAACAGAGACATCACCTTGCTGACAAAGGTCTGTATAGTCAAAGCTATGGTTTCCCAGTGGTAATGTATAGCTGTGAGACTTGAGCCATAAGGAAGGCTGATCACCTAAGAATTGATGCTTTTGAATTGTGGTTCTGGTGAATTAAGGAATCTGCTTCTCAATGTAGTTAATTACTTGGGACTGGTGTTAGGTCAGTGATACCATCTACTGAATATGACTATAAAATTCATTAATATCTAGTACAGTATTCCTCAATCTTGGCAGCTTAAAGATATGTGGACTTCAACTCCCAAAATACCCTAGTCAGTTTCCTTCTTAGTTTTTTTTAAATTGTCTCTTTTGAATAGTGTGTAAATGTGGTTTACTTCTATGAGCCTAGTGGCTGATTTGTCTGAATGCCAAGCTTCCAGGAATTTCCTAGAATTCTTGAATTTAGTTTGGTCTAGGA
The DNA here is from genome assembly GCF_947247035.1 of Vipera ursinii. Classification (NCBI taxonomy): domain Eukaryota; kingdom Metazoa; phylum Chordata; class Lepidosauria; order Squamata; family Viperidae; genus Vipera; species Vipera ursinii. Next base: position 38,546,511 of record NC_139516.1, read on the forward strand.
TGCTCAGAGTTTCCAGTTGAAAGTATGAGTTTGTCCGTGTGTTGTGAGACTAGGTTTTCATTGTGTATTCTGACTTCTAGTTGGTGTTCATGGATATGCTCTACTAGTCTTCTGTTGTGATTCAGCAGCAGCCTGTGGTTTCGGCAGCTGAGTCGGACAATTCTGAAGAGGAGGAGGAGGGGTTTGGAGAGCCTTCTGTGTCAGAGGAAGCTTCTGAGGCACCACAGAGCTCTCAGCCAGGCCCCTCCCATCTTGTTCCTCCTCAGACCCAGTTGTGTGAGCCAGAAAGATTGGAAGCAGATGATCCACAGCTGGCTCTGTTCAGGGACGCTCGAAGCAGGAGGCAGACAAGCAGAAGTGAACAAAGAAAAGCAATGAGGCACCTCAGGAGAAGGCAAAGAGAAGCCACGCCTTGAGACTGCTGTTTAAAAGGGGAATGTGTGGGAGGTGCTGGTTGCTGAAGGAACCATTTGAAGAGCTTCTGATATAGTCTCAGTCTGTATTTGTTTAACTCTGTTTTGAACTGTTTCATTTAGTTTTTGCAAATAAATTTGGTTGGCTTAATTCCAGCCTATTGAATATAAAAAAGGGGTTGTTCCTGACATTCCAACAGTGCCGGTCGTAGGCTGGAACAGAACATCTTCTGTCTGTCCAATAAAGTGGCTGTTACAGTTCTTACACTACAGTATATGTTATATGTTAAAGTTGTGTGCATATCCATTTTGTTGGAAGTTACCAAATATACTTGTCAGACAACTATATACAGCAGACATGTCAAACTCACGACGTCATGTGACGTTGTGCAACGTATCAGAGCTTTTTTCCCATTGCCGGCAATGGGGTGGGCACAGTTTTGTCATGATGCATCCGGCCCGTGGGCTGGCAGTTTGACACCCCTGATATACAGTGTACTTGTCTCAACTTTGGCAACTTGAAGATGTGTCAACTTCAATTTGCAGAATTCACAGGGAAATCTGGGAGTTGAAGTCCACACATCTTAAAGTTGCCAAAGTTGAGAAATCCTGTTATAGATGACTCCTGTTTTTACTTCTTAGGTTACTGGGACTTTTGGTTTACTTAAATGTTTTGGAGGACCTTAGTTGGTTTGTGTATGATGGTGATATTATGTGGTTAAATAGCATGTAGTTATTTCTGAGATGTTTTTGATGTATGGTAGTGTTATCCTTTTCACAGCACCACCATACATGTTAGATGTTGTGTAGGCAGTCTATTTCCATTGTCTGGTGTTCTGGGTTGCTGTAGTGCATTTGTACTTGTTTGATTAGTGTATGCAGTATCTTTCAACAAAATGGATACCCACACAACTTTATCAAAAAGTGATAAACTCAACCCACTACCCCACAACTAACACAAGCTGTGAAAAGGATTGAGAAATCAATGAGCATCCCTGGATCAGCTAAACCGCCCACCAAATCCTTAAGGAAAATCACATTAATCACCTGTATCCCAGAAGAGAAGAGTGACACAAGTGAGTTGGAAGGCAATCAGGTATGATATGTCTACAGTAACAAATTGATGCTAATATCTTTCACTAACATATTATGTTGCAATCACCCCAAGACAAAAACCAGATCTACTGTGTGGCTGCCCATATGAGTCAGGCCACTGATGGCTTCGGACAGGCGGCCCATACTTGTCTTGGAGACCTCAAACCCCTGAGCTGCCTAAGATTAAAAGTCACTAGACAGGAGATTAAAATCCCAAGCACCAATAGCTTCGGGGCCTCCATTACTGGTCCAATGACAGAATCCATCAGGTCAGGCAGGCAGGATGCTGGAGGATGGTATACTAGTAGCAATTTTCCAGAATGGATGTTTCTGATATTTATTAAACCATTCTCCACCTCTACTATACTTCAAAGTTAGCCGCTTCGGAGTTCATAAGTTTTCAGCATCCCATGGCACAAGATATAGACTTCCTCTTTCCTTTACAAAGAAGAAATTTTTAAAAAGGAACATACACCTTCCTCTTGATTGTTGCAAATGGGGATGTAAATGCAAGGGGAAAACCTGAAATTTGCAGAGAAATCTCAGGAGCCTTTCTTTCACATTAAAACCAGTTCAGCAAAACTTGTGAAATATGTGAAGAAACTTTGCACCATGGTGTCAGTCTTGCAAGTGAGCTAACAAACCATGTAGGATTTCTCTCTGGGCAGAGTGAACAAAACTCAGGTTGGAATGGTGCGGGGGATGGGCATGGCAAGTAGTGTTATAGTGAGAAGAAAAAAGACCACAAACAGCAGAAAGAACAAACTGATTCAAGCATTCCATCTGCCACAAAAAAGGAGCAAAAAAATGACCTGCTTTTGACGATGGGGCAAGAACCAGTGCGTGGCAATATATTATGGTGACAAGTGATAGGTAGCAAAAGTACGACAAATTGTTCCATGATAGAGCTGAATAATTATGAAGACACAAACATCCCAACCAATTTAGTTAGACAGAATGATCAATCCAGTGTTTCTCAGACTTGGCAACTAAGACATGTGGACTTCACATGGCCAGGTTTAAGGAACACTGAATCAATCCACCTTTGCTTTGGCTAAAGCAGCCTCACTTCATCTGACAATGCACTTTCAGAGATAGGCCAAAGTTAAAACTTTCCATGCTGTGCTATCTTTACAGTACAACCTCTGCAAATGAGTAAAAGCAGGCAGTAAGGAGGCCATATAAATAGAGATCAAGACAAGGCCCAGCACTGCAGGTACTGGAATACTGATTGCTATTCAGTAAACTCAGCGCAATTTTAGCTCCTTGTTGTCTCATTAAAAAGTCTTTTGAAGCCCAGCAGCCATCCTGGTGGCTTGCTTACATTTGCACATAGGCATGTTAATTAGCAGCACTGTGGAATTCACAAGTACTTATGCAACATAACCCTGACCCTTGAGTAAGAGAAATGGTATATGAGCATTAATGTCACCATTCAATCCTAGTTTGGTCTTAAATGGAAATTAAAGCATAGAGCACGGGTGTCAAACTCGCGATGTCACGTGACATGTTGTGATGTATCACGACTTTTTTCCCTATGGTGTGGGCACGGTTTTGGTGTGACACATCCAGTCCGTGGGCCGGCAGTTTGACACCCCTGGCATAGAGTCTTACCAAGCATTGGAAATATAAATAGATGGATACTTAAGCTTCATTGAAGCAGCCAGCCCATCAGACTTCAGTTACATACAGTGTAAGACCTCTGTGACCACAGATGATGTGGTCTGCAGGCCAGGTAGATGTAATACCCTCACTTCAGATCCTTGGGGAAATCTAAGAATTGTGTGTAGGCAAGTAAACAAAGCAGGCATAATGAAGGTTTTTCTATGATTTGGAAAAATAGCTTTTTTAAAAAAATGAAAATAAACATTATATCAAACCTCTAGTGGGGCTTCCATTAGAATTCTTGCATACTTCACAATGTTAAGACCCCTTTTCACTGAATTTTGACAATAGGGATCAGAGACTGTTCCTCCTGGGGGTCGCAAAAAGAGAATTATGGGCTGCATGCTGTATTATCCACTCCTCAGCAATTGGAAAATAATATTCTCATTCAAGGTAAGAGTCAAATTAAATGATACCTATTTAATCCCCCTCCCCCTTTCATATATTTCTCTGTCCATCACCAGTAACATAAGAGCCATGTGGGAATGGAACCCCTTGCATCAAACGTATGGCTGCCAAACAAGGTCACCTGTTACTGTTTAGCTTTATTTTGTAGTGTGATAAAGATTAATTTCTCATTCTACAAAGGAGAAACACATTTATAGTGGCACTCATACCTTTGTGGGGGGCCTCAGTAGAGTGATTTTATAATGGCATTCAGAAAGGTGTTCTTCAATGTAATTTCTGTCCACTTCACAGTCCAGGTTGATATTGTTGTCACTGTTGTTGTTTCTTCTCCTTCTCCTTTTACTCTTTGCTTACTTTACTTAAGACTGTTTCCCTCCCTTCCTACAAGTCTTCAGAGAGAGAGCTAAGCCATTACTGTATATTTGCTGTTTAACTTGTTCTACAGAAATAAGCTATGGATGGATTTTCTCTGTTTGTGCACAGAGAAATTCACAAATGCAAATATTCTCAAGGCTGTTCCTCTAATAGTAGAATATTGCTTCATCTCTATCAAACAATTCCCAAATCTCAAATAGGTATGGTATTTTGAAATAAATAGCCTCTCCTTCCATTCCCTGCAGATGTCTTTGGCTGCCCAATCCTATTTCCAAATAACTGTTTCTGACAGCTGTAATCTAAACCATCCTGCCCTGTTTTGCTCTGGGACTCCAGTTCTGTCTGCAGGGGATCATCCAAGTAAATTGCAAAGCAGAGTAAAGCTAAACAATACAAATATCTGTCATCACTCAGTTGAGATATCCACCTTCGCCAAAATAGCATTCTGGTCTATAGAAGCAGAAGTGATATAAACAGCAAAATAAGTTGACTAAATGCCCCAAGGCTACACAAAGTATACTTAACTCAATGTTTTATAACATATTGGGAAGAGACCAAATGCCCATTAGTTTTTTTAATGTAGGCGTTGTTTTGCTACCATTCATCTTTTGTGCGAATTGTCACTTGAGAGTAGCAGGGCAGCAAGCTGAAAAATGCAGGTGGTAACTATCTAGTATCTCTGAATAACCACAGCAGGAAATCAACTCATCTATTTTGTAATTCAGCCTTCCTCAACCCTTAGCCCTCTGGAAATGCAAGATTTCAAGATCCATCATTTCTATTCAGCATTTGGTTTGGGAAGTTTGGAAGTTGAAGTCGAACATATCTGGAAAGCAGTAAACTGGGAAGATTGAACTGCGGACAGAGGATCTAGCTTTGATTTCAGAGTACAAATCTTTAAAGTGTGCTTCCAAAGTTTAAGGAATGGGCGGCACAGTGGTATATTAGTTTTGGAAGCCCTACATACACATGGGCCTGAATTAATATTGTATATGGGTACTTGCAAAATGACGTTATATATTTAAAATAAAAAACAAGTAGAACCTAAATTAAAATGAAAATATATCTAGAAGAAATATATTGAATACCACACCTATGTTTATTTTTTTAAGAGATGCCCTTTTCTTGCCAGTGAGAGACAATCTGGTTTTATGTTTGAAGTGCTATTTTCCTTGCTTTTTGACTTGCAAACATTGCTGTCACTTGTAAGAGAGCATTGCCACTTTCAACTGCAATTCTTGGCAACCCAGTCAATCATTCCTGACTTTCAACAAAAAGATCCACCGCTATGTGAGCATATCTACTTCTAGAAGTAATATCTTCATGCTTAAAGGTAAAGGTAAAGGTTCTCCCGCACATGTGTGCTAGTCGTTTCCAACTCTAGGGGCCGGTGCTCATCTCCGTTTCAAAGCCAAAGAGCCAGCGCTTGTCCGAAGATGTCTCCGTGGTCATGTGGCCGGACTGTAGTGGTCTCTATTTTTCTACTTGCATTTTTACGTGCTTTCGAACTGCTAGGTTGGCAGAAGCTGAGACGAGTAACAGGCGCTCACTCTATTATGCAGCATTCAGGATTTGACCCGCCAAACTGCCGACCATCTGATCGACAAGCTCAGCAGCCTAACCCACTGAGCCACCGCATCCCTTATTATTTTCATGCTTATTTATCCCTAGTTTGGTTTCCTATCCTTCAGTCGATTACCTACAACCAGCTGGAGTCCTGCAGGTGATATCAACAGAAAAGTGGTAATATCACAAGAAGAGCCCAGTGGTTTTGGTCCATGTTAATGTTTTAAAGCTGGGAATGGGAAAGGAAAAACTACTCCATTTTTCCCCTTAAAAATCTCCATATCCCACTCCAAAACTCAAAATTAGTCAAAAAAAAGTTTTTGAGGATATGACTTTGACTCTTTTGAGAAGAGGATCATTAAAAATGAAAGTGTATTTCACCTCCTACTTTTTTTAAAAAAATTACATCACCAAAACATGGCCCTGTGGTCATCAGAAGTTATGTTAGACTAAATATGATCCGTGGCCTCTTGATCTAGAATATATTCAGATTGTCTCTGGAAAACTGGTGCTAAGGATACCTACCTAGCTTAATTTATGTAAGATGTGTGCACTTCACTGCAATGAACACTTCATGTCCAGGATACTGCCAGAGAATATGCTAATTTCTATCTGAATAGTTAGAAGGCCCTTATGCTGTCTTTTTCCTCTAAAAAAATTGCAAGAAGGGACAAAAAAGCAGGTGAATTACAAATAAGATACATGATATCTGGATGTACCTTTTCCCCTATGAATAGAAAAGAACTATTTGCATGATAAAAATTATTTATGAGGGCATCCACACACAACAAATGCTTTTCTATGTGGAAAAGTTTTTCTAATAGTTAGCTTTTTAAAAAATAAGTGGCAGTCTATTTTTAAAAAATAGTACAGTTTGCATGTAGAGTAGCTGTAGGTACATGACTATTCTCTTTCTCTGTCTCAGGCACAAATATGTAGCACTGACCTACTTACAGCCTGAGAGCAGGGAGAGAAAATTACTGCATGCATACATTTATTAATATGAGCAATAAGTAGTATTAATAACACCAACAAATCATTACAGCCAGTGCTTTTTTTGTAAAAGAAAAAAGGTGCCGGAACTCACACATGTCATACAACCTGCCTTGCCTACCCTACAAGGTTCCATCCAAAAAAGGTGCCGGAACTCCGTTCTGAGCGTTCTATGAGAAAAAAAGCCCTAATTACAGCTAATAATGTCATGTGTGAACCCAGCCTCTATCAAACTTTTGTGGTGCTGAGTTCCAACAGAATACTCTGGTCTGTCTAATTCTTCAACCTAAGATTGCAGGAATGATGAACGATAGTAGGGGCTTATCTTCTTATAACACCACCATTCTCCTACTTAGATGGAGATCTTTTTTTCTTTATTCATCCTTTCATATCTTCGGGGACCATGAATCACCTTCCTTGCTAAGAATTTTTCCTCTTTAGTCACTTGCAGTGGGTGACAGAAAACTGCTAAAACAGCTATTAAATGCAGGGGAAATAGAGATCTTTAGAATGTTCTGCCACTGACCAAAATAACATGATAACTATCTAGCTATCTATAGAAAGAGAACATAAAAAAAGAAAAATTGGACATAATGGGCCTTTAACTTACTGCTCTCAGAAAGCTTGAAAGGTTTGTAAGAGATTTGGAAATAGACCTGTTAAATACCTATTTCAGGGCTTATCCAGATAATATTTTGGTAATTAGAAGCTGATAGTTCTTACTTTTTATGGATTGGTAAACACCATTTTGCATACCTTAGGGCAGACTAAATGTAGCTGGGAAGATCTGCCTACATTATCTGTGATGAATTTGAGGATCCAGAGACCCACTCTACCCAGTAGAAAAGATCAATATGAAATATTGGAAATGGGTGGATGCTGGGCTGCTCTGCTCCAAGAGAGAAATTATTAATCATCTGGGAAACATATGGGCAAAACTCTCAAATAGATATATTTCAGTTTTTTCCTGTCATTTATTATCTGATCAATTTTCCTCAGCAAAATGGATAAGCCAGTTTTTGGTGATATCCACGCACTCTTTGGAAAAAAAACTGGAGTCTAATTGACATTTTTTCAGACTAATACACCTTATTAAAAGGCTTACACTCTGATAAAGCTAACTGCAGCTTGGGGGAAGGTTTGCTTTTTAATAAAGCAGGTTAAGTTTGAAAAGGCACTAATCAGACTGCTCCTAATTTTGGCTGCTATGACTCCCCTCCTACAACATTTCAGAAAAAAAAACAATTCAAGGCACATTAATAACTGAGTCTTCTAATGCACATACCATTAATGCCCATGTCAAACACTTCAAAACTTTTTTAGCCAATAATTCACGGGTGTCAAACTCACTGTGTCACATAACGTGTCACAACATATCACAACTTTTTTTGCATTGCTGGAGCTGGGGTGGGTGCATCCTCCGTATGATGCAACCAGCCTATGGGCCAGCAGTTTGACACCCCTGAATAATTGGTTCTATTTACATCCCAAGCTTTGTAATGACATGATATTGTTTGCTTAAAATAAGGATAGTAACAATCCCACTGTGTTCATCCTTTATTATAACAGTACCAAAAATCTGCTTATTTCTATGATAAAACTTGTAAAGCTTGCCTTTAATGTAAAAATCAAAGCCACAATTTATTAGATCTAACTAGGGTCAAGTGGGACATAATATGGGAGAATTGTGATGGGATTATCACAGATCTTCTGAAATATTTTTTAAAAAAAGTAACCTGTAGAGGTTTGGATGGGGGCAATAATTTTAAAAGAAAACAGCTTTACATGTGAAATTACCTTACATTAGACTCTCTCCTCCATAATCTGCATTTAAGCAAGAAAAAAAAATATTGAAAAAGCAGTGACAGTCACACCTCTGGCCACTAGGTGGTAGCATATAGCAAGACTGGAAGTAAAAGTCTGTCTGCAGAAAAATGTTAATTGTGGTGTCTGCAGAACTGGCTGTATTTTGCACACTATGCTAGCCCACGCTAAAAAGCAATTGGTAATTTGTTACCAAGTGTGCCGTTGGAACCCAGCCATTTCTTATATTATGTAAGGCAGGCTGTCCCATTAAGGCATAATGTGCTTGACTGGTTTCGATGTAGCGTGTTATGAATACAAAAACTATATTTTATTTATTTGAATGTAAGGTTTATTGCATAATGTGCATTCCGCTACTAGGTCCTTCCAGATGAGGCATTTGTTTTGAAACTGCTCTATTTTTTTTCCCAGATAATTTTACAAGAGGGTCAGATATCCTCACCTCCCACTTGTAATTTGCTCCATTTTTCTTTCCAGGAGGAAAATATATTAAGGGTGGAGTGGCTATCTATGGTAGTAGTGGGAGTCTTCACGTGGAAGTACCTTCTGTTTTAGAGGGAAGTGGTAGCAACAAGATTGCTAACATTTGAACTTTTTACCTCAGTAGTTTAAGTGCAAGGAAATAGGATAGCTTTCATTTTGACTCTACTAGTTTGTCCAAGAACAAGGAAGTACAGTATGTACATTACGCCATTCACTTGGAGATGAGAGAAAGGACCTATTAGGAACTGTTCCAACTGTTCAACTCCTTTAGCTCCTAAAGAAAAAGTAGTCTCAGCCATATCAAATATGAGCAGACATTCTTACTGCAGCTTTTTGCCTTCTCTCTCCTCATCCCTTTCTACACTCACTTGAATCAGTAACAAAAGAAACATGCACAGGGACTTTTAGTGAGGGGAGTTTAAGTATTTGAGGAAACTATTTTAAGTAGTTGAAGAAACTTCGTGCCAGGGCTCTTTAAATGGTGTAAAAGTCTAATTAACAGAGTGATTGTGTCCCTAGCTTGCATCTATTAGAAGACCATCCCTAATAATCTCTTTTTTCTACCATGTCTGCATGATGTTGTCTCTACCATACCCGTAGCTCAGCCCCATTCAGTGGTGGGATTCGGCCAGTTTCCACCACTTCAGCAGAACTGGTAGCTAATTTTTTGTTGCCCAGGCCCAGAATGGACTTCCGGAAGCAGCATCCATACAGAGAACCGGTTGTTCACATATTTGAATCCCACCACTGCCCCCATTCCAAGAGTGTCTGAACTGTTAAGTTATCCCTAGCTGTTGGGATGTTCCCCCTGAAGCTTGCAGCAACCTGCTTGAGTGGTTTATAAAAATAATAAAGGCAAGATTAAAAAATAATAAAATTAAAAAATGTAAAATGTGACACCCTTGGCTATTCTGTCTGTGGCACAGTCAAGTTATCCACAAAGGATGGCATGCATTAGCCATTTCAGACTGGTGCACACCCTTCCTCTTTAGGTCACAGGCACTCTCTTATGCCACCATTTTTGCTGGGCAGATGTGCTAATGGCTACCTTGTACAGGAACTTCTTATCACCCACTAAACAGCTGCTTAGTGGGATGGGGGGAGACCGTGCCAGTTTTCAACATGGGTTTAGAGGTTTACCTGAGTCCGGCAAGGTTGTATATAATGTGGCCCTGCCTGTTTAACTTATATGCAGAGCACATCATGAGAAAGGCAGGGCTAGATGAATCAAAAGTAGGAATTAAGAATGCTGGGAGAAATATCAACAACCTAAGACAGGGTTAACCTAAGTACATGTTGTACTTTGACAATAAAGGTTTATTATTATGTATTATTAATTTATGAGTCATGGACTTCAACTCCCAGAATTCCTGAGCCAGCTGAAGTCCATGACTCATAAAAGAGCCAAGGTTGCCTACCCCTGACATAAGATATGCAGATGATACCACTCTAATGGCAGAAAGTGAAGAGGAACTAAAGAGCCTCTTGTTGCGAGTGAAGAAGGAGAGTTGTTGATAGTTGCGAAGTCGTGTCCGACCCATCGCAACCCCATGGACAACGTTCCTCCAGGCCTTCCTGTCCTCTACCATCTTCTGGAGTCCATTTAGGGTCACGCCTACTGCTTCAGTGACTCCATTCAGCCACCTCATTCTCTGTCTTCCCCTTCTTCTCTTGCCCTCAACCTTTCCCAGCATTAGGCTTTTCTCCAGTGAGTCCTTCCTTCTCATTAGGTGGCCAAAGTATTTGAGTTTCAGCTTCAGGATCTGGCCTTCTAAAGAGCAGTCAGGGTTGATCTCCTCTAGGACTGACCGGTTTGATCACCTTGCAGTCCAAGGAACTTGCAGGAGTCTTCTCCAGCACCATAGTTCAAAGGCTTCAATTTTTTGGTGCTCAGCCTTTCTTATGGTCCAACTTTCACAGCCATACATTGCAACTGGGAAGACCATAGCCTTGACTATATGCTCTTTTGTTGGCAGAGTCATGTCTCTGCTTTTTAGTGTGCTGTCTAGATTTGCCATGGCTTTCCTCCCCAGGAGCAAGCGTCTTTTAATTTCTTGGCAGCAGTCCCCATCTGCAGTGATCTTGGAGCCCAGGAAAATAAAATCTGTCACTACCTCCATTTCTTCCCCATCTATTTGCCAGGAATTGAGAGGGCCGGATGCCATGATCTTGGTTTTCTTAATGTTTAATTTCAACCCTACTTTTGCACTCTCCTTCTTCACTTGCAATAAGAGGCTCTTTAGTTCCTCTTCACTTTCTGCCATTAGAGCGGTATCATCTGCATATCTTAGGTTGTTGATATTTCTCCCGGCAATCTTAATTCCAACTTTTGATTCATCTAGCCCTGCCTTTCTCATGATGTGCTCTGCATATAAGTTAAACAGGCAGGGTGACAGTATACAGCCTTGCCAGACTCCTTTCCCAATTTTGAACCAATCAGTGGTTCCGTGTCCAGTTCTCACTGTTCCTTCTTGACCCACATATAGGTTTCTCAAGAGACAAATAAGATGGCCTGGTACTCCCATATCTTATGATCCACACAATCAAATGCTTTAGCATAGTCAATGAAGCAGAAGTAGATGTTTTTCTGGAACTCCCTAGCTTTCTCCATGATCCAGCGTATGTTGGCAATTTGATCTCTAGTTCCTCTGCCTCTTCAAAATCCTGCCTGTACTTCTGGTAGTTCTCGATCCACATACTGCTGGAGTCTAGCTTGTAGGATTTTAAGCATAACTTTACTAGCATGTGAAATGAGTGCAATGGTGCAATAGTTTGAAAATTCTTTGCCACTGCCTTTCTTTGGAATTGGAATGAAAACTGATCTTTTCCAATCCTGTGGCCACTGTTGAGTTTTCCAAATTTGCTGGCAAATTGAGTGTAGCACTTTTACTGCATCGTCTTTTAAGATTTTGAATAGCTTAGCTGGAATACTGTCACCTCCACTAGCTTTGTTGTTGCTCAACTTTCCTAAGACCCACTTCACTTCACATTCTAGGATGTCTGGCTCGAGGTCAGTGACCACCTCGTGGTTATCAGGGACATTAAGCTCGTTCTTGTATAGTTCTTCTGTGTAATTTTGCCACTTGTTCTTAATCTCTTCTGCCTCTGTTAGGTCCCTGCCATTTTAGTCCTTTATCATGCCCATTTTTGCATGAAACGTTCCCTTCATCCCTCCAATTTTCTTGAAGAGATCTTTGGTCCTTCCTATTCTATTGTTTTCTTTTATTTCTTTGCACTGTTGATTTAAGAAGGCATTCTTACCTCTTCTAGCTATTCTCTGGAATTCTGCATTCAATTGGGCGTATCTTTCTTTTTCTCCCTTGCCTTTCGCTTCCCTCCTTTCCTCAGCTATTTGCAAAGCTTCCTCAGACAGCCATTTTGCTTTCTTGCATTTCTTTTTCTTTGGGATGGTTTTAGTTGCTACTTCTTGTACAATGTTGCGAACCTCCATCCATAGTTCTTCAGGCACTCTGTCTATCAGATCTAATTCCTTAAATCTATTTGTCACCTCCACTGTATACTCGTCAGGGATATGATTTAGTTCATACCTGAGTGGTCTAGTGTTTTTCCCTACTTTCTTCAGTTTAAGCCTAAATTTTGCAACGAGAAGCTCATGGTCTGAGCCACAGTCAGCTCATGGTCTTGTTTTTACTGACTGTATAGAGCTTCTCCATTTTTGGCTGCAGAGCACATAGTCAATTTGATTTCTGTGTTGACCGTCTGGTGATGTCCATGTGTAGAGCCATCTCTTGGGTTGTTGGAAAAGAGTGTTTGCTATGGCCATTGTATTCTCTTGACAAAATTCTATCAGACTATGCCCTGCTTCATTTTGTACTCCAAGGCCAAACTTCCGGTTATCTTTTGGCTTCCTACTTTAGCATTCCAATCTCCCATGATGATAAGGACATCATTTTGGGGTGTTAGTTCTATAAGGTGCTGTAGGGCTTCATAGAACCGGTCAATTTCATCCTCTTCAGCACGGGTGGTTGGGGCATAGACTTGGACTACTGTGATATTGAATGGTTTGCCTTGGATTCAAACTGAGATCATTATGTCATTTTGGGGATTGTATCCCAGTATTGCTTTCCCTACTCTTTTATTGACTATGAAAGCTACTCCACTTCTTCTGAGGGATTCTTGCCCGCAGTAGTATATCTGATGGTCATCTGAATTCACCCATTCCTGTCCATTTTAGTTCACTGATTCCTAAGATGTTGATGTTCAGTCTTGTCATCTCGTTTGACCACATCCAGCTTTCCTTGATTTGTGGATCTTACATTCCAGGTTCCTATGGAGAAAAAATCTTTTCAGCATCGGACTTTCCTTTCACCAGCAGATACATCCACAGCTGAGCATCCTTTTGGCTTTGGCCCAGTCGCTTCATTCTTTCTGGTGCTACTAGTACTAGCCCTCTGCTCTTCCCCAGTAGCATATTGGACGCCTTCTGACCTGAGGGGTGTCATATCTTTTTGCCTTTTGATACTGTCCATGGGATTTTCATGGCAGATACTGGGGTGGGTTGCCATTTCCTTCTCCAGTGAATCATGTTTTATCAGAACTCTCTGCTATGACCTGTCTGTCATGGGTGACCCTGCACGGCATAGCTCAAAGCTTCATTGAATTATGCAAGCCCCTTTGCCATGACAAGGCAGTAATCCATGAAGGTGTGTGTGTGTGTACACACACACATACACATATATATGTTGTATACAATATAGCACAGTGGTGGCGAACCTATGGCACGCGTGCCAGAGGCGGCACTCGGAGCCCTCTCTGTTGGCATGTGGACCACCGCCGCCAGCAGCAGGTCCATCAGGCCACCACCGCTTCCCAGAGCAGGAGCCCCACCCAGCACAAAGGAGGCCAAGCAACCGACTAGCAAACTCGAGCAGAGGTGGTAGAGCAGAGGTCACCAACCATTGTCGATTGGTGGACTGGAAGAAAAGGGAGGGAGAAGCATTTTACATGTGTGCGTGCACGCACTGGGCTGCGAGCATCCACGCACTGCATATGGGGTAGGGCTAGTGCCTGCGTGATACTCACTAGCCCTGCCCCATTCTTGCGTGGTGCAGTGCCTTGTATCTGCACCCCATGCTGTGGCGGCAGCTGTTTTTGCGCCTTGCAGCATGGTGGCCCATTTTCGTTCCCCTGGTTTTTGCGTGCCAGAGGCAACACTCAGAGGGGCCTCCCTGCTCCGCCCCCCAAAGGCACCACAATGCTGATGCAGCCCTGGCACTTTGCGATAAATAAGTGGATTTTGGGTTGCGATTTGAGCACTCGGTCTCTAAAAGGTTCGCCATCACTGATATAGCATGTGCAAATGAGTGTTATGTGTACTCTTTTGAGAGCAATATTTCATTTTTAATGTGTGCCAGTGTCCACAGTAAAAAATGACTATCTATCTATCTATCTATCTATCTATCTATCTATCTATCTATCTATCTATCTATCTATCTACCAGCCAATAGCAAAGCAGCAATGATGTGCAACAAAGCCTCCCCAAACCAGCTTTTCTGCTATCCTTTAAAAACCTGATCCCCACCACCACCTTCCTGTGTTTCAGAGTCATTCCAGCAGGAGGAAAATGCATTTATCACCTACATCACTGTCTTTCTGACCATCTGGAATATGTAGGGCTGCTGAGGGGCGGATCTACCTCCACTGAACAAGCATTATGCAGCTGTCCCACTTTATTTGAAAATGATTCAGAATAATTTCATCCTTTGAAAACAACACAGAAGAAATATTTCTGGCTTTCTCAAAGCAGAGCACCACTCTGCTATTCATCACAGCAGCCTCTTTTTCAGGCTTCCACCTAAGCCTGAAAAAAGATGTAGCTTTTTTAAGAATCACACTAATGGTTTGACTCCCTAAAGCAGCTGCAGCAATGAACAGCACTGAAGAAAAATAGTGCCTTCAGTACTTAGAAATAATTGCTGTGGAATTATTAGAAGTGGAAAAGTTATTTTTGCCATCAAGAAGCAGATCATAGAAGGACATGAAGATATTCTGGACCTGTAAAATGTATACCAACCAGACATTTTGATACTGCAATAAAACATTTATTTGAAAGAGTTATAAGATGAAAAACTATACCAATAAAATCTAGCCTTGACTCTTCGCCACAAACCATACCTTTAAATATGCTAATTTCTAAGGACAGGACATGACCTTTAGGACATAATAGGATTTACCCACCAGCATTAGAATAGCTCACTACATTGCACAACCCCCTGGAGCATCTCAATCAGAACCCTATAAAGATCCACCTATTCTCAACTCCATTTGACCAGCTGTCCCAAAACTGCATGCTGTTGCTGGTTCTGCTAATCAATAAACAAAAACCTTCTTTCCTAAGCAGCCTTCGTGGGGTTGTTGAACCAACAAGATGGTTCCGTCCTAGGAGCTTAATGGACCCTGAGAGGTTCCAGGCAGCGCTTGGGTCCCCACCTGCCTCCTTTGCTCACAGCTCGGCCGATGCCCTAGTCCAGGGGTCAGCAACCTGAAACAGTGAAAGAGCCACTCAGAACCGGTTCCCTCACAAAAGGAAAAACTGGGAGGCGCAAAAATTGTGTGCGCATGCGCGTACATGCACACATGCGCAAAACAGGGTTTGACTGAAGAGTGGAGCCAAGGCGAGATATGCACCTACCCTGCATATTTGAATTGATTGGTTGAACTTTTTTAGTCCCACTTTTTTTTTTTTGGACTACACATAGCAGAAGACTGGGAGCCGCAGGAGACGGCTGAAAGAGCTGCATGCGGCTCCGGAGCCGCGGTTTGCAGACCTGTGCCCTAGTGGAAGCCTGGAAAAAGGCAGCCACAGAGGCACTCGACCGAGTTGTACCCATGCGGCCCCTGACCCGGTGCAGATCCCAGTGGGCTCCATGGTTTTCCGTGGAGCTCCGGGAGATGAGGCGTCGGAGACGGGGCCTAGAGAGCTGTTGGAGATCCAGCCAGTCTGAATCTGACTGATCGCGACTAAGGTCCTTTACAAGGTCTTATCTCGCAGCGATGAGGATGGCAAGGTCTAATTACTTTGCTACCCTCATCGCGTCCGCAGATAACCGCCCGGCCGCTCTGTTTAGGGTGACCCTCTCCCTCCTTAATCAGGAGGTGAGGGAGGAGCCCTTGCAGGGTCGTGCCGAGGAGTTTAGCCAACATCTGTCAGACAAAATCGCTTGGATCCGGACCGGTTTGCACTCCGACTGGGCAGAGTCTGACAATGAGGACATGGGCAGTTTTGTTGATGTTATCTGGGAGGAGTTCGATCCTGTGACTCTGGACGATGTGGACAGGATCATGGGGAAGCTGAGCTCCACCATGTGTTTATTGGACCAGTGCCCCTCCTGGCTGGTTTATGCGGCTCGGGATGGGACACGAGGCTGGCTCCAGGCAGTGATAACTGCTTCCTTGAGTGAGGGTAGTTTTCCCGCCGCCTTGAAGGAGGCGGTGGTGAGACCTCTCCTCAAGAAGCTTGCCTTGGACCCAGCTATATTAAACAACTTTTGTCTGGTCTCCAACCTTCGCTTTCTTGCGAAGGTTGTTGAGAGCGTGGTGGCGCATCAGCTCCCTTTGTTCCTGGAGGAAGCTGATTATCTGGACCCGTACCAATTGGGTTTCAGGCCCGGGCACAGCACGGAGATGGCATTGGTCACTCTAGTGAATGATCTCTGGTGGGCTCGGGACAGGGCTTGTTCCTCTGTCCTAGTCCTATTAGACCTCTCAGCAGCTTTTGATACCATCGACCATGGTATCTTGCTGCGGCGTCTCAGGGGGTTGGGAGTGGGAGGCACGGTTCTTCACTGGTTCTCCTCCTACCTTCTGGGATGTTCGCAGTTGGTGTTGGCAGGGGGTCAGAGGTCGACCTCGAGGCCTCTCGTTTGTGGAGTTCCTCAGGGGTCGGTCCTCTCGCCTCTCCTGTTCAACATCTATATGAAGCCTCTGGGTAAGATCATTCGTGGTTTTGGAGTTGGTTATCATCAGTATGCTGATGATACCCAGCTTTTCATTTCGACCCCAAACCACCCCAGTGATGCCCTTGATGTGATGTCCCGTTGCCTGGAGGCAGTCCGGGTCTGGATGGGGAGGAACAGGCTTCAGCTCAACCCTGACAAGACTGAGTGGCTGTGCGTGCCGGCATCTCAGGAAATTCAGATTATTCCACCTCTTACTATGGGGGGTGAGTTATTACCCCCCGTAGATAGGGCTCGCAACTTGGGTGTCCTCCTAGATTTACAGCTTTCCTTAGAAGATCATATAGTAACTGTGACTAGGGGGGCCTTTGCCCAGGTTCGCCTGGTGCGCCAGTTGCGGCCCTATCTGGACCGGGATGCCTTGCGTACAGTCACTCATGCGCTCGTGACCTCTCGGTTAGACTACTGCAATGCCCTCTACATGGGGCTGCCCTTGAGGACCACTCAGAGGCTTCAACTGGTGCAGAATGCAGCCGTGCGAGTTGTGTTGGGGGTCTCCTGATACTCCCATGTTACACCTCTGCTCCGTGAGCTGCATTGGCTTCCAGTTGCCCTCTGGGTGAGATTCAAGGTACTGGTGATGACCTATAAAGCCCTACATGGCATGGGTCCGGATTACCTACGGGAGCACCTGCGGCCGGCGCCAACTTCCTTTCATCCAGTGCGCTCCCACAGAGAGGGCCTCCTCAGGGTGCCACCAGTCAGAGAATGTCAACTGGTGACCCCCAGGGGGAGGGCGTTCTCTGTGGGTGCACCAGACCTTTGGAACCATTTACCGGTTGAGCTCCGGATGGCTCCTGACCTTCGCTCCTTCCGACGTGATCTAAAAACTTATTTATTCGAACAAGCCGGCCTGGTCTGATGGGTTTGGGGTTTTAATTATTGATTTTAACTAATTTATTGTATCGGGCACAATTGTTTAATTTGTTTTTAATTTTTGTATCTTGTACTTTTGGTATTTATTGCCCTGTACACCGCCCTGAGTCCTTCGGGAGAAGGGCGGTATATAAATCAAATAAATATAAATACAGTATATATCTCCAAGAATTCTTCTAAGAGTTTCTGCTGACCTTAAAAATATTACGTTAAAATGACAATAATAATCCATTGTATTTAAAGAAATCAAATTTAGTGTTCATTCTGGCTTCACACATTTTTTTGGCACATCTCAAAGGTCACGCACAAGAAATCTATATCTGTTTCCAAGCTGCAGGGCACCATTACACATTGCACGTGCTGTAATACTTGTGTCAAAGACAGGTCTCTTTAAAGCGACATTTTTTTCCCATTTGTGTCGTATAATGAGCTTCAATTTATTTCATTTGTTTTAAAATTTTCTGAATAAAAATGTAGTGGAAACTGACAATGGTAGCATTGAAACATGCTAAGATTAAGAAGAAACTTGCTATGAGAAAGCTGAACCCTTAATGGGAAATCTCAGCAGTGAAATAAAACCAAGAAAGTAAGTTCCAGCAGTTAGTTACAGTGCTACCGTACTATATGGCTGATCATATCCTCTTTGTATATTTCTGCAGTATTTCTGGCCTTTCTGCCTTCTTTTTAAGAGAGAAAACTCCACATGCTACAGTCCCATAATAATTTTGGTTGATCTTTTCTGCATCTTTTTGATGCAGAAGTGTACAAAAAGTGCACAAAACTTTTCAAGTATGCTCTCCCTATGGTATTACTATGTAGACATTTTTATTTTTAATATCTTCCCTAAAGATTCCTAGCATGGAATTCATCTGGCTGCAAAACACACCAGCAGTCTTCTCCTATTACCCTGACTAACCACCTTCCTTTGGACGTTTTGTAGATTTTCATGCCAAGAAAGGTGTCATCTCAGCTCATTCTGTTCTGGGAAAGTACAGCAAGGACATGAGCAGTGCAAAATGCTGAAGGGTCACAGCTTCCTGGGAAACAAAAAAATATGTATCATCTTCCTTGTTTGCATTGCCAATAAATTGTCTAATATGATCTATACAACCTTTGTATTCTGGATTGATTGAACAATACATCAGCCAGTGTGACTAAAGGACAATAAGACTGGTTGGCAATCTTGAAAAAGAAAATGACACTCTCATTATTATATTTCCCATCCATTTCTTATTGTGGTAAATTGTGATCATAATGAAGATATTATTATAAATAAATAAGAATACTTTTATTTATTTCAATAATTTTGAAATGAATCATCTAAATGAATAAGGTATCATAAAAACAAATATTTTGAACTGATCTTTCAGAATAAATATCCTCCTCAAGTGACTTAGGCACAAAGTAAATAAATGTATACATTTTTGGAAAACCAGTTTTTAGGTTCCATCCTCAAGGAATTTGGTGTAACAGCTCTGAGCAGGAGGGAAGGGTCCAGCCAATTAGGCTTCAGGTATGATCTACACTGGCCTGCCTGTTCCCCTTTCACAGGACCTTTTGCAGGGCATGTCACAAATGTCAAGGGACTTGCCAAGATGGTGTGATCAAAGCTCCCCGTATTTTTTTATGTGCAGTGACTTTTAGACTATACTCAATAGACACACCTGACCATTCCTGAGGTTCACCCCAGGTGGCCAATAATCTGCTGTTGGAGGAGAGGATCAGAAGTGAGAAATTCTCCATTTGAGATGGCTTCAGTAATGATTATCTCCTTCCTTCCTTCCTTCCTTCCTTCCTTCCTTCCTTCCTTCCTTCCTTCCTTCCATCCATCCATCCATCCACCCACAATGATAGAATATTGCTTCAGAGAGTGGATGGAGGTAGATGGCAGCAGGACAGTGGAGGGAAAGCAGCAAGAATTAGCCATGAAAATAAGACTATGCTCTGCCTCTGCATGGATTCTGATGCTGAAATGTTGCAGATGGGGCTGTCGGTTTTTCACCCAAGTCTTCATTGGGGGGACTTTTGCATGCCATACATCTTCCTCTTCTCCCTTTAAGACAATATAATTGGTTGAAGAAAAAATAGTTGCTATTATTCTAAGGTTTTATACATAGTCCAGGAGATTGTTTTTCATTATTGGCAGTTTGAAGATATGTGGACTCCAACTCCCAAAATTCATGCTGGCTGAGGAACTCTGGGTGTGGAAGTCTACACATTTTAAAGTTGCCACGGCTGAAAACCACTGGACTAGGAGATGCAATGTTTTACCCTTTACCTTTGGCAGAAACTGTACTTTGAAGTCTTCCAATGAAATAAGTGAACATACAAGTGTGTGTGTGTGTTCTGTAGAGTCAATGGAGTGTTTTATTTTTGTGGGTTTTTTGCATCATTTTACATTCATACATTTGTATGTCTCCCTTCCTTGCTTCAACAATTAGAAAGATTCATGTGATGGGTATCTTTCTCTACCCTCTTCCTCAGAACTAGGGCTGTGCTAAGATCTGACATCAGCACAAAGTACACACAGAGGCTTGACTTTTTCAAAGTCGCAGTAGGGAACAGCCTGATCTCTTAAACATTTGGAATTAAGGCTTCTTAATTGCCCAGGATAGAATTTTCCAAAATTGGTAGGAATTCTCATGTCAGTTAACTGAACTGCTAAGGAAATCCTCATGTTAGCTAACTGACAAGAGATAAGATAACCTTTATTGTCATTTTTTACTGTTGGGACAACAACACACATCAAAAATGAAATTTAGTTGCCCGTTCTCAAAGTGAACACATACATGACACACACCTAAACATACTATATACAACATATATACTATATACAACATATGTATAGACATACATCCCTACATATAGATGTGAATATTATATACTGTCCATCTTGAATATATAACAGAAGGAGGAAGCTTGAGAGTTCACAAGGTTTATACTGTATTGAACAAAACTATGGCTGAATCTGGATGTTCTGCTTTGGATACCACGAAGCCTCCTCTCAGAAAGTAACAAGGAAAACAGGCTGTGAAGAGGATGAGTAGTGTCCCAGACAATCTTACAGACCCTGCTCAAGCAATGCTTCTGTGCTATGTCCTGGATGGGAGGGAGGGAACTGCCAATGATCTTTTCAGCCATCCTCTCTACTCTCTGCACCGCCTTCCTGTCTGAAGTGATGCTTCCAAACCAGACTGTGTGCTGTATGACAGGATGCTCTCAATCGTCCCCCTGTAGAAAGTGGTAAGGGCAGGAGAAGGAAGATGTACTTTTCTCATGCAACACAGAAAAAGTAGGCGCTGCTGTGCCCGCTTCACCAGTGTCTTGCTGTTGAGCGACCAAGCCAGCCTACTTGTTAACTGCACACCCAGGAATTTTATGCTGGCAACCATCTCCAAGAGCCTTGGTGGAGTGGGCTAATGCCTCCTTAAGTAACACCAGCTGCCTGCAATTAGTGCAGGTTCGCATCCCACCAGGCTCAAGGTTGACTCAGCCTTCCATCCTTCCGAGGTAGGTAAAATGAGGACCCAGATTGTTGGGGGCAATTAAGCTGACTTTGTAATAATGCCGCTTGGGGTGTGTATGAAAGCCCTAATAAGCAGGCATATACATAGAATGAAGGCTACTGCTAAGCTTGTAAGCCGCCCTGAGTCTTCGGAGAAGGGCGGGATATAAATGGAATTAAATAAAAAAATAAATAAAATCTCCACAGGTGAATCATTAATGCACAGAGAAGTGTGGCTGTGCCTGCCTTTTCTGAAATCGACAATGATCTCTTTGGTTTTTCTGGTATTTAAAACTAGGCTGTTCTCCTTACACCAGTTCACCAACCCCTCAATCTCCTTGCGGTAAGCACCCTCATTGTCATCATGAATAAGGTCCACTACTGTTGTATCAACTGCAAACTTCACAATATGGTTGGTGGCAAACCTAGCACAACAGTCATGGGTCAACAGGGTGAACAGCAGCGGACTTAGGATACAGCCCTGAGGAGAACCTATGCTCAAGAAAATGGTGTTAGAAGTATTTGTTCCAACTCGCACATATTGGGGCCTGTTGGTAAAAAATTCAAGAATCCAGTTGCACAAAAGAGTGTTTAAGCCTAAAAGGCCCATTTTGTCTACTAGATGCTGGGGAACAATTGTGTTAAATGCCGAACAGAAGTCTACAAACAACAAACACACACGAGTATTTCTTTCCTCTAAGTGCTTTAAGCTCAGATGGAGAACAGAAGAAACAGCATCCTCGGTAGATCGATTTGGTCAGTAAGCAAACTGAAGCAGGTCAAATGCTAAAGAAACTATAGGAATTTGCCATTCTGAATTCTACTGTTATTCCAGCTGACCAAGGATCCTTGTTTCTCCCAAGACCCAAATGTCCTGTGAGGAAGAACAGCAGAAACAACTGCTTGGGGACTGGGCCATCTGGCCTCAGTAGAGCAGCTCCTTTTCAGAACAGCTGGACACACTCATGAATGGCCTTTTCCTCTTTCCCTTCTACATTCTACTTTCCAGGTTTGGGGTCTGAAGGCAGAGACTGTTCCATTTATAAAGCATTCTGGCAGACTTTCTGGCTGAATAACAAATTCAGTGTTATTATATTTAAAAATGTTATTCCATGTGCTTTAACGGTAATACATATATTTACCCTCATCCTCCTTCTAAGGACGATATTTTTTCCTCAAGGCATTCTATTGAAGAAATGTTAGGTTTTTTTAAAAAAAAATCAAAGCATTTATTATACAATGAAGGTTTTGATCTTGAGCTGATTGATTAGTATTAAAATTTCTATTGCATAATTGTTATATATATATATATATATATATATATATATATATATATATATATATATATATATATATATGTGTGTGTGTGTGTGTGTGTGTGTGTGTGTGTGTGTGTGTGTGTGTGTGTAGATCTAGAGTCTCGGGTTTCTTCCCGCGTTCCTTTCATCTTCAGAAAGTTGTGGCGACATTTCGACGAAATCCCATCCGTCATCATCAGGCCGGAGTTTTCCTTTTATGTAGGGCAAGATGGCTCGTCCGTTGTTCTGTTCTTCTTCTTGGATGTTTTTCTGTTTCGGAGTCCCCTGCTGAATCATATTGGTGATTTTGTTTTTAACAGAAAAACATCCAAGAAGAAGAACAGAACAACGGACGAGCCATCTTGCCCTACATAAAAGGAACAACCGACAAAATCAGTAAAGTACTACGCAAACATAACATCAAAACCGCATTTAACACTGACAGAAAGATATCAACCATCCTGAGAAATCCCAAAGACAAAATAGAACTGGAAAACCAGGGCATATACCAAATCCCATGCGCCTCCTGTCCAGCAACATACATCGGACAGACTAACAGAAGAATAGAGGTACGTGTAGAAGAACATAAGAACTCAGTACAGAAGAAAGATCACACATCTTCACTAGTACAACACATAAACACTACGGGACACAACATCAATTTTGAAGGTACAAAAACAATCGCCAAAATAGAACATCTCAATAGCAGAATAATCAGAGAAGCCATTGAAATAGAAAAACACCCAGACAGTATGAACAAGCGAGACGACACCTCCCGCCTACATGCCATTTGGAAACCAGCATTGATAGAGAAACGAATTTCAGCAAACAAGGATTTAAAAAACCAACAAACAACCCCAAATGCCACCAGCCCCAGCAAGACTCATCCACACCCAGAACAAAAACTCTCCCACACAGAAGACAGAACAAGTCAAGCAAAAGTGCCATCACCCAAGCAGAAGAACGCACACACGAACCTGACTGACCCATACCAGAGATACATAGCAGGTCCTCGAACTCGGAGCCAAACCAAAGCTCTGGAGGCCACTACACAGCCCACTCCTCAGGACACCAAATCACAACACTCAGGATATTACAATACAACAAAAAACCCCACCCATTCAGAACACACCCCACCCAATCAGAAGACAGCCACACCTCCAACCAATCAGAAGACAACCACGCATCCACCCAATCAGAAGACAGCCACGCCTCCACTCAATCAGAAGACAACCACGCCTCCTCCCAGTCAGAACACAGCCCCACCGGCAGTTGGAAGGAAAGGAACAGCCAGACCACGCATTGCTCCCGGAAGCAGCAGGAGGAAAACTCCGGCCTGATGATGACGGATGGGATTTCGTCGAAACGTCGCCACAACTTTCTGAAGATGAAAGGAACACGGGAAGAAACCCGAGACTCTAGATCTGCACATACAGACACCCGCGAGAATCTACGAAAACAAATATATATATATATATATATATATATATATATATATATATATATATATATATATATATATATATATATAGTGTGTGGGGGTGTCAATAAAGAAAAATATAAGCAAAACAAATTTAACAAAAACTTACAATTGCCTCTTTTAATGTGGTGCATTCCAAATATGTTAAACAACCACAATTTCCATAGTTCCCCTGGCTGCTTGCCTATTAGCCTACTGATTGTCAGTTCTGTGAGCTGCAGTGGAGGAAGTTTCAGGAAGCCACAAGAAGGTAACTCCTAAACAGCCCAAGAGGATTGAGGTTATTTATTGCCCATTAAGTTAATAGTCTCCATTAGAAGCACACCCTCCTCCTGTTTTCCTGGAGCAGGGGCGTCTGCAGGACATGGTTGAAATAGTCCAACAAGGTAGCTATAATGATGCAATCAAACCTTTGCACTGTTGTGGCCAACACTTCAAGTATTTTAACCACACTCTGCAGATGCCCTTGATATGGAGTTATTTCTATAAATAAAACCCTGCAATTTAAAAAAAAAAGATCGATTTGCATATGCTTCATTTCCACCCCCTTCTTAGGGTATTTTGCTCTATCGTGCAGCAAGACATTCCCACTACATGGGGTGTCCTTCAAGCAGGCAGTGGCCTTTGCTTGACATCAGTGCTTCTTTTGCAACTGGGAGCCTCTTTGTGCCCCTGAGCAAAAACTCGTTTGGCTCGTTTCTCAAGCCCAGCTGCCTCCATCTGTGAAACCCTTATGGCCTTACTCCTTCAGATCCCATCTCTGTGACTGTGAATCATTCCCTCCATCTGATGTTCAGGCTCTAAGTACTACTATTGCTTACTCCAGCTAAAATGTACCACACACAGAGAAGACAAACGTGTCAGCAGATCTGGGAGAAATTCATGGTTGCAAAAGGGAGGGAGGCAAGGAAGGATTCCTCGGCACCAAGTACTGATAATATGTGGACAAGGCAGCAACAAAATGAAATAGCTGGAATCTTGACTGTCATTATTTCACCCAGCAACTTTCTTTGTAGGTCCTCTCTATGCATGTTATTCTTTCTCCACTAATTACCTCCTTGAATACCTCGTCTGTTGTTTTTTTTTAAAAAAAAACCACAGCAATTAACTGTGTCAGTTTACTTGGACTCTTTTCTTTACTTAGTTGAAAATGGTCCTCTGTGTCAATGAATCAACTGAGTGGGAAGGTATCTCAGAGATAATCTAGTCCAGCGTTTCCCAACCTTAGGAACTTGAAGATACGTGGACTTCAACTCCCAGAATTCCCCCAGCCAGCTATGCTGGCTGGGGAATTCTGGGAGTTGAAGTCCACGCATCTTCAAGTTCCTAAGGTTGGGAAACACTCTAGTCCAACCTTTGTTCAGTGCAGGATACTCTGGTCTATTCCACTGTTAAGATAAAACGTGACTCAGCCATCCTTGACTTAGCAGAAGACCAGACCTGCATAAAAATTACTTTCTTCTCCCCATTAATGATCTTTTTCCTCTCTTTTTATAATTCTGCTGTGAACTTGGTCCTCCTGATTTGTGACTATGCAAGTAATTATGTGCAAGATGATGGGCCTTCTGCACTGTCTGCGCTGCATCTTCTTTCAGCAGGATACCAACCAGCAGGGAAAACATTCATGGCAAAATGGGAGGACTTCAGGACTTTGCTGGACTTCCCTAAGTGAATTCCTGCCCTTCTCACCCACCCCATCATCCAAGTTAAAAAACAGAAAAATCTCAGTTTAGCAAGCATCCACTTAATGACTGTAATGTTGAGGATTTAATGGGTTTCAGAAGCAATGGAACAACTTTATACTCACTCAACTGCAAAATGACAAATCCGTTGTTTCCAAAGTCTGTATGGATAGCTGATTTTATTCACATGAATTTGTGTCCTTTCCATGATAAAGTAAGTACAGTTGATATAAATAGCAATTTACTTTATGCAGTTGATGCAAACTGATGAAGTAAAAACTTCAATTACGTCACTGCATAAATTATATAAAATATGGAAATTACATACATTTAAATTTAACCAACATTTGAATTTGACAATTTAACATTTGAATCAATTTTTTTCTGCCATTTGAAACAAAGAAGCATATGGAAAGATACCAAAACAAAAAAAATGGCCCCAGACAGAGGAGAGACAGATGATGTCATGATTATGCAATTACAGTAGCTAGGCCCTGAAGTGAAACTGAATAGATACTTGACCTAGAAGAGAAAAGAAATGATTGGAACTAAGACACAGAAACTAAGCCTATTTCAACACCCCTGGCTGTTTTCCAGATAATACAAGAAGGAAAAGTAGGGCTTCTGCATCTCAAGATAGAGACACACTTCAGATAAAGTAGATTAGCCTAAATACCTTCCCAGGTGAAATTGGGGAGATCTGCTCTCCCTTCTTCTATTGTGCTGGAAGACTAGAGAAGCTCAGATTGAAAGAAAAAAAAGAGGTAACAGGTACAGAGACACTTGGGAAACGAATTGCTTATTAAATGGACAGATTTTGACAGAAACAAGGCTGTAGTTAAGCCTAGCTTGTGACCAGAGAATAAGAAAAATGGCTACACCTCCCAGCACGCCCATTAGACACCTTGGGTCACACAAAGCACTTGTCCTCTGACTTTGTCTCCTACATCAAGGTGGCAAAGCACAGCAGACTATACACACTGTGAAGCTACTGTTGGGTCATATTGGGATAAGAAGAGAAATAATCCATCTATATAGGGACAGACATTTAAACGTCTCTCACTCCTGGGCTGGCAATAAGATGTGGGAAATATTGTAGGGCCAAGAGGGAGACTGATACCGTTAGGAATGGTTCTGTTGGGGGCAATAGCACTTAGACTTATATACTGCTTCACAGTGCTTCACAGCCCTCTCTAAGCAGTTTACAGAGTCAGAATATGGCCCCCAACAATCTGGGTCCTCAGAAGGGCTGAGTCAACCTTGAGCTGGTGAGACTCGAACTGCCAAACTGCTGGTAGTCGGGAATCAGCAGAATTAGCCTGCTGTGCTGCATTCTAACCACTGAGCCACCAGGACTCATGTGATCAGCTTTTGTGACCTTCTGACAAGCCAAGTCAATGGGGAAGACAGATTCAGTTTACAACCATGTTACTAACTTAACAACTGCAGTGTGTCAAAACCTTGTCTACGCCGGGAAACGACGACGTAGTACAGTTGACTGCGAGAGTACCTTTACTAGCAGGATATCCAAGCAATTGCAAAGTCAGCGTTGGAAGCTACCCGCCCCCAACGCGCCTTTTATCTTGTGCCTGTAACTAGGCAGCAGCCCCACCCATGGGCCCCACCCCTTCCCCGCGCAGACCAGCATCCGCCTGGCCTGCATAAATACTCCACCCCCCTACACCAGCAGCCCACGCCTAGCCCTTCCCACTAACACCGAAACCTCCAGCATACAGAAAAGTGTAAGTCCTGCTCCCCCCTAAAGTCCCGTGCGTGCTGTCCCCCTCCACCGCAACACCCCGTGTTGCACCTATGGCCCCCTGGCAACCCTCAAGGTCCGACCGCAGCTGTGCGGCTCGCCTTGCTATCGGCTGGCATCCAACTCCCGAGACCGTGAGGCAGCGCCCCTGTTCACTCATCTCCGGCCGCCTCCCAGCTGGTTGTGCCAAGGCGGCCTGTCTAACACCGCTCGAGAACGCTGCCGGCTGCCTCTCGGCTGGTAATGTAGTCGCGGGCCTTCCGGAGGCTGTTCCCGACCGACTCCCAGCTGGACGAGACGCACGACCACCAGCAGCCGTCTCCAGCCGCCTCCCAGCCACCCGCGCCGGGGCGAGGACTCCGTGGCCGTTTCCCGCTGTTTCCGACCGCCTCCCAGCCACCCGCGCCGGGGCGACGACTCCGCGGCCGTTGTCAGCGTTCGCCCGCCGATCAGCTGTTGGGCGCGGGCGTCGCTGGGCCTTCGGGGCTGCGCAGGTGCCGCCGGTCGTGCTCCCCCGTATCCCTCCGTGGTCCCCTCTGAAATGTCGAGCCCGTGGGGCTTGACACAGTGATTCACTTAACAACTGTGGCAAGAAAGATTGTAAAATGGGGCAAAACTCACTTAACATTTGTCTTGCTTAGCAACAGAAATTTTGAGATCCATTGTGATTATAAGTCGAGAACTACCCATACAAACCAAACATAAGACAATAGTGGAGTAATGTATTTAGGTCTGGAGCACCCAATATGTTTGTTAAGAGCACTTGGTTGGTTGCCAAGCTTCCTGTCCACATTGATTTTGTTTGAATATAAAAATCATTGATATGGCAGGCTGCAAAATAAATGGCATCAGGCATCTTTTTTATTGGCAAAAATGCCTCTGAACTGAAGATCTATCAGGAAAGTTGAGATGTTACAGGAAATTCTAGCTATGAAATACTGAATGGAAACATTTGGGGAAATGGAGCCATTTGTTTGAGGATCTGGCTTGAGATCTAAACACAATACATGAGAATGGCCACAGGACATGCCAAACTGAACAGCTGGGCCTGGTCTACATTCTTAACCCTCCTACATCTTCCCAGGATCATGCAGCTCTTTAGGCAAATTGTTTGTCTACTCTTTCTTTCACCACAGGATACACATAGGTCTCTGAAAAGAGCACACAGTAAATCTGGGTCTTGTCCCATTTTTCTGAAATCTAGAATGCCACCTGTTTGGGGGATAAACTCATCAATAAGCGATATAACTTCATTAAATATTGCTCTTGAATGGTCCCTAGCCTGCTTGCTAACTTAAGATTTGTATAGGAAGAACAGATTTAAAAAGTAAAAGCCTGAAATCAGGTGATGGTAGTAGTGGTGGGAATAGCCCCAACACATGATTAAGGCCCCACCCCACACCCACAACTGTTTTTTCTTACCAGATTTTTTTTCTGAAACAGTAAAAACATTAAGATAACAGAAACATATTCAGAAAACAATGGGAGGAGTGACAGCTTATTTCTAAAGCTGCATACCTTTCTAAGGTGACCAAGATATGTTACAAAGCCAGAGCTGTAGGTACAATATGGCGAAAATCCTAAGGTGCAGGTGCTTCCAAAGAGCAATGTTTCCACAAAGAAGAGACGGTCACATTATTCTCCAAAGCACCAGAGGGCAGGACAAGAAACTGAGAGAAGCAACCTAGAATTAAGGAAAAACTTCCTGACAGTGAGGACAATTAACCAGTGGAACAGCTTGCCTCCAGAAATCGTGGGTGTCCCATCACTGGAAGTTTTTAAGAAGAGACTAGTCAGTCATTTGTCTGAAATGGTAGGTTCTCCTGAAGGGGGAGAGGTGGAGTAGTAGAAGACCTCCAAGGTCTCTTTCAGCTGTATTGTATTCTATTCCATTCCATTCCATTCCTCCTCAGACACTTAAGCTGCGTGGACTTTAACTCTCAGAAATCCCCAGCCAGCTTAAAGTGGTTGAGGTTGAGACACTGGCTTAGAGCCGTAAGTACCTTAAACCCCAGTATATTTAGTGGGGGGAGGGTCACAAAATCATCCAGTACATAGTAGCTGAATTCGACTGGCATCAAATAATTAAGCAAGATCAGACTGGCTGCTACTATCGGTAGGATGGGAGACCACCAAGAAATTCACTGGGAAGTAAAACAACAAAACGAGTAAATCATTGCTGCGATTGCCAAGCACGGCAGGGCTCGTCCATAAGACACCGGGAACCCGGCACATTGAAAGACAACCCGACCACAAGGCCTACGGGGAGCCTTAAAAGACACTTCTCGGCAACGGCAGGCAAGCCCCCCCCCCCGAGGCACAGCCGGCGGCTCCCCAAGGCAAGGAGCGTCTCCGCGGTCCCTAAAGCGCTTCGGCGGGAAGAGTCAGCTGCGGGGAGGCCAGGAGGAGGTTCCGAACCCGCCTAAAACTGGCGGTGCGTCAACGAGGACGCGGTTGGGAGGAGGCTCTCGGAGATTCCCTGACGCATCTGAATTCAGCTCCAGCCCAGGAGGGAGGAGGAAGAGGAGAGGAGGAAGAGAAGAAGGCGGGAGCAGAGCCCGCCTGCGTGCCTCCCTCGCTGGCCGCCCGGAGCTCGCAGCGGCCGGCGGCGGCGGCGACGGCTGCAGCAGCAGCAACAGCGGCAGCATGTTGGGCAGAGTTCGTTCAGCCATGGCGCAACTAGTCGGGGGTCTCGGAGGCGGAGGAAGCCCTCGCAATGCGCAGCACGCCTCGCCCGCTGCCGGCGCCGGCGCCTCAACCGCCGCGTCCCCGCCCGTTCTGTCCGAGGCTGTCGGGCCCAGCATTGCCGTCCCCGCTGCCGCCCCCTCCATTCCCAACACGAGCAGCTCCTGCCGTGAGGCGCCCGGCGGCAGCTTCTCCAGACCGGCTTTTCTGAAGCTGACGCCAGAGGAACTTCTGCTGGCCGACGACCACACGGGCAGAGCCATCCAGAGCCCCCGCGAGAGTCGCCGTCGCCTGCCCTGGAGCACCGGCTACGCCGAGTAGGCGAGCGAGAGCGGCCGGTGGCGGCGGAGGGAGGGAGGGAACCCTGTAGGCGCTTTTGGGTTGGGGTGGAAGGACGCTTTCTTTCCAGAGCGGAGGCGGGGGCCGGAGGGCTGGCTTGGTCCGAGTGAATCTGCGAGGACTAGCTTGAAAGCGGCTGACAAAAACGGCGCCTCCGAGCATGCACAGAGTGTACGCGCTTGAGCATCGAGCCCGCCCTTATTGTTCTGTTTTTCGAATTGGAGCTAAGGAAATTCGGGGTGGGGACGGGGAAGAGAGAACCGATCGATTAGTGAAATCGGACCTGCTCTGGTTTGCCCGTTTCTATGCGACAGTGGTAGTAGTGCAGTTGATAGGAAGACGTTTGTTTTCCCCCTTCGTCGTGCCCGGACCGAATGGCCGAATCCCATAGGGCAGGGGTCTTCAAACTTGGCCCTTTTATGACTTGTGGACTTCAATTCCCAGAATTCCTCAGCCAGCAAAGCTGGCTGAGGAATTCTGGGAGTTGAAGTCCACAAGTCATAAAAGGGCCAAGTTTTGAAGACCCCTGCCATAGGGGATTCGGCGGAGGTTTTAATTTTATCGCCGACATCGAGGGAGAGTTAAGCCTGTAGCCTCCGCTCTTGCTTTAAAAGAGGGAAGATTTCGCTTCCCTCTTCAAGTAGGGCTGGGAAAAGCAAAGTAGTTGTGTGCGTGACGCGCTCGGTTTCCAGCCGCTGCTTTGGTCATTCATGCGGACCGCTCCGGAGCTGCTACGAGATTTCTCTTTTAAACGGCTAGTAAATCGTTAGTCTCCAAGGACAAGGGCGGGTGTTAAACCGCACCGTTAGGTGGATGAGCTCCTAGGACGGGTCGGCAACCTCGGCTCTTTTATGACTCGTGGACTTCAACTCCCAGAATTCCTGAGCCAGCTATGCTGGCTCAGGAATTCTGGGAGTTGAAGTCCACGAGTCATAAAAGAGCCGAGGTTGCCGACCCCCGTCCTAGGATAACCAATCGAATCTCCTCAGTTCTTCCCTCACCTTAAGCAGCCTGAAGATAAGGCGAGGGAATTTAGATGGGAAAGAAAGATGGAGAGACCAAATCGTTGGTTTCTTTCCACTTCCAACATAGCCATTGAGCCTCTTATCCACATTCTAGGAAAAAAAAGCTGGTGCTGTCAGATCTAGACTGCAAAAAATCCAGGCGAACTTTTTGCAGCCAAATAGAATTTATCTGGTAATGACCCTTATGGTGTTAATAACCTTTACAACCTTAAGATACGTATTCCTGCAGTTTTTAACAGTTATCTTTCAAGTATAGGTAGAAAGTTAATATTGTAAACCACTTCAGCTATTGGGTGTTTTTCTTAAAAAAAAACAACCCTGATTCTGGTGAGATATAAATAATAAATTTATATTTATTTATAAATATACTTTCATAAATAAATAAAGCTGGCTAATTTGGTTTAGTTGCATGATTATGCAAAACAGAGGCTTAGTGTGTTATGTATATATAGCTAAGATTTTCTTTTACATATATTCTTACTTCAGAATACTCATGAAATATGTTAAAGAGAAAAAAAGTATTTTCTTGCCCTTCCTATGTTAATTTTATTTATTTTTATTTATTTTATTAGATTTATATACCGCCCCTCTCCAAGGACTTGGGGCGGTGTACAGGGCAAAAAACACTAACAACACACAAGATATAAAAATTAAAATAAGATTAAATCAATAGCCCTAAGTAATAAATACATTCTAAAATTTAAAATTTTTAAAATATAACTCTAAAAATCCAATCCCTCAGTCCAGGCCGGCCTGTTCAAACAACCAAATGTGCACAAACCAAACATTATGCATCCCTTATGGCTATTGTTGAATTTTTAAAAAAAAAACAGAAGGCATTTGTCTTCATTCACCTCTATCATAGTTGTCTGCAGAGATGGTAAAAAAATGTCACATTGGGAGTCACGACATGCAAAACTAGATGGAGTTTCTATCTTCCAGTTGCAGCCACAAACATGCAGAGGATCCAAAAATAGCAAATGACTTTTTTAAAAAATAGACATTCAAGGCAATTGTGTGCCTTCTGTGGGTGTCTGAAAATTTAATGTTTTATTGTGAGAAAGATCCCTATTTTTCATCAGCTAATTTGTGGGTAGATGTTCAGCAAATGCTTCTTTTCTTGGCAGGGAAATTTGAAAAGCTGTTATCTGGCTGGTAAAGAGGCAAAAGTCTTGCCAGAAAAATTGTAACATGTGCATTTTAATCAAGACTGCTAAATTCATGTTGTGTTCTTTTAGAAATATTGAAATGGCCTTAAACAGATGTTTTTTTTTCTTTTTGGCTCTTTCTCCATTTATTTTACTTGCAAATGGTAATTAGTCTTTTACTTTCCAGTTGATTTAATATCTCACTTTTCTTATGGCTTCATGCTGTGTGCCCTGTCTTCAGCTTGCTTTTGTTTAGCAGGATAGGCTGTCTTAGTTTTAAGGTTACTAGGACTCAGTCCTGAGATAATAATATCAAGTTCTAAATATAATTTCCTTGACCTCCTAGGAGTATATCCTCTCCTCTGTTTCTTATGCTATTCCTGCAAGCTTTTTCCTTTTTTGTGGTGAGCAGATTCTCATTCCTTGTTTTTAACTGAATAATGAATAACAACAAACTGAAGTTTCTTTCCTCTTGAAGAATGTATTAACATAAATTGGTGTTATTGTTAAAATTGTAGAAATTTTTTCTACTCAGTTTAATGAAATAATTTATACAGGAAAAAACTGCCATTGGCCAAATTCATGCAACAAGGCATAGTATGTTTTGTTTGAATGTTGGCAAAGAATGCTACATAGAAGATGTTCAGGACCTGTTTCCATACTGTGGAATACTGTAATGGGTTTAAAATACAAAGGCAGATTCTGATTGAATCTTAGAAAAAGCTTTCTATCACTAAGAATAGTTGGACTGTGGAAACATGTGCCTAGAGAGATGAAGGTCTTTCTTTGGATGTGTCTGGATTCCTCTAGAGAGGAGGCAGTTGGACTGGATTACCTAAATCAGTGTTTCTCAATTTCAGCAACTTTAAGGTATCTTAAAGTTGTTGAGATTGAGATCCATTGACTTAAATGGTCACTGCCAACTCTATAAGACTTTGATTTCCAATCCAGTCACTGAGTTAAGAAGTACTTCTAGTTCTTCCTATAGTGCCACCTCCTACTGCAGACTTATCAATGCTATTTGTAGCTTTAGTTTTACCATCTGAAACAAGGATATATTTACTTGGGCTAACCCACATGTAGAGATATTTCAACCAGGATATGGCTCATCATACAATACTACATTTCCTTTGCAGCTTTCCTTGTATAATTCATTGAGCTGATATTTCTCGTTATGTATCATCTGATCTCAGTAGAACATTTTCTTTTCTTGTTGGTATTCACACTTTCCCTGTCTTTGCATATGCTTTGGAGGACAGCCGGCCTCATTAGGTTACGCACTAATTCTATAATCTATAAATCCACATTTCAAAGGTTTCACTTACCCTGTTTGTGATTTGGCTCCTACAAAAGAACTGGCAAGACATTACAGCATACAATCTGCCAACAAAGTTCCAATCTTAAATTCCGGCAGCAAGCTAGTTACTTATTTTTCAACAAGCTACTCTCACCTGTTCAGTCTTGCTCTTTATTTCCATGCTATGATCCCATCTGTCAGTCAGAATACAGCCTAGGTATTTATAATATCTCACCCTCTCAAGTTGTCCTGTTTGTATGATAGCTTGTTGAGGGATCAATTTTTTTTGTTCTGTTTTGTATTTAGCCTGCAAGATTTACTTGATTGATACACTTGACTAAGTAAACTTTATAAACATTGTTCTCTATTTACTAAATAGAAAAATAATCTGAATAAAACATAACTGGGATATTAAAGTTTACACTTTCTTACTGTTCTTATAAATATTCATTGGATATAGCTTCTGAATGCACATTGAAGTGCAAGGGTGACAATGAACACTCTTGCTGAATTCCACACAATAGTTGAAATTATTTTGCTTCCAACATAAATTCTTCATAATGCATACAGCTCAGTTATCCAGTCTTATTGTTTTCAATATACCTAATAATTCCCATGCTTTCCTTGATCAACTGTGTTTTCATAATCAATAAGTTTGCATAAATATCCATATTTGCATTTCAACTACTTTCTGTGTATTCAGGCATTCCTGAATCCAAACCACTTGACCTGGAACACTTCTATATTGTAATAAGTCCTGGTATTGCAGTTTGGAATTAGACTAAACTCTGCTTCCAACTGAATGTGTTTAGGTTTGACCATCAGCACTAAATAGCAAAAATAGCTATTGTAAACTTTCAGATTAGACACTTTAAATATGGCTACTTAAAGACAAAACTAATAGCTTTTAAAAGAAAAGAAAGACAGGAAAGTTGGACTGTGGACAAACCTAGGATAATAAGTGTCCACATATTTGCAGTGCAAAAAGTCGTAATACACAGTTTCTGTTGATCCCACCTTGTCCCAAGCAAGTTTGCAATTGTTTCTCAACTGCTGAAATCTTTCTCTTTTCTTTCTTTCTTTCTTTCTTTCTTTCTTTTTTTCTTTCTTAATATAAATATACACATGCAGAACTTTAGATCAGAAAAAGTATAAATTTTCTGCTACAACAAAACCGGAAAAACTAGTAATAAACCGAACTTGGATACAATATTGTGATTATTCTTATACTGCACAATATAAAATTCTCTCCCGTGCTGTTTACTTTTCATATAAGCATGTGAAAGAGAGAAAGACCACCTGAAGAGGGCTACTTTTGCCTTTTAATTACTGCAGATCAAAACTCTCATGGTGTTTTGATATAGTTGCAGTAACTGGCTGAAAAATGGACACCTTGTAGTTTATTTGCATATTTGACATAAAAAGATGGGCTCCAACCAAACACTGAAATCAGATGTTAGAAATCCCATAATGTAGCATGTCTGCCGATGTTAAGCTAGGCCTAAATGCTCTTTATACACATTTAATTGGTTTGAAACACATGAAAAGGAATGTGTTTGTGCACATATGCATTTGTCTAAATGTATATGTAGAGTACGGATGTGGGAGGTAATGACTTTTACATGCAAAGTTTTGCCTCCTTTTAATATGCATGACAGGCATAAAAGGAATGAGACTTTGCACAGTTGTAGCTGATGCCCCCTGCAACAGACTGTAACTTACAATAGTTCTTAGCTTCTTAATGCTTTTTAAAAATTTGTTGGAAGCGTATTGAAGGTTTTCCTATCATCACATGGTGGTGGAGAAGGGAGGGGAAGTGCTTGTCAAGGTTATTTGGAAACTCTCCTGAGTTCTGTACTAACTGCATCCTCAACATCATAATGTATACTATTTGTGCTTTGCAAACTGTACTGTTACAAATTCCTGCCCGGAAAATGTTTCCTGTTTTATGTTTCTACAACTTCCTGCTGCCAAGCTATGTTTTGCAATGATGTGAAGTAGCA
Source organism: Vipera ursinii (assembly GCF_947247035.1). Taxonomy (NCBI): domain Eukaryota; kingdom Metazoa; phylum Chordata; class Lepidosauria; order Squamata; family Viperidae; genus Vipera; species Vipera ursinii. The sequence goes on from NC_139516.1 coordinate 38,582,406, forward strand.
AAGTTGAAGAAAAACAAAGATAAAAAGTTTAAGTTCATTTTGTTTGGCAGTTTTCTGCCAGACATGATTTGCTGCTTTGAGGTCCTCTGTCAGGTTCTTTCATCAGAAACAACGGTTGCCCCCAAGGGCTTGAACAAAGCTTGAAACCATGAATTTTGTTTGGATAGCAAAGAAGGCAGTATGAGATTAATAAACTTGATGAAATAGGTTTAGAGGTGTCACTTTTCATGGTGTGTAGGTCCTATGCTGGTCAATCAGACATTAGAAGCCATTCATTGACTACAGGTAAAATGAAGCCACTTAGCTCAACAGGTCTGGGGTTTAGGTTAAAAAAACCCCAGACTTGATGGCTATGGCAGGTCCTCTTTCAAATTGCTTCTGTTTACTAAAAACAGCAGCAATGGAATCATTTGTCCCCATTTGTGGTCAATCTTTATGCAAGGTGAATCTGAGATCAAGGGAAGTTGGCCAATCAAATCAAACTCATATTGTTAAGTCCAGATTATGATGGTTTGTTTTTCTCTTTCCTGAACAGAGTGATAAATGCTGGTAAAAGCCAGCATAATGAGGATCAAGCTTGTTGTGAAGCCGTCTTCGTTGAAAAAAGAAACAGCCTGAGAAATAACCCAGGCCCCAAGGGAATCTCTGGAGAGTCAGAAGTGAGTGGTGAGCAACTGGATGACCAGAGCTTCTTCTACAGCTGTGTCTCAACCCGTAATGTAGTTTATTTGATTTTGGTTTACTATGTTGCATGAGTCCAATTGTTTTAACTTATAACTAATAGTTTTTGGCTTTGCAGTTAAAATGTAGTTTATTATGGATTATTCAGTAAATCATGGTTAAACAAGCCATTGTTTATGGGTTCATAATGATTTAACCCAGGTAATAGTTTCAACCATTGCTAAATCATAGTTTACTGCATTATGTGAACTTATTCCAGCTTAGAGCAGGACTGTTTGATTCCCAGTTGCTGCTTAATAGTAATGATCACACAAAATAGTTGTTACTTCATAGGTCTTACCTGAGTTGGCAACCATTGTTTACTTGATGAAGTGGAATTGTGAACCAGTGGCTTCCACAAACTTTCCCATCCACTATAATCACAGGAATTATTGCAGCTGGTGTTTAAAATAATACCTGTGAACTATGTGAGCACTGGGTGAATAGGATACCTACTGCATTGCTCGGAGGCAAAAATTTCATCACCTTGCTACTTCATCACCTTTTCTGTCCTTTCTTCTCCCTTTGCAGTAAAATAATCTCCAGGAATTAGGACATCCTTGAACTGGTAGCAGTTTGGTTAAATTGATAGCTGGCTGAGAAGGTGCTGAATGTTGTTTCCGTCACAAACCGCAAAGCTTGCAGAATTTCACCAAAGTGCTGCTTCATCAGTTTTACTTTTTTAAACTTGACTTTCCTTTCTTTTGACATTACTTCAGAATAATTCTCTCCAATCTCTCTGCAGAGCAGCAAAGGTCTGTATTTCTACTACTGGGGTTTGTTTGATGGACATGCTGGAAGTGGAGCTGCAATTATGGCATCCAAACTGCTTCATTTCCATATTCGTGACCAACTCCGAGACTTGGTGGAAATCTTACAAGATTCTTCTCCTCCACCAATTTGCCTACAAGAGGGACCCAGGACAGTTCTCACCGAACCAAACAAAGCTCCTCTGGCAGAAGACAGAGAGGTCCCAAACAATGCCTTGCCACGCTTCCATATGGAAAAGATGGTTTTCCATGAAAGTTTAGTAGTGGGAGCCATTGAAAATGCATTCAAGCAGATGGTAAGTAAGTAGAACAAAAATGGGCTGGAGAAGGCAGGCTGCTCCCATGATACAGGATTACAAACAATTTCCTGTCTTGGCACAGACTTTGGAATACATGTAAGCTGCCTGCTAGACATGTGGTTATCTTATTGAGGTAGCACTTCCTTGTAATTGATGCCTGATTCTGTATCAGAAGTGGAGTGAAATGGATACGTTGTATTCAGAGATAGGAGAGCCAGGGTAAACAAACAAACAAAATCTTGACCTTGCAAGAAGGCAGGGGGCCTTGGGTATATATGATGTAGCCTGTCTCATAGATTTAAACAGGTGAAGGATATTCAGAATCAAATAAACTCAATTAAACTACTAACAGATTTATATTAACACACACAGCCCCCTAGCCACTGAAGGACATGTAAGTTGGAGGTCAGGGATGTGTTCCAATCCTGCCTGCCTGTCTCCCACCCAAAATATGCATTCACTTCCTTTTGCAGTTAAGGCACTGACACCGTGACCCATGACTATTTTTGGCTGACTAGATATTTGCTTACCTAGCTGCAGATCCTGAGCAGAGCCTGTTCTGTTTTTCTGTAGCACAGCTTGAGATCTTGTCTTTGATGCTGCTCAGGGGAATAAAATACACAGAAAAAGACACATTGTCAACATATAGCATTCATATACCAGTTCATTGTCATGGCTTCCCTAGAGAATCTTGTAAACTATAATTTAGTATAGGTACTGAAATGTTATTGGTGATTCCCCACCTCTTCATCAAATTATATAGAGATATTTACTAAGGTAGGGGTATTTTTTCTTTTTGTTTGTTTCCTCAGATATTTGAACTGTGCTTGCTAATTAGCTTTCTTTTGATTAGTATTGTTTCCCTTTCCCATATTTCAGTCCAGGTTAACTGATAAGTCCTAACAGACAAAAGATTAAGTTACCAATTAATTTAGACCTTTGGCAAACAGTGAGTCACAGATTAACCACCATTCTAAAGGCATGACACTGAAAAATACATTACAGATGATGGCAAAACATAGCCACCCATAATATGAGGTATATTCTTCTTTAAAAAAAAGTCTTTGTGCATCTGTGTGGATGGGGAAAAAGGAACATTGGAAATGTTGCTGCAGGAACAGTTCCTATTTATAACTGTTTTTGCTTATCATTTTATTTTCCTGGAGGATTAATGACTGCAATTGCCCACTATACTAATCATTTGTACAGTTTTGTAAATCAGATAAAGCCATAGTTGAAACTTTTGTACTGATTGTGATTAAGGGCCTCTGCTCTAACAAAGAATGAACTTGGTGTAAATGATTAAGATAAATCAGATGCTAGTATAGCATACTTTTTTGAACAAGCTGGCCTGGCCTGATGAGGGGATTGGGGAGGGGGTTGCTATTGTTATTTTATTTGGTTTTAAAGATGTATTTTAGTATGTGGGCATTTATTTAATCTTGTTTTAACTTTTGTAATTTGTATTTTTTATTCTTGCCCTGTTCACCGCCCTGAGTCCTTCGGGAGAAGGGCGGTATAGAAATAGTATTAAATAAATAAATAAATAAATAAATAAATAAATAAATAAATAAATAAATAGTGCAAATACGATGTCATTTGTCTATTTAAGATAGACTTTTGATAGATGAAATAAGAATTTGTCAATGCATAAATAAATAAATAAATAATAAGTTGTAATTGTGAAATTTGAAGGTAATGTCTAATTGACTATCTTGTTTCTGCAACTGTTGTTTACGTATCTATTTCCTGGGGACATTCTAGTTTATTAATATAGGAAGGTGGGGAAGATCTGTGATTACATATAGTAGGGTTCTGCCTCCTTTTCTGATATGACAGATCGTGTTTCACCTGTACTTTTGCTTTTCTGTCTTCAGGACAATCAAATTGAGCAAGAACGGGTAACCAGGCAGGCAACAGGAGGCTGTTGTGCCCTGGCTGTGGTTTATCTTCTGGGGAAGTTTTATGTGGCTAACGCTGGTGATAGTAGGTAAGTGGGCTGGAGAATGTTTTGGCTCCCTGACAAATTAGAACTCTGTATTCATTGCAAAAAATGACATTTCTTTACTGCCTGGTAGAATTTAATCAGAGTCCTTCTGGTCAAGGTCAATTATTTTACCTATAATGTATACAAAATTTCAACAACAGTTTAAATATTTGTCTTTCTTCTGTTCATGTATCGTTAATACCACACAGACCAATCCTTAAGAGAGTGTGTATTAATGATAAGTATATAACTAATGAGAGCCAGTTTGGTGTAATAGTTGCTGCATCAGGCTAGAAACTGAGAGACTAAGTTCTCATCCTGCCTCAGACATGAAGTCAGCTGGGTGACTTTGGGCCAGTCACTTTCTCTCAGCCTTGGGAAGGAGGCACTAATAAGACACTTCCAAAAATTTTGTCAAGAAAACTGCAGGGACTAATCCAATAAGCTATAAACAGATGTATGCTGCTGTGTTTCTAGTGATACTGTGTATGATCAGAAGATCAAATTTTGCTTTCAGGAAATGGTCTGATACTATAATGTTAAAGCTAAACAGAACTAATTCTGATCAATTGTGGATAAGAAACCATTAAGGATCCAATAGCTGCCTTGAATATTATAGCAAAAACGTGGGCTATGGATATAATAAATTAATAAAACTTGTGCGGAATAAAGGCAGTCACTGTCAATAGTAAGAAAAGTTGGACAGAACTCCTCAGAATCAAGGACTATACTTATTGTCAACCAAAGAGTCAGCAGACTTGTGTTCAAAAGGATAGTGTAGTGGTAGCAGTGATGGAGCTCGCTTAAGATTTGGGTATGACACAACTGTGGATCCCAAGCAAATCAGAAAACATTTTTTTGTGATCTGAATGTTAAGATGGAAAAAATTAAATATTGATGAATACAAATATGTTCTTGTAACATACCCTGAATGCTGCAAGAGGTAAATTGAGTTTTGAATTGCAAATTATTCATTTGGAGTTCCAAATTATGGAGCCCCTTTGTTATAACCTGAGCTAGGGGAGTCATGTCATTTCTCCTATTGTTGAGACCCCTTCAAAAGTATGGATGATTAAAGAATCATTAAAGTTATTTTAGTCTTCATTATAGATACTGTCTTGATTCACTGCCCACTGTTTTAATTGTTTTTAGTGATTCAGTCCTAAATCTAGAGTATCGCCATATTTAGGTACTCATGAAATAATAATTTAAGTGTTTGTTAAAGAATCTTTATTGATTTTAAAATGTTCATAACTTAAGTCAGTAAAATAAGTTTTACTGGAGTATTAATCAAAATGAAGTATTGATGCTGATTAGATTAAGGTTTCTGGATTACTTTTGGAATTAATTAATAGATGCTCTGTTTCCTCATTGAGTCTTCTATCTGCATCCAAATTCTTGGGTAGTCTGCTTTGGGATTCTGAATTGAAAATAACAATACCACCTTCTCTGTGTCAAAATGACAGCTTCTAGGTGTATTGTGTACATTACTATCTGGGGATGATGGGAGTTACAAGTAAAGTATCATTTGGTGAAGGCTACACAAGTGGATAACAAGACAGAGAAAAATACACTGGTGTTATTTCTCATTGTGGTAATTGAAATGAGGAGAGCTTGTGCTAATAGGAAGCAGTACACACATACTTTTGACAAGTTATTTTTTCAAGAGAGATCAACATTTTTTATCAAGTCAGAAAAATCAATTAGAATTTCTTTTAATTTTTGAATTAAATCAGGGTCTTAAAGATCATTATCAAATATGGAAATATTGGTAGTTTAAGATGAAAACTTCCAACACAAGAAGCACAGTAAAATGCTGGAACAGATATTGTATAAAGCCATAATTTTGTTTAATTGTTTTTGCTTAGTCATAACATCTGAGCGATAATTGTAGTTTGTAAAGAATGGTTTATAGCTGGGCTTGGCGATCATTTTAGGTGCTACATTCCATATTTAACATTGTCAAAAGATGAAAATAAAATCCCTGTGTGCGTGTGTGCATGTGTGTATGGATAATCCATATTTTACATTATATTTTGATCAGAATATCCAAGCACTTGGGTTTGGATGATGTGACCCATTATTCTGGCCATACTTTTCTTCTCAACAATCCTCCTCCATCCTTTCAGCACCATTTCTGAACCCTAGTTTCTTAGACTGATTTTTCTCCTTCTTTGCTTCCTTATCTGTCTGAACAAGGAACATCTTTTCTCTCAGAGCAGGTAACTAACACTGCTTAGTAATTTGTCTTCACTGTTACTGTAGAATATAAGGACATCTAAATATGTCTTTATGGCTGCTCCTTTTCAATATGCTGTGTCAGTGTTTTCTCTGGATGTTCTTGAGTCACACCTAGGATTTGGCGTTAACCCAATAGGAATGTTAAAGAAAAAGGCTACCTAGCATTTCCTTGACCTTTATAGTTTCTAAACTAGCATATTATACCAATGTGAGCCAGAGCTTATATTATTAGATATATCTTCATGCTACAAGGGGAGAATAGTCTTTAGTAACTATGTCTGAGGGTCCCATTCATCCACTTCCCATTTTCCCTGCACAAGTGCACGACTACTAGAATGATATGTTTACTTATTCATGAGTCTCATTGAAAGGACATCAGCAAATCCCTTCAGCTTACTTATAGAGTACAGTCATTTGGATCATACAGTAATAAATATTTTAATCTGTTTTGGGTCTTTAGAATATGGTAGGGAAACTTTAAAATCTAGAAATAAAATAGAGTGAAACCATAGCAAACAATTTCATCCAGAAAAAGGGAAAGAAGGAAATTCTCATCAGAAGGTTTCTGGGCTTTCAGGAGTAACATAACATTATCCTCTTCCATCAACAAGAAACAGGCAAGGAAACCTTAAAAGTATCAGGAAACGTAGATCCCTGGCCATTATTTGCCCAGATGCCATATCCTTCCCAGAGGTTCTCTCTCTGTATGGCAGTGATGGTGCTTACCTAACCCTGCCTCTCTTTGCCCTCTTGTTTATCTGCTGCTTGCACTTCCTTTGCCATCTCTCTCTTCTCTTTCTCTCTAATGTCATCATTGCATGTTTCATTGCAGGGCCATTGTCATCCGTAATGGGGAAATCATTCCAATGTCCAGGGAGTTTACTCCAGAGACAGAGAGGCAAAGGCTACAGTTTTTAGTAAGGAAGAACTTTCTTTCTATCTGATATACTTTTAATCTATCACCACCGACAACAACCTTGGCAGGTATATCCTTGAGAAACCAATTCTGTACAAACAGGATCATCAGGTTCATGGTTGACTGAAATAAGGTTTGCAAGGCAAACCTAAATTGAAAAACCAGTAAAGGCAAAATTCTTCTTTTGCTCAAGGTTATTACATTTAAGCTTTATGCAACATTATCCAGCATGCACCATGCCAATCATCTTTGGAGCTTAGGGAATTTTCAATTTCCATTTGGAATATGATGTGGGTGAATTTATTGTAAATGGTAAAGGAAGACTCTCAATATATACTGCTCAAAAAATAAAGGGAACAGAAAATAAGACATCCTACTATTAAATACAGTACATTGTGTTGTTTAAGTGTTCCCTTTCTTTTTTTTGAGCAGTATACTATTAATTTGTGTTAGTATTTATTTTCCTTATTGAACAGATATTTAAGATGCATATTTTTACAACGTTATAATGTATAAGGTCTGTAATGTATAATGTATAAGAATTAGCAGCAACCGCAGCAAACTACAATGAATCCAAAATAATGATCTACACAGTGACCTGATCATGTAAATACTTCAATTAGATACTTGAGTCTTGACATATGACTCAAGTGCATAAGTTGTGACATTTGTGGGATAATGTCATGTGTGTATGTTTTACATTTGCTCCTCTTTCTTCCGCATGGATGTCCATAAGATATTGTTTTGTAATAATTGATTGCAAAATAAAAACTGTTTTAAAATAGAGTTCTAGAAACTCACAATTCTGCCAATCTCAGAATACTCTGAAGAAATAGTTGAGATGTGGGAGCTCAATTGTAATTATTATAAAGTGGTGTGTCTCAGCACTGGCAACTTTTAAGATGTATGGACGTTAATTCCCAGAATTCCTCAGCCAGCTGAAAATTCTGGGAGTTGACATCCATACATCTTAAATTTGCCATTGCTGAGAAATACTGTTTCTAAAACATTGATTATCTAATTTAATTAATTAATTAATTAATTAATTAAAGAAGGAACATTAATCAGTCTTGTTTTTTCTCCTATGTTGACAATTCGGTTGAGTCACAGCACTTAGAGAACAAATAAATATATCAAAAATAGTACTTAAAACATATAATAGCCTCTCTACTAAATTGCAATACCCCAGGACAATCTGAGAGACTTTAGACATTTTACAATCAACCGAAGATTGTACCATTTGTCCTGCTACTGCAGTTAACATATGCATGTATACTCTCATCTTATCTTATTTCCACATTTCCAACTCTCTTAATGAAGGTATGACAGAAAGATGAACTCAAAACAACTTTTTTTGTAATATTAATACTTTTTTTAAAAAATACAACTAGGAAAAGTCCAAGCAGCATTTCTCATACAGAATAGAGTGATGGACATTTCCCCTGCAAATATAGACACATTGCCTTGGCAGAAATCCTATTTCCCTATACATCGGGAAATTCCGTTGCTGAGATCACACAAGGAAAAACGTTAAATTCTCCTCCCATTTTTTACATTCCTAATGGCACTCACAAAGGTAGCCAGTTTGTTGTAATGCTTAAGATATCGGGTTAAAAACAGGGAGGCTCTGAGTTCTAATCACAAAGCCAATTGTATGACCTTGGGCCACTCTCTCAGCCCTAGGAATGAGGCAGTTGTAAATCACTTCCAAAATCTTGCCTGACTTGTCCAGGCAGTCAAAGGGGTCAACACTGACTTAAATTTGGAATTCATACAATTGCAAATTTCTCCTTTGGCCAGGGTGCCTGGTGGAGTGAGTTCTTACCTTTATGGAATAGTGATCTCCAAATTGCTTTAAACTCTGTTCAGTAAAAATAATGCCATACTTTGCTTGTCTACATAAAATTAATAAAAACATTTAACAATATTCAAAGAAAAAGGGTAGGCTCCAGATGAAGGTTGAAGAACAATATAGTGGTCCTCAAGTATCTGTTCTCCCTAACTTGTCTGCTGCAAACTACTTACCCGGTCTCACTTTTAATAGCAGTTAAAAATGAAATTATGATGCATTGCATTTTAAAATCTTGTGACTGTATTTTCAAGAGAAAAGCAGCTTAGGGCTAGTCTGAAAGTGAGAAGTGATAGAGGGCAGAGGTACTAATTGTAAGAGAACACCCTTGTCATAGTCATACACACACATTTTCTTTTCTCTCTAAGGAGCAGTCTTTAAATTTTTATGCTTGTTTGAATATAACAGGAATTGCCTTGTAGTTCAGTGAGATGGACTCATTCATGCAAAACATTAGACAGTATTTACTTCCTGGGATGAAAGACAAATTTACAGTTAGACAAAATCTATGAAGCGTGAACAGCTTTAAGGTGTTGCTGGCTCACGTTTTGAGCCTTCAACTCTACCTCTTTGGCAAAACACCAGACTGAATCTTATCTGCTATTCTATTGAAATGGCTTCCAAGTGCCTTGGAAAAGAGAAAACAGTTTTGGGTAAGGGATCCTCTTTAGCTGGCTGTGTAAAGAAACTGAGCAACAGGGAGTCCATCTTGTATTTTGCCACAGGCTGAAACAGTTCATTTTATACCAAAACCCATTCATAGCTTCAGTCATTTGTTGTGCCAGGCTGACAGTCTATTATGCTTTATCAATGTGATCCAAGTTCTTGAAAGAGCAAAGCCTGTTGTAATTTTCAGTAGCAGTGTTTTTTGTAGCAGAAAATAAAAACCACACCGGTTCTGCCAATTTCTTCCCTGAATTTCTTTTCCCCAGGCCTCACTCCTCAATTGCTACGCTTCTTAGGGTGTATAGGGAATATTGTTTTTAATGTGGCCTAGCTCTTCCGTTGACTTTTTTTGGTCAGACTCAACAGGAGAGGTGGGGTAAAATTTGCCTCCTTAAAGGTCATGTGCTTAGGATCCAATTGAGCCAATGTTTCTTAAATCTTTCTATTTTTTGGCTCTGGGCTCCATTCTTGCCTGACTGTGGGATTTAATCACTTCCTGTTGGCCTTCCATTGCTAGCCTGGTAAATAATTGCCTCTTTGGTGATATTGACAGGAAAGGAAGGAACCAGCTCTGAAGAATAAGACCAACCTAGGATAGCTAGAGCAAGAACAACTTCAAACCTATCTTTGAAATGCAGGGTTCCCCTTGATACCAGTAGCTAGTAGGTAGCTAGATGTCTATGTGCAGATGCACATGTTAGAGACATTCCCATAATTGGAATTTGTATTAAAATGACAGCTGTCCGAGCAGAGAACAGGATCTGGACTACTGAACTGAAATCTTGTTGCCTCCAATGTCAAATATTTGTGTGTGCCACTATTTCTTATAAAATGTGTCTTATTAGTTTCAACTTCTGTTTCTGCTTTAGTCTGGAAATGGCCTTATGACTCATTTGAGCATGAGACAGGTTCAGTTACTCATGCTTTAGCTTGTATTTAGAATGAATGCTTTGATCTTCCATTTTCAGTTAGACTTGGACAATATGTAGTAGTTCAGTACATAGAGAAAAGAGGCCCTTAAGTAAATTTTAACATCTAAGGAATTGGTCCCTGCTTTAGTCTACATATGTTTGTTCCCTTCTGGGATTCTGTTATTTAGTGCTGACATGTGGAATATGGGGGCAGTTTGGCTTTCTGTTACTTTGAGGGAAAAGATCCAAAGATTCTGTCAGCTGAGCTTTTTCTTTTCTCTCATAGGGCTATTTGAGGCCTGAATTACTGGGAAATGAGTTTACCTACCTTGAGTTTCCTCGAAGGATCCAACAGAAGGAAGTGGGGAAAAAGATGTTATATAGGGACCAAAACATGAACGGCTGGTAACTTCTCTTTTCATTTGAAATAAAGCATGCTGATTCTCAATTATCAATCTACAAAAAGAAGATAATTTAGTTTCTATCATCATAGGCCATTCAGATGTTCAAAAGCCCTCTCTTGCTTTGTTTCTGTCATGAAATTAAGATTAGATATAAGGAAGGACTGAGGAAGATTGCCAATGATTTTTTTTTAAAAAAAAAGTTTCATTAAGAAAACAGTGGGAGGAAAGCAGCATACAGATAGTCCTTGATTTACAACCATAATCAAGCCTGAAATTATGGTCATAAGCCATGGCAGTCATTAAGCAGGTCACCATGTGACCATGCCTGATTTTACAACAGTAGCTGTTCAGTGAATGATGCTGTTGTTAAGTGAATTCTGCAGTTGTTAAACAAATCCATAATGCCCAATGGACAGTTTTTGCTCGAAATAAATGCCAGTAACTAGCAAAACTCACCAAAAAAAATCATGGTCTTGTGACCATGGACACTGCAAAAGGTCATAAATATGAGCCAGTTACCATATGCCCAAAATTCAATCCCGTGATCACAGGAGTGGGGGAGGGCATTATGTGTGATTGCTGGAACTTTGAAATAAGGTTGTAAGTAGCTCTGGGGAAATCTATCATAACTTTGAACAGTTGCTAAGCAAGGACTACCTGCATGCGTGTTTACGTGCACATATATTTGTTCTATCCCAGCCTATGTGAGTCCTTGTTATGCTCACCAGGAGAAACCCCTCTTCCAAGAAACAGGCAGGAACCTCAAGAAAAAAACAACCCCTTTTATTCTCACACAGTGTCCAAGGCAAACAAACACAGTCCACAGAAACTCGATCCTCAACACAAATGGTTGCCTTCGGCAACCAGCACTTTCCCACACCTTCCCTTTTATAATTCAGCCAAGGCGTGGCTTCCTAATGCCTTCTCCTTTGCCTTTGGAGCTGCCCCATTGCATTCCTCTGTCCTACTCGCTTCTCTTGCCTGCGCTTTCGTGCATCCTGGACTTGTCCCAACTGTTCTTCATCACTGTCCAACTCAGGCTCCCAGCACAGCTGTGTCTCAGTCTGAGTGGGCCAGGCTCCTCTTCTGACTGTAAGTCTTGGAGCTCCTCAGAGTCTTCCTCTGACTCTAATGTCACTCCAGGCCCCTCCTCCTCATCTGATTCCTCAGACTCAGCTGCTGGATCCACTGGCTGGCGAGGAGTGACAACACTATTGGAGATAAATGAAATACTGCTGACTTCAACCTTTTTTTCTATCTAAGAGTAGAAGAGATTCACCAGGACATTTTCTCCTTCAGCAATTGGTAGTTTTATAAATTTAACATATCTGAGGTGATGATAACCTTCTGCATGACCTTACTTTGTGTATGTTTCCTTTTCTAACTAGGGCATATAAAAGGATAGAAGAAGATGACCTGAAGTTTCCACTTGTGTATGGAGAAGGGAAAAAAGTAAGTACTAAAGCTAATATGGGACTCTTCGTGCTATTCGTTTTCAGTGAATAGAGACAATGTTTAGAATAAATGAGCATGGGGTGGGGGGGAGGGTTGGTTGAAGGATAATGAATTGAAACCAGGTTATGCACATCTGTATCACTTAAATAAATTTATTTATTTATTTTATTTATTTGTTTTTATAAACCGCCCTTCTCCCGAGGGACTCGGGGCGGTGTACAGAGTAAGGTAGGTATACAGATTGAAACAATACTGAAAAACAATAGACAAAACAAACTGGGACCCCAATTAGAGCTATCAGGCCAGGCCGGACTGCTGGAACAGGTAAGTTTTTAAGTCGCGCCGGAAGGTGCGGAGGTCGGGGGCCATCCGGATTTCAGTTGGCAAGCAGTTCCAGAGGGCTGGCGCACCCACTGAGAATGCCCTCCCCCTGGGGGCCACCAGCCGACATTCCTTGCCAGTTTTATGTTACAGTTTTAGAGTCAACAGGTTTTTTTAAAAGGATTAATGTTTTGATACTAAATAGATGCATCTCGCATTTGGACTGTTTGCATTTTTTTTACTGAAGAAAGAAAACGAGGGAAAACTAGCAACTTTAAAAAATTATTAAGAAAAATAAATGGGAAAACTAAAAGGAAAGTGTACACTTGAAGACATATATAGTTTTGTCTTTAAGAATTAATATGAAATTTTAAATAGCCATTTCTAATATTGCTTTTCAAAATGACTTTTGTACATCTGAAAGTAGTTACTTAAGAAAAACATTCTTGATAAAGTAAATATATGGTGACCAAATCTAAACACATTTTTTCTTCTGTTGAGTTTCTTAATGCTTTTTGATGCTTTGATTTTTTTTAGATAGAGCAACTTTTCAGTCTTTTAAATACTACTAATTCAGTGAAAGATATCTAGTCTTCCAAAGTTTTGCACTTACAAATCTTGTTTCTAACAATGTGGAATTGAATAAATGTCTTCGTAATGCATCAAGTCCTTATCAGCTACTTGTTTTTCTGATTAGGCTCGAATGATGGCAACCATTGGGGTAACTCGAGGCTTAGGAGACCATGATCTCAAAGTTTACAACTCCAACATCCACATTAAGCCTTTCTTATCTTGCGTTCCAGAGGTGAGCACAACAAAAACTAATGTTCTGGACCTTGAGATATACAGGTAGTCCTCAACTTACAACAGTTCATTTAGTGACCATTTGAAGTTACAACGGCACTGAAAAAAGTGACTTAGGACCATTTTTCAGACTTACGACCATTGTAGGATCCTCATGGTCACATGATCAAAATTCAGATGCTTGGCCACTGATTCATATTTATGACTGTTGAAGTGTCCTGAGGTCATGCGATCACCTTTTATGACCTTCTGATAAGCCAAGTCAATGGGGAAGCCAGATTCACTTAATAACATGTTATTAACTTAACAACTACAATGATTCACTTAACAACTGTGGCAAGAAAGGTTGTAAAATGGAGCAAAACTCACTTAACAAATGTTTTGGTTAGCAACAGAAATTTTGGGCTCAGTTGTGGTTGTAAGTGGAGGAGTACTTGTATTTACATTGCGTCTATGTATCTGTATCTAGGTGCATGTGTGTGTGTACGTGTGCGTGTATATTTGGAGGTGGGCATGATTTAAAAACGAACTCGATTAATGCAACTCTTCACACAAATATCACCTTCCAAATTTACATATTTTAGCCTCCAGACCTCAAATAGGCAGGGACAAAAAATTGAAGGCTTAATGTTGGAAGAAATTTAAGTCCTCCATAAATAGATAATCTGGTTGAAAACTGTGGTCGCCAGTAAGTCTGGTGATACCATGACATGCCCCCTTGTAGACCCCTGGTGTGAGAGGCAGGTCTAAAAAGGTTGCCTTCCCTGGCCTTAAAGATAAGCTTTCCCTTTATTTGTTTTAAGGACAGTGTATCGGAATATTTGTGTTCTCTTTCTGTTACAAAGTGCATTCCTTAATTACCTCAGGATTCCTTTGAATAGGAAGCGGTATAGAAATGTTGAAAATAAATACAGCAGTACCTTAATACTCAACTGCTTTGAAACTTATTGAATTTGGTACGCAATGTATTTTGATGAGAAATTTTTGTCCCGTTTGCTACTCAATGTGCAAGCTAGAACTTGTTGGTGTCACTTGCCTCGTGTCCAGTTACCCTTTCAGCTGAAACAAAGCGCCAGCATTAGTCATATGGTAGCTTTTCGCCCTGGGCAAACCCACTTGCAGTCTTATCTTAATTTCTGTGGTCATTTTGTGTATTGTTGCACTCTTTTTTCTCATCAGTATAGGTAAAGTGAAGTTTTTATTTTATTTAATCTTAGTATTTATTAACTTTATTAACTTTTAGATTTATTTCTGTAATGCTATACAACTCTATCTTTTTACTTATTGCCTTAAAAATGTGCATTGTCTTTAGTTTGGGAATTTATTTTATTTAATTTCTATTATTCCTTATGGAAAAAATTTGTTTGATACTCATTTTCGTACTAGTTGTGCCTCCCAGAACCAATTAACGATGAATTCCGAGGTTTGTATTGTAAAGATATTTTATGGGGCATTCATGACCTCTGGAAAGTGTTGGACATTTCCTTTTGGAGAAATTTAGAAGAATCAATGTTCCGTTAGGGATTTTCAAAGAAAGTTAAAATTAAAATGTCTTTTTCCCATTTTTATTAATCAGCCAATATGTCTGGACAAATCTGTTACATTTTCTCCAATATTTGGCTTTTAAAAGCCAGTAGTCTCAAGTGCTTTCTGCCCATTCATGTTTTTGGTAAGTTCAAACCTCTGAGAATTCCTACCATTTCTAATTGGCAGGTTCATAATGATAGTGATCCCTTAGGTACCTTTTTTCGCGATGCAAATTCATAGCAACAAAGTTGTATCTTCGTGTTTATCTGCAGGTGCACATTTATGATCTCACACAGTATGAGCACTGCCCTGATGATGTGCTGGTGCTGGGCACTGATGGCCTCTGGGATGTCACCACTGATCAAGAGGTGGCCACTGTGGTCATTGATGTATTGATGGGCTATGAGCCCAATGATCCTTGCAGGTGAGTAGAGTTCTATTTCCTTTCTTTCAAGTGTTGGGGACGACACTGTGCACTGACTAGAATGGTCCTTTCTGAAACACTTACTGTCAATCTTAGTTTGTACTCTTTGTTTTGCTTACTGTCAGGGCACCATGCTGAATTAATTTTATGTAACCTGGATGCAATTACATTTTGTATATAAATAGAGCACTAACTGAAAACTGGGAGGGAGAGAGGGCTTCTAGAGTCCGCAATGTTCCACAGGAGAGAGAATCATGACTTATGATCAGTCACTTAGCAACAGTTAGAAGTAATTACATTCATAAGTTGAGGATTACCTGTATTCCAAATTCTGTTCAGTACTATTTTCAGGGTTAGTCACATGTTTAGGACCTCATGAATATAATTGCAACTTTTTGGAAATGCATTTTTGAGAAGAAAAAATAGGCAGATTTTTCTCCCAATCTTCCATTCATGATGGCAACCTTCCATGACTTTTTTTCCATCTTGAAGTTTCTTTCCAGCTTAAACAGATTAATAAATGGATAGTCTTTCAAATATGGGATAGGACTATGGAATGGAAACACTTCTTACTGTTTATTTTTAATTATTTATTTGCTTATAAGCCTTTGATTCTGCTTTTTGTAAAAATACAGAGGCAATTCATGGCTGCTTTTAATAGCTCACATTTCTGCCAAGCTTATGCTATACATGGAGTTCCCTCTGTTACCACCTTGCCATGTCCTTTGCTGAAATGAATGAAGTATTTTGTTTCATGATATTATAGAGATTTGGATTCTGGTACCCCTGAATGAAGTCCAAATAGTTCAATTCATTTTACTGTAAGTGTTTCTATTATGTCTATTATTCCTAACAGCTTTCTGGCTGAATCTACAACCAGCTTGTATTAAAATCTCAAGAGGGTAACTTTAAGCCATTCTTTTTCCCCCCTTCCTCTTCACAATCAAGCACTTAAAATGATGAGGTGGTTATAGTGCACCTACGAATACTTACTTCATAACAATATGTTAGATTTCTTTCCATTTCAATGTGAATAGTAATTAATTAATCCTCTTCCAGGTATACCATGGCAGCCCAGGAGTTGGTAATGAGATCCAGAGGGGTTCTGAAGGATCGTGGCTGGAGGCTGGCCAACGACAAACTGGGCTCTGGAGATGATATCTCTGTTTTTGTTATTCCCTTGGGTGGTCCAGGAAACTACTCCTGAACTCTGAGCCTCCAGTGTACAGAGTTCTTCATTTAAAGCGGTAAAAAATGCATCTTAACTGAAGATGGTAGATTCCCTTGCTGTTGAGATATTTTTGTTCCACAAGTCGTCAGAAGTGGATTATAAAACCCAATCATAAAGACTTCAGTTTGCATCAGTTTTCATCTTTTTCAAGCAAGTGAGAGCCATGACACATAGCCGAAATCAAAGCCTTTCAAGAATTGCTACCATAAGTTCTTGAAGTCCTCTGGAAATCTTTAATTCTCAGGGCTGTGTGAAATCTGGGGTGTGGTGCCAGAGAAAGAAAACTGACTGTGGGTTCCACTGGCATGGAAATGATCTTCATACTGATTGTTAGTCCTGGAGTATCCTTGATCCATTACAGTACTGAATCATTTGTAAATATTTATTTTGTCCCATGACTATAAATGGACAACTCAAAATGCCAAGGACCACCTTATTCTGATTCACAATGGCAATTGTGCCTACTTGTCTAGAAAATACTGTCTTACTTGACAATTAATTATATGTGAATTGCTAAAAAATAATGTCAAGTAGGTGATGTTGACTGGTAGTTATTTCTCAGATTTCTCCCAGGCAGAATATGCAGTTTTTCCCTCCAAAAGTTGGATTTCAGGTTGAATACTAAGTAAGAACTCATTTTAAAAGTATCTCTTATTTATCAGGGATTTTTCTGTATCATATTAAATACTGTACATCATTTAACAAAATTTGCTAATTTTATAGGAGTCTCTCCTGTGAATGGCAGTAGGTGGGTACAACTGATTTTTACCCTAGAAAATATTGCCAAACAAGATCTTATCTTGTATTTCTTCCTCCACGAAGTGGTGGAACATTGGTGATCTAAATCAACAACTGAGCCTTAAATAACAATATAGAGAAATTTTCTGCAGGATAGGGCATTGCAAATATGTACCTAAGGCAACTACATCTATAGCTAACATCGTAGAAAAGATTTTATTTCTAGTCAGGTCACCTGTGTTCTTTTATGAAACATTCAAAAATTTCTGCATCTCAGCTCTACCTCTACAGCCCAGAGCCCTGAGTTCTTGGCTTAATGAATAAAACATATTCTGTACTGATTTAAATCTATCTGGCAATAGTAGTTACACTTTATAACTTGGTAACTATTTCAGTTCAAGGGACCTAGCAAGTCACAATCTGCAATTTACAATACAGGTGTGAGCAATTGAGTGATAAAACACAACAAAGGGAGGATTGAAGACTCATATTTATTAAAAACATTCATGGATCACCTCTAATTCATGAGAAGTATATGCAACGACAAACTTGTGCATCTTTAGAAAACTCCTTTGGGTTTTTTTTCCTCCTCCTCTTTTGCTTAGCCTTTATCTTACTTCCTTAAAAATAAGTTATAGGTGTTAAAGAAAATATTTCTAATCTTATTTATATTTTTGTTATAAAATATTTCATTTAGACCAGGGGTGTCAACTGCCGGCCCGCAGGCCGGATGCATCGTACGGAAGCCACGCCCACCCTATTGCCGGCAATGGCAAAACCGTCCCGATACGTTGCACGAACTCATGTGACGTCGCAAGTTTGACATGTCTGATTTAGACCATAATTTGTCTCATTTTGCTAGGGAATAAAGTCCATTGCATTATTTGAGTCTTCTGAATAAACTTTGACACTTCCCCATTATGTAAAGGCTGAGCTTGAAAGCTTTGATTTATTTGTTAACAATGTGAGGTTTTAATGTCTGATGAAAGATTAAAACATAAACTGAAAGGCTATGGGTATTCATTGGCATAAAACAAAAACTAGTCAAGAAATAATCTTACTCGAAAGCACTTCAATATTGATTTCATTTCTTCCTTTGACCTATGACTTTATGGTGATTGATGTGTATCATGTCACTTGTGAAAGATGAAATAAAGTGAATGCACCTCTAGGGAACCACAGAGGTGTAATCAGAAGGTTAGATCATCTAGACTCCTGTTAAATATCTGTGACTGAGTCAAAGTTATGGCATACTAAAGGCTGCATCCAAACATATCTTACACTGATAGTTGACTTCAAGTGTTAATTCTAAGACTATGTCAGAATTCACACTCTGTTTACTGGCTGTATCCTCAAGAGTACTGAGTCTATTGCAGTGGTGAATTTACATGCATTCAAGCAAACTCAAGGGGACCTTTTATCGCATGCAAATAAATAAGTTAAATTTCAGCCCAGATTTTCCACTTAGTCACTCAGGTTCACATAACCTGCTAATTTGTCGTTAATTCATACCCAGTTTACCTCATTTGTGGGCTGCCAAGGCATCCTGGATCATATACTGACCAGATTATTTATTTATTTATTTATTTATTTAATTTATATACCGCCCTTCTCCCAGGGGACTCAGGGCGGTGAACAGGGCAATACATAAAAACTAGATACAAAAATTAAAATTATTAAAACATGATTAAACAATGCCCATAAAATTAATACAAATTTAAAATTAAAGTCGTTTATAAAAATCCCACCCCGTCCCATCAGGCCAGGCCAGCTTGTTTAAAGAGATGGGTTTTAAGATCGCGCCGGAAGGAGCGGAGATCGGGTGCCATCCGGAGCTCAACCGGAAGATGGTTCCATAAATCCGGTGCACCCACAGAGAACGCCCTCCCCCTGGGGGCCACCAGTCGGCATTCTTTGACCGGTGGCACCCTGAGGAGGCCCTCTCTGTGGGAGCGTACTGGGCGGAGGGAAGTTGACGCCGGCTGCAGGTGCTCCCCAAGGTATTCTGGACCCATGCCATGAAGGGCTTTGTAGGTCATTACCAACACCTTGAACCTCACCCGGAAGACAACTGGTAGCCAATGCAGCTCGCGGAGCAAAGGTGTGACATGGGAGTATCGGGAAACTCCCAGTACAACTCTCGCGGCTGCATTCTGTACCAGTTGGAGCCTCTGAGTGGTCTTCAAGGGTAGCCCCATGTAGAGAGCGTTGCAGTAATCAAGACGAGAGGTCACGAGCGCATGAGTGACTGTACGTAAGGCATCCCGGTCTAGATAGGGCCGCAACTGGCGCACCAGGTGAACCTGGGCGAAGGCCCCCCTAGTCACAGATACAATATGGTCTTCTAAGGAGAGTTATGAATCTAGGAGGACTCCCAAGTTGCGAGCCCTATCTACAGGAGGTAATGACTCACCCCCCCATAGTGAGGGGTGGAATATCCTGAATATCCCGAGATGCCGGTACGCACAGCCACTCAGTCTTGTCAGGGTTGAGTCGATGGATCATGTTCATATAACATGCTAAAATGTCATTTTAGTTTTTAGTTCAGTGTGACTCACAAATTACATTGGAAGAATATATCTTCAAAACCTGTAGTCCTGTTCCTCAATAATTTAAACTTCCCTGAAAATTCTTTGGAACACATATACTTTGTATGTCACTTTTTAAAGAAATCTAGTTATTATACTATTACAATTAGGACAAAATAAGGAATACTGTAAGGACAACTTTACAATGAAAATATGAGTTAAGTGAAAATCTGATTTAAAAAGCAAAATATTTCACAATGTTTAGAACAGGGCTTTTCTACCACCTGTGGTACGTTGGTACCTGGCAGGTGGTACGCGACCATCCTAGAAAAGTGGGGGAGGGGAATGAGCTGAACCGGTGGCAGCACCGCACAAGCCTGAGCGAGAGATGGCTGGAGCTGCAGGGCTGTCAGGGCTCTGCAGAAGCGCCAGGCTCCAGCTGGAGTTCAGCGCTTATCCTGGCACTTCTGCTGAGCAGTGCCGATCAGCTGGAATGTTGCAGCATCTCCAGGGTCTTGTGATTTACATTCAGATGTTCGGCAACTGATTCATATTTATGACGGTCACAGTGTCCCAGGGTCATGTGAAGTGACCAAAACCTGCTGCAACCACCCAGCAGACGGGGGAAATAAAAACCAAACATCCACCCCACCCCCGCTGCCAATCCTCAACAGAAATGCTCACAATGAAAACCTTGGACAGGAGGAAGAGCGCCACCAGGTGGGCAGGCAGGTGTCTTGCTCGGCTGTGGCTTGGGCACTTTTTTCAGTGCCATTGTAACTTCGAACAGTCACTAAGCTAACTTGTACGTCAAGAACTACCTGTACTTCATCACTTTTTTCCTTCTTTTTTTTTTTGGTCTTCAAGTTTTTGACACCTTGCTAGGCAACTGGTGGTACTCTGATGTTGCCATATCCTAAAAGTGGTACAATGGGTGAAAAGGTTGAAAAGCCATGGTTTAGAAGACACTGTACTGAACAAATAAAATGAGTGTTGGGTGACTGCTGCTTGAATGGAGACAACCATAGGTTCATCATTGCCTGAAAAGTGTCTCTTTTCACTATATGCCTTGAAAGGAATCACAACTTCAGTGGATCCCAATTATATGAATAACGTAAAAAATCTTAATCTTATGTCTCAGTTTATTAGAAGAAAATAAGGTTATTAAATATTAAGAGTAAATGTGTTATATATGTGTACACTTTGAGTGCAAGCAACTAAATTTCATTTTAATGTGTGCCATTGTGCCTACAGTAAAAAATGACACTAAAGGTCTATATCTATCTATCTATCTATCTATCTAAAGATTATTTAAAAAATCATGTTTCCTATCTTAAACATTTCTATCTCCTCAGCTATTCTTACTGAATTTCTTTATTTCTTATGTAGAAATTTCATTAAAAATGAAAGTTCAGAAGAACAATCTTGTCGTATATAGTTGGAAAATTTTTTCCAGAAATTGGGAATGGCCAATAGAGGGCAGCAGTGTTACTTGGTTGCATTGCGTTTGGCCTGCACAGACTTACCAAGTTTAATTTTGTGAATTCTCTTAGCCTTGGTGGGAAAGTTTGTATGAAATTTTGCTAGTCCCTCTTCAGAACCATGGGTCACTGTAAAACACTTTTTTTTAGTTGTTCCATAACATTCTTCCAGCCTGCACAAGTTAGGAGTACTGTACTTTTTCTGTACAGGAAAAATTGATAAGGGAAAGTGATTAATCTTAATACATAGGTTAATGAATCACAATCTAGCCAATTACCTTTTGCTTGTTAGGTTATATTAATGAAGTTAATAATTCACTATATTATATAAATCGAGAACATGCAGTTATCTAAAGTTTTGTCAAGCAAAGCTTTTTACTAGACCACCTATTTCCATTTGGTCATAATTTCAGAGATATTTCATGACAAGATTCCTTGAACTGTTGAACTGTTATAGCAGTCAAAAAGCACAGAAAAGTGTTATGACATTTTGTATTATGTCATAAACTGCTTTAATATTTATGCCGTAAAATGTTCTACAAAATTTGCCAAAGTTTGAGAGTCAAGGGCCCCAAATTTTGGATGCATTCTTTTAAGTTAGTCCATCTGAGGTAACTCGTTCAAGATATTTTGCCCTATGGTACACCATTTTGCATTTAAGGATTACAGAAATCAATTTTAGTGGTATATGGATAGATGGAAACACAACTAATTTCTGGATAAATTTTGTTATTTTCATTGGGGTATCCACATTAATGTCTAAAGATTCCCTAAAAGAAAAGCAAGTAGAAATATTTTTTTTTCTTTCAGACTTTGTTATGAAGTGGATTATTTCTTCACTTTAAGATGTGTGGACTTCAACTCCCAGAATTCCTCACCCAACCTCACTGCTGGGGAGATTCTGGGAGTTGAAGTCTATGCATCTTAAAAGTTGCCAAGGTTGAGAAAACATTGTTCTAGATCAGGGGTCCTCAACAGGCACTAGACATAAACAACATCTACATACCTTTCAAAGGAGATAATCAAAAAGACAAAAAGGAGACAAAAAGAACAAAACACCTCCTCACCGGCAATCAACATTCAAATGAGCAGCAATTAACATCAGGTTTAACATCTGACCAACAATCAAGAAGTAAACAATAACCCAGTCAAAGAACTACAAACAAGCTAATTAAGGAACTACCAAGACCACCCCCAGTAACATTCATGATGTTACCTAGTTTGATAATAAAACATTTGCAAGGAAATAACCAAGCTCAGAGAGCATCAAGGACCCCAGGATTATTCCTATCTGTTCTGCAGTGGGGCACAGCAAAAAGATTTTGTGAATTTATTTGGTTCTTAGCACTAGGAGTTGCTACTTGTCACCCTAACCTGACTCTATTCCCCAAGAATTGCTGAAATCTCCCACAACACAACTAATGACTTATCTTTCTCTTTTAGAGTATCACATGTTATCCAACGGAGAATGTCCACAAAACGGTAAAGCAACCATGTCGCTTGCTACCAACTCTCAAACTGCAGCAAACTCCGTCTGTTGTCAGGGATCTAAGAAAAGTTAGGGACGTTTTCGTCTCCATCAAACTTCCCGGATAACCGCGGCACGGCCATTCCCTCCTCTTCTCCTGGCTGCAAAGTTGCCACGAGAACAAATTGAAAGTAACTACTTAAGAAAGAAAGTCTGCGCAAGGTCGCGGTGCCGGTATTACTCAGAGGTGCCTGGAAACGCCCATGCCCTTAAGGAGTTCCCCGTGTGAGATACCTCGTTGGAGAAGCATGACAGAAGCTGAGTCCGGCGACAGGTCCCACGCCCCTTTCGCCCCCGAGGAGTGACCCGATCCTAGCTCCTCCTCCCAGGCGGGGCAGGAGGCGGCCGGAGCGGCTCTGACAATCCCAAGAAGCCAGTCCACTTCTGCTCATCTCTTGCCCGAACCGAGGAGGCGAGCATCCGGGCTGCCCGAAGTAGACCTTCGTGCTAAGTGTAGCCTCCCGCCCTGGGCCGGGTAAGAGGAGCCCCTGGTAGATGCGACTAGGGCTGGAGCAGCTACGAGCGACCCTGGAGTAACTTGGCTTGTTGGCTAGGAAGGAGGTGGAGGAGGAGGAGGAGGAGGGTGGCGTTGCGGTCGAGGATTGCCTGGGCGCACACGAGAGACTGGGCAGGGCTATCGTGACTGTCCTAAGAAAGGAGGTGGTCAAGTCGCTTTTAAATGGGGAGTGGTGTCAGAAGCCCCCCCCCCGATGACTTGCAAACCCCTCTTATGTAGTTGCTCTGGACTGCGGCAAAACTTGCCGAGATTCGCGTCGAATCCCACACTGTTCTTGCGTTGGCTTTTGCTGGGCTGCTTTCCACTCCCACGCGAGGAGATCGAAGAGTGCAGAGACCCCCGCCGGCTGACTTAGGATGAACTGCGTTTAAAGTGGTGGCACGCCCTACCTAGTATTTAACTGCGTTGTAACAATCTGTGGTTAGACTGGGCAAAGAGCAGCAGCTCTCCCGTTTCTGCTTTTGGAACAATTTATAGAACCGGGATTTCCTAACGTTTGGTTATTTCGGGTTAATGCACACTCTTGGATATACGTATCAGGTGAGACTGGAGGCTGTAAAAAAAATTTCATACATTTCCTTCTGGCTTCCAGATGAAGTTTGGAACAAAGTAGGGGGATGGGTGTGTGTGTGTGTGTGAACTGAACCTGTTGATAGGCTGTTTGTTGTTCCCTGGGGAGAGAGGCTGGTAAGTTATAAAGTACTGACTCCTATCACTTCTTATACCTAGTGGCTTCTGAGAAAAACAGTCTGCTAAAGACTGGTGTAGTAGTAAAGACATCAGACTGAAAACCGGAAGGCTGTGAGTTTTGGTTCCACCCTCCAAGCTGGGTGACCTCGAGTCAGTCAGTCTCATCCTAAGGAAGCAGGCAGTGGTAAAACACTTAACAAAAAAGAAAAAAAGCTTGGCAAGAACATGGTAGAGCAGAGGTGTCAAACTCACTGCATCACGTGATGTGTCCTGACTCCCCCCCCCTTTGCTGGAGCTGGGTGGGTGTGGCTTCCACATGATGCATCCGGCCAGTAGTTTGAAACCCCTGCTGTAGAGACAAGTCCAGGTGTCACAAGGAGTCAACACTGACAAAGGGCACACCAGGACCTTAAAGGCTTTAATTTGATTCTCTCAAAGGTGATGGTTGGCAAAGTACAGGTGTTGCATTAAGCCATAATGAAGCTTACTTGGTTTTGGGTGAATGTTGTACAACCTTGCCATTGTTTGTATATCATGGTTTAGGACTTTTTCTCATATGTATAGCCTACCACTGCAGCATATTTAAAGAGGCTTAGTTAGAACAAATTATTACTTGGTATTTATTCCTCAGCCTTTGCTGAGAGATGTCTCTCCTTGACCTCTGAAAAGCCATTCCTATCCCAAGAGGCGGGAGATACAGGTATCTGTGAGTAACATGCTTGAAGGCATTTCCTTCTTTGTCTCTAATTAATACCTGCAGTCAGCTGAAGCCTAGCTCTTTTTTAAATTATATATATTGCCTTTCAAGGCTGAAGTACAAATACTTTGGCCACCAAATGAGAAGAGAGGTCTCATTGGAAAAGGCCCTGATGTTGGGAAAGATTGAAGACAGAAGCAGAAGGGGATGTCAGAAAATGAGATGGTTAAATAATGTGCCATTGAGTTTGAGTTTGAGCAAACAGGGAGATAGTGGAGTGTGTGTGTGACCATGATAGGGTCCATGGCAGGGGTCTTCAAACGTGGCCCTTTTATGACTTGTGGACTTCAACTCCCAGAATTCTTCAGCCAGCGTTTGCGTATTCTGGGAGTTGAAGTCCACAAGTCATAAAAGGACCAAGTTTGAAGACCCCTGGCCTAAGCTTTAAATTGTTTGAAGGTCCTCCATGGTTTTTTGTTCCATATGAATAGGTAAGAATAGTGGGGGGAGGGGGAAGAGTAGCATGTTTACTCCACCTCCTACGTAAACTCAACCTGGGTGGGAAATGTTCAGAGAGGACTTTAGTTTATATCCACTTCTAATAGCATGTTGAAATCATTCCTTTCATCTTTTAATCTCTGGTTTCTCCCTCTTTGGACAAAAATGGGGATGTGATAAATCTTTGGGGAGGTGTTGCAAAAATATGCTGTCTTGGAGTAAGAAGAATGTGGAGCTCTGACAGAAGTACTTTGTGTGGCAGGATAGTTACTTTTTCCAGCTATTCCTTGTTTTCCTTGAAACGGGATTCTTGAAAATCTGGTTTGCCATGTTCAATGGATAGTGACTTCCAGAGACATTTTTGTAAAAAAAAAAAAAAGTCATTTTGGCTTCTTTAATTCACTCTCATCTAGTGGTAGTCCTAGGGTGGAGGGGGAGGGGAGAGGCTGTGCTAATCACTTAGGAACAAGGAAGCATTCCAGACCCATGACTGCATTTTCTCTTTCTCTCTGGGCCTGGAATTGAGCTGCCAAGTCTTTTCAGTGTAGGCCTGGCCCCTTAAATTGTGATCTAGCTTCTTTAAAAAAAAAAAAGCATTCACTTTTTTATACTGGTTCACGAAAATATTTGTGACTGGCAGATGCTTTGTTTCTATTGTGGAAGTTCAGCATATCTGTTGGTTAATAGATTTTAAAAAGCAGTATTACATTCCAGGGTAAAGATTTATTTTCTCAAAAAAAAAAACCTAACTCGAAAACAAATGCTATTAAATAGACTGTTGGTAGACGAGTATTTTATATTAAACAGCTCTCACTTTTAGCTGTCAAAAGACATTTGGAGATTTGCATATCTTCCTCTTTGACTTTGGTACAACCAGAAGAGTTCCATACCAGACAGTGACAAATATTTCAATGTTTAAGAATGCAGGACAGAATTTTAACAGTAATGAAATTTGCTTGTTAGGAGAAACTTCGATGTTTGTCTTGTTTTAAAAACAAGCTACTATTAGCAATAGTAGCATTTAAATTTATATAACACATGCTGTAGCTCTTTACAGCACTCTCTGGGCGGTTTCAGTGTTGAAGCATTATTTGCATATTGCCCCAAACCATCTGGGTCCTCATTTTACTGATCTTTGAAGGATGGAAGGTGGAGTCAACCTTGAGCCAAACAAGATCGAACTCCAGGCTGTGGACAGTTTGCCTGTAACCACTGTATCACCAGGTCTCATAACTTAGAAGTCCAGTTCACTTCTTGGGCTTAAGTATATATGTTAATTTGATGCTTATATATCTTTGAATGGAACCAAATATCGTTAGAAATACAACAACACAAGTGCCTTTTTGTGGTGATCATGATTTTTTTGATGCTTCAAAAAAAATTTATGGGTGTTAGCAACATCCTTAAAACTGAAGTATATATAAAAATCCCTTCCAAAACCACTGTTTACTGTTATACCTTACATAGTATTCTTTCCTATTCTTTCTTCCAAATGGTTCAATGAAATGTGCCTACCATTGGTGCCAACTATATAATCACAGGCTGACTTGACTTAAAAACTCAGATTTCATTGACTGACATTAAAATACCTTGACAAAGTTTAGTGTTCAAGGATTTCTTCAAAACTGAAACATTTACCCTACAATAAGTCCATTGCAGAACTGCAGTTCTGACATTCAGATCTGCTTATGTAAAAGCAATTCGTAACATATATTGCTTTGCCAAAAGAAATGAATACTATCTAATGAAAAAGAAAATTATCCAACAGTATTTCTCAACCTTAACAACTTTAAGATGTGTGGACTTCAACTCCCAGAATTCACCAGCAAGCAACCCACACATCTTAAAGTTGCTAAGGTTGAAATACACTGAATGAAAGTATAAATCTGGGGAGAAAAAAGAGTGTATATGCCAACATTTTTATGGCTTGGCTGTTATTCAAAAGAGGTGTTTAGTTTAAGTCATCTCACAGGGTTGTTCTTTGTTTTCTTGTGACACTTAACAGCCTAGTGTTCTGGTCAGTACAATGAGGCAAACAAAGCAGGATCCTGTCACCCTTTTCCATGTGCAAAAGCCAAATGTACCATATCCCTCACCTCTTTTAAAGGCAGGAGGCTGGCTTGACAAGTACAGGGAAATTCAGGAGGCATCTTATTTTGATCATCAATCGTTTTGTCTATACATTGTTTCCTGTTCTCTACTGTCTGGCTTGGCTGCCTTGTCCAATTTTAATGCTTATCTCAATCTTTTTGGGTATGTTTCATGGCTACTTTGATGCATCACAGTAGCCACGAAACTGATTTTTATGGGTTCAAATTTTGGTCTGCTGTTTTTCCTGCCTGTTTAACCTGTCATGCAGAAGTATGTGAGTGTTTACAAAGGGCACATAGGTATATTATTTTCCTTCAGAGTTAGTGTGAAGCCGGTTTGCCATACAGTAAAACCTGTAGCATCTCTAGGGTGAAAGAAAGTGGCAGAGTTACTCCTGTCTTATTTAATTTGTCCCCAAAACAAACTGAAAAAAATCAGTAAATAATATTTTTGGATAGGCACACTAGCTTGTAAGCCGCCCTGAGTCTTCGGAGAAGGGCGGGATATAAATGGAATTTTAAAAAAAATTATACAGATGAGGTCAGTAGATGCCAGGTTTTTTTCCTGCTTGCAAAAAGGACACATTTTGCAAAAGAACCAGCTGCCGCACTGAAAGAGGCAGGGAATTCTGTTTTGCTTAGGGCTGAGAAGTCAACATAGTGAAAAATAGCAGAGCAGCAGAGGCATAACATGAACTGCAGGATTTTTTTTCCCCTCAAGAGACAGAGTCTAAACAGGCCCCTTTGGAGGCTTTGGGGTCTACTAAGCATAACGCTATAAGACAGCAATTCCTGATGCTGACCCAGACCACCAGTAAAATATTGGTATTGAATGATATATATTTAATCTGCTGGGAGAAGATCGACTTTTGAGTTCTCTCCTAATACCCTTTATCACATACCAGTTTCGAAGAGGGTAATGATACCTCCCACATGTCCAAAGGGCAGATTAGTGATTTTGTATTTTGTTTTTAGATTTTGTTAACTATATTGAGTGCTCAACTGAATGGCAACATGGAATATGATTAAAGATATAAGAGGCATGTCCTAGTTAATCCCAAATTATTTTTGATGGAGCCAAGTCTAATATCTATTCTTGACAGGGTTTTTCCCAGTGTCATCTGGATTTCTAGCATATTTTGTTTTTAAATGAACATGTTCTGCAGAAAGAAAAAACTTTGAAAACCTCTGCACTATAACATCTTTGTTTGAAGTTTCTGTTTCCAGTTACATTTGTATTGATCTATACTGACATCTGATCTAGATTTTGGCAAAGCAACAAAACAAGTAAAGCACAGTTAATTGCAAAATGGCAGAGATATTCCGGAGTACACAAAAGATAAGTCTTTATCGCCCAAGTTGAATAATTCAGACTAA
Organism: Vipera ursinii; assembly: GCF_947247035.1. Lineage (NCBI taxonomy): Eukaryota > Metazoa > Chordata > Lepidosauria > Squamata > Viperidae > Vipera > Vipera ursinii. The sequence goes on from NC_139516.1 coordinate 38,611,075, forward strand.
ATCAGAAGGAAATAATACTTCAGCAGAGAGTTCAACTTCCATATAGTAAGCCTTCCTGTCATCTTCTTTTTGAATCCTCAAATTTGAATCCTCAAATTTGTAGTTATTAAAGATTTTTATACAAGAATGTTTTCTAAAATCCTTCAACTTTAATGCATGAAGACTCATACATTTTAGCAGATTTTTTAACAGTTGAGATTAATACAAATGTCACTGTAAACAGAAAGTGTATTTTTGTGATTTTTTTCAAAAAAAAAATTGGTCCTAGACTACAGAGTTTTGCTTTGATTGTGTGTTCTAGCAAAGCTGGATGGGGAATTCTGGGAGTTGAAGTCCGTACATCTTCAAGAGGCCAAGGTTGAAAAATAACTGTGCTAGGTCACAGAGTTGGGTTTGACTCCACTATCTGTTGACTGAATCTAAAAAGGCTTTTGGATAATTTTCTCTGGAGTTTGATCTGCTAAGATGCCTTACATGTTGTCATCTTCTTTACCTTCACTCTCTGTGCAGTATTTCTGGAATTGGGTGCTGCTTCCAAGATTGTGCTTTTCATTTTGTGCATTATGCATAATCCTATTCATGATTTTTCTGTTCTTTCTTAAATGGTATATTAGAGGAGCACAGAATATAAACAGGGCTAGTGGACAAAAGATAGCATTTCATTCCCAGTGAGTAGTAGTCTTGATCAAGATTGTGCTGCTGTAGAAAAGATAGATGTGGCAGCTGGTCATTGTAGTCACCAAATCACATAGTTTAATGTCAATAATGGGGAAAAGCAGAACGTGTTTCATTTATGGTATTTCTAGTAGATTATCAAAACACCTGTTTCATTTCTTCCTTAAAAATATTTTGGTTCTGAAACTGCCTTGGAAGTTTTGTAAATCTTCCCCCACCTGAAGATTTAATATTACCCTGTCACTCCCTAAACTACGCATTTATAGAAAAGTCCTGGATGACTCAGTTTGCCTCTTGTTTGTGTACATTGGTTGGTTTAACAAATTCAATAAAGTAAGTAGCTATTAACTATTCTGCATGAATGCTTCAGAGGAATTGTACTGCTCTAAGTTATTGAATGATTACACAAAAACCCTTGGCATATGAGAGGTTCTTGACTAAGAATATTTCTGTATATTATAAAAGAAAAAACATGGCTGTTTGGGGTATATTTGGGGTTAATGTGAAAATGTAATTAATGTAATCTAATTAATTAATTTGATTATCCTTTTTGTGGCCGCAAAGCTTCCCTAACCATGGCAGCCAAAACCCAATGACATAATGTCCAACCATTTTCAGCTGAAAGAACATATGACAAGTGTAGCTTATGTAATGTATTGGGCTTGCTTGTAACACCATGTGGTAACGGTTGGTAGGCTGTTTAAGCTGGGAGCTAGCTAACGGCTCCCAGCACCTCAGACAACCCGTCTCCAGCGCTGCTATTGATTGCCCCTAGGCGGCAATGGGTTGCTTCAAACCTATTGGCTGCCGCCTAGGGGCCAGGGTATAAATTGCTGCATCTGCAGCCCAGCTCTCTAATTCAGATCCTGCAAGCAATAAACCATGTTCTTTGCTGAACTCACTCACCTTGTCTTCATTCCTGCGCAACGAACCCAGTACACAACACTGGCGACGAAGGTGGGATCCTGCTTCTCCGTCGAAGCTGAAAGTCACTAGGGGAGAGGCAGCGCATGCCTGGCGGGAAAAGCAATTCCCCCCCTATGGTCAGCTAGCAAGCCACGCTAGCGACCACGCTCTCAGAGGACCAGTCCCTGGTCAACAGAGAGGCAGGATTGGAAAAAGCAGAAGCCAGCCGTGAAGACCAGCAGAATGCCCAAGGTCGGAAGGCTGTGAGAGTTCGACATCAAGAAACCAGAAGGATGGCCCTCGTACCTGTCCCAGGTCGAGAACTACCTTCGGGCGAACCAGGTCGCAGAGGATGGACTAAAGGCCGCCACGCTGCTTTGTGTGTGCAGCCCAGTGATGTTCAATCTGGCCGAAAACCTGTTCGCGCCCATGCCGTTGGAATCCGTCTCCTACGCTGAACTGAAGAAGAAGCTCGGAGAACATTTCCAACTGAAGATGTCAGTGATTGCATGGCGCTACGCCTTCAAACAATAAATACAGCAGCCGGGAGAAACCGCATCCGAATACATCGCGGACTTGAGGCAGGCCGCACGCCTATGCCGATTTTCAGACATTGAAGAGTGACTTCGAGACCGGCTCATCTGCAGCCTCCGCAATTGAGAGCTGCAGCAAAAACTTTTTGCCAGAGAAGTCCTGTCGTTCGAAGATGCCCAGAACGAGGTCATGGTGGATGAAGCTGCTGGTGGAGCCGTCCAAACGATCCGGCCTGCCAAAATGACACAATACAAAGAAACTGTCCACCACGAGGACACCAAACTCACCGAGGAGTCAGAAGAAGACGCCAAAGTTGACAAGCTGCACAGACAGCCCGACCCACAGCACCAAAACAGCAAGCAGCAAGAGACTAATTACAAGGCAGATCTCTTGCCTAGATGTCCAGATTGTGGCGGCCGCCACCAATGCTCAGACTGCAGGTTCCGGACAGCCACGTGCCGGGCCTGCGGAAAAACCAGCCACATTGCAGCAGTTTGCAGAGGTTGCCAGAGGGACCGGCCATCACGTTGCCAATCAGACAATCCGACCAGGAGAGGTACTGGGGCCCTGGGGCTGTTCAGCGTGGGTTTTTGCTCAAGCCGCAGAAGTGTATGTCGCACCGGGGCCCGACGCCCCCTTAAACCCAAGTATAGACTCCAGGTGGAGCTGCAAAGGGCCCCCTGTAAGATGCAGCTGGACACAGGTGAAGCCACCTTGGCCATTAAATTTAAAGGGTTTTCAGGGCACCTGGATGTTGTTGTAGTAGGGGGCCAGAGAACGAGCCTAATTGGGCTTGACTGGTTTAATGCACCAGGTATCCAAGTAACCGGTATCAACCGGACACAAGTCACGAGTCTAGCGTCAGTTTGCAAGGACTTCGCAGACGTATTTGATTCAGCCCTAGGAACTTACACAGGCCCACCAATAGCATTTAAATTAGACCCAAATGTGGTTCCCATCAGGATTAAGCTTTGCAGGGTCCCCTTTGCCCTCAAGCACAAAATTGACACGGAAGTAGACAAGCTTGTGGAACAGGGCATGTTGCAACCAGTAGATGGTGGGGAGTGGGAAACTCCTATTGTAACACCACTTAAAGCCAATGGGCAAGTGAGAATATACGCAGATTACAAATGTACAATTAACCGGGCCCTTAAACAGCACACATACCCAGTTCCAGTGGTGAGCCACATTAGATTTGGCGCAGGCCTATCAGCAACTACCTGTTGATGAGGCCATGGCCACAAAACAAGGACTTCGTCATAAGTCCTTACTCAGGTCCACAAACTGGCAGCCAAGCCAGCCCATGCATAGACCCTGAAGGCTCACACAGCCCAAGCAACAAGGAGTTGGCCGTAGAGGAGGGGAGCTCAGAAGTGCAACATGGGTCCCCTGATGGAGAAAGCCAACCTGATGGCTACAGCCACTGTGCTAACTCTGCTGAACAAACTGACTCGGGTGGGTCAACCTGGAAAGGCCAGCCAGAGAGCACCAAGCCACTCAGAATCACTTGAACTAAGAGACACTGGTCTACCCAGCCCGGCGGGCAAGCTGGTAGGCCAGGACGTGCCTGGGTCCCCCAGGTGTTCCACAAGGCCATGCAAACCTCCTGCATATCTGAAAAATTTTGTTCTGTAATAATAAAGCTATAATGTTGTACGTATGTACCTTGTATTTAATGCTGACCTAATGGACAATGGAGCTATAATGTTTTAAGTACTTTATTGTGCTGCTAAGTGGAACCTATTCACACCAGTGTTAAGTCTTTGTAAAGTGTATTGCTGTAATTACTATTGTTGCTATAGTGTTGTTTGTTCTAAGGGGGGAGGGGTGTTATTTATTGAGCTTGCTTGTTAACACCATGTGGTAATGGCTGGTAAGTTGCAAGAGCAGGGAGCTAGCTAACGGCTCCCAGCATCTCAGACAACCCGTCTCCAGCGCTGCCATTGGTTCTCCCTAGGCAGACGCGGTGGCTCAGTGGGTTAGGACACTGAGCTTGTCGATCAGAAGGTCGGCAGTTTGGAGGGTCGAATCCCAAGTGCCGCATAACAGAGTGAGCGCCTGTTACTCGTCCCAGCTTCTGCCAACCTAGCAGTTCGAAAGCACGTAAAAATGCAAGTAGAAAAATAGGGACCACTACGGTGGGAAGGTAACAGCGTTCCGTGCGCCTTTGGCGTCTAGTCATGCCAGCCACATGACCACGGAGACATCCTCGGACAAGCACTGGCTCTTTGGATTTGAAACTGAGATGAGCACCGGTCCCTAGAGTCGGAAATGACTAGCACGCATGTGCGGGGGAACCTTTACCTTTACCTTAGGCGGCAATAGGTTGCTTCAAACCTATTGGCCGTCGCCTAGGGGCCAAGGTAAAAATTGCTGCAGCTGCAGCCCTGTTCTCTAGTTCAGATCCTGCAAGAAATAAACCATGCTCTTTGCTGAACTCACTTGCCTCGTCTTCATTCCTGCACAACGAATCCAGTACACTACACTATCTAATGGTCATTTGGATGATTGTGGCCCATATATACCGTAGTAACCTTATTTTCATCTACCTAGAGATCAACTGTTGAGGAACAGGTAGGCTATCCAGTGACCCTTAAAAGATGTTTTTTCAGCATGAATGAACAGCGTATACATGAAACTAGGGAAGCTGAAGATGTGCTGTTAATTGGTATTATTTCCAGACACAGTGCTGTTTGCAGTGGTGGGATTCAGCCACTTTGGCATTTCGGTAGCTAATTTTTTGTTCCCCAGGCCCATAATGGACTTCCAGAAGTTGCATCCACACAGAGAACCGGTTGTTCACATATTTGAATCCCACCACTGGCTGTTTGTATTACTAATAATGGATATTCAGGTACAAGATGGAGCAAACCACAAATAGGCTGAATATCTGTTGAAACAGAAGAAAGGCCTTGTTAAATTAACCCAAAGGCTATCTCTTCACATTCTTTTTCCACAACAGCCACTCAGATATTGAAGAAAAGCTTGACAGAACACCAAGCTTCTCTTCCAGGCTTCCTACTCATGTTCTTCTATATTGTTTACAAGGTAATACTGTAGTATAGCAATAGCAATAGCACTTAGACATATATCACTCCATAGTGCTTTACAGCAGGGGACCCCAACCCCTGGGTCATGGCCCATTTGGAACCGGGCCACACCAGCAGTGGTGAGTGTGCGTGTGAAGAATAAATTGCTCAGCCTACCAGAGGGAAGGCTGCCCCCTCCCCCATCTTACATGTGGATTTGGTGTGTGCCATGGTCTTTCTGGCTCTGGTTCATGTTTTTATGCAGGATTTTTACATTTATGTGGCTCAGCATTCTCCTTGCTATAATTCCCTACTGCTAATACAGTATCTTACCACCATACATCTTCAGAAATAGGAACAGCTGATTGCTGTCAGTTTACATTATACTTCTTTTTTCTATTCCTAAAAAGTCACTTCTACAGAGTTCTGGTACCTTTTGACATCACAATTTTCATTAGGTTATTCAACACTAACCCATGAATTTATTGCTGGGGGGGTGTAGCAAGGAGAAAACTAGGAATTGTAAGACAAGTACATTGCTCTTAAGATTTAAGGGAAAAGGCACTTACTCTCTTAAAAGAGTTGACAAGGAAACAGTGTGGAAATCTGGAGAAGATGATACATTACAAAACTTAAGAGTATCCAAAATATTCTAAAGGCTAGGTAGGGTGAGATTAACTTTTCTAATAAGCCATTCTGCTTTCACAATTGAGCTATCTGCATCTTTAGGTCTTTTGTGATCATCGTCTTCATATAATAAGTAATAGAAAACCACAGCTGAAATCATGAAGAGCTTAATAAAGGTGACTAATATTATCAGCCCAAATCATTCCAGTCAGGATGAAGCTTCTGTGTTGAAGATTATGAACCATAATCTACCATCTTAGTCCTGTGCAGTCTGGTATATAGATGTTTTCCAACTTCCCAGACTAGAATTGAGAATGACTGGTCCAAAGCCACCCAGCTGGCTTTCATGCCCAACAGAAATTTATAGCTGGATCTGTAACCTGAATCCTTCTGCTCCTAATCCAGCAAGTTAATCACTACATCAAAGCAGTCTTTATTAATGTTATATGTTCTTTTATTTGTGCTTTATTGAAAATAATATGTTTCCTTTTTTAAAAAAATGCCTAACTTCTGAATGTGCACCCACCCATACCTGTATTCTCTTTTTTAAATCTCTGCCCAAAAATCACAATGTACCAGTAGAGTCAATTGCATATAAGGAGGGGTAGATCATCTACAGGCCAAATGGGGCGCCTGAAATGGGCAGAGCTAAAATGTCCACCCTATCTTTTGTGGAGGGGAGCAGGAAATGAAATTTAATAGGCAAAATAGATTATTTAAGGAGCTCACTGGGTGACACTCTTATGTCACAGACTATTCCCACCATGGCCCTTGGAAAACAGTTTAAAAAATATTGTGTCTTGCAAGTGGACTGGAGGCTAAAACATATAAAGAACAGTTGCTGGAATTGGGTATGTCTGTGAGTCTAATGAAGAAAAGGACTAGGGGTAACATGATAGCAATGTTCCAATATCTCAGAGGCTGTGACAAAGAAGAAGGAGTCAAGCTATTCCAACAGATGGAAACTAACCAAAGAGAGAAGCAACCTAGAACTAGGGAGAAATGTTCTGAAAGTTAGAACATTTAATCAGTGAAACAACCTGCCTCCAGAAGTTGTGAATGCTCCAACACTGGAAGATTTTAAGAAGAGACTGATCAGCCATTTGTCTGAAATGGTATAGGGTTTCCTGCCTGAGCAGGGGGTTGGACTAGATGACCTCAAAGGTCCCTTCCAACTCTATTATTATTAAGTGGCCCATTCTGGTGCATAATTATTTTTGGATCACTGATTTGCACAGCAGCACCAGAATGTTGGGGTGGGAATGTTTATTTGAGTGTAGAAAGTTATTTTATCTTAAGTGTAAAATAAAACCTTTCAAATATGTTAAAAGGCTGGCTTAAAATTTTATTCTTGAGAAAAAGATGTCTCCTGGCATGTGCAATACAGAAAAACTTTACTCTAAGTAAAGTCCCTAAAAGATTTTATTGCAATTTTCATTTTTCTAGTTTTTGCCCCCAAGTACAAATGCTTATTCATGATTGGTTTGCTTCTGTTGCATCACTGTATTCCAGGTTCACTTCATAGTTTCTAAAATAAACTCTGCTGGAGTGAAATCAGTGTAAAGGTTAGATGCTGTAATGCTTCTGTGGTTTTGTAGCTGATTCATACATCTGTTTCAAAATGAGCCCAGTTATGTTCTTCAATTTCTCTGTGAGTAGGAAAATAAGCAAAAAGGCTTACAGTAATCATTATCAGTCTAAGGCACTGGGATATGATAATTTGTATAAAACAAATCTCCTAGACTTATCCTAATTCTCAGCCAAATTTTCATCACCATGAGACATACAAATGAGTTTCTAATTATTAATTTTTTACAGAGGATTCTGAATAACCTCTTATAGTTACCACAATATGTATTTGTGACAACTAGATAGATTCCAAGAAGAATGTAACAGTAAATTAACATACTGTATTTTATATTGTCTTTTTAAAATATAAATACTGTGGAAATTCTAAAATCGTTAGAAAAGAAATGGTGGGTGAACAACTTTTTTGTTTCCTTTTCTCTTCTGTTGATATTATTGCTGTCTCTTTATTTCCAGAATTGCCAATTTGTTACTCTTCAGCTGAGCATACCCTCTCATCATTCTTAGTGATTTGGCCAATCCTAGCGGCATCAATTTAGGAAAACTTGTCTTAGATTCTGTCATTATCCAAGGTGATGGCATCTTAATCAAGATGGTGCCACCATGGAATAGGGTGAATAGAACATTTGATGAATCTTTTGTCCTGCCAATGAAACAGATGGTGGCATATGGCAGGTGGTAGAGGAGATTTTCTAGCAGATAGGTAACTGCAATTATGTTGGGCCCCTCAGGACAACCAGGCAGTTGTACACCATGCATACCCTGTAGCTCATTGCTGCTTTCTTCTGAGATATACTGTACCAAGGCCCCAAAATTCTCACAGCATGATCTATTGGCAGGGAAACATTGTATTATTTCAGTACATTATTGGGTAGTGTGTATATTTTTTAATCTTTCAATCAGTGTACAGATATAAAACTTAACTATGGAAGTTTGGCTTCCATTCCCTTGTTTTAAATATTCTATTTCTGATTACACACTTTCTCCATAAGTCATTCCAAATAAATAATTTACACTTCTTTGATTCAAACTTGTCCTATCTGGTCCAAAATATATTTTGTTTACAAGGAGTAATATGCTGTAATGTTAGACTTATTTGTTGTAATATGAACTAAACTGCAGGCCTACCTTTCTTTTTGTCTCTACAGTCATGGCAGCCATCAGGAAGAAGCTGGTGATTGTGGGAGATGGTGCCTGTGGGAAGACATGCCTATTGATTGTTTTTAGCAAGGACCAGTTCCCAGAGGTCTATGTACCAACAGTCTTTGAAAACTACATTGCTGATATTGAAGTAGATGGGAAACAGGTAACTCATCTTCTTTAAAAGAAGAAACAGCTTCTAAGTAATATTTGCTTTCCACCCTGGATGCTACTAGTTACTATTGCGATAAAGGTTTTTTCTGCGGATCCATTGGTATCTGATACTGATTCCCTTTAGAAATTTCACTGTCTGATTGATCAGCCATGAACAATCATATAATCAGGACTAAAAATTTTAAAACAATGGGTCGGAAGCCTTTTTTTCAAGTGTTGGGCTCCATATTTGTAGATTAAATGAAACACTAAATTTCATTTAATGACTCCTATCCAATACATACACTGAAATGATAATTCTGCATCAAAGCAGCCTACATTCCTTCTCTCTAGTTAAATATTGATCAGCTTGTTTATGACCTTACGTAAATGGAATTTTAACATCATGAATAGTGCTGTCTTCTTTCTAGTTGCATATGTACCCCAAGCTTCTTCACCACCATCTGACACCAACACTATCAGGGAAAAAATGCTAACCTAACTGTAAACTGCTCACCATCATTTACATAATGAGTTGTGTATAAGTTTGATTAAAAGATAAAATAAATTCCAGAAGGATTCATTTGAAATATAATTAAATTGATAAGATTCACTACGTAACTGTACATTTGCCAAAGATCCATGCCGTCGTGCCCTGTTTATTTTGCTGAGTAGCTTTGAGCAATGTTTGCCTAGTTTCACAATTCACCAGCTGATAAAGGCCAATTTGATGAACACGTATTTGTTTTAAGGACTAGAGTGCAAAGAAGTAAATTAGGAGGGGTCTGATCTTCCATTTCTATCCAACACTCCCCTTTCATGTGAAGAGTCAATCCTCATCCTTACATTACAGATAAAATAAAACATTTAAAATGTACATAGCTGTCCTGCACTTCTGGTTTGGTTATGAGTCCAGGTGCCATTTGTCAGACGATTTCATATACCAAATTTGCTCATAAAATTAGTATAAAACTTTGAATTTCTGAAAAAGTGGAAACTTCAGTAAAACTCTTCTGGTGCTTCTTCTAACATTCTATTGATTGCCCTCAATAGATGTTCCTGTATTTAATTTTTATAGCGTTTGTGAATTTGGTGTTTGAATGCCCTTGAGAATGATGAAAAATAGCAGTCTGCATAATTGCCATTGTTAAGTACAGGGTGTAATATATTTAATTGCTTAATACTGGTAGATATCTTGCCAGGCTGCTTAAAATTGTCAGGGAGCCAAGTGAGAAATGAGGAAAGCAAAACAGTTGGATGTTTTTTTTTCAGTATCTGTATTTAACTACAAAGTCACAATTACGTTGATTAAGGGACTGATTTTTTTTTCATTTATAGGTGGAACTGGCCCTCTGGGATACAGCTGGGCAAGAGGATTATGACAGGTTGCGGCCTCTCTCTTATCCTGATACAGATGTCATCCTTATGTGCTTCTCCATTGACAGTCCAGATAGTTTAGGTAAGGCTATAAAATAACAACTCATATTATAGGTCAAGAATGATCAACATACTGTAAGTCTTCCCATGTATTGCTAGAGCTCCATTCTATCAGTAGTTACCATGCCATCTGAAGCTGCTTCTTTGGTCAATAAAGCAGGTGACAAACAATTCTCTGCTGGACAGCTTTACGGTTACAGTCAACAATCTTTTCAAATGTCCAGGTATTCTTCAAAGCGAAAATGATGTCCTGGAAATAGTATTGGGTGTAGCATGTAATTGATGTCACTTAGTTGTAAAGGTCAATAAGAAAAGATTGTAAACACATATTTCTTTGGAAAGTGCTAAAAAGTTATGATAAACTTCTATTGGAAGTGATAAGGCTTTGCAAAGTTCTTGCTAAGCGTATGAAGCATATGAAATTCAATAAATTCTTCTGAAATCGGGATAGGAAGAGTATTGATGCTTTTGACTTTGGGGTTGAAAAAAGACTATGGACAACCAATACTTGGACAAATGGATCACTGAATGTTATCAACTCAGAGTTCCTGCAAATGACCAGGCTCAAATTATCCTAGTTCAGACACATTATGCAAAAACCTAACTCTCTGAAAAAAGTTCTAATACTGGGAAAGGTGGAAAGAAAAAAGGATGACAAACCAGCAAGGCAGATGGACTGAGATGCAATGGCACTGAGTGTACCATAGGAAGGACCAGGTTAGAGAAAGACCTTTATGGAGAAGATCTATGTGGTCACTAAGAGTTGACATCAAGACATACTTGTTGGCACATACTGTAAGTTAGTCAGGTGATCCATCAATTCATTTCCCAGCAATGGTTGCTGCTTGTGGAATAGGCCTGCTTTTCCATGTGAATGAATTCATTGCTTTAGAAAAAATACATCGACTGTTGAAGAAAGCTGCTCTGTTCTGAAATCATATCAGATTTTTCTCAGCCACATTTGGTTACTTTTGTAATATTTGTTATCAGAGATCAGAAACAAAATCATAACTGTATTCGTTTATCAGTCTTTTAACCATGGGGTCGCAATAGTACTTTAACATGACAAAAAGCTGAATTTTAGGGGTAAATTTTATGATTGCTGTAATAGCCTACTTACATGGATGCTGCCTAAGAGAATGCAGGCTCTGGCAGAAGTTCAGGATGTCTCCTCTAAGTCTGTACTAGACAGAGGAATCTTTTAGGGATCAAATCTATTTTACTAGATGGAGAATGAATAGCTTCCTCCACTGAAGATTAGCCAGTTTGGATAGTTCCTTGGATATGTTTGTACTATAACACCATTAATAGCTTTTCAGTACATAAGGACAGAAAGGACTCAACAGCTGCTTTCAGGAGAAAGATGAGGGAAATGAATGTTGGCAGTATTACAGAGGGCAAATTCAAGGATGAAGGAATATGTACTTTTTTCTGCACAGAAAGCCTTTGACATTAAGCCTTTCTGTAGCCCTATACTAGTACATGTCTGCAGGGATATTTCTGACTGTGGTTCTGGGGTTTAGATGGGGAACTTCCAACACACTCCTCACGTCACTTCTTCCCCTGTATTTTACTGGTCTAAAGAGTACAAAGTTCCCTTACATTTGTAGTGGGGTGAGGTGGATGAAGTAGACTGACACTTGTTTACCAGTCAAGATTCTGGAAATAAGACTCTCATTTTATTCAATCTCACTGAAATGGATCTTTCCCCTTATATTAATGTGGGGATTACACTTATGAATCTATCTGTGTTGTGCTAGGGATTTGCTCAGTGAGCAGGTTCTCCCATCTCATTGCTTCTTCCAGAGAACATACCAGAAAAATGGACACCTGAGGTGAAACATTTTTGCCCAAATGTGCCCATCATCCTTATAGGCAACAAGAAGGACTTGCGGAATGATGAACACACACGCAGAGAGTTGGCAAAGATGAAACAGGTATGGATCCATCCACACTTGTTTGCTTTTTTGAATGCCATTCTCCTATTGCAGATAAAATATTGTGCAATTGTGGTTTAATTGCCTTGTTCACATATTTATTGAAGTTTTCAGTGCCTTCTACTTCTAGGGAAAAAACAGTCATTATCACATGGGATCTTTACATCTCAGAGTAATTGTGATATGTTCCGGTATTGGTTTGTTACTTTCACAAATAATCAACCTGAAGTAGTTTCTAGCTACCTCTGGATAAACATTCAGGCTGGCCTTTTGCCTCTGCTCTTAAAGTTTCTTCCTAAACCTTAAGTCCTGCAAGAGTTCCTGTGTTCTTTTTTAATAGCACGTTTCTCAATGTCCCTTTGAATGTGCAAGATCACTTTCTGAGGAAATAAGCACCCATCAAATTTCTGACTTATAGCCAAACACCTTTGTGTTTCTTGATTTTCTTTTTTAGGATGCTGTGAATATATGAAATTTATGCTTAAAAATATAGTTTAGAGTATAATCTTAGAATGCAAGTAAATGAAAAAACGTAAGGTGTAATATATATTTACTTACCTAGAACTGGGCAAGTCTCACTGAACTCTGGGACTTAAGAACCTATACATGTGACCTCATTTACTTTTGAGAAAGAATACATGTGTGTACTTATTTCTGTTCTGCATTACCTGTAAACAATGTTTGAGGATTCTAGATTAAATTTAAACATGGATTTTTCATGCTATCTTTCACATAGGCTTTGTGAACATATTTTTTTCATTGTAAGTTCTTGTAGAATTAGGTTCCCTCATTTCCTTCAATAGTCTGTGGAAAATTCTGAGGTAAATATTTAATAAAGATTTACTGTTTGTAGTTTGACCTAATTAATGCTACCTCATCAATTCCACCCTCATTTGGGATTATGACTGATTAAAGAAGCTGTAGATTTTGCATTTCCAATTCTAAACAGTTGAGCTTCCTTTGAGGAGTGAAATTTGAGTACGAATTGATGCTCCTCTTTGACCATCCCAGTGAAGTTTTTAATTTAGTTCTGCTTTTCTGTACTTTCTCAGGACATTTAGGGAAGAAGCTGCATCTTAAAAACAGCTTGAAAATAAAATTAAGAAATATTTATTATTTGTATATGTCTCTAAATTACATTTTAGTTTGCTTTAATTGGTTGTTTTTGATCATCATGACAACCCATTTAGCATGAAAAAATGGGGTATAAATTAATAAATCCACAGGCTTTTCCATCAGTATCTTTTCTCAAGTCCAACATTGCTTTTTCCAGCCACCATGAATAGGAATTGATTCTGGAGACACTGGCAGCTACAGTTCATCTTCATCCCAATAGTGTGCAGCAGATAAGAACCCCATTTAGTCCTACATTAAGGATTTATTTATTATAGAATTAGTATAAAAGAGCAAGAAGTATAGAATTAATATACATTAATGAAAACATGTTGGGCCTTTGTCAGAATAATGGCCTCAATTCCAAATCTGCACAGCCCCATGCCCGTTTTTTTTTAAAAAGCAGCAGACCTCTCAAGGCCATCTGAGTTTGTTTCTTCTGTCATACCAGCAAGGTGCACAATGATACTCTGAAAATATAAAGTATTAAATTATGTAATATGTATGCTTCAGGTTGCATCTACAAAGGAGGGACACCTGGCAGGGCCCAGGAAAGGACCCTTTTCTGTTATTGTGCCCAACCTTTAGAATAGCGGCCCCCAACATTTTGAGCATCATACATACACACCACACACACACACCACACACACACACTTGCTGTGGTAATCAAAAATGCTTTCTATTATATTGTCTGAGGCTGAGAAAAACAATTAAGAGGAAGTACGCACTGGGGTTACCTTGGATTTTTCTATTGTTATACCAGGCAGTGCTAAATAATAAACTGTTTTGCGTGACATTTTTTCTGAAGGAGCCTGTGAAGCCGGAAGATGGCAGAGACATGGCAAACAGGATCAATGCATTTGGCTACCTTGAATGCTCAGCCAAGACAAAGGACGGAGTGCGGGAAGTGTTTGAAATGGCCACCCGGGCTGCCCTGCAAGTCAGGAAGAACAAAAGGCGCAAAGGTTGCCCCCTCTTTTAGGAGAGTGTTGGCAAAAGTTGTGACTGTGCTGTCTGAAGTGTGCACCTGTTTCACAGATTGCATGGAAGCAAGCATGGAGTCTCGATAGATATGAAGAGTACAAATTTAATATGATATTTGGCTGACTTCAGTCTCCATTCCTCTGCACAGAAAAGGTCACCCAGGGTACTCAACAGTGGCCTTTCCTTGGGAGGTGTGTCTATACCATAATTTTGTATGCTTGGGAAGTTACAAGAAATCATTTGAAACCTTTTTGTAACGGTTTGAATATAGGGCCAACAGTTTATATGACTTAATTCTATACTTCTTGCTCTTTTATACTAATTCTATAATTTGGTACTTGTATGGATTTTCACAGCTTTATGTTTTCACAAATAACAAGATAGATTTTTGGAATTCTGCAACATATGAAGCGGGCCTACATGCCAATGTATTTGCCAGTCCCTCTCCATTACTGGAAAAGCAAGGGGCTGCCAAAATGTTCATATGAATCTCTGGGAGGCATTGACGTCTATTGTGATTAGTGTTCTCTATTGCACTTCTGTCTGAGGGGCACTGCTTGTGTTTTGTTATTATATTCTCAGTTCCTTATTAAATTAATTTGATTTTATATCACTTGCCTTTTTTCTTTGTCCTTGAAGTCCTGCCAGCTGGATTAAGGTTGGGCAGAGTTGGCTTTGCCATCTACTATAGAATAACAAGTGTTGAAAGGAAAAGTCATTGTTGCTCTAAATATTGAGAGAAATAGCCTTTAATGTGTTTGGACTTTCAAGAAATGCACTGAAAGGACTAGTGTTTTCATCTGGTGATCATCTGAACTGTATTTTACAGTAAAGTTAGGTAAATGTGCATTTCCTTTTTATTGCTTTGGGTGGATTTTTAAACACCATGGACCAAGAAAAAGACAAATGTACTTCAAAGTGAGCCTAAACTGAACGAAATATTCAGGATCAAGTTTTAAGGAGGGAAGACACTTTCATCTGGACCTTTTTGAAGATATTCTTTTTTCCGAAGTGGAATGAGGAAATGATGAAGATGGAATGATTGTATTTCGTTGGGTAAATGTAATGTCATTTTTTATAATCACTCCAAAGCCTCAGAAATTCCATGAGAAGGAAACACATCTGACCAGCCAATGGCTAGAGCAACAGATTTGTGTGTCAGAAAGATAATTTTTCTTAGGAACTGGTGTGTCTTAAGCACAGGATCTGCCCAAGTAATGAATATATTACAATGTCTTTGTAAACACAGCTGCACCAGGAACAGCATAAGACACCAGCATTCATTTTCTGTTTACCTCATAGGATGACAAAGAGCCAAACACTACTGTTGCAGTTGGCGCATGGTGCCAGCTGCTCCTTAATCATGCAGATCTTTGAGGACCTACTGAATAACCACCACCCTTTTAACATACAGGAATAACAAATGACCTAATTGTTCCTTTGAGACAATATGACTGTAGATAATTAGTGCTTTTCTATTGGCTAATCTAGAGGTAAAAATTCTTTGCTTCTCAATTAAAGCAAGTCTTGTACTTAAATAATTATCTACCTAGTACTGTTCCCAAGGCTGAAAAGGTCCCATCGCTAAATAACACTAGAATGAAAGAAATTGAGTCAGAAGTCAAGGCATCCTTCAAATGAAAAGTAAATTCCATCACTATCTAAGAAGTCAGAAAGATTATTTCTCAATCTCAGATTAATCTAAATCTGGGGGAGGTTAATCTAAATTCAACACATCTGTGTAATGCTAGGCAAGGTGGGGGGGACAGAAAATGAACAACTTTGCCTCCACTCCCATTTAATCTTGTATATTCAACTTTGAATGTAGTTTTTTTTAATCTTGCATATTCAACTTGGCTAACCAGAACTAGATAAAAACTCCATTTCAGCACTCTGATAAGGGAGAAAAATAAGTCCTCTTTCTCCCATATTGTGATTCTGACTGATTCAGGCTGGGTCCTCACAGGAGCTGAGTATCATGCTGCATATGATGCTGGTTGGGAAATCCTTTGCCCTCAATACAATATTGCAATAGGATATAAGCAGAGAATTATTTTAAAAAACCCTTGTCCCTTGCTATTCCCCTCCCCCCAAAGGGGGGAAATGAAGCAAGAGAATTTTATAACTAATACAGAATCATGATGCACTTAATTAAATCTTATAAATTTTAATAAATTTAGTACAAAAACAGATAAAATCTGATAGTCGTGAAAACAACAAGGTTTGATACGTTTCCCATTTCCATATCCTATCCCTTCCCCAAAGTTCTTCATAATCTCTACTTAATTCTTTATACTGAAATCTAAACATTCTTTGAAATATCCATAATTATTCAATTGCCATTCCTCGGCCCTACCCTACATGTGCCCATATGCACTTGTTCTCAACATTACAAATGTACCGGCACTCATGAAAGAATACAGAATAAGACTGAATGCTTAATTAGATCATTATTGGTAATCACATGTGAATTTCTATCGCATTATTAATTTTTTAAACACAGAATTTTGGGAACTCTGATATTTACTCCTGAGAAATAGGTATGAAGATCAAATAAAATTTGGCTACTTGTCTGTTCTGTCAATTCTGCAGAAATGTTCAAGAATGCAGAGTTCACCCAATCACGTTTGAGATAGCACTAGTCTCAATGTTCATATCTCCATTGTGGCTCCACTTGCTGCTGGATGTAACTGTCTTGTAAGCCTTTATCTGCAAAGAAGATAACTAGATGAAGAGTCAAGGAGACACACAGAAAGGAGAAGGAATTCTGCTAGCTCTCCTTGCACTCACCAAGCAGCTTTTCTGAACATTTAAAGGGGTGCGCTCAGTGGTGGGATTCAGCTGGTTCCCACCACTTCGGCAGAACTGGTAGATAATTTTTTGTTGCCCAGGCCCAGAATGCACCTCCGGAAGTGGCATCCACACAGAGAACCGGTTGTCCACATATTTGAATCCCACCACTGGGTGCGCTTAACCCTTATTCTCCAAGGTGCATAAAGCTGCTATGTAGAACAGTTAAGACTGCAAGTGAGGTGGATTTTGACTGGAAATCAGTTTTCAGTTTATGTAATGTTTATAAAAGAACATCAACCCTTAAACAATGACATTCCAATTCCCCATCCTTCTAAAACACATGAGGCAAGTCATGAGAACCTCCTCTTCCTGCCTGCTGATCTCCAGCAAATTCAAATCAAATCATGCCAACCTATGAGCCATCAATGATCTCACCAGCCAACACGGAAGTTGAAAAATCAGCATGCAGCCAGTCTTCTGGGCTTCCAAGCAAAGACACCTCTAGGGCTAACAAAAATATTCCCTCCCTTACACCACACAGAAGGGGGGCAATTGCCAACTCTAATCTCTAATCAGTCCTCACCCTCCCATTTTGCAAACAAAAAAGCTGGTATGATTTTTCCAGAGTTCATTATTCCCAAGGTTAATAACACAAAAATTCTTGCTTCACGCATACTGGACACCTCAAAGAGGCTTGGCTATAATTATTGTACAATTGAGTAGCAACTGAGGAATTAAAACACTGACTCATGATCTAACATTGTTCCAATTTGTTCTGCATTTAAGAGGACTGTTAAATGTTTATTTCACAGGAAAGATAACATTTCCTAATTCTTGCTTTTGGCTTCCTTCAACTTAAGGTTGTAAGGCTTATTCCCATTTTTCCTTAATTTGAAGATTGACTCTCTCTTCTCATCCCCCAAGTCCACTGCTCTGAGAACAAAAGTATTAAATTGGCTCTCTTCCAAACATCCAAAGAATGACTAACAATTAAAAGTTGCTTTCAACACTGCAGCCCTTTTCTTACCTGCTGGCCGATCATTTATGTTGAGAGAACTTAACTCTTCTATTGGCAACTCATCCTCTACTCCACTGTGTTTATATCCTGCCCAAGCTTTGTTGGCTTTGCAGTATTCAAGAAACCTATGGACATATTTGAAGTATTAATGCAATTTAGGCAGATCAGAATTTGGAATGGAAAAACAGGATACATTTGGACTTAGAGTATCTACTCACTCTTGCGAACCACTTACAGAAATGGCAGGGTCACTGAAGCAGTCAGAAATCAACTATATGAGATTCCAAATGGCAAATAAGCCTTTCAATACAGGCTTTATGAGACTTCTCATGCTGAAGACCGTAGGAATAGCTATTACTGGGCTATGTAGCACTTTCATGTCATAAAAGTATAAAATCTAAATGAATGATTGATTCCTAGTTTTCATGTAGCACCAGGTACTGTAACTTAGCAATTCTTTTACCTGAAAATCTCAAAGAATCCCTAGCACTACTACTTCAGGTACACCTCTGATTTCACCGCAGGAGGAAAAATAATTTTGCTAGCTGGGCAAAGACATGAGGATAAAGGAGGCCAACACTTACTCATTCCAATATGGATCCTTGCTTAGTGTAATTGGGTTGCCTACAATGATCAAGAGTGCCTTAGCTCTTGTAAGGGACACATTCAGACGCTGAAAATGAAAAAGAGGAGTAATACAGGGAAAATGTTAATAACTTAGACTACTGGAAATGAATTCTACATACTCCCCACATTCAAGTATGAGACACAGATTTCATAACTGACATTAGAAAAAGCTTCCTTAACTTCCATCTCCTAACTGAATCTTCTGGATGTTCTAAGTAATAACCTTTATCTAACACAACACGACTACAAATGGATTTCATTCCCAAATGTTTGCATATCCTTGGTTCAGTGATTAAGAAGCTGGACTAAGAATGGAGAAAACGAAGTTTTAGTCCCACATTTGGCACAAAGAAACAGGGTGACTTTGGGCCAGTTGAACTCTCAGCCCTGGGAAGTTGGCAAAAGCAAACCACAGGCAGTCCTCATTTAACAACTGTTCAACAACTGAACAGTGAAGTTACAATAGTGCTGAACAAAATGAACAAAGGGACTTACAACTTGTCATTGCAGTACCCCTATGGTCACATAATGAAAATTTGGGCATTTGGCAGTCCATTTGCTCTTACTACTGACCATAGGAGCATTTCAACTGCCCCCACCTGCCTATCTTTCCTCCCCCATCTCTGCCACCTACCTGTCCCACCAGTATATGCAAAACTGCCACAGTCCTGGAAGCCTAAGCCTGCTCCCCAAGTCACCATGCCTGGGATGTCTTGGCCTGTCACAGGGCTGAGCAGTGCATATAAATTGTTCCACTCATCTTTGTGTTTTTCTGCAGCTGGTTACAGGCACACCTAGCCAATGTGAGGTATGCTTTTCCTACAGAGGCCATTTCATGCCATTCTTTAAGCAGGGGCCATTTATGCCATTCAGCATGCACAATTTGGAAAAGGGCCTTCTGAATGATCACAAGAATGGCACCCGCTTGTAGAACGGTGTAAGGCGGCCTCTGTAGAAAGGGCGCCTGTCAGCAGCTGCAGAAAAACGCAAAAGATAAGTGGAGCAATTTACACGCACTGCTGGGCTTGGTGACCACTCAAGTCACCCCAGGTGTAGTGGGGTGTGGAGAAGGCCTGGGCCTCTTGTCTGCAGCTGTTGAGTTCTGTAATCAACCCAATTCTTCCAGGCTTGAAGCAGGCCAGGACATCCAGGGTTGCAGCAGGAACCCACATGTGAGAGGGCCTGTAGCCAGCCAAGGCCTTCCAATCCATGGCAGGTTTCGGTGCACAAGTGGGCCCTGCAGTTTATACCATGCAGGGCAGGGGTAGGCAACCTTGGCTCTTTGATGACTTGTGGACTTCAATACCCAGAATTCTGGGAGTTGAAGTCCACAAGTCATCAGAGCCAAGGTTGCCTACCCCTGATCCAGGGCCACCCTCCTCTTAATGTTATCTCACTTAATGACTGCTTCGCTCAATTACCAGAGATTCTGGTCTCAATTACGTTTGTAATTTGAGGTCTATCTGCACTTCTAAAACTGTTGCTAAGAATATTGCAACAGTTCCTGTGAATCAAAACAAATAGAACAAAAAGGAGTCTAGAACTTAACTAAGGATCACCACCTGGTGGTACAGCAGAGTTAAGAAGCTCCTACTTTGCAGAGCAATGCAGGCTTCAGGCTACATTAGCTTTTGTTCTAAAATGCTTTGGTAAGATATTGCTTGTACAATAAAGGTGTTTAAAGAAAGTTATAAAAATGTCAACTGATGAAATTCCTATGTCAAGCATACACGGTCTTGGTCTAAAAGAGCTATTAGATTTACAGAAGTCTTAACAGCCTTATAACTGGCTTTGGAGCATCAGAACAGAGAATATAACGTTAATAATCCTTTCCTGGAATTCTTCCTATATTTCTAGGCTAAAGTGGGGCTACAGAAATGATATGGAGATGTGTGAAATGTATACATTATATACTAACTTATGGATTATTTATCCAAGGTTTCTTAAATAATCAGAAATGGTTTGATTCATACATGTTAAGTTATATACAATAACTTTACTAGACAAGTCTGGGCACATACAAAGCATACAAAAATTACATTTTGTTATAGCTTCTCTAATGGCCCCTAAAAAGGAAGAACCTTTTGTGAGGATATATTTCTGGATTGTTTCGGTCCCATAAAAAAGCCAATTAACCCTGGATGTGCTAAAAATTACAGCATGTCACCTATCGAATGTGATACCTTGGGATTATTGAGGAAACCAAGGTTGAACTCTTCATCTATTCCGAAGTAATTGCTGCTGCTGCGTACTGTTGAAATGAGCACCACACGCCGCTCCTGACCCTGGAATTCCTCCACAGAACCCACCTGAGATGCAGAAACATAAAAGAATTCTAGCCAGGATACAGAAGTTACAGAACTCCAAAGGGATAAATAGGCTTAGCAGGGAGCTTTTTCCTTTCATTATATCAGCGTTTCCCTGATGTAATGAAGCTGTGGGATTCGCCTAATGACAGAAACTGGGATGGCCACAGCTGCCATTGTTAAGTTAGCACAGTCAGATGGTATCAGACTAAAAAACTCTTGTCACTTAGTGACTGAATTTCGTCTCAATTATCATGGTTAAGTAAGAACTATCCTGGAGAGGTTCAGACAGGGAAGATGTGAAGAATCCCTTTAGTACATTGTTACAATAAATCCACCTCTCCCGACGTTCCGCTGTATTTTCATTGTTCATATGTGTTCATCTTTCTAAATGTTTAGCACAAGTATGTACATTAAAATTACACTAAAGCAGGGGTGTCAAACTCAATTTCATTGAGGGCCGCATCAGCATTGCAGTTGCCCTCAGGGGGCCGGGTGGGTATGGCCAGGGTGGGCGTGGCCTACTGGGTGGGCATGGCTAGAGTGCGTGTGGCCTACTGGGTGGGCGTGGCGAGCTCTACATCTTCTCATCAAGGGTGCCTATGGGGGCCTGGGCAGGAGTGGGACAGATCTGAGGGTCTCTGGCAGGAGGAGGGTCTCTGGGCCAGGGGCAAGGCAGTGGGGGGCGTTCCCTCACTGTTTCCAGGATGGCTTTGCGGGCCTCATGAAACCACTTCACGGGCCGGATCCGGCCCCCGGGCCTTGTGTTTGACATGTCTGCACTAAAGGGTGGTATGATTGCTGGTTCTTAGTAACTGAAAGATTCTTTTTTTCGAAAGAGAAAATCCAACTGATGCTGTGCATGCATTGGTATTGCAGCACATTAGGTCCTACCTGGTCCTACCAGTATAGCTTTGAGCTATAGGACATAAGAGTAAATAACCAAGGCTCCGTTGGTCCAAATCTCACCTTTAGATCGTTGATATTCATCACGGACTTTAATTCTATATTTATGGCCCTTCTTATCTTCTCTACCTAAGCAGAAAGAGAAATTACTGTATCATAAGTCCTTAGTTCGATTATTGGTCCTCAGCAGAGATGAAATCTTTGTAATGCAGATTGCAGATGTGGAATGCTTGCCTTTCCCCCCCTTTATCTTAAGTATATACATGTCTAGACAATGCTTTCTTCTTTCAGTGTTAAACAGTATATGCTGGGAATAAAGGAAGTACAAAACAAACTACAAAACGTCCAGTCCATAAACATCTAAGCATTTTTCCTGCAATACTGAAATATAACTCATTTAAAACTATAATATCAAAAGTAGAAAAATATCTAATGCATATTGTTATATGGCACTATAATACTATAATATTCAAAGCATACATATGGAGAATATAAGGCCTAATGTAGGATAGTTGCAAATTGTCAAAACAAATCCCATGTCTGGAATAACTGTCTGATGCATTTTTGATGCCATGCTGTAAACTGCAGTTCACCTATGCCAAGGGTAGGCAACCTCGGCTCTTTTATGACTCATGGACTTCAACTCCCAGAATTCCTATGCTGACTATACCCCTATGCTACAGATTGCATCCTCCTGAAAAATCACAGGCATGGAAGCAACTGAGGAAATGTCAGGTTACATCAGAGACAGAGGACATTTTGACCATGTGAAGAAACCATGAGTTTACCAGTACTGAAAGAAGAGTCTAGTATACTTACCTGAAACTAGAGGAAGATCTCACCTGCTTTCTGTATGGGGAGATAACACCAATCTCTTTGGGAGGAATTTTAGTTTGTCCTTTTTTGCCCTGATTTTCCAGAAGAAGTTTCTTGAGATAATACATCAACACATTAATCTCAGCAGTATTAAAAAATGAAGGGCTCCTCTCTTCTCGCTGGTCTTCACCACAGACCCCATGGAAGATGATGGGAAATTTCTGCAAGAAACATAGGGGAAAAAACTTCAAGTATTTCACAATACATGTGTGTGATTATGCAGATGTGATCCTGCTCAATGTATATAGGTCCTCACCGGCTTGGGCAGTTCTTCCCAATCACAGTAGGAATGAGTAATTAGTTGATCACCACACTTCAGGAGCTTACCATCATAGAACTTTTTATTGGGGAATTCGAGGATGGCTTCATGAGACCTGGAATTGAAGACTGAACTTTTAGCATCTAAGCAAACTTGAATAGCTTACAAGAAAAAGGATGATGTTTTCTTTTATCTCCTACTACAGATTAGAACCTGAAGGCCCTAGTTGCCTGTTCTTGTGCTACTCCAGACTTTCTAGACAGCATGGTCAAGTCTATCAGAGATAACCTCCATTTACAAAACTAGAAAAGCAGGCTTTTCTTCATAACCATATCTGTGGAGAAGATTGAGCAAAGTACAGGACAGAACTTTGTACATGGAATGCACAGTGGCTTTCCATATGTATTATAAATGTTCTGAGATTATGTTCTAAAAAGCTGCACTCTTTCCAAGGCGCTTATACTTCTGCTTAGCTGAGTTTGGACGACACATATAAATAAATCAATTGAAGCTATACCCGTTCCATTTTCACAACGTGCTGATCTTATTTACCTCGTTATAGCTGAACTCAAGTCTGGTTAATTTCTCATTTAATATCACAGTACTATCTGAACTGAATTCAGTAGCTAAGTTAGGTGTGCAGGGTAGATCAAGCTCAGTGGTTTAGGGTGAACAGGGAATTTTACAAAAGCTACATTGTATTGGTCACCCAGGTACTTATATTATTACAAGTAGTCCTTTGTTTAATGATCATTCGATATTATGACACTGAGAAAAGTTACTTATGACAGTCCTCACGCTTAGAACCATTGCAGCATCCCCACAATCACATGATCACAATTTGGGTACTTGGCAACTGGCATGTATTTACAATAGTGGCAGATTCCCAGAGTCATGTGATCATCATTTATGACCTTCCCAGCAAAAATCAATGGGAGAAGCAAGATTCACTTAATGATCACATGATTCACTGCAATGGATTACTTCAATGTAGCAAGAGGTGTAGGTGTATCAGTGCATCATTTGTACAATCCTCTCTTTACATGCAGTTTTTCCTCAGACCATCGGGTGCAATTATTATTGTAAACTATCACTGGAGAAATTTCCCAAATCGAAATCCCACTCATTCAGCCAATGTCACTGAAGGATTTGTGGTAAAGCAAAACCTACTCTTGATTTTAACCTGAAGTCAGAGCATGGAATGTACCTGTAATTACGTAGCAGCATAGTGACAAATCGTGGGTTGTATTTCTCATTCATCTTTTGGTATAATGGGTTGTTCCGCATCAGCCGCTCTAGCAAAGAAAGCCCTACAAAAGCAAAAATGCCTCATAAGCGTTGACAAATTGGGACAGTTGTCCCTCCACAACTTCCCTTTCTTAGAGCAGTACAAGAATCCAATCTAGAGAAAAATCCTATATGCTGGTTACCGTTAGAAACAGAAACAATAAGATAACTACCTCTCTAATCAGTACTCTAATCCATACAATAGACTACTCCTATTATTTCAGCCAAAGTAACTAACATATAACATACATTCTTGGAGCATTTTGTGGATATATTTGAAACAATCTTAAGCTACCAAGGTAGAATTTCGTAAGAAGACTTCATTATTGCTCATTTGCAATTAAACAACCCTTGCAGAGATATCGTTAATTAAGTCTAAAGACAAACTGAAGTGGAATTCAGGGAAGATAACCAAGTCGCCCAGAGCTATTTCTGAAACAGACATCACCAGCAGTATGGTTACACAATGCCCATGTGAGAGTTCAATGGCTTTACATTTCTTTACACTTTTTTGTACTCTTAGCTATTTTGAAGCCTATAAATTGATAGAATATTAAAATATGACTTCCTTTTACTTGCCCAAGCCATGTTCAATAGCCAGAGGAGATCTCAAAATCGGTCCCAGTTGCTGAGGATCCCCTGCCAAAACCAGCTGACCTCCATTGACATTTGTCTTTGGGTCCATCATGGCAAGAATACCTGAAAGAGAGATGGACACCAATTTGCTTTGTTAGCATTTTCTTCTAATTTTTTCTACAAAGTTTTCTCGTTTGCTTACTTAAATATAAAAACCATTTATATTAAAACATGGGCGTGGAATAAGATAACGCAACATTAAAAATGAGAAAACAAGTTATTAAATATTAGCACTTATAAAAAGTTAGAAAGAGGATAAATAAAAGAACTAAGCAAACAAATAGCCTTTCAACATACAACAGAAGTACCTACAGTAAGAATTCCTAGGGTTTTTTCTATTATTAAATTTATTTGCTGCCCATCTTGCTCTGGGGCTACTCTAGACAGCTTACAATGGTAGAACGTAAAATTATTAAAAATGTAGATATAACAATAGGAAAACAAAGAAACTATAAAAATAAATAAAGAGAATACAATAATATGAATTAAAAATGGGCTGGGAGGAAACAGGATGCATGGGGGGGAGAGTGGGGTCTGTTATTAGTTATTAGCTGCCTCCACTGTGGTACTGCCCTATTGGCTCTCCAGGCCAACCAGCAGAGCCAGGTCTTCAGGCTCTTATAGAAGGACAGGAGGGTGAGGGAAGACCTCACTCCAGGGAGGAAGGATGTTCCAAAGGGATGGTGCCACAGCAGAGAAGGCTCTTCTCCTGGATCCCACCAGTAGAGTTCCTTGACTGATGGGATCTGTAACAAACTTCCTGTCAGCACAAGTGGGAAGGGCCTGTCCTAGAAACCCGCTTCACAAAGTTTCCCTTTGTGGATTGTTCAACAATAGGCAAAGATTATGCCTATTTCCACATCACAGCAATAAGTATTAAACCTAGAACTGATTAGCTCCACAACTGCTAGTTGTTCGTAAGACGCTAACACGATATGCTAAATGCTGCTGGAAGGCTTTATATAAACACACCATTGCCATTCAAAACGTTCTGTATCTTCAACAGCAAAACATGAAAATATCTAGAAATGGGCTTCCTCAAACTTCCCCAGGACCCTGTCTCCCCAAAACACTGAAACTACTGGCAGTTTTGGAACCACCCGCCCAATTACCTCTGGCAAATGCCAGACTGGGGAAGTGTGAGTTAGTTGACAACAACCAGAGCAAAGAAATGGATCATTTCCATTCTGTCCTACTGGAAATCAACATGCTAGTGTGTAGAAGAGAAAGGAGGAAAAAGCTACAGAAAAATCATTCCTCACCTGAAATGGCAATTAGGCTCTCTGGTTCCACAGCATGGCCACTCTCATCAATAAAGACATGAGAAAAATGTCCCTGAGGGAACTCAGCTGAAGCCAATCTAATTAAGAGGTACACAAAATTTCTGAACACATGCAGAAATATTCTGCTTCCAAGAAAACACTATTTATCCCAGGCCCCCTCTTCCATGTTTGCAAATGGCCTTTTCCCCTAAGTCAAGGGTAGGCAACCTCAGCTCTTTTATGACTCATGGACTTCAACAATTCCTGAGTCAGGAATTCTGGGAGTTGAAGTCCATGAGTCATAAAAGAGCCGAGGTTGCCTACCCCTGCCCTAGGTGATATGAAAATTCTCTGCATAAAAATAAACAAAATCTCACCTACTCCTTATCTACCCTTTAAAGGAAATACTCATTTCTTTCCCACCTCTCATGTGGTCAATAATTCAGAGAACTGTGATCCTTGATCCTCTTGCAGCAACCACACCGAGGAAAGGTAGTCTAATATTACTTATTTTATTAATTTTATATACTGCATCTCTTCCAGGAAAGTTTGTGAGATCTTCTTGGTTGCAATACTCCTCCAGTATTTTTCTCCACAAAAAGAACTCTGTGTTTGTCAACCTTAGCAACTTTATCATGTGTGGGTTTCAATTCCCAGAATACCCTGGTCAGCATGCCAACCAGGGAATTCTGGGAATTGAAATCTATACAACCTAAAGCAGTTGAGGTTGAGAAACATTGCTCTAGAGAACATTAAGCTAAAAGACAACGATAGTATCCAGAGTCACCCCCAGTGAAATTCCTGACATGAATAAACTTGAACTTGTGTCTCTCTGGGATGAATCTAACATCTTAGCCATTACTACCCAAGATCTTAACCTCTTATAGTACAGTTAAGCAAAAATTTTAATTTAGCCTGTTTTTAGCTTGTCACACCCGTGAAACTTATTATTTATATCAGAATGGCTAATGCTTTACATTTTGCCTAACATTCCAGTAAGCAAACCAAGTATAGATCCATTATCTTGGTTCATGCCCTTTCCTGGAATTGGGAATACTAACACAATGCTCTTGACTGTCTGCCTTTGGATCTGTTACCTGTCACAGCAACCAAGAAAATGTCAGAAATCTGCCCATTTTTTGGTATTTCAGCAGAAATTTTTAACTATGTGAAATAATGCCCTAAAAACAGTCTTTCTCCAGAGTTGGTAAACTATAATTCCTAATATACTTGTTGGAGGTGGTGGAAACTGTACAATAAGTGGTATTAACCCATGCTAACCACTTAATTCTTGTGTTTGAAAATTTCAGAGATCAGTGAATCATTTTTTAAAAAACATGTGCTGAGAAGAGGTGACTATAAAAAGTTAATTTTCTCCCTTCTTACCTAATTATACTCTTCATCTCCCAAAAGTGAATGCAATTTTTGAAAAAACAAATCAAATTTCATTTTCTAATGACAAAGTTTTCCAAATGACTAGCATCTTCCAAATCCCTATGCCTCGCCACAATAATTTCATAATCTATTTCCTCCCCCATCTTCAGTAGTTATTTACATATGGCCTACCTTCCAGCTGTCACTAACGTGGTGATAATGACCTGGTAGCTTTGCAGTTTTTCCTTTTTTGGAAATATAGGGCAATTCTTTGTCTTATCCCAGTTACACACAGGCTGAAAACAAAAGCAGGCATTAAATAACACCCAAGAATGGAGATCTATTCTGTTTAAGTTTATCAAGTCAAAATTTTAGATGGTAGACATATGGGAATGCTACCAGCTATTAGCCTGGCAGATCTTAGCCAGAACAGAATGCTTAGCTCAGAGAGAACTAGAAAACACCTTGATATCCTCAGGGATTGTACGGTAATCCCTACTGCTAGCATTCATCCTGTAGATGTTCCTACTATTCAAATGTTTCATGAGGTGCTGGCAGAGCAGATCTGAGGCACTGTTGGAAGGAGCACAAGCAAGCACATGGGCACCTTCAATGCATCGCAGAACCTGAGAAGGACAAGAGCACAAATAAGAGCCTTTTTAATTGAAAAAAAAAGAAAGAATACTTTTTATTTATGCTTCAAGCTTTGCAGGAAGCTCCTTAAGGATGGTGCAAAATAGAACTGGATCTCCACAAGTTTCTTGGTTTAGGAACATATTCATCAAGGTTGTAAGCAAGACTTCTTTGCTCCTCCTCAATCCATTTGACACTTTTATTATAATTAGATCTGTGACAAAAGTGTATTCACCTGCTTAATGGCCTCCACCATAGTGACTGTCTTGCCAGTACCTGGCGGCCCAAATATAAGATATGGGGCTGGTCTGGAAGTCCCCGCCACCACCTGCCGGACAGCTTCCTTTTGCTCTGCATTATTGCTCAGGTTAGAATTATACAGGCTGGAGGGTACAGACAGAGAAAAGAAAGAAAATGAAACAAAGCCCAGGCCAAAGAGCAAAACTACATCTGATTAATCTTATTTACAGGTAGGCCTGTTAATTTTCACCACATGAGCTTGGGGACACTGCAACAGACATAGCTTCAAAGAACAAGTACCATTCATTCAGCGTTAGCATTAACAGCTGTTTAATAAAAAGGCTGTTAAGCAAGGACTACCTGTATTGTTTTGCAAGTCAGCATCTATTTTTTACAATTGTGAGAGTATCTTAGATCCCTAAATATCTTTCCAACGGGCAAATGAAGTTTCATATGAAGTGGTACATAATAGGGCAAAAAAATCCTGCTTTTATATAAAAGCTGACGGGATCAGAGCTAGTAGTGAATGATGAAGTGTAGCAACTTTACAACCTAAGAGTATCTTAGGTTGTATTTTAGGACTAGATAAGAATAACCTAAGAGTATCTTAGGTTGTAATGGCATGGAAAATACTGACCAATATCTGAGTGATTTGTAAAAGGTAGATTCCACATTGACAAAGAAATAGAGAACTAACAACACAATGCATTTGCAGAAACTTATGAAGTAATCACAGCTGAAATACCATGTATAATATAGCAGTCTAATAATCACTCAAAAAAGTGTTATAGAACAGAAAGAAATATCTATCCCTTGCCCTGGCCTTGCTGGACTAGGATGGACTAGAATTTCCCTAAAATCTCTTGTCATTTGTAATTTGGAAAAAGACAGAAGTTACTGGGGCCTGGAGGGAAGAGAAATATATACCCTCATAAAACTATGAATAATGTAGGAAAAGCAAATTCTCCCTCATTCAAAATATTAGAATCCAGAGTTATCTAATGAAGCTGATATTTAAAATGGATAAAAGTAAATATTTCTGCTTATTACATTATTCAACTAAAAACATTGTTCCTATAAGTTTAGCGATGTACCACAACATCTGAGAGTTTTAGAAAGAATTTCACAAGGCTACCAAAAGGATAATCAGCGGTGTGACAGCTATTTGCAATTGGTGAACCATCTGCTATGGAACATAAGTAAAAGCTTTTTCTCAGCTTACCACAGAAATTTAGCTAGTCGTGTCAAGAAAAGGCTGGACTATTTGACCAGTTCATTCAGCAGTGTTTTTGTGTTCCCCTTGTCTACTGACATTCTCTCACTCCTTTTTCTTGTCCCTACTCACCGGAGTTCCTCATTAGTAGACAAGAGTGATTTCTTGTAAGAGAAGCATGGAAAGAGCAGATGGGACAGTTGCCTCTTCTGGGCAAGAGTAACAGCCCAATGCTGAAGGCGTAAGGGCAGACGATTGAAAGTAAATTCCACATCAAACTTCATGTTATCAACAAACTTATTTAGTAATCTAGGAAAAGAAAAGAAAGCTGATGGATGATTGAAGAATGTGGCATTGCTAAACACGCAACACTAAATATGCACCATCATTTCAACTTCCAACTTGTTGGGTTTTTTTTCCCTGGTCTGCTTATGGCCACCTTTCCCAAATCAGGAGCCTCATGATTTTCTTCCACATGAGCCTTGGTGGAGCAGTGGGCTAATGCCTCCTTAAGTAACACCAGCTGCCTGCAATTAGTGCAGGTTCGCATCCCACCAGGCTCAAGGTTGACTCAGCCTTCCATCCTTCCGAGGTAGGTAAAATGAGGACCCAGATTGTTGGGGGCAATTAAGCTGACTTTGTAATAATGCCGCTTGGAGGGGGTGTGAAAGCCCTAATAAGCAGGCATATACATAGAATGAAGGCTACTGCTAAGCTTGTAAGCCGCCCTGAGTCTTCGGAGAAGGGCGGGATATAAATGGAATTAAAATAAATAAAAATAAATAAATGATCATACTTGTTCATTTTTCCTTGGCCTCACCCACCTTTCAAAATAATCTTGATCTAAGTCAATTTGCTTCACAGCTGCACTTCTCAAACTGCTGATCCCTCTATTCCATACATAAGTACTGTAAACCAAGGCTTTTCAACCAGTGGTATGGGTACCACCTGTGGTACATTGGCACCTGGCAGGTGGTACATGACCATCCTAGAAAAGTGGTAGCGGGGGAGGGGAATGAGCTGAACCAGTGGCAGCACCGCACAAGCCTGAGCAAGATATGGCTGGAGCTGCAGGGCTGTCAGGGCTCAGAGGAAGCACCAGGATCAGCGCCAGGCTCCAGCTGAAGCTCGGCGCTTATCCTGGCACTTCCGCTGAGCCCAGAAGAAGCGCCAATCAGCTGGAATGTTACAGCATCTCCAGGGTCTTGTGATTTAAATTCAGATGCTTGGCAACTGATTCATATTTATGACGGTCACAGTGTCCCAGGGTCATGTGAAATGACCATAACCTGCTGCAATCATCCAGCAGATGGAGGGAATAAAAACCAAACACCCCCACCCCACCACCACTGCCAATCCTCAACAGAAATGCTGACAACAATGAAAACCTCTGACAAGAGGAAGAGTGCTGCCGGGCAGGCAGGCATCTTGCTCGGCTGTGTCTTGGGGGGCACTTTTTTAGTGCCATTGTAACTTGAAACAGTCACCAAGCAAACTGTTGTAAGTCGAGGACTACCTGTACTTCATCACTTTTTTCCCTTTTTTTTTTTTTTGGTCAAGCTTTTGACACCTTGCTAGGTGACTGGTGGTACTCGAATGTTGCCATATCCTAAAAGTGGTACAATGGGTGAAAAGGTTGAAAAGCCCTGCGTAAACAATATTTGGTAATCTCTTGTTATAGCCTTCCCCCACTTTGCTACCAGAAGGAATTCTGATGGAAATTCTGAAATTCGAGTTTCAACACAGAGAATAAATACCAAGTTGAAGAAGGCTAAACTTTCCTGTACATTTGATTTTCAATAATATTAAATGGTCAAGCTACTAAACTGTACAACAGACAATAAGTTTGAGGCAATGAAGATTCCCATAATATAAATTGTCAATTTTTGAATATTTTTATTTTAATATGCATAATTTAAATCATACTCTATTAAATTATGCCTATTAAATGCTATTCCTACCTTTCCCAGTTAAAATGAAAGCCTTACATAACTATCCATGCTGGATTAGGAGCCAATTATCTCAGTTCTCATAAAAAAAAATCTAACCATAGGCTGAAGTACTCACTTTTCAGAAAACCCCAGCTTGACTTGGTCCAACTCTACAGCATGGACATAACCTTTATAGAAGACAACTTGGGATTTTGGCTGCCCTTCAACCAAGTTCACAAACAGATGGTCACCTTTCAACACGGAAGGCCGGTTCTCTGCCACACCAGGTGCCTGGAACAAAGAATCAGACCAATTTGAAGTACAAACCTTTTAATTCTCCTGCCTGAGTAACGAAGCTCTTGAATAACAAATGAAATGCCTTGTTACAGACAGACAATTGCTTCTGATGGAGCAAATGAATTTAAATCATATGTATTTGCTATTTGCATTCACTGTGACATTTGGGTGGGTTGGGCAGGGAATATTCCTAACCTTCTCTTTCATCACAATTCATGCACAATTTTGGATTTAGAAGATGTAACATATTACGAGTGAGTGTTTAAATATGCCTAGTGTTTCCCCTTGATTTCTTTTTTTTTCCTCCTACAGTTTCAGCACTCTCTTCCCTCTCATTCTTTCCTTTCTCCTTATTCTCATCTACATGACTTAAACTTAATTTTCAACAGCTAGTGAGTATAAACAATATTGTATGTGCAATCTGATATTAGTTACCTGTACAATTTAGTATTGCAACTGTCATGCTTCACTCATAATGCTTGCAGCCATTTTTAAAGATCTAGCTTGAATAAGATACTTTAAGCACAGATACTAAAAAGCCCTTAATACCAAACAACTATTGAACTAAAAACAACAACTCTAAGACTCAAGGCCTAGGCTTAAATTTCTTTTGCCCTTATGCTATAATGGAGCATCACTGGTTTCTTAAGAGTAAGAAGCTGATGAATGAGTGCAATGTTATTGTAACAGAGCAGTTTGGTCTCAGGCCCTTCGCTTTTGACCTTGATCACTTTAGATTTCACATTTCCATGATGTCGGCTTAGAGCTCCAATTGAAGAATCTTTTTATCCATATGAAATACTTTTAACTTTTTACCACAATTGTTTTTGTTGGGTATTATCACTGATTGTACTGCTATAGAAACCAAATTGATGCTGAATTTAATAACAGCTGCAAGTCTTTTGGTAGCGCAATACTGGAAGAAGGAGGACCTGCCTACTATTGAAGAATGGACTTTGAAAGTTTCGAACTTGGCAGAAATGGCTAAAATCTCGGCATATGTGAAAGATCACTCGCAACAGAGATATATAGTGGAATGGAAAAGATGGATTGATTTTATTCAGAACAAATATGGGACTACAAAGTATCATTTAGCATTTGAATAGTTATTAGTTATTGTAATTAGGGGCTATATTATTTTTCTTTTCTATGGTTAAGGAGAGTTAAAAGTGTGATAGGGTTTAAAGAGTAATTATAGTAATTAGAATATTTTAGAGTAAGATTGTATGATGTAATACCCTGTATTTGGCTCTGGGAAGTCGGGGGTGGTGGTGTTGGAATGGGAGGGATGGGGAGAGGGGTGGGGTAGATGGGGTATATGTTTTAAAAATGTTTAAAATGAAATACTTTAACTTTTATGTACAGATCTTTGGGGGATGAAAAGGTGAATCTAAATTGTTTGAAAAGTGCTAGCAGTGGGATGTGGAGAAGGTAAGCGGGGGAGGGGGGAAGGGGAAGAGAGAGAGAGAGAGAGGAGAGGGAGAGAGAAAGATTGTGGGAAACAAGCAACTTTGATTTTCATTTTGTGGGAGACTGATCCTGTATTTTCTCTATTTTTTATTCTTTTTGATGTTCCTATTCCTTTCTTCCTATTTTTTTTCTTAAACTCACCCATAATTTTATAAGTATAATCCATTCACTCCGAACCACTCTCCCGTTTCTACCATATGATGTCTTACTACAAATCAGGAGCAACTAAGAATGGCAAGCAGATGAACTGAAGTTGAGCATCTATGCTCTACTACAGCATTCACAGAATAAGGATTTCTTCTAGACTCTTAGGTATAAGTCACTCACCTTCAGAACAAGGAGTCTCTTATCGTATTTGTCTATAAACATGCTAACATTCTGCATATCATATCGATGGATGTCCACCTCCATTTGGATCTCTTCCAAGTGAAGAAGCAGACAAAACTTCTCAGAATAATTGTCAAAGTTCAAGGGGGCTTCCAGACTGCTCCTGTTTGGAAGTATACGGTAGCATTCTAATCAAATTAAATCTGCTCACCCCTACCAGAATCACTTTTCTTTTCACCAGAGATGGGAGAGTTTATTATAATATTTGGGAGGGAGGGAGAGATAAAACCACAACATATGCCTACCTTAAAATATTCCCTACTTTATTTGGATGATCCTGGATAATTGTTGCTCCTTTCTGCACATGAATGCAGACAAATGAGCTATCTGAACTTCCTAATATTTGAAAAAAGGTAAAATATGGTACTAGCCCAAGACAAACCAATGCTGGTATTTAAAAAGAGCTGGTAGCTAGCTTCCAATGATTCTGAGCACTTGACAAGTAAAACCTCAAAAACGATAAAACAGTACACAATGAACAAGAATAAAAGATGACATAAACTGGGCAATAATAAAAGTGGACCCCCACTACCCAACAGCGTCTTGCTATTCCAAGAGATCGTAAAAGGATCAAAGATGGTCAGTCTGAACATACACAGCTATCTCTGAGGCTGCTCAGCTACTAGTTTCTAAGTAATTTAAAATCTCTTGTTGAGCAATGCTAATCCTTCTAAACATCTCAAATGTCTAAAACACCCAGAGATGTATATAAATATTAGCAACAATAAAATCAAAATGAAGAGATGAATATCCATTGTAAGGACTTGCTTTTACAAGGCGGGATACAAACACACAGGGATTTTTTTGGATAAGCAATCTTCTTCCACATTTGGAATTTCAAAGCAAGCTATAGGTGCTTCACCATACGGCTGTTCAAACTCTGCAAAACATTCTGAGATTGAATCATGAACCCACTCTAAACTCAGAACAGCCGCTGTTCCGATCTTACTGGAAGTGCTTTTGAATATGAAACAGGGTTCAAAACAGGAGCATTGTGACTTTATAACACTTCCAGTGAAAGTAGAAACTGTGATGAAATTTGTTTGATTTGTTTCAAAAATTCTACACGTTGCTGTATATCTAGCGTTTCCCATGAAAAGAAGAGGGGCATCCTTGTCCACAAAATAGCTGCTGTGATTAATGTATCGAAATATGAATGGATGTGTTTGTTCCTCCGCACATTACCTCCTCCCTCTCACCACAGCTCATTTTCATTTTTTTAAAAAAAACTGAAGGACCTGTTGCCAAGCACAGTATCATTTGCAGTTCCTCCCATTTTTATTTTCTAAAAATATCTTGATTTGCAGTATGATGACTTTTTCATTTCCATTAAGAGTTGGAAGGCACTTCAGAGGCCCAAACCCCTGCAGGTTTGCGCAGGTTCTGCTAAAGCATTTCAGCCAGGTGGTTATCCAGTCACTCTTTGAAGATCTCCGGCCTTAACCATTTTATCAGCTGCTTCACACTGGTGGGTTACATTCAACTACACTCATACACATATTCCTTTCATGCTTCCTACCATAAAGCCAGACTGCTCCCAGTCTTTTTTTTTTTACCACCAGAAGCAGGAATTAGATTTCTTTCTGGTAAATTTTACTTTTCTGTTTCAACCCAATATTCAAGCCTAGCTATAACTTTTTCCTCTTAATTTTTTTCATTTTATCATCACACCACATAGCATAGACAAAGGTGCCTGTCTTCACAGACACATATTGCTCACGAGTGCCATATTAGCTATCGCTAGGCTAGTCTAAACCAGAAAACACAAGAAAAAATGATATTGAAGAACAAATATTTATGAAGGCACACATTACTTCCAACACGAGCCTTCTCTTATCAATCCTATTATATCCAATCAGAATAGTTAGTGGGGCGGGGCTGATATATCACAATTAATCTTGGTGGTCATTAAGCAGGAAGAGAAAAATTCATGACTTTTTTTACATTTATATACCCCATATTTCCACTGGGAGTTCAAGCCAACAAATATAAACGTTTTCCCTTATTGTATTCTCAAAACATGAACAAAGCTGTGAAAAACGAGGTCTGAATGATAGCAACTGGGCTAAACTCACCCTGAATTCATGGTCAAGCAAGGTTTCTGTCTAGGATTTGCTAGTTATAACTGCATACTTTAATTATTGCATCAATATGCTGTAGTAACATGATGGGTAGATCTCTCTTCCTTAAGACAAAGAGGTGGGTGGAAAGTGAAGAGAATGACAATTTCTTACTTAGTAGGAACTCACCGTAGATGGGCAACCTTGTCATTGGTACTATCACCACCTTCATTCAAGGGTACAATCAAATCCTTCAGATCACTTGGGTACTTGTACTGATCCAAAGGTTTATGTTCCAATTCGAAGCTCAAAGAGCTAAAAACACAAGACAAGCATCAAGTTGCATGATTTAAGATGTTAACCAGAGATACTCATAACAAGGAAAAAAAATTCCAACTGTTTTCTGATAGACATGGGTTCCTCTTTCTATTATAGTAATGGATATCAATGGACTATGTTTTTACAGCTTAGTTTTTACATCATATCGGCTTTCGATACCATCGACCATGGTATCTTGCTGCGGCGTCTCAGGGGACTGGGAGTGGGAGGCACGGTTCTTCAGTGGTTCTCCTCCTATCTCCTGGGACGTTCGCAGTCGGTGTTGACGGGGGGGCAGAGGTCGACCGCGAGGCCTCTCGCTTGTGGAGTCCCTCAGGGGTCGGTCCTCTCGCCCCTTCTGTTCAACATCTACATGAAACCGCTGGGTGAGATCATTCGTGGTTTTGGAGTTGGGTATCATCAGTATGCTGATGATACCCAACTTTTCATTTCGACCCCAAACCACCCCAGTGATGCCCTCGACGTGATGTCCCGGTGCCTGGAGGCGGTCCGGGTCTGGATGGGGAGGAACAGGCTTCGTCTCAACCCCGACAAGACGGAGTGGCTGTGCGTACCGGCATCCCGGGATATTCAGGATATCCCACCCCTCATTATGGGGGGTGAGTCATTACCTCCTGTAGATAGGGCTCGCAACTTGGGAGTCCTCCTAGATTCACAGCTCTCTTTAGAAGACCATATTGTAGCTGTAACTAGGGGGGCGTTCGCCCAGGTTCGCCTGGTGCACCAGTTGCGGCCCTATCTAGACCGGGATGCCTTGCGCACGGTCACTCATGCGCTCGTGACCTCTCGTCTTGATTACTGCAACGCTCTCTACATGGGGCTACCCTTGAAGACCACTCGGAGGCTCCAGCTGGCACAGAATGCAGCCGCGAGAGTTGTGTCGGGGGTCTCCCGATACTCCCGTGTTACACCTTTGCTCCGCGAGCTGCATTGGTTGCCAGTTGTCTTCCGGGTGAGGTTCAAGGTGTTGGTAATGACCTACAAAGCCCTCCATGGCATGGGTCCAGAATACCTTGGGGAGCACCTGCAGCCGGCGTCAACTTCCCTCCGCCCAGTACGCTCCCACAGAGGGCCTCCTCAGGGTGCCGCCGGTCAAAGAATGCCGACTGGTGGCCCCCAGGGGGAGAGCGTTCTCTGTGGGTGCACCGGACTTATGGAACCATCTTCCGGTAGAGCTCCGGATGGCGCCCGACCTCCGCTCCTTCCGGCGCGACCTTAAAACCCATCTCTTTAAGGAAGCGGGCCTGGCCTGATGGGATGGGGTGGGTTTGTTATTATGACTTTAATTTTAAATTTGTACTATGGGCATTGTTTAATCATGTTTTAATAATTTTAACTTTTGTATCTGTTTTTTACG
This sequence comes from Vipera ursinii, assembly GCF_947247035.1. Classification (NCBI taxonomy): domain Eukaryota; kingdom Metazoa; phylum Chordata; class Lepidosauria; order Squamata; family Viperidae; genus Vipera; species Vipera ursinii. Next base: position 38,648,468 of record NC_139516.1, read on the forward strand.
TATTGCCCTGTTAACCGCCCTGAGTCTCTTGAGAGAAGGGCGGTATATAAATTAAATAAATAAATAAATAAATAAATTTTGATGACAAAATATTAAAAAAACATGGATACTTTATCCTTTTCCTCATCTTCAAGCTACCTCGCCCAAACAGGGGGAAAAAATTGTGCCCTCTGCTGATGTTACTGAATCTTTGCCATTCTCCTGTGTCTTTGGGCACTGGAGATAAAAAAAAATTAAAAGTTAAAAGTGGTTTCCTCTTCAAACATTGTTCATCTTTACCTAAAAATTTAATAAAGGCCATCCCAGATTATCAGAACATACCATTAGAAGGAAAATGTGTGACTTCTGGTTTGATATTGTGGCAGAACGGGTGCAGACAGATGGGACTCTGTCTTCCGTGTTTGATTTCGCCCCACTGGGGACCCTGGAAAGGGTCAAAAGTCACCCCATAGAGGTGACAAGCAAAAGGGGACCCTTATTTGATTGCGGGAGGGTGGCAGCCCTTCCATTTGATCCGAGGAAACCCTCCAAACCGGTGGGGGAAAGACTGGCTACATTCATGTAGCCAGTTGGAAGCTGCTGACAGCCGAAGCAAACAAGCACCGACGAGCAAACTATCAGCAACGTGGATGAAACTGGGTGAGACCTTATCCTCTCTTTATGACTCTAAGACTTCTTCCTGAAAAAATTACCCAAAGCACCCTCCCCGATGAGAGGGAAGGGGAACTTTTACCTCATTCCCTCAGGAAAAGAGAATTTTTTTGGAGAAAGAGAAAACTACAAGATTAATTTGGAACTAATATATTTACATGGCATTGAAATTTGGGGACTAAAAGTGCTTTTTGAGACTTTCTTTTAAAAAAAAAAGAGAGATTTGGAGTTTGGATCTAAAAAACTGGGGGGAAAAGGCGCTAATGACATCTAGTGGTGAACTATGGCACTATAATTTGTTATGCCTAAAGGAAACTTGGCTTGAAGCCCAGATTTAGATAAGACTATTGCTGTTCTTGGAAGCTTTCACTTTTCAGACTGCAGCTGAGAAAAAGGAAAACATTTCAGCTGCTTATCAGCGTGGCAGAGACACTGAACTATTTTGAAAGCAGCCTGCCTGAACTACGAATATAAATATTCACTGACTTTTAGAGCTATGTTGTGGAACTATTTCCCTGCAGAAGAAACACACATCACTACCTAAGATGATGGAATATTTTGGATTACAAATCTTTGATTGAAGAACAGTTGTTATGGTAAAAAACCATCTCTAACACCTGTCCCAAAGACTTCAGTTTGATGTATGGTTGAATATGGTTGAAGACCAGAAAGAAATTTTCGCCACGCTGAAATCAATACAAGAGACTATTGCTTTAGCCCAAGGTGAAACTAGAAATAATACAAAGGAGATAAAAGAACAATTTTCTAATCTAAACCTACAAACCCAGAACATGTCTATAAAGAAGGAACTAGCAACACAGAAAATAGAAGGAAAACTAGAGCAACTAGATCCTAAGATGGAGGAACTAAAGGAAGGAACCAATTGACAGATTCAGACAACTGAAGAACTAGAGGATGGAATGATAATATCAGAAATGGAAAAGATATTTTACCAATCAAGAATTCAGAATACATTTGAGGAAAAAGAAAAAGAACTGACTGAATGGAAGATAAAGCTGTTAGGAGAATTGTGGGGAATTCGAGAAGGAGGGAGGCGGTTTAATGAATATGAATGGATTCCTTCTTCCAAAAATATCGTACACAAATGGTCCTTCTTATTCCAAACAACATATACAAAAACAGAGGAAAAATTACTTGATGATTCAAATGCATTGACTTGAAAGTTAGTTGGCAAAGGAAGAAAGCTAGAGTAAGACTGAAGAAAATAGAGGTTTTGATCTGCTAGAAGGGATACTATATTATTAACTGGATGTTTGAATATGGTAGAGAATAGATAATTACTAGAAATAGAAGTATTACTATAGCTGAAAAGATAAGAATTTAGGTATGAGAAGGGGAAAAGGAAAATGTTATAAAGTTTGAATAAGGGAAGCTTTTGGTTACCCAAATATAACTCACTTGGAAATTATAAACAACAAAGACATTTTGAATACTGATGGGGGAAAAAAGCGAAAACAGGATGCTGATTGAATGTATGGATATTAAGTGCAAATGCAATTAAGCTATGTTTTGGTTAGAAAAGTTATCTAAAACTGACATTATTGATATTATGAGAAAAATGTAACAAAGATGATTATATTTAGTTGTATATTTACTAATAACAATAAGAATTGTATTTGCTAGTGAGGGAAAACAGGTACTACCGGAAGAAGAAACATTTGATGGTGAAATATTGACTGTAGAAGTTAACACATACCACTGAATTACTAATGGACCCAGACAACATGTTGTTTATTAAGTATTTGATTGTAAAACTAGAAAATTAATAAAATATTTACAAAAAAAGGAAAATATGAGAAATAGTCACCTCCCCACTGTGGAAAATGAAAATATTGTTCTTCTATGCAAGGTTTAGTTTTGAACTAAATCAGGCCTCATGGAAAAAGTATTGAACCAAGTCTGTGCTATTCTTAATTTTGCAGTTTTCAATTTGTACTTAATATGATTTTGCTAAGCTTGCTTGTTTTAAATATATTTAGAACATAAGGACTCGAACAATAAGAAATAGGGAACTGAAAGTAGCTGATGGATACGGGTTCCAATGTACACGAGTATGTGGAAAGATATGTTCAGCACAAAGTGTAAGATTGCTGACCATCTGTCTATAATCTTAGGATGGGAAAAAGGTATAAAAAGTTGGGACCGGACCTGATTGATTTGCCATTGGCCAATAGCTGTCCTTATTGGAACTGCTATGTCACTGGACCTCATTGCAATGGGTTTTTAACTTAGGTGATGTTTATGTGTGTGTTCCAAATATTGCTGAAATAAACCTCTGAATCTTAAAGTAAGAAGTATTGCTTTGTGTTGTTGTCTCGTTTTTTTCATTGGGTTTTTCCATGACACTACTTCCGATATTAGTTCCACCAATATCCAGTATTAATTTGCACATATGATTTACATATAAGAATTACCATAATACAAATGGGAAAAAATTGGTCTCTTTAAGTGCAAATAAATTATTATAATTGTATCCTTGCTATTTTAATTTATAAAATTTTGATTAACTATTTAATATAATTAGTTTACATTGCATGCAAATTAATCTTGGCTGCAAGATAGGACTAAAAAAGCAATCAACACATAACTTTTGAAAAAAAAATCATTTGGTATATATTCATAACACTGCAGAATATTTTCCTGCTCTTATGTTAGTACACACTAGATATCCTTAGTCAGTTCCTGTGTAGCTGGGATATTAACAACTAATTTCAAATAAGGCTTAGGAGAATAAAAATGAAAAAGATTGAAACTCTCAAAGTTTCATAAATATAACAAACAGTAATTAATCGTTTTGGCTGCATCCTATTTAGCTCCAGTCTTTATGAGAGGACTTGGGGTCCAGTCTTTATCTCAAAATTTATTTAGCACTGACAGAGTGTTAATGATATAGAAAATTAAAATGGTATGGCTAATCCTGGTATGGCTAATGAAACCATGGTTGACAGAATATAGTATACTCTGCCCACTGCCAGGAGTTTGATCCTGAAGGGATTCATTGATTCAGCCTTCTATTCTTCCAAGGTCAGTAAAATGGGGACCCATATTGTTGGGGGCAATATACTTACACTGTAAACTGTTCAGAGTGCTGTAAAGCACTATGCGTCAGTATATGTCTAAGTGCTATTGCTAGTCCATGTAGCCAACTGCATCAATTGGAAAAGACACAGAAAAAAGAAAATCCCAAAACAAAGGACTGCAAAATCGATGAGCAAAACATAGTTATATGGCAAGAGGGGGGAAAATTCAGAAAAAGGAGTTGGGAGAAAATATATGATAACGAGACAATATGTCCAGGAAAAACAAGAGGAAGAGTAAAGGGAGAAAATTAGCAGAGAATCCTCACGTACTTGTTTGGTGGAAAGCCATCTTCTATAGATCTGAACTGTGGTATGTGTAGTTTGACTTGATAAGGCTGATAAGGTGATGAGGGACCAAGTTGTTGTGCTAACTTAGTATTGGCAACAGCCTGCACAAAACGTCCAATGCTGAATTCCCCAGTCTGTTCACTGGTGAAATTAAACTCCATGGTAACTTCGAAGAAGCCATAGTCCGGTACCTGACACATGATTGGGATTGCATGGACTGATCCTAAAGACAAGGAAACCTTTTTTTCATTTACAAAACAGCAAGGAAGAGGACTCTTTTCTAACACTAGATTTGAAATTAAGAACATGGAATTTCCAGGATATACAATATATATTCTCTAAAGTTTGCAGCAAATCTTTTTTATATTTATCTCATTAATTAGGTTAATGATAAAAGATGCTTCTTTCTAGTATTGCATTTTCCCAAACCTACATTAAAAAACCTTAAGTTTCAGTAGGAATAAGAAATTAAGCACAACCCATTTTTCAATTGTGCTTCAAAAACCTAACAAATTGGAAAATAAGTGTTTAATTCTTATGCACCTTGACCTGTAGAAACTTTGATAAATCTCATATGCTGTTATTTAGAAGTCTACAATGACATTATTCAGTTATGCATTAGCATGTCTAATTCAATCTCCCATTACTTTCAACAGATATACCTCCTGGAGTTTTGACTAATGCTTATTAGCATAATTGTCACAAAACAGTCCTAGCTACTGTAGTAACTGTGCAGACAAGAAATGAACAGTTTCACAATCTCTTACAGGAACCTGTACATTAGTTCTTTAGTCCTCGTGCATTTCTTTCTGATGGTTCATGAATTATCGATGCATGGTGTCATATACAATAGTGCACATATTGCTGGGTAGTGTGGTTCAGATTAAGCTAAAATATGAGAAATTATTTATTATTCTCAATCCAAGTAAAACAGCATTTCCCTCCAAGCATTTGTGTTAATTTCCTTTTTAATCAATGGTCCCCAAATCTAATATACTGCTGAAAGTGAGCCACAGCCTCAAATGTATGTAAGTTGGTTAGAGAAAATGATTCCACATTTACATATCATCTACAGCCAATGCTTGGAAACAATTTAGATTACCATTTTATCTCTGGAAAAATCATTAATGATAAATCCATTTAAATAAATGATAAATCCATTTAAATCCTTCAGTCTTCTTAGATGGAATATCTGATACTACACTACTTCAATTTAGGACCCGTTCAAGTGTACACATTCAACATTTTCTTCACGTCTCAAGATCAGTATAAATTTCTAGTTAAGAAAGACTTAGGTATGGATGGTTTCTATCTTTTTTTGTTTTGTTTTGCACCAGATCTGTTAATTTTTATTGGAAAATATTTGGAGAAAAAATATACACAAGTTCATTAGGTCTGCATTAATGGTAGGCTTCACCCTTGGACTTTTATCAAGGCACAAATCTTTCGCATGTATTCCTAAGCATTTTGCGTTAGGTTTTAAAAGCTCATGTTGCAGAAGGAGACTTCTGGCAGTATTTATTTTTTGCAAATGCTTAATTGTTCTGTAATGGTTTTACAATGATTCATGTCAACTCTTTCAAGGGCTCTAGCAATGTTTCAACAAAAGTAAACACGTATTACCTGGTGGCAGTTTCACAGGCAAAGATTGTTTAGATACTACAAAGATGAATTCACAACGTTTCCTCAGTCTGTACCTTTCCAGCATAATTTCGTTTGTTCCACAATTCTTCACCTCAATTTTAATAGTCATACACTGTTTTGGAGAAATGTTGAATCGGATTTTACCATATGGTAAATCATGCTCTGAAGTAATTTTCACGTCGTTCTTACTGGCCACAAATTTTGACCTGCAATAAAGAGACTGAGGAATCAGAGTTCGCACAACTTCTAATACCACGTGCACACATTCAGGATTACGTTTAATTGCTCCATGGTAAAGGTTTTACATTTTCAGAAGATCTAAATAATACCAAAATAGCTACTCTAGAACAGAAAATAAAAATATTAAGAAAATTAAATTTCAGGATTTATTTTTTTTAAATAAAAACCTAACTGTCATCATCTTCAAGGTGGCATGGTATCAGCAAGATGACAGTGATAAGAGCTGTAAAGCTATAATTTAAACCACGGGTGTCAAACTCCTGGGTCGGACGTGTCATCTGGAAGCCACGCCCACCCCATTGCCAGCAATAGCAAAACTGTCCCAATACATTGTGCGATGTCATGTGATGTCGTTTGACATGTCTGATTTAAAGGGACATATAAACATGTGACTTAGAGTAAATGGACTCGTTTATTCATGTTTGGATAAAAGTGGGTACTCCCATAAGGATGGAAGAACCCCAAATGCACACTCAAGCAAGTATATATAGGTTTCTTAGTTTCACTTGGTTACATAAGCAGGAAACACAGCTCGTAGTAGATAAGGAAAGAAGTTACAACAATACTTGTTTACACATCTATTGGCAATGAACAAAAAAAGGTCAATCAATTCCAACTTCCAATTCTGCGAAATTGGGATTGACTGACCTTTCCACCACCCCACAAACTTCTTTTCTTTCCTTGCAAGTGGCGGCGGATCGCGAAGGAGAAACGAGGACATCTGGGCGGTGGTGTGGCAAGTTCTCCAGCTCCAAGGGGAAGGGGCAGCCGCTTCACCACCCTCCCTCCCCAAGCCTCCAGCGCTCCACCTGCCACTTTGCTTGGCCTGGCCACTGACCAGCATGGCCGCTCCGGGGCCGCAGGGGCTGGCCTGGCACCAGAAGGGCACATGGAGTAAAAGGGATGTAAGCCTTAGCACAGGTATATGATATCTCAGGACAAATCAAATTGTACACACTTTCTCTGTGATAGAAGAATCAACAAAGAATGCTTACTTCTGTAAATTCATAGCATCCACACAAAAACAGGCTGAATCTGCTTTTCTGTACTAAGTTCCATGTCCCCTATAAAACATCTATAAGTATAAGATAGGGTGGACCAGAACAGTTGATGGCTCATTGTGAAAATTTCCATGATTTTTTTTAGATAAAATTGAATAAATCGATTATCATGGTGTTGTGATTTTCAGAAACAAATTGAAAAAAAAATGGGAACCCTGCCTAGGATTATATGAATATGGGGTACATTTCGATAAATATCTCGTACAGGTTCCAAGAAAGGATACCACATAGATGCAAATCCACGCATATGGTGTACAAAGATCATGATGACCAATCAAACTCTACAACTAAAAATAGTTTTTTTAAAAAAATATATGGAAGATACATACATGAATGTATGTTCCTCCCAAAGCAGAGGTGAAGTGAGGCTCAAAAAGTTTGGGCATTTAATGAGCAGTAATATTTGGGGTGTAATTAGCATCTTGGCCTTTAAAAATGTAAAGAAAAATATCCAGACAAAATAAAGTTCTGCTATTTTCTCTGCTTAATAGGGTTTTTTCCTGGCATTTATAAGAGTTGGAGCATTCTTTTCTTAAATAAATCTTAGAATTCAAAACTTTAAAAATAATTCCAAGGCTCAAACTTTTCATTTACAACATAGGACAAAACATTCTGAGAATACATAAAAAGTTAAGTCCCCTTAAGTTTTGCTCCCATAGTTACACCATCCAATTTTGCATTACATACCTGCGCTTAACACGTGCTCCAGGGGGAAGTGGATTATTGCATGTGTTTTTATCTTGGGTAGAGTCATCTTCAGCTCCAGCATCAGCTTTTGGTCTCCAATACTGATCAATAAGCTTTTGTTTCTTCTTTCCCTATAGAGAAGCAAAAAAGAAATAGAAAAATGGTTTCCAACAAATTGTAGACTATTGGAAAAATATACACAGAAAGTAGTTCACTACTTAATCTGAAACAAATAATAACACTCATCAAATTCAAAGGGACGTTTATCATGTAAATTTTACCATTTAGAAATATTTTCAATAAAAAACTGGTTCTAAATCTATACAATAATTTTAATAGTTTTGATATGGTCCAGGGGTAGGCAAATTCGGCTCTTTTATGACTCATGGACTTCAACTCCCAGAATTCCTGAGTCAGCTATGCTACATTCTAAAACTGCTAAAACAGGGCTAGTCCAGAATCTATGCCATGAAATTGTCCAAGATGAACCCCACCAGGTGAATCTTATCCACTGATCCTACCACTTTTTTTTGACATCCCAGAATCATATTTCAGTAGTACTGAGATTAATAATACAGGCAGTCTTCAAATTACGATAGCAATTGGGATTATAATTGTGAGTCCCTAAATGATGTGGTCATAAAGCATGCTGTCATATAAATGTGTTGCTTAGTGACAACAGTTATGATTACCATTGTTAAGTGAAGATCATGCTGGTTGTTAAATGAGGACCACAAGTGGCTGTGACTCCTGACTTCTTGTCAGTTTCCCCAATGACTTTGCTTATGGGAAGCTAGAAGGGAATCAGAATGGGACAAGTCACAGCAGCCAACTCGCCACAGTGAACTCTCCATGGTCAACTTGCTGCAGGACAACTTGCTTCAGGATAATTCAACAATTCAATTATTTAAAATAATTAAAACTTTTTAAAATTCTATTTAATTTTGACCTTCCTTTGGTATCCTTTCTTTAATGATTCTAATTCCGCTATTTCTTCAATATTAATGTAATTCTTGTCCTGTGGCAAGGTGTCCCATGGTGAATTGGCCACAGTGAGTTGGTCACAGCATGTTAGCTATAGTGAGTTGTTGTGGACCCATAGGAAATGTCAGAAATTGTGATCAAATGACAAGAGCTCCCTGTGTTGTTGTAATCCTAAACTGAGCATCTGGATCACAATCATGTAACCATGAGGATGCTGCAAGCAAGAGTTACAAGGATGGTCATAAGTCCCCCTCATTCAGTGCTCTTGCAGGTTTGAACAGTTGCTGAAGGAGTGGTTGTAATTTGAGTACTACCTATAATGACCACCAGTATAAATAAATTGCAAAAAGATTACAAATCAACAAACTAGATTTGTTTCTTTCCATGATGATATTATATCTAAAGAACCTTATTTTAATGCCTTGGAAGCCATAAGGATCCATTAAGCCCAGTTGTTCAACATCAACTATCAAAGAATGATGCAGAAAGTCAAATGAACCTTCTTACCTGAAACAAATTCACGTAATCACCATAGACAAAAGCACGGTTTGACATCCGTAGCACATAGAGCACATTGGAAAAGTTGGGTCTTTTTATATTATCTCTGTCAGACAATAGAATATAATTTTTATTCAACTACTAAACATGTGCATTAGTTGACTACTCACACATACACAAATCCCTTCTCACACTTATGGTGTTCTGGGTACTCCTCAATCTCGTTTCCTCTACTCCAAGGGTGTCAAACTGCTGGCCCGCGGGCTGCACGCATCATGCAGAAGCCGCAGCCACCATATTGCTGGCAATGGCAAAACTGTCCTGATACGTTGTGCGACGTCACGTGATGTCGCGAATTTGACATGTCTGCTCTACTGCTTAAGAGAAAGATCAGAAGCAATTTCTTAACCTAAACAGTCCACAATACCAAAAATATAATACAGAAATATAACTGAACAAACAGGCAATTCTATTTGTTTGCTCCTGCCAACCATATAGCCAACCAATCACAGAACAAAGTATCAGAAAAATAAATGAGAAATGAAGGCCACTTAGAATATAAAAGAATATAAAGCTGTATTTCCTTCAGGGCTAGCATACTGCTTATGAATAAAATTAATTTAAGAGGCTCAAAGACTTAGTGGATCCTGAAAGCTAAAGCTACTGTCATTTAGAATTACAGGAAAGGAACAGCACTACATAGGAAGAAGCAAGTTAAAACTCAACATAGTTTTTTTCCCCAAAGTTATCATATGTATCTACTGTATATGTGTGCATATGTGTCTGTAGTTCAATCCATCAGAATAAAGTTGGAAGGGATATTGGAGGTCTTCTGATCCAACCCCCTGCTCAGGTAGGAGACCCTATACTAGTGGTCTTCAAAATTGGCCCTTTTATGACTTGTGGACTTCAGCTCCTAGAATTCCTCAGCCAGGCTGTTCCACTGGTTAATTATTCTCACTGTTAGAGAGTTTTCTCTTTAATTCCACGTTGCTTTTCTCCTTGATTAGTTTCCATCAGTTGCTTGTCTTGCTTTCTGGTGCTTTGGAAAATAAGTTGATCTCCTTATCTTTGTGGCAGCCCCTCAAATACTGGAATACTCTGTCATGTCACCCCCAGTCCTTCTTTTCTCTAGACTACTCATACTCAATTCCTGCAACCGTTCTTATCTTTTAGTCTCCAGACCCCTTTTTGGCTACATACAAACAAATTTAAAGGATATATACATGCATTTCATATAGCCCCTTCAATTTATTAATTGATACTGCAAGTACTAACTAGCTGGTACAAAAAGTTAATCCTGATTTACATAAGGAATATGGATCGATATGAAGAATATTGTTCAATAAACATTGCTTTGGAATAAATAATGGAGGCAAAGCTTTTTCCATTTTTTTTAGTAAAACCAAACTTTGGAGAGATAAGTTCAAAAGTAAATGGAAGCAGAAAAACACTTAAATTTTATTATGTTAAACGAGTCACTTTGTTAAGGAGATGGCCAGCATAGAAATTTAATAAATAATAACTATTAATGTTACACCACATTTAACATCACAATTCAATGGCAAACTTTTAGGGGGATGTAGCCAAGGATACTAGAGGCTTAGGTAACCTTGATATAGCTTGATATTTATCAGTACTATAATAGGAAAACTATATAATTTCAACTAGAATGCTTGAATTCTAGCAACAAATATTTTCTATTTAATTGTGAGGCCTATTTCAATGACATATTGTAATCTGTCATTGTCTTTGGGATATCAAATACTCCACATACTCATAAGCATAAAATCCAAGGATCAGCAGTAGCAGCTTATGGGGTGAGGGCCAAGGTTTGAAGCGTACGTAAGAATACATTACTGTGATAAATATTGCAAATATTTATTGTATATACCTGCATAAGCACACAGACAGTTTTTGAGCAGCTCAATTCTCTTGGATATGTTCTAGCTTCCTTTTTTAAGAGGGGCTTTGTTATTATTCTTGGAAATCTCAGGATTTTGCATAATTAAGTTTCAAACCATTCTTTCTGCCATGGCACAAATAAAAAGCTATGTTCTGGATTTACAGCATCGAGGAAGGGCAAGCACATTTTTCTAACAGGAAGGAAAGTGTTAGCCTCCTTCTTTCAAATGTGGCTCCAATAAGAATCTCCCACCTTAGTTTTTAAAAAATAATTTATTTTTTTATAAATGCATTTAACATGAGACAGAAACTTGGATTACTAAATTACAAAACCCAAAGGAATATGTTTACAATTTGACTTTCTTTTTGCAGTATCTCAGATTTAACTGTAGTTTAAATTTCAGTTTTATTTGTCCTATTATAAAAAAAACCCACATCTCCAGTTAAAATTTCATTTGCTACATAAATGTCAAACTTCTACAGTAACCAAAAATATTTGAACTGATAAAGTTCAGTGTAGAAAATTCAATACTCTCCCACTTCAGGATCATAAACCTAGCTTTCCAATCTTAGAAATGCACAAATTTCTTATGTATACATGTTTTGCTTTCTATTCTCCTGAAGTGGATTTTATACTGCAAATGACTCTTGGCTGTACTGTATTTGTTTTCTATTTATTAACCTCTGTTTGTAGTTTACAGAGAGGTAAGTTACTAGACCTGTTATTGACATTGCAAACATAAAAAATTTAAAATTGTGTTCATGATCATCACGCCCTGTTTGTAACAAAATGTTTAACATTTTAAAATCATTTTTTTAAAAAATTGCCCATGATGTTACGATTAATGAATCCAGTAAATATTCATTAATGGCTGTGAAATAATTTAAGACAAACTCTAACTGAACTGCTGTTTTAGAGTGTAAGAGATTGTTCAGTGGTTAAGAGTATTGCTAGACGCAAACAACTGGGAAATGAGAGACATCCTAGTTGGCTTATCAAACAGATTCGTAGCCCATTATAAAACACAGCCTGGGGAAAAGAAATGCAAAACCTTCAAGAATACCTTGTTAATAAATTCAGCCATAAAGGACTAGACTACCGTACTGTACCGTATTCCTATATCGATTTTTAAGATTTTGAATTCTGACCAGTAATTCCTAACTTTAAATTTCATTAATGAAAGGCCTTATGAATCTTGCTTCCTTGATTATGGTCTGCAGTTAAGGAGCTTGATACACAACCTATTTTGTTTAGCAGTAGATGAGAGTGTACCTGTTGCATAGCTGTAAAAAAATATCTAGCACCAAGTCCAAATCAAGATGAAAAATATTTTGACAACCTAGCCCTATATCATTTAGGCTAAAATTATTCAGAAAAAAATTAACAAATATAAATCTTGGGGGAGGTTTGGGGTATGTCTCTGTGAATGGGCTTAGGCGCACATATCTTCAATGAGTCTTGGCTTCTTGTGACTGCTTGGATGAGTACCAGTAGCTTTTCTGGTGAGATTTTTGGAAATAGTTTGTTATTGAGAAACTTAAGGACTGAGGCAAGATACAAAACATTAAAGGCATACCACAGAATGGGGGAGTTTACCTCAGCAATGCAATCACAAGCTGCCTGCAGGAAGCCTACAAGCTAGTCTTCTGATTTCTGAACAGTACCTTAACTACTACAGCAAACAGGTTCCTACTTCATTAATGTAGTAAATAAACAAAATGGAGACTGCACCTTTCTCCATTTTTTTAGATGTGACTAAGATCAAACCCAGTTTCAAATCTTTTCTTTTTCCCCTTGGGAAAAATGTGCAGCAAGTTGCAAAGCCAGGCAGAAATCCAAGTTATAGTGATGAAATAAGTGGACAGTTGGGGACTGGCCGGACAACAGCAGTATAAGTGGCAGAATCTCTTCCTGTTACCAGTTCTCCAAAAAAAAAAAATCTCTATATTCCAGAATGGTGGGGAAAATTAGTCCACAGCTTCTTCAAGGGTCTTAAAATAATTGCTCTTGAAAAACTGTTTGCAATCTGTTACGTTAACTAATTTTACAAATCACAGATTGTTTGATTGCCATTGTTTTTACTTTGTCTTCCTTCTTTGTGGAAGGATGATTTTTGAACTGATTTAACAAAGGCGTAAAAGATTTCTTTCAATTGCTAGAAGAAAAGTCTTCGTCGTGGTTCCTCCAAGCGGGGAATAAACATGGCAATTGCTTTGGGAAGAAGGTTGTAATTTATTGCAGAAGAAAGTCAGACAGAAAGATGGATCCAACAGAAAAGAGCGAGAGAAGACAGTGACCACATGTGGGCAGTGAGTTTTTATACCCCCTGGACTCTATTGTCTGGAGTTATTTCCTGTTTCAAGCTTTGTATTTCCTTGGTCAGTATTCTGTCCTGAGCCTAGGTGTGCCCCTCCAGGATTCTTGCTGGTTGTCTGTCCCAGCCCACCTCCCTGGGGCCTGGGTATGTAGATTTTAGATGTCTGAGGTCTTCTTAGCTTCAACCTTCCTGAATGATTTACATCTGCATTTCTATAGAGTTGGTTTCTGCTTGGGGGAGGGAGACTTGGGGCTATTAAGAAAAACTGGGCATGCTTTTCTGCCTTTTTAACTTCTTTTTAGGAAATGTACTTTCCTGCCCTTTTAATATTTCCTTCTCTGGGGAGCTGACTTCCCACACCTTACAATAGAAATTCGAACAGCAAAACGAAGATTAAGAAAGAGTACCAAGGCCTCCACAGAGCCTCCTCATAAAAGTTACTTAAGGTATGGAAATTACATGTGTTTTAGTCTCCCCTCAACACCAGAACATACAGAACCGGAAGAGATACGTCTCAAAGTAGGCCTAATTCTTTGGGAATAAGTTCCTTCTAAGTGAATTGTCCAAATTTAATAAATCTTCTGTGCACAGAATCTTATACCTGTCTTTTTGTAACATCAAACCCATCTACTTTAACGGAAGTTAGTTAAGGATAAATCAGGTTTCTTGCCTTGAATGGTTAAAAATAAACAAAAAAAGACGGACAAAATGGCTGTAAGTCACCGAGGAAAGGTTTACTAGCCAAGGATACCCGAAGTGGCTTATCTAATGTCTAGTTCCAATAGAAACCTTCGAAAGCCAATTTGTTTAACTTTAAAGCAATCTACCAAACACGGTTGGGCTTCGCAGTCTGAATTAATTCCACTCAGATCTTCTGCAAAGACAACGCTTACTTTTAATTCTCCTTCCATACTGTTTCCTCCCCAGATCTTCGTTACTTTGCTCAAGGTTTCCTGCCTACCAAAAGTGTTTTCTGGGCTAGCATTTAATACTGAATGGAAAGCTGTTAGCTCCCTATCCTCCTACAGTAATCGCGGTCTTCCGCCCCTCATCACCTCATTTCCAGACGGCGCCCAGCGCCCATCAGATGCAGCGCCGGAATTAAGCGACGCCGGGGAAAAAACGGAGCCGGCGCCCCATGCAGTTCATGCCTTCGAGCTTACTGTTAAGGAGAAATAAGTTTAAACGCCCCTTCGGAGGAAAACGGGAGCCATTCCTACGAAAAAGCTAGTGGTCACATCACAGTGCTCTGCAGACCCATTTTTCAAGCGTTCGACCACCTACCGATACCGGAACTCCTGGTCGTACAGTGTCTTCAAGGCAACCCTGCTGTTCGTTTGCCGGTTGCCAGAATCCTGCAGGAACTGTACAAACTCCTCTCCGATCTCCCTCGTCTTCCAAAAGGAAAGTTTGGGCATGGTGATCGGTTTCGCGGGAGCTGCTTCACTTTCCTTCGCTTGAGCTCGTAAACGGAGGCGGCGGCGGGACCGTTTCCTCTCGCCTGGGGAAGTAAGTGCCTACCCTGAGCTCCTCCTCTTGAAAGCTCAAACTTGAAAGAGGAAGAAACGAAACTAAAAACACACCGGCCCCTCTGCCAATCCCTTTCGTTTTCCCTGAAGCTCCTCTCTGTTGGCCTTAGAAAAGAAAGATACGGAAGCCGGAACAGCTTTATCATCTGGTTTCGGTTTCGGTTTCCGTAAAGGAGGTACTTTCCCGTAGATACGACAGTTATAAATGTCACACATAAAATGAATCCTCATCATTATTACAGAGATTTCCGGAATTATTTCATTAGACAAATCGAAGGTGCGTCAATTGTTTTTGTGACTTTTTTTAATCACACCGAGGAGGGGATTCGGAATTTACGCCTTAGGCATCGAAATGATTATTTAATTAATTAATTTGTATCCCACCCTTGTTTTTACAAATGACTCCAGGCATTTGTTACTTTAGGCAACACACCTTCCTACTCCTATTTTCCCCACAACCGGAGGGACTAGATTTAGTGTCTCTCAGATCGGTAGAAACTGGTCTTTTATTGCATAACTTACCAATGTATAAGCCCAACATGCATCATTGCAATATAGTAAGTTATGTATTGCACAAAATACACTTTGCAGATTACAAATGGTGTCTCATATACATTTAATCATACATGTGGTATGATAGACTGCTACAATGTGATTATTTTTAAAAATAGCTTCAAGAGCTAATGGCTCTATTCAATGCTTTTCTAATTTTGATCCCTAAACTGAGCCTTTACATTTGTTTAGCTACTTACACATATCCTTCTGTGGGAAGTCAGCCCCCCAGAGAAGGAAATATTAAAAGGGCAGAAAAATATATTTCCTCAAAGGATCTCGAAGAGGCAGGAAAGCATGCAGTTTTCTTAATACCCCTGGGTCTTCCTTCCTCAAGCAGGGACCAGCTCTACAGAGATGCAGATGTAAATCCATGGAGCTAGGAGATTAAGAAGACAAAGTCCTAAAACCTACATACCCCAGCCCCAGGGAAGCAGGATATGACCTTTGCACATAATAGAAGTAACCCATCACCATCAGAATACCAGAAAGACACCCAGACTCAGGTCAGAATACATGACACAGGAAATAGCCTCAAAACAGGAACAGGAAACCACTCCAAAGAAAAGGCTCCAGAGGGTATAAAAACCTACTCCCTACATGTGTTCACTCTCTTTTCTGCCAGCCATCTTCCTGTCTGGTTCTGCTCTTCAATAAACTACAATCTTCTTCCTAAAGCAGTTGCCGTGTTTGTTCCCAGCTTGGACTGAATCATGATGAAGACTTTTCTTCCAACACTTCCTTTGATTAAGATGATTTTGCTTTCATGTTCTGGATGAGCAGCTGCCCTATATACATTTTGTTATATAATTTGCATAATGAAAGTTTAGGTATAATTTGTGTTATATAGTTTGAATAATGAAACATCTGCAAGATAACCAAGCTCAGAGAGCACTAAGGACTCTCAAACAAATAAAGTGTCTTATCAGCACTTCTCTGCAACCAAATGACCTTCTATTGTGAACCAGACATTCCATAAAACTGATATGATTAACTGCGGCATTTGCTTTTGCTACTAAATCTACAACACTGTGTTTTAAAGTGAGATCAGTTTTGTGCTGCATCTTCCTATGTCCAAAATAAGTCAGTTTGAGTGTCCAGTCCTTGCACTGGTTTTCGCCTAGCAAAACTTTTTAATTTAGCAGTTTTTAGGCAATATTGCTGCTAATGTCTAAGTGGCTCTATGTACCCACAATTGATTAACTTTGGATGTAACTTGTATGGGAGATAAACTGATTTCAAGCAAATATTTACAATTTTGTTGCTAGCAGGGATCTAGCTGATGGTAATACAGGCAAAGTAGTTTGGTTTTCATTGCTTCTTAAAACTGTTCTGGTATTCCTATTCTGTTAAGTGTTGGACCTGGGGTGGAGAGAGATATATTAGCAGCAACCAGGCAAAATCCTCCCAGACTAGTTTCTTTTGGTCCTTTAGGGTTGTCAGGTTGTGAACCTACTGTGTCTGAGGGAGCACAATCTCTTAGATACAATCCTAGAATATAGGACAACAAAGATTTTTGTGTAGCTCATGCCCATCCAGGCATGCATTTGGGGCATATTGCATAATATTTGTGGAACTGGTATACTCTGGGAATGCCTAGGCTGGGTGGATGTTTCCTGGAAAGGCGATAAAAGTTCACATGCACAAATGCTACTTATTTCATTGATATCCGTTTCCATGTATTTTGATGTGATTGTTTCAATGCATAGAATTGTCTATGTCCATGTAATTTACACAACAAGCAACTCAATAGACTTGCCATTGGACCATTGGTGATAGAAGAAATGTCCTGCCAATGTCACAACAACCTTGAAACATTCTGCTGTATTTGTGGTGAATACACTCTAAAGCCTCAATGGCATTGCACAGCTGGACTTGTTAAGAAAGTGTACAAACTGTACTTTGGTTATAAGACTGGTGATGAAGAGATAAGCCTGGACTTCTCACATTTGTTGTGCAGAGATGTGCTATTAGCCTTGGACCTTGGCTCAGAGAAACTTGGAAATTAATACCATTTGCTGTTTCAATGATACAGCAAGAACAAAGTGATCACCTCATGTGACTAATATTGCTGGTTTCTCTCATAAAAATAAGAAATCAATTAAATACCCACTCTGCCTTCAGCCATGAGACCAGTGCCACATGATGACAATCTGCCAGTACCAAAAGATTACCAGAGACTTAGACAAAAAAGATGAAGATGCTGCAGTACATCAGCCAGACATGGACAGTGACAATGATCTGGATTTTGTCTGGTAAGCCTCATCTCATAACATAGTAGAATTAAATGACCTGGTCAGGGACTAGGGTTTATCAAAATCAAAAGCAGGATGGTGTTTGCTGTCACTAGGTATGAAATTTCTGTCTTTCAAAGCTGCCAGCATGATTTAACAAGCTTCTTTGCATGGGTTGACAACCTGTTTTCTGGACTGACATTAATAGTTTATTCACAACATTGGCTTGTGAGCATGACCCACAGGAATGGTGTTTCTTTATTGATTCATCAGTGTTAAGCCTCAAGACTCTCTTCTTACATAACAGCAATTTACGCTGTTAAGTATCTGTTAGCTAAGATGCACAGGAAAGAAACACAAAAACATGGAACTGTTGTTGAAGCACATCCAGTGCACCAATGACAACTTGAATATCTCTGGAAATCTAAAAGTAGAGACTCTGCTGCTCAGAATGCAGCTACTGGTATATACCTAGTACTGTTGTTAAATATGCAAAAGGGATAGCCATGCAAGAGAGTCACATTACATTAAAAAGAAATAGCCACTCTAAAAGAATTTGTTCTGGGACCGAACTATGTAGCACATGAACCATTTGTTGACCTGTCAAAGACACTTTTATCTCCACTTCACATGATACTATGATTGATGAAAAATTTTGTGAAAGCGATGAACGAGAAAGATGAAGGATTTTGTTATTAGAAACAGATATTTAAAAAAATCACATGCAATGTTTTTAATAGCAATAGGTAAGCTCAGATTTAGACTCAAATCCAACCTTGTCTTCATTGCTACAATCCAAATTAATCTCCATACTGCCATATCTCTCTAACTTGCTATGTTACATTCTCTATATAAAACCATATGTGAAAAACATATGTGAGAGTTTTTGTATTATGTAAAAGAATATATTAAGTGTGGGTTTCTTTTTCCAATACATTTTAAATTTCTTTTCAAATTGGAAATCAACTGAGATGTGAATGTATCATACAAACCAATCAGCCTAACATCAATCAATTCCTGGGAAGATACTGGAAAAGATAATAAATAAAAAAAACAGATCTGTGAACCTCTGCGAATATCTAGAAACAAAGTTATAAATAAAAGCCAGCATGGGTTTGTTAAAAACAGTTTATGCCAAACCAATCGTATTTCATTCTTTGACAAAGTGACTAAATTAGACCAGCAAAATGCTGTGGACATAGTATACTTAGATTTCAACACACATTCAACAAAGTAGACTACAACCTGCTTCCTGGTAAGCTAGAAAAATGTGGGATAGACAGCTTCACCACCAGATGGATTTGTGACTGGCTGACAAACTGTACGCAACAAGTCATCCTTAATGGTATGTAGATAATGGTATCTACATGGAGAGACGTAAGCAGTGAGATGCCACAGGGTTCCATCGTGGGCCCAGTCCTCTTCAATATCTTCATAAATGACTTGATTTAAATGATGAGGGAATAGAAGGGGAACCCTCAAATTTGCAGATGACACTAAGCTGGCAGCAAAGCCAGCACTCCCGAAGACAAGCTCAGGATCCAAAAAGATCTTGACAGACTTGAACAATGGGTCCTATCCAACAACATGAAATATAATGTGGAGAAAAGCAAGGTTTTACACTTAGGCAGGAAACACCAAAAGTACAAGTACAGATTAGGCAAAAACTGGCTCAAAAACAGTAACTGAGAGAGGGACCTTGGAGTCCTACTGGACGATCACTTAAATATGAGCCAGCAGTGTGTGGCAGCAGCCAAAAAAGCTAATACAATCCTTGGTTGTATAAACAGAGACATAGAATCAAAAACATACGAAGTATTAGTACTGCTTTATAAAGCCACACCTGGAATACTGCATCCAGTTTTGGTCACCAGATTACAAAAAATGATGTTGAGACTTTGGAAAAAGTGCAAAGGGCAACTAACATGATTAAAGGCCTGGAGACAAAAACATATGAATGGTTGCAGGATTTAAGTTTGGCTAGTCTAGAGAAAAGGACGACTAGAGGTGACATGATAGCAGTATTCTGGTATTAGAGAGGTTACATTATATGAAATAATTTAAATTTATACTCCGTTCTCAGTATTTCATTGTTTTAATTTTTTTTCTCTGACCATGCCCACTTTCAAAATCTTACATATAAACTACATGTTTGGAAACACAACTCCAAATTTTCTATATCCTTTTCTGCTTTTTTCTGCTTCAAAGCTTCTTAAAGAAAGAAATGCATGTTTGCTCTCTTCTCCCCAACCTACATTGTGATCAAAGCATTTAGAAAAGAAAACCACAATACTCTTGGCAGGAAATCCTTAAATAAAACTATTGTGCCAGAATTCTCTTCTAATGAGAATTGACTGATCATAATTTTTAACTCATTCATGAACTACAGTTTTCTTCTTTATGATACAATCAGGTTTAAATCAAGTATTATATTTTTTAAAAAAATCAGATCATGTCAAACCAATCTTCATTCTTTGACAAAGTGACTACATTAGTAAACCAGCGAAATGTTTGTTTGCTTGCTTTAACCTAGGCATTGCCTTCTTCCAACTGACTCTGAGTGATTAACAATATAATACAATAGAAACCAATGGAAACCAAAGCTAGATGGGATATGGAAACAATATAGAAATAAAAACAAAACTAACAGATTTGCCCAACAAGAGGCCTCATCCATATCAACCCAAAGCCTGGAAGAACTGTTCTCCAACCCAGAGGCTAGGGGGTGGGGTGGGCAATCTCATCCCAAATGGTAGGTGCTGTGACAGAAGATATACTTATTGGGATGTGACAGATGAGACTGCTTAATCAAAGGGTCTTGGAGCATGCCAGCTGTCTTTGCATAGGCAGAAACCATGGGAAACAGGTAGTCCCTCAAATATGATCTCATGTCATGTAGGGCATTATAGGTAATAACCATCATCTTGAATTGCACTCAGAAGCAGACTAGCAAAGAGTGCAGTTCATTTGTGTGGTCATATTTATTTTTAGGAGGCATTTTAGATTGTATATTTTTATTTAAGTTATTTAAGCATTTAGTTCACCTTTAGACTTTGGAAATAGGGAGGCAGGGGCATACCCAATTTGTCACTACATTATTAAGTAGCACAGTTATGGCATATGATTCCATTTACTATGGAAGACTCCTTTAAACAATGGATTCAAATTGAAACTATGTCAGACCCAAATAGGTTTATAACACAGTGGTGTTTTTTATCCAACGCAGTTTTCTAGCAAACAGATTAAAAATGTTTTTACTAAAACAACGGAAACTGACCAAAGAGAGAAGCAACCTGGAATTAAGGAGAAACTTCCTAACAGTGAGGACAATTAACCAGTGGAACAGCTTGCCTTCAGAAATCGTGGGCGCTCCATCACTGGAGGTTTTTAAGAAGAGACTAGATAAATGGTATAGTTCTCCTGCTCCAGCAGGGGACTGGATTAGAAGACCTCCAAGGTCCCCTCATGTTCTATTCTGTTCTATTAGAAATAGGAGATTTATCATATAAAGGAAGCTTGGGATGATCTTGATAATTTCATGTAGGAAGCATTTTGCAGCAGTTATGGAAACCAGGTCGATTCACTTGAGTTTGAATAAAGAAATGGAGTGGAAGATCATATTTAGTTGGTATTTGATTCCTCTTAGGCTGACACACACATATAAAAATATTCTTCCAAATGCTGGATAGTTTATTCAAAAAATGATCATTATTTCATTTGTGTTCTGTTATGTGATAAAATTATACCGCTTGGGTAATTTTTTTTTGAGAGAGATAAGTATCATCACTAAACAAAGAATTGAATGCTTCCTGATCATAAGCCTAAAACAAAGAATTGATTATCTATTTAATTATAACAGCCAAAACAATAATTGTGCCACACTCGAAAACTTTAGATAATATAAAAACTTAGTTATGGATTTGTGCCTCTTTAATTGCCACATTAGAAAAATCACAGATAAATTTAAAATAGTGAGATTTCAGAAACAGGAACCACAATTTTATCAAACTTGGTAGGATTTTATGATTTACTTTAATAGCAATAGACTGTAATCTGGTATATTCCTTATATGTAGCATGTTGAATTTTCACATATACAGGGAGTGCAGAATTATTAGGCAAGTTGTATTTTTGAGGATTAATTTTATTATTGAACAACAACCATGTTCTCAATGAACCCAAAAAACTCATTAATATCAAAGCTGAATATTTTTGGAAGTAGTTTTTAGTTTGTTTTTAGTTATAGCTATTTTAGGGGGATATCTGTGTGTGCAGGTGACTATTACTGTGCATAATTATTAGGCAACTTAACAAAAAACAAATATATACCCATTTCAATTATTTATTTTTACCAGTGAAACCAATATAACATCTCAACATTCACAAATATACATTTCTGACATTCAAAAACATAACAAAAACAAATCAGTGACCAATATAGCCACCTTTCTTTGCAAGGACACTCAAAAGCCTGCCATCCATGGATTCTGTCAGTGTTTTGATCTGTTCACCATCAACATTGCGTGCAGCAGCAACCACAGCCTCCCAGACACTGTTCAGAGAGGTGTACTGTTTTCCCTCCTTGTAAATCTCACATTTGATGATGGACCACAGGTTCTCAATGGGGTTCAGATCAGGTGAACAAGGAGGCCATGTCATTAGATTTCCTTCTTTTATACCCTTTCTTGCCAGCCACGCTGTGGAGTACTTGGACGCGTGTGATGGAGCATTGTCCTGCATGAAAATCATGTTTTTCTTGAAGGATCCAGACTTCTTCCTGTACCACTGCTTGAAGAAGGTGTCTTCCAGAAACTGGCAGTAGGACTGGGAGTTGAGCTTGACTCCATCCTCAACCCGAAAAGGCCCCACAAGCTCATCTTTGATGATACCAGCCCAAACCAGTACTCCACCTCCACCTTGCTGGCGTCTGAGTCGGACTGGAGCTCTCTGCCCTTTACCAATCCAGCCACGGGCCCATCCATCTGGCCCATCAAGACTCACTCTCATTTCATCAGTCCATAAAACCTTAGAAAAATCAGTCTTGAGATATTTCTTGGCCCAGTCTTGACGTTTCAGCTTGTGTGTCTTGTTCAGTGGTGGTCATCTTTCAGTCTTTCTTACCTTGGCCATGTCTCTGAGTATTGCACACCTTGTGCTTTTGGGCACTCCAGTGATGTTGCAGCTCTGAAATATGGCCAAACTGGTGGCAAGTGGCATCTTGGCAGCTGCACGCTTGACTTTTCTCAGTTCATGGGCA
The DNA here is from genome assembly GCF_947247035.1 of Vipera ursinii. NCBI lineage: Eukaryota > Metazoa > Chordata > Lepidosauria > Squamata > Viperidae > Vipera > Vipera ursinii. The sequence goes on from NC_139516.1 coordinate 38,671,416, forward strand.
GTTATTTTGCGCCTTGGTTTCTCCACACGCTTCTTGCGACCCTGTTGACTATTTTGAATGAAACGCTTGATTGTTCGATGATCACGCTTCAGAAGCTTTGCAATTTTAAGAGTGCTGCATCCCTCTGCAAGATATCTCACTATTTTTGACTTTTCTGAGCCTGTCAAGTCCTTCTTTTGACCCATTTTGCCAAAGGAAAGGAAGTTGCCTAATAATTATGCACACTGATACAGGGTGTTGATGTCATTAGACCACACCCCTTCTCATTACAGAGATGCACATCACCTAATATGCTTAATTGGTAGTAGGCTTTCGAGCCTATACAGCTTGGAGTAAGACAACATGCATAAAGAGGATGATGTGGTCAAAATACTCATTTGCCTAATAATTCTGCACTCCCTGTAGTATGTGAATATGGTTTACATGGTAGATTCGTTTGTAGTTTTATATTTGTTTTTAAGTAACATGGAATTATGTTAATTATGTTAATGATCATGGAGTTATATTAATATATTTACCTGATACTGTAAATTAAATAAAGAGGAAAAAAGGACAAAAAAGAAAGTCTTTTTCCTTTCCACTTCTCCGAGATGCAATTGTCGTATTATATATAATATACACTGTACATAGTACAACATAAAGTAGTTTTGATATAAAGTTTGCAGAAATTTCCTCAAAAGCTATGTCCAGTAAGAATTTGGCTTCTTAAGACATTGTTTAGATGGCTAAGCCTTCACCGCCACCCCTCCCGTCCTGAGTCATTCAGTTTGTGTGCATTCTGGAAGCAAAACAAATAGCTGGTAGATAAGAGATTGCCTTCTGCAAATTTGTAGCCAATCATGCAAGTTATTTTGTATATGCTTTATCCTTGAATTTTGGGAACAGTGTTCAGAATATTTTCTCAAAATATCCAATGCTTTTATAATAAAATGCAGCTGTCTGCTATTACCATGAGCTTGTAGATGTACAATGTTCTTCTAGCTGATAAAATAAGCTGGAAAGCGATAATGTCTTTTCAAAAACTTACAAGAGGCCTCATCAGCTTCTTTATGGCCTTTAGAAATAATCATAGGAAGACACCTATTGAGGTAGGCAATAGCAGCTTCTTTCAGGTTTACCTGAATTTTCTCTAGGATCCCTGGGATCATTTACACTATTAGGCTTTAAAGGGAAAGAGTTCATTGGAAGGGATAGCAGCAACCTCTGAGCCATCTTTTGAGCCTGAATATTGGTGAGAGTAAATTGACTTTGACAAAAAGATCAGACCTCTTAAGTGTCCACAATTGCCATGGTGCTCGAGGCTATGAATTGGTTGAAAATATGCTTTTTTGTTGATTAAGAAGCCTCAATCCTCTAAGCCAGACATGTCAAACACAAGGCCCGGGGGCCGGATCCGGCCCGCGAAGTGGTTTCATGTGGCCCGCGAAGCCATCCTGGAAACAGTGAGGGAACGGCCCCCACTGCCTTGGCCCTGGCCCAGAGACCCTCAGATGTGTCCCACTCCTGCCCAGGCCCCCATAGGCACCCTTGATGCGAACGAGGTAGAGCTGGCCACGCCCACCCAGTAGGCCATATGCACTCTAGCCACACCCACCCAGTAGGCCACGCCCACCCTGGCCATACCCACCCGGCCCCTTGAGGAAAACCGCAATGCTGATGCGGCCCTCAATGAAATTGAGTTTGACACCCCTGCTCTAAGCTTATATTTGGCTCTGGATTTCCATGTCCTACTTGATACCAGAAGAGAGCATTCTATTATTTGAAATTTAGTAACGTCCAATGGGATGGCTAATTTGGAATATGTAGATATGCCTGACTGGGTCAGGTAGCTTTAGAAGAATATGATAGTATTCAGAGATTCTACCTAAAATCTGTGAACCTGATATGTCAGATAGCATGCCATCTCATTTTTATTTTGTGGGAACAATGAAGAGCCTTTAGTATATGCCTAATAATCTCTCATTCTGATCTCCTGAATCACATGTATGCTGAGGTCATGTAAGACCTTCAAAAAGTCATGGATAGTGTGATTAACATCTTTTTTGCCTCTCTTCACCCTCACCGATACTGGGACTAGAAGCTTTACCAATTCAAAATCAATTGAGCCAGTTTTAATTTAAGAACTAAAAAGCTATCCTGGAATATGAGAGAGAAAAAAAAGGAAAACACAGACTTGGAAGATGCTGTTAATATTGCCTGTTTCAATAAGGTATAGTTTTAGTCATCCTATGACTATTTTTAAAGGCCATAGATACATACATTCCGGGCTAGGGGAAAGAAAAAAAGAAACAACAGTTGTATTATCCAAACCTTATAAACTGCTGAGATAACAGCCAATGTATCTAAGCTGCATTCTGCAGCTTGCAACTTATTTGTTCCCATTTTGTTTCACCTGCCTATAAGAGTAAGTAAAATAGCTTAATATCTAAGCCTACCATCATTCTTTATAGTTTGTGAACAAGACAGAATTTTAAGCCATATTGTAACGAGTTATAGCTAACAAATCTTGCATACTTAGGGAGAAATACAATTTAAAAACAGCAAAGAAATAATCTGAAGTAAAACACTTAAATATTTTTTGCTTTGCTCTCCAAAGGAGGAGTATTCTGTATAATCTATGATTTAATTAGTTCCAATTTAAAATAATGTTAAATTTCCAAATTTCTCCAAGTAAACATAAACAAGAAACTCCAAAATATGCCTTGGTGCAAATATTTTATTGACTCACTTCGACATGTTCATTCATACATTTCTGATGAAAATACCATCAGCTTGCCACAAAGCATTAAAGCACAATAAATCCAATATTTAAACATTTACAGCATTTTATTTTTGTAATTTCTTCTCCACCTAAACATGTATCTGAGCAGCAGACATGTATTAAGAAAAATGGAGGACCCATCCTGTAAAAATGCAGACATTTATATTAACTGTACTTCCAGGAATACAAATGAGAAAAATAGTTTACTCGAAGAAAATGAGGCTCAAGTCTTTGGATTTAAAAAACAAAAACAACCATTCCCCCCCCCCGCAAACAGCATTTAATAAGACCTGGCCTTCTTGGCATTTCTAGGAGGAGTCTTATAAACACTTTGCAAACATGAAAAAGGTAAGCCTAGAAGATATTGCTAATTGGTGATTGGCAGCTTTTAGGGGAGACAAGCAAGGAAACGTCGTATCTGGTGTAAAGCAACACCATAAAGCTGCCAGCATTTCTATTGAACTGCATTTAATACCTGTGCTGGCAAAAGTACGGGACTGTAAGTCCAATATTATTACCAGCCTGCATTTCTAGAAAGACTCTTTTAGCGAAGACACTTTTTAGCAAATTACAAGGACTGATAGTACTTATCCCAGGGTGGCTATATTAAGTAAGCCTACTAGGAAATGCACTGTAACTTACACCAGATGTTTTCAAGGCAGGAATATACACAAACAAAATGTTATGTCTGTAACAGTCCTTTATAAGGCTATAAAACCTGTTAACGCCAAAAGCCTGAGACAAATGCCAATTTCAGGAAACCCACCTACTTGGCAAAGGACCATATTTGCTCTGTTTATTTTGCATGCTATTATTTCCCACAGCATCTTTGCTCTTAGGCATTCTGCATTTCTTTGCCGATCTTGTAGCTGAGAATTTTGTTCCAGTCAATTTTAGTACGGGTGACTGGTAGCTGGCGACGCAAGGCTTTGAATGTCGTATCTGACATTGTCTGATAATTTTCACTGATTGCTGTCTGCAAATAATTCAGAGATTAGAATGTCAAATGTACATATTTATAATGTATACTGATTAACCACTAACAGATGTTAAGCCAGTCTTCTATGCACATTGCCAGATTAGTTAAAGCAAGACAAAAGTACATTCTCTTTACTTCCTCAGTGCATGCTCTGCTTAGATAGATCATTTCCCCATGCAGAAAAATGAGTGCTGGTAAATACCCTTCCAAATAATCCCATTCTCCAAGAGGGGCAGAGTGCTTCTGCCTGAATTGAGAAAAATTAACCTATGGATGGCATGGTAAATTTTCTTTTTCTGAAGAACTGTCACCTGAAATCATCCAATCAAATGACTGAGGTATGTTAAGAAGAGAAAAGAAAATTGCCCAGAAGCAATTACTTGCTTCCATCTTCAAGCACAGAACTTAGAGAAGATCTCCGAGCCCTGTTCTCAGGAAGGGAATTAGATGAACTGAGCCATATAGTAGCTGTTGTGATTCAGGGTCAGCCTGTGGGTTTGGCAGTTGGGTCGGACGATTAAGAGGAGGAGGAGGGGGGTGTTGGAGAGCTTGCTGAGGGTGTTGGAGAGCTTGCTGATGAGAACCCTCAGCCAGGCCCCTCCCACCTGGTTACGATGCAGTCCCAGCTGTGTGAGCCTGACAGCGTGGATGAAGATGACCCACAGCTGGCCCTGTTCAAGGATACCCGACGCAGGAGGCAGTCAATCAGGAGTAAACAGAGGAAGGCAATGGGGCACCTCGGAAGGAGGCAGGGAGAAGCCACGCCCTGAACTGTTTAAAAGGGGAATGCGTGGGAGGGCTGGTTTGCTGAAGGCAACCGTTTGAATAGCTCCTGTTTCATGGTTTGTGTCTTGTTTTTGCTCTGTTTGCTTTTGTGTCCTTAAATTTGGCAGGCTTAGTTCCAGCCTCTTGCCTTCTTGTAAAGGGGTTGTCCCTGCCTTATCTGCAGGGCCGGTAGTAGGCTGGTACAGAAGAGCAGCAATAAGAACTGCTAAGCCTTACTGACAACTTGTGCATCAACAAATCACCAGCCCTGATGATGATAATCCTTCAACCCAAAAGGTATTAAGGAACTTGAAGCCGACAGTGTGCATCTTCAACTAACATATGCAACCTGTCTTTACACTCAGCCTTCTATAGTTGAAGACTGGAAAATTGCCAATGTAACTTCAATTTTTAAGAAAGGCCTACAGGGAGATCCAAGAAATTATAGATCTGTCAACTTAATATTAATTTCAGAGATGACAGTGGGAATTACTATTAAAAATAACATTACCAAATATTTGGAGACACAATCCAACATAGCTTCACTAAGTTTTAGGACTGGTATTTTTAATGAACTGGAATTGGGTGTGATGAGTGAAATAAGTATGATTATGTATGTATGTATGTATGTATGTATGTATTTATTTATTTATGGGACTTATATACCGCCCTATCTCCCGATTATTTATTTATTTATTTATTTATTTATTTATTTATTTATTTATTTATTATTTATGGGACTTATATGCCGCCCTATCTCCCGAAGGAGTCAGGGCGGCGCACAACAATAAAACAGCTATAAAAAACAGTAATACAAATATTAAAAAAGAATTAAATTACAAAGCCCCATAATTTAGATAACCTGTTTATTTTATTTGGAAAACTCATGTTGATCGGCAAGATGCAGCTCTAATTAACTGTACCAGACTTGAGGCCTGTATTAAAGGACAGCTGTATTGAAACTTTGAGTCAATTTGTGTGATTGTTGTATGTGTCAATTGTTGTAGTACATACTGTTGCTTACTGTAGTAATTGTACCCACTGGGGACAAAAATTAAGTTCCATGTCCTCGCTTAACAGAGAACTCCAAAAGAAATAGGGCGTTTTTGAAAATACATTTTTATAATATTAATAAGAAAAATATTCATTTTATCTTACCTGATACTCATTTTCTGCCTGTTCTATGATTTTAATAAATTCTTTTGCTGTTTGGACATCGTTCTACAAAAACAGAATGTAAACATTAGTCTTTTACATTGTATGATTCTTCAGGATTTTTTTAAAGTTTTAGCTGATGGAATTAGCAGAGATGGCCAAATTGACTGTGCTGATAAAAGAAAATCTTGGAAACCACTTCTGGATTTTGTGCTTCAGGGGGAAAAATGATATTGTGATTTTGGGTTTTACTGATTAGACTGATTTGCCGATACAGAAATTGCTAGTGCATACTACTATAGAAATGTAAAAAGCTGAGATCTGATTTTAATGTCTGATTTTACTGCAACAGAGTTGGAAGTCAATGCCTTGTTTCTTCCCATCTTTCTTCACACCTTGTTTTCCCTTTCTCTATTGTTGTCCCTTACTATTTGTTTTCACATTTGACATTTCATATAAATGAATAAAACTAATAAACAAAAAAGGATGTTTTAATGTTTTATTTTCAACTTTATGGGATAACCAGGGCTTTTTTTGTCACAGAACGCTCAGAACGGGGTTCCGGCACCTTTTTTGGATGGAACCTTGTAGGGTAGGCAAGGCGGGTTGTATGACATGAGTGAGTTCCGGCACCTTTTTCTTTTACAAAAAAAGCATTGGGGATAATGAATACATATTCCTAAATTTTGAACTGAACTTGCTGCCTCAGGCCTTAGGTTTTGGATGAAAATTGTAAATTTAGTTTGGACTGAAGTGTACTGCAGAATTTTTAAATCATTATTAAATAATAGATTTGTATTTGGTAAGAGACTCTAGATGAAAACCATTTTTGTCAATTTCTCACAGAATATTTATCAATTTATCTCAATCCTGCCAAAACTGAGTGGCTGTGTATACCGGCATCTCAGACTAACCAATCTTTTCCATCCTTAACTATGGGGGGTGAGGTGTTACCCCCCGTTGATAGGGCCCGCAACTTGGGTGTCCTCCTGGATTCATGGCTCAGTTTTGAAGATCATATAGGAGCCGTGGCCAGGAGAGCTTTTGCCCAGGTTCGCCTGGTGCGCCAGTTACGGCCCTATCTGGACCGAGATGCCCTACGCACAGTCACCCATGCGCTCGTGACCTCCCGGCTAGACTACTGCAATGCTCTCTACATGGGGCTGCCCCTGAGGACCACTCGGAGGCTTCAACTGGTGCAGAATGCAGCCGCACGAGTTGTAATGGGAGTCTCCCGATACTCCCATGTAACACCTCTTCTCCGCGAGCTGCATTGGCTTCCAGTTGCCCTCTGGGTGAGATTCAAGGTGCTGGTGATGACCTATAAAGCCCTAAATGGCATGGGCCCGGATTATCTAAGGGAGCACCTGCTGCCAGCGTCAATTTCCCATTGTCCTGTGCGCTCCCACAGGGAGGGCCTCCTCAGGGTACCGCCGGTCAAGGATTGCCGACGGGCGATCCACAGGGGGAGGGCGTTCTCTGTGGGCGCGCCTGCCCTATGGAATCAACTGCCAACGGAACTCCGGACTGCCCCCGACCTTCGTTCATTTCGCCGGGACCTAAAAACCTGGCTCTTTGAGCTATCTGGTCTGGACTGAGGGGTTTAATGTTTTTAAATTGTGATTTAATTTTTGTGGCTAGACTTAATTTATTTTAATTTTATATTGGATTGTTTTTAAATTTTGCCTTGTAAACCGCCCTGAGTCCTTTGGGAATAGGGCGGTATATAAACCGAATAAATAAATAAATAAATAAATAAATAAATAAATAAATAAATAAATTTATAAATCTAGCTTTTCCTCCTCCAAAATTGTTCTAGTTCAGGTATCCTGTAGCAGCAGATAGGAAGGAAATGCTGTATAAACTGAAATCAATTGTTTAATGTGGCTGTAAGCCCATTAGTGTGTTTTGAAATGTTTTCTTATTCTAATGTTTCTTCAAGAGCTCAAGGCAATTTAAATGGGGATATTTTATCATTATAGCTACATAATAACACATCAGGTTGTATTGTCATCAGTGACTGTGTGACCTCTGTAGATGTCATACGTTAAATAAAATAAAAACCACATTGGGTAACCAGCGTGCCACCCTCTCACCCGTTGACACAATGATCACCATCAATACACTATCAAATCATCAAGTATGCCTTTATTAACATGTTTCTGACTGCCTTATTATTATTTTGCAGTAATACTTTTTTCAAAAGATATGTTCATGATACAAGTGCAGTTGCTGTTAAAATTCTCTTTTTCTTAGCTTTTCTGAAAATACTTATTTGATGTCTCTTTTAGCATTTACCAAAAATATGAGTACCACATAAACTGGAGAAATCTACAAGATAGTCGGTATCCACAATACATTCTCACCTGAAAAAGGCCTGTTCGCAAATACAGGAAAGGTGTCCAATATAATTTAATGATAGACACACCATTGTTTAAACCCTGATTCCATAAAGGCTGATAAATTGACAATATAATATTTCATCTACTGAAAAAGCCTACACACATAGATTTTATCATTGCAGACTCAATGGTGGGGGGCACCTGGAAAACCAACAGTTTTTGATAACAGGCAGTTTTGACTTATGACCACAACTGAGCCCAAAATTTCTATTGCTAAGCAAGGCAGCTGTTACGTGACTCAAATCCCATTCAACAAACTTTTTTGCCATGGTTGTTAAGTGAATCACTATAGTTAAATGAACCCTGTGGTTGTTAAGCAAATCTGGCTTTCCCTATTGACTTTGCTTGTCAGTAGCTACCTAAGAAGGTTACAAATAACAATCCCAGGGCACTGGGTTGCTGCACCCATTGTAAATGCATGCCAATTCCAAGCACCCAAATTTGATCACGTGAGTATGGGAATGCAATGGTCATAAGAGTGAAAACTGGTCATAAGTCACATTTTCAGTGCTGTTATAACTTTGAATTGTCATTAAACAAATGATTATAAGTCAAAGACTATCTGTATAGAGCAGAGGTCTGCAACCTTGACAACTTTAAGACTTGTGGACTTCAGCTACCAGAATTCCTCAGCCAGACCCCTGGTATAGAGTATTCTTTGTTTATGTGCTGTAATAAACAAAGGTTTAATTCTCTGATGGAAAGAGAAGTCACTTCTGAAATGCAGAAATTACTTTACATTCTGGAGTAAAGTATATCTTTCACAGAAGTTTCTCCCTAAGCAAAATACTATCCACTACTGAATAACTACTTCATGAAGATTCATATCTTTGAAAGGAGAATTGCATGTAATAAAGACAGAAAAATAATGATAAATTAAGTAAATTTCCTCACTTACCAAAACTGCTACAGACTCCTGTATGTCTTTGTGGCTAACCAGCTGCACATTACCATCTTCGTAATAATGCACCTATATTAAAATGAAACCATTGAGGATTTAAATGCTTTGTACTAAATATTGTACAGGGACAAAGCCTTCTTTCCTAATTTAAAGAGAAAAACCTTTTCCTTGATGCTTCTGATCAAGTTTTGACAAAGCACAATGGTCTTGTTTCAAGTTTGCATACCACTGATATAGGATATTTTTACTTAAAAAAATAAATTACCTTTTCAAAAATGCTCATTAATTTATACTGAATGCACTTTTAAAAATTTGCTCATTATTTATAACTATTCAATTAAATTCTACATAAGTTACACAAATCCATACTGTGCAACTATCTTAATTTATATAAAACATCATTATAGCAATAAGAAAGCACAAACCAAATTTATTTCCTAAGGATATTACTATCTTTAAATGTACTGCACCATTTCTAAATAATGCTAGGTAAGCAATAACAAATTTATAGCAGTGAGAAAGGCTTTGTGGTATAGCTAATGAAGCCATGCAAGAAAGCTGTGATGAGCAATAACCAGTTGTATATTATCAAGCCAATAGAAGGAAATGCACATTATGCTTTAAATCTTTCAAACAGCTCATTGTATAAGACTTTCCTAATAGAAAGCCTTTATCTTGTTAACTAATATTAATAAGGCTGAATAACATTAAGTTTTAGAAGAGGCCTTAGAATTCATTAGTTTTAACCTGATACTAAAATAGAAATAGTGGCATATTTTAAGGTGTTGCACCCACTGTTTACACAAGCCTAAAAGAATCTTGTCCTTAAGGTACAGAATAGAACAGAATAACAGAATTGGAAACCCTATACCACAGGTCTGCAACATGCGGCTCTTTCAGCCATCTCCTGCGGCTCCCAGTCCTCTGCCATGTGCAGTCCAAAAAAAAAAAAAGTGGGACTAAAAAAGTTCAACCAATCAATTCAAATATGCAGGGTAGGTGCATATCTCGCCTTGGCTCCACTCTTTAGTCAAACCCTGTTCTGCGCATGCGCACATGTATGCGCATGTGCACACATTTTTTTGCAGCTCCCAGTTTTTCCTTTTTTGAGGGCACCGGTTCCGAGTGGCTCTTTCACTGTTTCAGGTTGCTGACCCCTGCCCTATACCATTTCAGACTGTCCAATCTCTTCTTAAAAACGTCCAATGTTGGAGCATTCACAACTTCTGGAGGCAAGTTGTTCCAATGATTAATTGTTCTAACTGTCAAGAAAGTTCTCCTTAATTCTAGGTTGCTTCTCTCGATTAGTTTCCACCCATTGCTTCTTGTCCTACTCTCAGGTGCTTTGGAGAATAGCTTGACTCCCTCTTTGTGGCAACCCCTGAGATATTGGAACATTGCTATCGTGTCACTTCTAGTTCTTTTCATTAAACTAGACATAACCAATTCCAGCAGATAAGACATGTAATTTCCTATTTGAGAGAATCAAATTTTAGAAGGTGGTTATTGGTACATTTTCTGTATAGCTTAACAAACCTGGATCTTGAGCACTGCAATCACTTGAGCTGTAGGTGGAGTGATGGTAAATTTCCACTCTGATCTCCAGCGTCCATTCCTACCAAAAACAGAAACTACAATTATTTATAGGAATGGAGGGAATGGGTTGAAAATTATTCCCTCTAAATGGTTTTCAGGTTAATACTATTCCTTTCAATGTAGTGTTTCCTAGAGTCTACACATTTACTGTAGCAAGCTCTTTGCCCTAAAATAGCACAGGTAGGGCTGAAAAATAATTTTAAATGCCTCCAAAGCGATGAGACTTGGTGAAGTCATAAGTTTATGGCTATTTCACACACACCGCTGGGGTGTGTGTGAAAGCCCTAATAAGCAGGCATATACATAGAATGAAGGCTAATGCTAAGCTTGTAAGCCGCCCTGAGTCTTCGGAGAAGGGCGGGATATAAATGGAATAAAAATAAAAATAAAAAAAATAAAATTTTTAAATTGCATTATTTATCTATTCAGGTACCAGAAAGTGTCATAATGCCTACTATTTAAAATATAATCATATAAGAATTATTCAGAGTCTGTCGATCCTCTTATAAAGACTGGCAGTTGTTTCTATTACAATAAAACAGGCATCAAAGAACACATATGTGCTCTTTTTGAATCAATATTCAATGACTTATCTGTACCACTGTAACTGTAGTCACTAAATGAGGCAGTTGCTAAATGAGGATTATCTGTATTTAATTTTGCCTCTTAACAGAGAGAATTTTGAAAAGGCAAATACCATTCATTTGCACAGGAATATGCAATCTTGATACTCTATACCAGGGGTGTCAAACTGCTGGCCTGCAGGCTGGATGCGTCACGTGGAAGTCGCACCCACCCCAGCTCTGGCAAGAGGGAAAAAGTCACGATACGTCACGACACCCCTACTCTATACATATTTTTGACTACAACTTGCATACTTCACAAACTTCTACAATATTGACTCAAGCTTTTAGAAGTAACTGTCGAAACTATGCTGGAGGTACATGTTTACCATTACAAGATAATGATTTGTTACCTGGATCATTAGAGATAGGAGAGATGAGTGTATTCAGCCAATAGAATCTTTCTTTTAATGCAAATTCCAAGTTAAGTGGATCAGAATTAAATTATCCTCCCCATTTTTCAGTAATTCTAAATACCCATCCCTTACGGATATCATTTGCACTTTGATGTGTATATACAGATAGTCGACTTATGACCTGTCACCTAGCAACTATCTGAAGTTACAACAGACCCACTCCAAAAGCTACTTACATCCCAGATTCCAAGTTCTGACATCTCCCTTCCCATGACCGCATTTTGGGCACTCGGCAACTGGCCTGCATTTAGAAGTGTTTGCAGCATCCCGCAGTTATCTAACCATGCTTTACGCCCTTGTGATTTCTGGCAAAAAATACCCTATATCAAACAATAGGTTTGCTTAATCTCCATATTTGCTTTACAACTGCCATGTTTGCTTAACTACCACCAGAAAAAAGTTGTAAAATCTGGCATGGTCAAGTGACCCACTTTATGACTTACAATCTAAATTGTGGGTTCAATTATGGTTGTAAGACAAATATTTATTTAATATAATTTCATATATGACACCCCCAAAAGAGGAACTTCCTCTGAGAAATTTAAGATTCTAAGGAATATGGGCAATTAATTGAAAGCATATAGGATTTTTTTTAATAATAAGGAGAGTTGTATGCTGAGTATAGATTAAAGAATTAGAGACATGCTTACCAAAAGTTTTTGGGTTGAAACTGGTGACTCTCAATGCAAGCTATAACTGTTGGCTGTCCATCTATAGTTTTACTATAAACCTATTCAAAGAAAAATAATTACATTGATAAAAAATAAAAGCACTGCAAATCCAATTGTCCTTAGCTGTTATGTAAGATGGGTGGGAAACTTTCCTGTATCAGCATACGTAGCCCTTCCCTGGAAAAAGATATATATCTTTGCTCTATGAGTTAATTTATAAATGAATATATTTTGATATAGCTGATTCCAACTTTGAAAAATTAATAACTCTGATTCTATCAGTCAAAATGCTTTTTTACAATAATTAATATAAGGTTTTAGCATAGGAAGAGGCATATACTTAACAGTACTAAATCCATGTGGATAATGATCTTTTACATAAGCTCTTAATGCATTGTCACAGGCATCCCTCCAGGACTTTAGTGATGTATCTATGTCTTCTGGCTGAGGATCGCTTCCTTCCTTCCTCAAATGATCAAATTTAAAGGAAATTTTGTTCCTTGGGTCTAAAAATCGACTGTTACCAAGGTCACCATGTTCTGTGATTAAGACCTAACAGAAAAAAAAAACCACAACAAATTTGTCACCTGCTTCACATAAACCTTAAAAATAAAATAAGAGATTGTACTGCTTGAAAATATCTGAAATTCTACAGATTATTCAAAGGAAGACATAATTTACTGTGACACACCAGGCAGAAATTGCTATTGTTGAAAACAGGATTGGTATTTAATTCCTACTATCTCTGTAACAGATTAATTTTTATGATCCTCTAAGACAGGAGTGTCAAACTCGCAACGTCACATGACATGTTGCAACTTTTTGCCCATTGCCGGCAATGGGGTGGGCGCGGTTTCAGCCTGAGGCATCCGGTCCGTGGGCCAGCAGTTTGACACCCCTGCTCTAAGATAAAAACTTAAAAAGCAAGTAAGCAACGGTTTCTCTGCTTCTGAATTGGAAAGTAATCAATTATTGGGATAAATTATTCTTTGCTACTTTGCTACTGAAAGAAATACCTCATAGAAATACTTTGCAACCCAATTCCTAAACAAATTCAGAACATAGTGTCTCTTTCCTTAAGAATGAATTTGTTCAATGTTTGATTATACATTTTTCTAGGATATGATTCCTTGATTTTATTTCTCTTTGAACATGAAACATTCTATTCCTTTTCAACTCAAATTGAATAAATAATACATTAATACTGTATGACCAAACCTCCCCTTTGCTATCATGATAATTCTTATCAGGTCTCATCTTGCTATGCTCATTTTATTGTTAAATTTAATCATCAGGCCTGAACAGTCTTTACGACAGTGCTGCATCCATACAGCAATTTATTCTAAATGCTGCAACCTATAAGCATGTGAAACTGCCATAGTATACTGTTATCACTATCATGAATACTCAATTTGACACTGGGAAAAAGAGATTGTAAAGAGTATTGAAGGAGGGCAAAAGATATCTAAGCTGAAAGTTCTCCATGTGCTGGTTCTTCAACAATCTTCTATTTCTTAAGAGAATACCACATGATGATATACAGTTTTAAAAAGGATTCCATACCTATTTCTATAGAAAGATTTTACTATGTAATTACTTGAGAAATTCAATAAGCAAATACAGTAGATGACAAGAATAATTACAATTTACCTGATCATCATATCCTTCTATCTTTACTGGAGTGAACTGATCCATATTATACTGTGCAAATGCACTGTCAGAAACAGATAAGTACATATTAGCTTCTGATTCTATAGAAAAATAGGCACATAACCCTACACTCTTTAAAGTATTTATAAAACTATGGTCTTGAATTAATATTTTGCTACTTAAGAAAACAAATTACATTAAAACTTTAGGTTTACATCAACAGAACAATTTCAGAAACAATTACACTTTCATAGTACTTACTGGGCTGCCCCTTCCCTGAGAAGGTTGTCATTGTTGAGCAGCAAACGAACATCTAAGGAAAAGAAAATATTCATATAGGTTAGCAAAAATGCTATGGCTTTGAAGCAATGTCAACTCGCATTAAGATTTATCTCTGAATAAAAAGTTGCTTAGCATATTCTATATTGTTCTCAACAGGAACTAATGTTCTCAGTAGGAACTGATAAGGTTCTCTTAGAAACACGAGAATTTAACACAAATATAGAAAGGACGTTAAAAGAAAATACTGTAGATTTTACATATGAAAACTATCACTTCCACATAGAATGTTTACATGATTCATATATACTTTTTGAAGATTACCGTATATTTCTGTCACTGAAATCTGCTCTGACAGTTAAGTTTTAAAGAATATACAGTAAAAAGAATATGAATATAAATATAAATGTGTATGTTAAGATGGATTCATTTTTAAATAGAGCTGAACTTTAAAAAGCTAAAAACTATTAATACTCTGCCTATTAATTTTAAATAAATTTAATGTTTTTTATTTCACAAAATGAGCATGTAAGAGTCATGGTGTCCTGATGTGAGATTTTGCATTTTTATGATTCCAAAAATTTCTGATAAATACTGACAGACATATAGAACACCAATGACAGAATGGGTAAAAATGAAAATTTACCCGGATAGCTTAGTTTTATCTTTATGTGCTATTGATGGCAAAAGCTCCCAGTATACCTTTGCACTGGTGTAACTGAATTCAGCACATACAGCTTCACCAGTCTTTTCCCAATCAGGCCCTAAACTACAGGCTATTGTAATAGATTTCTGTCTTAGTAATTCTTTATGCCTTGCCAGAAAAACAGGTCATTTTGAAAAAGTGCATAAGAAAGGCAAAGAACATCAATTGGGCAAAATGGGGCAATCCTGAATAAAATTTATCTCAGCTATTAAGTTCATAGAATTACCATTCATGATTTCTCAATTTTAAAAAAGTTCTAAGCATAAAATTATTATTACTGTGAGGGAGGTCTTCAGGAAAAAGACATAGAACAATAGTAAGAACAATTCCAAAATAATGAGAAGGCAATGTGGATCAGACTAGCTGAAGTAAGCATTCTTGTCTAGACTCCAGATCTACAAAAAAATTACAGAACCAATATACAACATTTGTACTGTAGCAATGCATGTGTAACATGAGGAATCTATCTTGTGACTCTCAAGTAAAAAATTGTTGAATGGCAAATGTATGGCATTAGAAATGTGTTTACTTAAAATATTTCCAGATTGCCTAAGGACAAAAACCCAAATATTTTTATATATATTTTTATGCCCATATATAGTGGGCATATGAAAAAGAACCAAATTCAGGAAAATTTCAAATACAAGAGAACATTGCCAAGTAATTGTATGGATTTAGGAACCAAGGATATTTATGAGGAACCAAGGATATACAAGTGAGATTTCTAAAATATTCCCAACTTCTGAGTATTATTATCAATTAACCCACCAAAAAAACTTTAAAAAGTCTTAAATGATTTGCTATTTTCTATTACTCTAAATCAAATGGCTTTCTAGAAACTCGCAAAGATAGGGCTTTCTAGATGATTTGTTTGTAGGGTAAATATCTTTTTTATTATTGTAATGTATTATTACTGACATTGTGTCTTTGCTTTAATATTGTTTTATTATTTTAAACAACTAGGAGTCAATGCAGATTAAATAGAATATAAATAACAAAAACAAAATAGAGTCTGTAAATTTTTACTAACAACAATACAGAGAAACATCAATAACCTTTTGTCCTTTTACTTACCATTAAACACTTCATTGAATTCCCCTGGGGGGGCATGAGTGATAAATTTTGCAGCAATACGAACCTATAGAAAAAAATATCATCTGAGCTTAGTAAGTCAAGTTTTACTGCAGTTTTTAAATTGGTATTTAGCTTTATTAATAGAATGGAGAGTCATAACATACTAAACCAAAGAGTAAAGTATGCTCCTCTAGCCCATGGAAAACCCTCAACTGTTCCACACTAGAAATCCTGAATCTCGTTTTCATCTCTTCTATAATACGCCTCATAAAAGTGTCAACTGGAATATTATATGAAATATTGCTAAGTACATTGATTTGTGCTTTAGATTGTAAACCGCCCTGAGTCTTCGGAGAAGGGCAGGATATAAATGGGATTTTTTTAAAAAAGATGTATTCGAATTTATTGATTAAACCTTTAACAGTCAAACAAAGGAGCCTTGGTGGAGCAGTGGGCTAATGCCTCCTTAAGTAACACCAGCTGCCTGCAATTAGTGCAGGTTCGCATCCCACCAGGCTCAAGGTTGACTCAGCCTTCCATCCTTCCGAGGGAGGTAAAATGAGGACCCAGATTGTTGGGGGCAATTAAGCTGACTTTGTAATAATGCTGCTTGGGGTGTGTGTGAAAGCCCTAATAAGCAGGCATATACATAGAATGAAGGCTACTGCTAAGCTTGTAAGCCGCCCTGAGTCTTCGGAGAAGGGCGGGATATAAATGGAATTAAAATAAATAAAATAAATAAATGTGTATGAATAAAGCTTTTCAGTTGCCCACAAAGTATAGTTTCATATATGCTGCTGAAATACTCTTATATACAGTCATGGCCGAAATTGTTGGCACCCCAGAAATTTTTCCAGAAAATCAAGTATTTCTCACAGAAAAGTATTGCAGGAACACATGTTTTCCTATACACAGATTTACCAGTATTCCCTTTGTGTGTATTGGAACACAACAAAAAAGGGAGGAAAAAAAGCAAATTGGACATAATGTCAAACAAAACTCCAAAAATGGGCTGGACAAAATTATTGGCACCCTTCAAAATTGTGTATAAATAAGATTGTTTTGAGCATGTGATGCTCATTTAAACTCACCTGGGGCAAGTAAAAGGTGTGGGCAATATAAAAATCACACCTGAAAGCAGATAAAAAGGAGAGAAGTTCACTTAGTCTTTGCATTGTGTGTCTGTGTGTGCCACACGAAGCATGGACAACAGAAAGAGGAGAAGAGAACTGTCTGAGGATTTTGAGAACCAAAATTGTGGACAAATATCAACAATCTCAAGGTTACAAGTCCATCTCCAGAGATCTAGATTTGCCTTTGTCCACAGTGCACAACATTATCAAGAGGTTTGCAACCCTGGTCGTGGACAGAAGAGAAAAACTGATGAAAGGTTGCAATGCAGGATAGTCCGGATGGTGGATAAGCAGCCCCAAACAAGGAATGCAAGCTGTCCTGCAGGCTCAGGGAGCATCAATGTCAGCGCGAATTATCCGTCGACATTTAAATGAAATGAAACGCTATGGCAGGAGACCCAGGAGGACCCCACTGCTGACACAGAGAAATAAAAAAGCAAAATTACAGTTTGCCAAAATGTACTTGAGTAAGCCAAAATCCTTTTGGGAAAACGTCTTGTGGACAGATGAGACCAAGATAGAGCTTTTTGGTAAAGCACATCATTCTACTGTTTTAACGAAAACAAAATGAGACCTACAAAGAAAAGAACACAGTACCTACAGTGAAATATGGTGGAGGTTCAATGATGTTTTGGGGTTGTTTTGCTGCCTCTGGCACTGGGTGCCTTGAATGTGTGCAAGGCATCATGAAATCTGAGGATTAACAAAGGATTTTGGGTCGCACTGTAGAGCCCAGTGTCAGAAAGCTGGGTTTGCGTCCGAGATCTTGGGTCTTCCAGCAGGACAATGACCCCAAACATACGTCAAAAAGCATCCAGAAATGGATGGCAAGAAAGCGCTGGAGAGTTCTGAAGTGGCCAGCAATGCGTCCAGATCTGAATCCCATTGAACACCTGTGGAGAGATCTTAAAATTGCTGTTGGGAAAAGGCGCCCTTCCAATAAGAGAGACCTGGAGCAGTTTGCAAAGGAAGAATGGTCCAAAATTCTGGGTGAGAGGTGTAAGAAGCTTACTGATGGTTATAGGAAGCGACTGATTTCAGTTATTTTTTCCAAAGGGTGTGCAACCAAATATTAAGTTAAGGGTGCCAATAATTTTGTCCAGCCCATTTTTGGAGTTTTGTTTGACATTATGTCCAATTTGCTTTTTTTCCTCCCTTTTTTGTTGTGTTCCAATACACACAAAGGGAATAAACCTGTGTATAGCAAAACATGTGTTCCTGCAATACTTTTCTGTGAGAAATACTTGCCAACAATTTCGGCCATGACTGTAGTCAATTATTACAGGTTCAAAAGCTTTATTGTACAGTTTGGTATACAAGAATTTCATTGATCTATGTGCATTATACTTTTATCCAAATCCATGGAAATCAGTTTTTTAATATCACTGAAAGTAGTACCTAATATCTAACAAACCTCATATAACAATTTATTTTTCTCTCACACACGAAGACGCTAGGAATCAATTCTCATATACATCCAGTTAATATATTTCTGATCTACTTTACTTTATATTTTAGTTTGTTGTATGACTTTTGACAGTGCTGATATAATACCTTATTCTTAATTTTATAGTAAGAATATCTGTAACCTAATGCTGCTCTTATTAAGTTACCTCAATGACTACAAATTACTTGCAGCAAAACATTGACAAATTAAATAAAAATACTTTAAAAAATCACTATTTGGGGAAGAAAAGCCCTATCTCATAAATTTCCTACACTTTCCAGAACATTGCTCTAGATGGTTAAGTTTCCTTCAAGCTACAGTATGAGCTTTTATTAGAAACTGCACCTGCAAGCAGTAATCATGACACTGATTACTTTAAAGCACTGCTACTCAGATTATACATTACTTAGTCTAATAATACTAACAGCCAATGCAATAGAAAATCATAGCATGAGAATCAAATCCTCAGTTAGTTTTCCTCAGAATCTCTGAATACGACAAGGATACAAAACAATATTGACACAATGAAAACCCTCCTTTTAAATTACTGTAATGCTGTTTCTTATAATCATGCTCAATATCTGTCTACTCAGACAATTGCTATCAACACAATCCTTGGAGACCATGAAGTGTTAAACTGTCCTTTAGTCAATGCTTTCCTGATTTTATCTCAAATGCAAATATGGGAAAAGAATATATTAAAAGGAGTATATTCCATTAGCAAATACTTTTAACTTCTATCTAAAAACAATAGTAATAATGTGCAGTATTGAAGAAAAAATGTGTAGCGAAGAAACTACATGTAGAACCATGAAAATAAGTGAACAGAGCCAAGAAACATATTGTATTTAATTTTAATAGATTTAATTTCTAGCAGGACTACCCGAGTCTGTAATAGTTTTGTTTCCTATGCCATCTGTCTGGTAAACTCATAAGATTCATTTTTCTTGCCATGTACATGTATATATAACCCAAACTAGACTGTTGTTTCACTGTGTCATATATGTAAAAAGGTAAAAGTAAAGGTTTCCCCGCACATGCGTGCTAGTCGTTTCCGACTCTAGGGGCCAGTGCTCATCTCCGTTTCAAAGCTGAAGAGCCAGCGCTTGTCCGAGGACGTCTTTGTGGTCATTTGACTGGCATGACTAGATGCCAAAGGTTCACAGAACGCTGTTACCTTCCCACCGGAGTGGTCCCTATTTTTCTACTTGCATTTTTACGTGCTTTCGAACTGCTAGGTTAGCAGAAGCTGGGACGAGTAACAGGCGCTCACTCTGTTATGCGGCACTCAGGATTCGACCCGCCAAACTGCTGACCTTCTGATCGACAAGCTCAGCGTCCTAACCCACTGAGCCACCGCGTCCCTTGTCATATATGTAGGTATATGCATAATTCTGTATTTATGTCATATTTATGTAGTGTATATCGGAGGTGGTGATCCTTTGAGAGCTGAATGCAATGAAATTTCATTTTAATCTATGCCGATCAGTGTACATTTAAAGTGACAATAAAGTTATTATTCTATTCTATTTTTGCTATATATTTGTGTTACATTAAAAAATAATGGCAAGTGACAGTACCTAATGTTTCAGGATCTACTTTTAGCCCTGCAATTATGCTCTGTCATTGTGAATACTATAAAGCATTTTGTTTTGTTTTGGTATTTTATCCACATTTAGACCATAGAAACATATGTTTCACTTGAGTTTCTACTGATCACTTTTTGAATTAAAATTTTCACTTACATTTTCATGCATTCCTTTCAACAGTTCAGATAGCCAGGCTAGATTTAAATTCAGATAAAATCCAGTCTGAATCTCTGCAAATGCTTGTTCTATAAGATATTCCTAAAGGAATATAATTTTAATATAATTCCAACAAGGCTTCATCAGTCCAACAAAGTTTGACCAGTTTCCTTTCTCACTCTTCTTGGTACATTTGTACTAAATATTTATTATCTCTTCTGTTCCCAGGGAAATAATTCTCTGTTATGTCGAGAATCATCATTTATTATGAGAACTGAGTATCTCATATCTTGTGTTTTCTTTGAAATCATCGCCTGGGTACTTTTCCACATGTTGTACTAGTTGAAACTTTCCTCATTAAACTGTTTGCCATTTTCAGCCTTCTTTGAGTCTGTCCAAAAAAAGCTATCTTTTTTCATCACCATTCACAGAAATACATGGCATAATAACTACACATTATTGCTATTCAATGACAATATGCTAATCAGTAAATAATATTGATACGTCTCATTAATATATTAAGTATTAATATTAATCTTACACATAATTATAAATGTTCTCCACTTTGATTACTTATTAAGTAATAAAGTTTGGATAAAAATATAATAAATAATAAATTAATAATAATGTGGTTAAACATGATTAATACGTTCTGATAGTTTCTGGTAATCATATAATTTTCCAATCTATTAAGATGGATATCTACAAATATACTTGCTGATCTTTGTAATTATTATATATAGAATATATTATAAAAATGCTAGTGTTGTCCATTGCTACTTACACTTAAGTAATTTTCATAAAGACTTCAATCTATTAATTTTCTTTCACTTTGCAAAAAGTTTTACATGAAGAAGAGTTTTGGTTTTTATTGTAGAAACTATATTAATTCAGATTAAATTAAATATTATAAACTGACAAAACTGCCTATAAAAACAAAATGACTATGACAAAAGAAAGCAAAGATAGTACAAATGGTAATAGATGCCTTGGGTGTGATCCCGAAATATCTGGAGCATCACTTGGACACCACCAGCATTGATAAAAGTGCCATCAAGTCAATTGCAAAAGGCATTTTTTTTAATAGTTTACATCCTGCAATGATACCTTTATACCATCAAATAACAACATCTGCTTCTCCCAGGACTTGAGGACAGAAGAAATGACAAATCCAGTCTAAACATCTGGCTGACTGTACAACCAACCATAATAATTCAAAAAGTAAAAAAAAACCTATTTTCACATGTGGTGGACTTGTAGAAATATAAAAGCTATTTGGATCAAAATTTGGTGGAACATTCAAAAGATTTTTAAGAGAGATAAAGTTTTCTCCGCAATTGTTTTTATTGGGTATTGTTGTAGATTGTGATGTTAAAGAAACTAACTTGATGTTGAACATGATAACAGCAGCACGGTTACTGGTGGGACAATATTGGAAGAAGGATAGTTTGCCCACTATAGAAGAATGGGTGTTTAAAGTTTCGAATCTTGCAGAAATGTCTAAGATTTCTGCTTATTTGAAAGATCATTCACAGGAAAGATATATTTCAGTTTGGAGGAGATGGATAAATTATATTCAGAACAAATATGGGACTAAAAAGTTCCATTTAGCTTATGAGTAGATTTTAGTGGGATATTGTTATTGGTACGTTGTTTGTAGTTATGTTAAAGGGGAGTTAAAGCACATTATGAATTTGGTTAATTGTATATTATGCATAATTTTTATTTAGAATATGATTATTGTAACTATAATCCTGTATTTAGCTCTGGGAAGTGGGGGGGGGGGAAGTGGGTGGGTTTGGAGTGGGAGGGATTTGGGGATATATTGTAAAATTTTGTTTTTGTAAAACTTTAATAAAAAAAAGTAAAATAGCAATATTCAGATCAGTAAAGGAACATTTCAGGATGCTATAAGTGATTTAAAAGTAACACTTTTGAATGAAGAAACATACAAGGAAATCAGTGAATTGTAGTACATCAGTTGGAATAATGGTCTTTATGCAACTTCACAATATGCAATACAAGTAGTCCTCAACGTATGATTACAATTGAGCCCAAAATTTCCATTGGTAAGCAAGGCAATTAAGTGAGTTATTTTATTACTTTTTGTGCCACAATTGTAAAGCAAATCACTGCAGTTAAGTGAATCATGTGGCCAATAATCAAATCTTGCTTCTAGTTTTTGCATATCTGAAGGTTACAAATGGTTACAAACATGGCACCAGGACAGTGCAACTGTCATAAATACATGCCAGTTGCCAAATGCCTAAATTTCGATCACATGACCTTGGGGATGCAACGGTTGTGAGTGTGAAAATTGGTCATGTCACTTTTTTCAATACCATCGTAACTTCAAATGGTCACTAGATGAACATTTGTAATTCCAGGATTAACTATATTAGGATGTATATCAGAAGCAATATTGTATAAATGGCTATAATTAATAATGTAACTCTCATTATCTTATTTTCCTCTGGCTTGATTTCTCAGCCTTCTATATGCATTCATCTATATAACCACTGCTCATGTATTTATTGAAGCGGACTAAAATTAACATTTATGAACTAAAGGTGCCATATCTCTAAGCAATATGCAAAATTCAGGAAAGAAATGCCAACGCTCCACTAACCATGATTCTCATATTTGCTACACCAGATAAAACTTCAGAAGCTAAATTTAATCAAATGTGATTTTTAAGTCAAAGTACCTTGCATTCTTATTCCTTGGCATTTCAGAGAATTCTTATGTAGCATTAAAAGAAATAATATTACAAAAACAGTATATTTCTCCAGTGTATCTGACACACAGATATGCGTGGTCTACAAAAGTATACAATTTTTCTGTGCAGCCAGGAGATCACTGTAAAGATTACTGTAATTGTATCAGCCAATATTAAAGAACTGCTGTGTAAGAAAAGGGATACTAAAGCAATTAGAAAAATGTGCACTTGTTTATTACTAACAGCACATGTAGAACTCTCTCATAATTAACAGCCAAAGGGAGAGCATTAAATTAGGCAAGGGACATTTCTGAAGGCAAGCGTATAATTTTTCTATTAACAACCCAAACCAGAAACTCTGTAAGGAGGCGGCTTCTAAAAATGCTTTGGGCAGACCTGAGGTATGTTTGTGGTTAAAAAGCCTGAAGGTACTCATACTTATCCCTGTATGCATGACTTGAAAGGAGTTTCCGTAGTTAATTCCCAGTAAAGCACAAATAAAATAGAACACACAACATACAGTATTCACAAAAAGCACAAAATCAAGAATATATTGTCTATGCCAGTTCTTCCATAATAGTTAAGACTATGTATATTTTCTAGTGTAGATTAGATTGAAGCTTAAGTGTAGACATAAGTCTTAGAAACTAATATGTGGTATCA
This sequence comes from Vipera ursinii, assembly GCF_947247035.1. Classification (NCBI taxonomy): domain Eukaryota; kingdom Metazoa; phylum Chordata; class Lepidosauria; order Squamata; family Viperidae; genus Vipera; species Vipera ursinii. The sequence goes on from NC_139516.1 coordinate 38,695,101, forward strand.
AAACTTGCTGATTGCTATTTTAAATGTACTATCTCTATTTTAATTTATTGGATCATTTTTGTTTTTATTAAGGGTATTTATTAATGATATAGATTTATATGGCCACCCGAATTAACACAGGCAACTGAGTGATTAGCAAGCAATAAATAACCACTTTAACCATAAAAAACAAGTTAAAAAACATAGAGCACATGGAGCATAATTCAAATGCTAACAGCCATAATAGTAAACTGGCTCACCCAATACTCAGGCCTAAAACTATGGGGAAGATCCAAGCTTTTAATGTATTATAGAAAGTCAGAAAAGCTGGGGCCATTCAAATCTTGGATGATAACTTAATTTTTAATTTTAATCCCATTTATATCCCGCCCTTCTCCAAAGACTCAGGGCGGCTTACAATTTAAGCACAAACCAACGTGCTTAGCAATAGCCTTCATTCTATGTATATGCCTGCTTATTAGCCCCCCCAAGCGGCATTATTACAGTGTCAGCTTATTGCCCCCAATAATGCTGTTGCATAGGGAAGAGCACATCATTTTACATAACATGATGGAAAAGGCATGCCTCCTGTCTCCCGTTAGATGACACAGAATGTAAAGGATGCGTGTATATAATGTATGTTCTTATTTGTGGGTTTTACTTGTGAGTAGTGTGCACTGTGGACAGCACTTAATTTCATTGTGAGTTAAACAATGAAAATAATTTCTATTCTATTCTATTTAATGGAGGACATCCGTAGTATGCTCAGCCTGCCAGAACTCATTCACAACAAAGAAAATTTAAACATTTTTATGCTTTTCTAAGCATGCATCTGAACAAATTTATACACTAAAGCAAATAAGACCATCGTTTTCCAGTAAATCTTATAACTATAAATAACTGTTTATTACGAGTTACCCTGATCCTTTAAAGAAGTGTATTGTTCACTTGTAATGTGAACGTACAACTGCCACCTTCAGTACAGCTAACATCTGTATCCAACTCAATTCAAATTTAATGAGGTTATAGGTATGGAAGTGTTACAAAATATTATAAAATATTTTGCATTTTGTGAGATAAAATTTAGACAATGTCTATGAAATGAGAAAGAAGCAATTCTATTTATACTGAAGAAATTATGCAAAGATAAAATAGTTCTAATAGGGAATATACTGCTTTTCAAAATCAAATGCTTCCGTTCTTTATCTACAGCACAAACTTCTGTTTGAGATACATGCTCTTCTTTTATGCCTTAACAACTTTTGTATAACATTATAGGATCAAATAAAATCCTTTCCATTATTCCACATGTGAGATAAAGATGAGAAAATAGTACAACTTACATAAGCATGTTTTCTACAGAATAAAAGACATGTTTGCATTTGAAATAATCAAAGTACTTAGAACTACAAATTCTGCGTTGTTTCTGGGAATATGTGCTTTTAAAGTTTGTGTGTGTGTGTATGTGTGTGTATACACACACACACACACAATCATATGCGAAAATGCTTCAATGGGGTCAACAGTGGAACTTATATACGCAAGTAAATATTTATTTCAAATTGTTTTCAATTTTCTCAAAAACTGCCTATATTCACACTTGAATGTGCAACAATAAGCCTTTTAAATGAAGAATGGACAAAATTTCAATTTGCAAATATAATAATTTCTTCATCTAAAAACAGCCTAAATTATCCAGGTTTTGAAGCTTATTTAAAATCACAGACAAATATATATCAAGGTGGTACATTCCAAAATAATGGAATCTTCCCTCTCTCAAAATTATTTCTTACCTTTAATACTTGCTAGCCTAGTCAATATTTTTGTTAGGATTTCATGTCAAGTTCATTTATTTACATATTAAATACACTAGATGAAATATCAGGGGACAATATTTTTAAACAAGAATGCTATAATATACTACAGCTTCAGTAATTACTTTGGAGTATAGGCGTATTTCATAGAAACATATATTTATAGAATTTGTCTTTTCAAAGGAATAAGAATGAACATGGCTTATCACAGGACAATGATATTCTCTGTCCTGACCTCCTTTAAGGAAGGACAACACTGAAACATAATCCAAAAACTCAGTAACTATCAGAACCACAGTATTTAGTGGATGAACTGTTGGAATTAAAATACAAAATGGAAAGTTATAATTAAATCATATCAATGTAAAATTAACATTTCCCCAATGTTCACAGAAACTGAGGGCAGTTTCCCCACATGCCCCATTAATTTATGAAAAAAACACACACTCGAGTGGAGAAACAAATGAAATATAGAAAGACCAGAAAATTTTCCTGTCAACTAATTTTCCGACAAAAATGGTCCTCCTTAACTTACGAACCTCCTCAGTTTCAAGAATCTTAGTCCGGCTAAGAAAAATAAAACCAATGAAAGAAATCTCTGTACACTCAAGAGTAGAAAAAATATTTTTCTTCTGTTCCTAAACACATCCCAAACACCCCAGGCTTCTTACTTTCTCCTCATCCGACACCCGATCTTCGTAATCCGCCATTTTGACTTCTATCAGTCTAGCGCCCCACCTATCACCCCGCGCACAGCACGTCGGGACGAGAGAACGTGGGGCGGAGCCAGAAATTCGCCGGCCGGATGTCAGCGGAGCGGATGTGGCCGGCTTATTTAGGAGGCGATAACTGCCTTGTTAGGAACAGGGGTTTGGGCGCTGCTTGCCATACAGGCCTGCTTGGCGCCTGAAAGGGCCGTTTGAAAGAACCACTTTTGAAACGTGGATGCTATCCTACACCTTCGCTCGTTAATGCCGCCTCCCCGGCCCCAATCCCGGTTTTTGCTCAGCAAATCCCTGCAGGATAACTGCATCGAACCACGCTGGTCCAATTGCAAGGCTGCGTTTCATACGAGAGTGTTTTCCTTTTCTTCATTTCTCTCCAAACGCCCGTCTTTACGCGCAAACAATAAACCTTGTGCTCAACCAAGTCCTGATTTCTTCTCAGAAAAACAGATAGCTCCAATATATCCGCATATACTGGGCAAGATATAGCTTTGTTCAAAAGGACTTCCCTGTAGCTACAGCGCGAGCGGGATGGCAATCTCGGTAAAGCCAACAGGAGAGCTGCCTGTCTGAAAGCGAATTCGAACGAGGGAAGAGTACAGGGAGCCGGCGAGGGAGCCTATCCGGCTTCCCCACCCACCCACCTGCCGCGAGCGCCGGCTTCCATTAAACGGGGCGAAGCGGCGGCCGCGGCGGCGCGCCTGGTTGATCCCGCCCTCCTGCCTCCTTCAGCCAGCCAGGCCTCAGCAAGCCGAGGGCGGGAGTCATGGCGGAGAGTAATCCTGGGAGTGAGGATGCCGCGCCGACTCTCTCCCAGTCCCCTGGCCCTGGGCCCGGTCCTCGGCGATGGGAGCGGCTGAGGCTGGCCGCAGGGCCCTGGGCGCGGTCGTTTGGCTTCCTGGCGGCGCTGGGTCTTCTTTATTTCTTAAGGGGCCCGCTTCGGCTGCGGGACAACTTAGTGGCAGGTAAGGGGACGGTCGCGCCGTAGTTGTAAAGCAGCTCTGTGGGAGCAAAGGAAATAAGGTTGTGGCAGGGATAGGGGAGCCTACCGGGGGTGGGGGGTGTCCTTGCAAAAGAACATACTTAGAAAACAGGTAGTAAGTCATGGATCATTTAAGCATTGTTTATTGAATTACAGTTGTCTAGATTTGCATAATATCTTTCTGTAAAAGAGCCTGAAGACCTGACTCTTCAGCTGTGCCTTTTGGACTGAGGGAGTTCCACACTGGATGTGGCGTATTGACCTTCCCCCTCGCTCTCTGCCTTCTCATCTCCGCATCTTTTATTCTCATATCACTATATCAGTGTTTTCTTTTTCATTGCTTATTCTATTGTTCCATTACTTTATGATTACACTTTTCATTTATTATAACTCTCAAGGGTTTTTGGATTTAAATCTTACCTAGATAAGGGCCTGAGTCTATTCACTAAAACATTACAGCAGGGGTCTTCAAACTTGGCCCTTTGATGACTTGTGGATTTCAACTCCCAGAATTCCTCAGCCAGCAACGCTGGCTGAGGAATTCTGGGAGTTGAAGTCCACAAGTCATCAAAGGGCCAAGTTTGAAGACCCCTGCATTACAGGGTGTTTTCAGCTGTTTATTTTAAACTTGAATTTCTCAAAATAGAGCAACTTGCTATTAATTCTTAACACTGGCTGGGAGAATACAGTAAGTTATGCCATATTGTGATTTGTAAGGTTTTAGCCTCATGTGTGAGTGAATCCAGACAGTTTGGTTGCTTTAGCCATGGTTTATATTGTAATATGTATGAACAAGACCGCTGGCCTTGATCAATATATTCATCATTTTATTCGCCTGAAGTTTGTGAAACCCAAGTTTGTTAACTGACAACACTTACCTTTTCATTGGCAGTAACTGTTTTCTTGAGCACATTGACTCCAAAATTCTATGTTGCACTTACGGGAACGTCATCTTTGATATCTGGTCTGATATTTGTAAGTATTTTTCTGCATTTCTGTGTTCCTTAACTAATCAAGAAATATAGTAGAAGTGAGCTACATTGTTGCTTGAGTTCATAGGTCTTGAAAACACTGGAAGCAAACTGAGTATTAGAGGAATGCTTTACATATTCATATAAGACTGGTTTTATTTACCTCATCATTATACCCAGAGGTTAGTTTCAGTTGTTGTCATACTTGAAACACACTCATTTATATGAATCTGCCTTAAGTTAATCTTGTCTGGATCCCATCAGTTTCAATTGGCTAAAGCTAGAAGCAATCCTATGTTCATTGAACCGCAATTAAAAACTTGGTTCCTGGCTTGCTTTGAGGATTAAAACTATGCTTGCCCCAGCTATTGTTACATTTCTGTTCTAAGCAGAGAAAATAATTTTAAAAACTTGTTATATTTATGTATATAGCAATCAAGAAGGAGCTAGGTGTCTTTTAAAATGTTTACAACACTTGGACGATGGAGAACATGCCTAATATAATTTGATGTATCATTTCATCAAAGCTGTAGATTTTTAAAATTAGATTTTATGCAAAATATGCTAGTGCTAAATTGAAAAAACAGTGCATCTCATATTCTAGCTGAACTCCAGATGGTGCTATTTGATAGAATAAAAAATGTAGTCTGGCAAGAAAAAGATTTATAAAATTATAAAACTCATCTGTGAGGAATTCTGCAAGTTAAATGGCTTGTGATTTACTCAGAACAATTATTTGTTTAGATTATGTATATCTCATATGCTGAGGCTCATTTTGTGAACTAGAAAATGAAACCAACTATTAAATATATTTTATTTCTGAAATGAAAAGAAAAGTTTTGAGATATTGTATTCTGTTTTTATGTCTGGTTAACTCTGAGGAAATGGTCAGGTTTTTTCTGTTGAAGGGTAAATGTAAAGGCAGGATAAAAACATAATAACTCAATAAAAATGCCACGTCCAGTTTAAATATCTCTCTCTTTGTGCAACCTGTCATAATAATTGCATCCCACATATTTTTCTGTTTCTTGTTCCAGATATTTGAATGGTGGTACTTCAGAAAATATGGCATGTCTTTTATAGAACAGGTTTCTGTGAGTCATTTGCGACCACTCATTGGAGGGGCAGAGAATGCTAGTTCTGGACAGGCAAATTTTTCTGCTGCTAGTGGAGAAAATGAAATGAACAGACAAAATCTCTCAGGTGATTGTTTCTAAGACTAGGATTCTATAAATGATAGCAGTGTTCCAATATCTCAGGGGCTGCCACAAAGAAGAGGGAGTCAAGCTATTCTCCAAAGCACCTAAAGACAGAACAAGAAGCAATGGATGGAAACTAACCAAAGAGAGAAGCAACCTAGAACTAAGGAGAAATTTCCTGACAGTTAGAACAATTAACCAGTGGAACAACCTGCCTCCAGAAGTGGTGAATGCTCCAGCACTGGAAGTTTTTAAGAAGAGACTGGCCAGCCACTTGTCTGAAATGGTATAGGGTTTCCTGCCTGAGCAGGGGATTGAACTAGATGACCTCCAAGGTCCCTTCCAACTTTATTATTGTTGTTTTGTTGTTATTGTTTTGTTATTATTAAATGTACTTAATAACTAGCCTATATATTTAAGTTATTTAAGTGATTTTTTAAAGGGACATACCTACATAAGAGGCATGAAAAAGAAATGGAAAAGTTTTTGATTGGACAGTTAGTATTTGGAATCCTGAAAAATCTGTTAATTGCCAAACCATATGATTTGTGATTTACAAATACTGCCAAGAAAAAAACATGTGTCAAGGCATAATTCTGCCTGTCAGAGGGCGACGGACCGTGCTCCAGACGATGCATGATGTGTGTGGGTGAAGGAAAACAAAACCTGATGCATATTCTATTAAAAACCTTTAATTAAAGAAGAAAAATATATATAAACAAAGAAAGCTAACCGACCACATTCTATCCCATCAGACAGTAAAAGAAAAAGGTGAAGACATAAACTAGAAAAACTTTTTTACGCTTGCGCATACAGCAAAGCTAAATCATAACATGGCTAGACCACATGACATTCACTATGGTTACCAGATAAGTTATCAACACAGATGCAGAGCAGAAAGAGATGTACAATTAGAAATGAACTTTTCAGACGAACTGAAAAAACCCCTGCAGTGACAATATGGACTTATCCAGGCAGTGGCCAGGTCTCAAGATTGACTCAAAGGCACTCCAATTTGAAGGACAAGTTCTATCGACCCAGTTTAGATTTAGTGATTTCCCACACTCAGGTTTTAGAAAGATAGCTTTATTAAGTAAGGGTAGTTCTAGATTAATTTTAAGACTAAATTATCTTTTTCTAAAACAGAGTGCAAAGTATGGAGAAATCCACTCAATCTCTTTAGAGGAGCAGAATATAACAGGTACCCAACAATTCTATTTGTTTTATACCTTATTTGTTTAAACAATAGGTAATCACATGCAGATAATTATTTTCCTCATTTTTTGTGGAAATAATTGTTTGGATACCATGAATTTATCATTTTCAGAATATTATAAAAATAATTGTTATCATGAATTCCAGTGTACTATTCTCAGATCCCAGTCTGTTTGGAAATTTATGATAAAGACACTTATTCTTTCTTAGGCTACTATTTATTCAATCTGGGTTATGCTGCACAGGGGAAAAAAACCAAGCTATTCAGTTAAATATACTTCTTAGGTTTCTGCTTCTTGTGTTACTATTTCCTTAAGGCTGAAGTGTAATATAGGCTTGAGGACCCAATTAGTATTGGGGTGAATGACACTAGTAGAAAATGGGAGATTGGGAAGTCTAGTCCTTAGACACAAAGCCAGTGCAGTGATATTGGGCCATTCACATTCTTAGCCCTAAGAAGAAGACAACGTGGTAAATAAATAATAAACCAAATGCTAAGAAAACTATACGGATTATTCCATGTAGCTGTCTAGGCTCAGGATTGACTAGAAGACATTAAAGAAAATTTTAAAATTACTTTCATTTAGAAAGAAACTAGTTCTGAACAGATATACATAGAATTATGGAATTAATGGTGCTCATTTTTTTCTCTTGAAGATATACATGGGTGACAGGAAAGGAGCCACTAACATATTATGATATGAACTTATCTGCTCAGGATCATCAGAGTTTTTTTACCTGTGAAACAGACTCTCTTAGACCTTCAGATGCAGGTATAATTTCTTTTTCTTTGTGAAAGAAGAAAAAATGTAAATAAGGATATATTTTTATTGTTGAAACTGTCATTCTTCTTATAGTCTTTGCTCCATCCATAGATGTAGTGTAAGCATATGAAGGGAAAACCTAAGAAGCAACTCTTCTATTACTGTCTATTGAATATTAAAATGTAGTCTTCATTTTTTCCCATTGGTGCAAACTTCCATTTTATAACTGGGGCAGTCTGGATGAGATGACTGGAGACTCATATTTTATATGCAGATCATCATTTTGGTCATTATCTACTGCAGGATGAAGGCGATACTTGCTGATGTCATTAATCATTTTGTTTTAGGTCTCTTTCGTGGATGCTTTTTATCAAGTAGGATCCATTCTATGACTGTCTTGGTCCACCTGCCATCAGTTCTTGCTATGCGACTATTTCCATTTCAATTATTGTAGTCTCGATGATATCATATACTTTCATTTGTTATCCAAATCATGTGCAGCTCTTTCTATCTTGTCTTGTAATGCAGAGCATGTATCTTTCCATGGCTCTTTACACCACTCGTAGCTTTTGTATCAGGGACGTGGTGGCTCAGTAGGTTAAGACACTGAGCTTTTCGATCAGAAGGTCAGCGGGTCAAATCCTGAGTGCCGCATAACAGAGTGAGCGCCTGTTACTCGTCCCAGCTTTTGCCAACCTAGCAGTTCGAAAGCATGTAAAAATGCAAGTAGAAAAATAGGGACCACTACGGTGGGAAGGTAACAGCATTCTGTGTGCCTTTGGTGTCCAGTCATGCCGGCCATATGACCACGGAGATGTCCTTGAACAAGCGCTGGCTCTTCGGCTTTGAAACGGAGATGAGCACCGTCCCCTAGGGTTGGAAATGACTAGCACTTTACCTTTTTAGCTTTTGTATCACTTGTGAGGTTAGTGTCAATATTTCACTGGCATATGTTAGAGCAGGTGGCATACACTGATTGAAAACTTTTCAACCATAGAGAGATGTTCTTGAAAATTATGCTTAACTTGCTGAATGCCTGCCAACCACATTTAACATGCCGTTCAATTTCCTTTATTGTATCTCCTTCCATTGAGATCCATTGGCCAAGGTGTATGTATATGTAGTCTAGTATATCTAGTTATTCTCCAGATATAAAAAAAATTCTTTGGTGAATTTATTAAACATAACCTGACTCCTTTTCAGGTTTATTTTAAGCCAAATTATACTTGCTTATGTATGAATTACTTCATTTTCTATGCATTGGGTATTTTTTCTTCTCTGAGGCATGTCAAGTATAGTTTTTCTAGTATCTTGTGTAAATTGTGACCACCAGCTTTCAGCATCTCAACTGTAACACAGTCATTTCCTGAAGCTTTGGCATTTGTTCATTGATTTATGTCAATAAAATAAATGAAAAATGATTTTAAACTCAAACTGGGCAAATTTCTTTTTAGGGCTTGTTCTCTATCTGAATTAAATGAAGTTACGGTACTTTTCTGTAAGATAGAATACTCTTGTAAAGTTTGTAGATTCGAAATAGTAAAGAATGAAAAATTGTACTTATTTACAAAGGTCTTTTAAAAATGAGCCTGAGATTTTACAACTTCTGATCATGCTATCTGTCTCTGGGAGTTATTTATTACCTATACCTTTTTTTTTAAAAAAAAGAAAGGCACTCAGTGTTGTACACCAAATTTTTGGCAATTAATGAATTAATGCTTTCCAATTCATCTATCCATCACAAATTACTGTCTGTGTTACTCTAGTGATAATGCCCATTGCTAGAAGAGCAGGTTAATATTAATGTAGTCTATTATCTCACTCAGCAAGCCAAAGCTAACTTTTTGCTTCCAAAAAGTTGTTTCAGCATTTTTCACATTATTCTTGTTGGACATTTGCATTCTTGTTTCCAAAAGAACCATAAATGGATTTTTTAATGTTCTTGCCAAAATTAAGGGCGATTAGTTATTCAGACTGCAATCTTGCATTTATTTGTCTTGCAGTTAGCCCCATGGATCATAGTAGAGTTGATTTTACCATGATTTTTTATGATTAGGGCAGGTGTGGCTATTTTTTTCAAGTTACAATCTTTGCTTATAACCTTTTTCAGATTAGAGATTTGTTTTTTGTTAAATGAATTTAGCTATTATATCAGAGGACAGGAAGGCCTGGAGGAATGTTGTCCATAGAGTCGCGATGGGTCGGACACGACTTCGCAGCTAACAACAACAATTATATCAGAGTACTATACTGAAAATCTCTCTTCCTTTTTTACAAGTGAGCGAGATCCTCAGCAAAGTACTCTGATATAATAGCTAAATAAGCTTAGTGCAAATCAAGAGAAAGAAACAAATTCAAGTCACCTAGTGCAAACTGCCTCCCTTGGTGGCGCAGTGATTAGAATGCAATATTGCAGGCTGACTGCCGATTGCCAGCAGTTTGATCCTTACCATCTCAAGGTTGACTCAGCCTTCCATCCTTCCGAGGTCAGTAAAATGAGGACCCAGATTGTTGGGGGCACTATGCTGATTTTGTAAACCTCTTAGAGAGGGCTGTAAACCACTATTGAAGTGGTACATAAGTCTAAGTGCTTATTGCTATTGGCAGGAAGAACGAAATAATTAGGTTCATTTGTTAAAAAATATGTGTGTATATGAGGAATGTAATTGCTTTTGTATATTTTTGTAAATCACTTTTTAAACGTTTTCTTGTTAGAAAACACATAAAATTCATTGGACATTAATTTTCACAGAAATGTGTAGCATTGTCATAAAGTTAGTTTTACTTTTCTGAAATGTGTTTCTTGCATGAATATTTAACTAATTTTTACATAAATTCTGTTTAGTTATGCAGAAGGCATGGCGGGAAAGGAATCCTCAGGCCCGAATCAAAGCAGCGTATCAAGCTTTAGAATTAAATAATGAGTAAGTTTGCATGCTCAGTCTAAACCAGGTGTGTCCAAACCATGGGTGAAGGCCACATGTGGCCTGGAGAGCTATTATTGTGGCCCCCCAAGATATAATAAAATGTACAAAAATAAAGGAAGCTTGTTATTTATATATGTTAAATATTATATACTTTATATGCAGCCCAAGACAACATCTCTTTACTCAGTGTGGCCCAGGCAAGTGAAGAAGTTGGGACACGCATGGTCTAAAAAATTTATATGAATTAAAATTCTGAATTTTAGAATTACATTTTAAATTTAAAGCATAAATATAATTTTATATTACCTATTCATATTATTAGCAGACTTAAATGATATGTGTAATAACCATTCTAATTTCTTGAAAGTTGCCCCATGTTATTTTTTAGAGGCTGAACTCTTCAAATTATTATTATTATTATTATTATTATTATTATTATTATTATTATTATTATTATTAATGGGATTTATATCCCGCCCTATCTCCCGAAGGACTCAGGGCAGCTAACAACAAAACATATAATAAGTACAGAAATTAAGATCAAAATAAAATTAAAATCATCTGTGCAATAAATTAAAATTAAAATTAAAAATAAATTAAAAATTGTAAATATAATTAAAATGCCTGTCAGTCCAGGTCAGCCAGGTGGAAAAGGAGTGTTTTGAGGCCGCGGCAAAAGGACTGGAGATTTTGGGCCATCCGAAGCTCAGGCGGGAGCTGGTTCCATAGGACTGGCGTATGAATGAAGTATGAATCGATAATGTGAAGATACTAGATCTGTTTCTGTGGTTTAGTTCTTAAAAAGAAAAAGTACAGTGGAAGTAAATATGTGTTTCTTGGCTATGTTGCCTTCAGTGAGTGATTTATTTAAACACAATATTTCATTGTTTATTAAATTCATATACCATCCATCTCACTGCACAAGTGACTGGGCAGCTTACAAAATTTTCCCCTTCCCTTTCAGCTGTGCCACAGCATACATTCTTCTGGCTGAGGAAGAAGCAACAACTATTTTAGAAGCTGAAAAATACTTTAAACAAGCTTTGAGGGCAGGAGAAACAGTTTATAAAAAGTCTCAGCATAGCAGTTCACAAAATCCACACCATGAAGCACAGCTTAGTAAGTATTGTTGCACAAATTGTTTAAAAGTGGTGGATTTGAGATTGGTCTCACTGTGATCCTTAACACAAAAACTAATACTTTTTAAATGATAAGGAGTTAAAATCAATATAACACAAAATTCTAAATCATAGATTAGAACTGATTACTGTGCATTTTAATTTTACTGCAACAAAAAGCAGTAAAATTGATCTGATTGAGCAACCTATGAATGTCCATTTGACAGATAATCTGTCAAGCCCAAAGACGACACAGTGAAATCCAGTTGAGTCCAGTCTTTTATTTGCTTCAGTGTTTATTTGCCAAACTAAAGCTCTATACTAATAGATATTTCCTAAGAGATTCTAGGGTGTAGCTACCCTGAACTTTTCCCCCCTCTCCGATTCATCTTGGGACTGCACAGTGTGTTAGTTTGGGTTTTTCTCTGAAATGTATTGCCTTTTTCCTGGGAAAGCTGCAAAGATTCCCCTCTGCTACTTCAGGTGCGCATTCCATCACATCTTCCTTAATGATTCTTTGTTAGCAAACATTCAAAGTTACAAAAGCGATGAATGAATGTTTCTTACACCTGGTTCTCAAAGTTTGGCCATTAGAGCACTGCTCTGGTCATGTGATCAAAATGCAAAGGCTTGGCAGCACACCCTGGTCCCTTGTACTCTACAGATCATGTCACCTTGTGCTCTGCCATCCCCAGTTGACCTTCACTGTCGTCTTGCTCCTGGTGCTGATGAAGCATGCCCAGCCTGACCCTTTGTGAGGCAGTTCCTGGCCATGCAAGACCTCTTTGAGGTTGTATGTAGTGATTTCCTTGCAAGACCTTGGGAAGAAGCAGCTGGGGTTTGTACCACATAGTTAGGCTAGACTGCTGGGGCTTTGTGGGCTGGGGCAACTGGGACTTTGTAGTGGGCCGTTGAAGCTGTTTCCATGCCCTACCTGCCCCCTCTCATCAGTCACTCCTGTCCAGGATCTCCTTGTAACTTTCTGCCAAATATCACGTCTTTGCTTGTTGTAAGCCAGCAAGAAGTTATGAGGAGATCTTCATTTAACAACCTGTGAGTCTCACTTAATGATGGCAGCAGGAACTGCCAAGATTGCCATAGTTAAGTAATGCAGCCATACGATGTTGTGCTTTACTACCGCAGCATTTGATCCGAATTACCATTATTGACTACCTATGGTCAAATTTAATGCAATGGAATTACTTCTTTGTATGAGATTTCAACCTTAGTCCTATGTTCCAAATGTTACCGTTTGCAACTAAAATTGCAGCACTTACATGAAATGAAACAGCCAAAAAAGGTTTTTCCATTAATTGAATAATAACAGTGTAAGTAATTTATATCAGTGCTAAGGGTACTTTCACATATGAAAGCATATATATAGTTACATTTATCACTCAGAGCTTTAATTTCTATAAGGAAGTCTTTGTGAGTAGCCCAGAGCACATAAGTAAATGCTTCATTAATTTTTCCTCTTTTTATCATGGGACCGAAATGACAGTTTATTTTTTTTGTTTCTTACCTTTTTTGTGACATGAAGATAAAAGGATTGTTGTACTATATTATCTGTAGCAGTTCTGGACAAGACAGTATTTTTTTTTACTCTTTATTCTCAGTACTTCAAGTTTGTAGAAATGAAGTTAACCATTTACAAACTCTTTGAACAGATAATATTTTTTGCTTTCTTACTAAAAGCTTATTGTATTAGTTGTCAAAAAATTCCTGCATTACTGTACTTAATTTATAACATCATGTAAATCTGGAAAGTTCATTGAAATAACTCAATTTTGGTTTTAATAGTACATTATCCTATCCCCAGCGCTATCATTAAAGAGTTAGCTAACTAGTCTAAGTATGGTATGTACTTATTGACTTTTTTCCAATAAGGGATCAAGATTACTATAGCCATTTCTGTTTCTGTTTCTCTTCTTCTTAATGTTTTATGCCATGGAATAAAAGTCATAAAAAGTTCTCAGACTTCAATTATTATTACAATGGAGAAACAAATATGATTTGTTGTTTGGATGAGAGGTGGTTAGCAAGTTTCTGATTCCATAGTAACAAGTTTAGGAACCCTTTCATATTGGATTAGAATCTCACATGCCTCTAGACTTCCATTTTTCTTTCAGAGAATGTAATATTCTCTTTATCGTGTACAGGTGAAACTCGAAAAATTAGAATATCGTGCAAAAGTTCATTTATTTCAGTAATGCAACTTAAAAGGGGAAACTAATATATGAGATAGACTCATTACATGCAAAGCAAGATAGTTCAAGCCGTGATTTGTCATAATTGCAATGGTCATGAAAACCCCAAATCCACAATCTCAGAAAATTAGAATATTGTGAAAAGGTGCAATATTCTAGGCTCAAAGTGTCCCACTCTAATGAGCTAATTAAGCCATAACATCTGCAAAGGGTTCCTGAGCCTTTAAATGGTCTCTCAGTCTGGTTCAGTAGGAATCACAATCATAGGGAAGACTGCTGACCTGACAGTTGTGCAGAAAACCATCATTGACACCCTCCATAAGGAGGGAAAGCCTCAAAAGGTAATTGCAAAAGAAGTTGGATGTTCCCAAAGTGCTGTATCAAAGCACATTAATAGAAAGTTATGTGGAAGGGAAAAGTGTGGAAGAAAAAGGTGCACAAGCAGCAGGGATGACCGCAGCCTGGAGAGGATTGTCAGGAAAAGGCCATTCAGAAGTGTTGGGGACTTTCACAAGGAGTGGACTGAGGCTGGAGTCAGTGCATCAAGAGCCACCACACACAGACGGATCCTGGACATGGGCTTCAAATGTATTCCTCTTGTCAAGCCGCTCCTGAACAACAAACAACGTCAGAATCGTCTTACCTGGGCTAAAGAAAAACAGACCTGGTCTGTTGCTCAGTCGTCCAAAGTCCTCTTTTCTGATGAAAGCAACTTTTGCATCTCATTTGGAAACCAAGGACCCAGAGTCTGGAGGAAGAATGGAGAGGCACACACTGCAAGATGCTTGAAGTCCAGTGTGAAGTTTCCACAGTCTGTGTTGATTTGGGGAGCCATGTCATCTGCTGGTGTTGGTCCACTGTGCTTCATTAAGTCCAAGGTCAACGCAGCCATCTACCAGGAGATTTTGGAGCACTTCATGCTTCCTTCCACAGACAAGCTTTATGGGGATGCTGACTTCATTTTCCAGCAGGACTTGGCACCTGCCCACGCTGCCAAAAGCACCAAAACCTGGTTCAATGACCGTGGGATTACTGTGCTTGATTGGCTAGCAAACTCGCCTGACCTGAACCCCATAGAGAATCTATGGGAGAGTGCCAAGAGAAAGATGAGAGACATGAGACCGAACAATGCAGAAGAGCTGAAGGCCGCTATTGAAGCATCCTGCTCTTCCATAACACCTCAGCAGTGCCACAGGCTTATAGCTTCCATGCCACGCCAATTGAGGCACTAATTGCTGCAAAAGGGGCCCAAACCAAGTACTGAGTACATATGCATGCTTATATTTTTCAGAGGTCCGATATTGTTCTATTGTACACTTCTTGTTTTATTGATTGCATGTAATATTTTAATTTTCTGAGATTGTGGATTTGGGGTTTTCATGAGCTGTACGCCATAATCATCACAATTATGACAAATCATGGCTTGAACTATCTTGCTTTGCATGTAATGAGTCTATCTCATATATTAGTTTCCCCTTTTAAGTTGGATTACTGAAATAAATGAACTTTTGCACGATATTCTAATTTTTCGAGTTTCACCTGTATGTCCCAATGGACACGTTATTAACTTGATAATACTTAAGCTTACTAAGGAATTATTTCCATTTTATATATATTAGACAAGATCATTGAATAATATCTCTTTTATTTTTAAAAAACAATCTTTCTATATAGCAAAATCTGCATAAAAATATATTTTCCCCCAATGTAAAAGTATTCTATTAGAACTACATATATAGTGAGTATAAATAATGAAAATAAAATGTCATATTTACTGTATTCTCTGCATTTTATGTTTTTATGGTCAGTATATTATTTTAGACAAAATAAGAAAATATACTGTACATATGTAAATAAAAACTCAGACAATGGTTACTTTTGCCAACGATCCATTTGATTAATCTCTTTTCAGGAAGAGATACTAATGTATTGGTTTATGTGAAAAGAAGACTAGCTATGTGTGCAAGAAAGCTTGGAAGAATTAAAGAAGCAGCAAAAATGATGAGGGATGTAAGTAAGATATTTGCACAGAAGAATTCAAAGAAATACTGTGTTTTTCATTTTCTCATTTTCAGTTGTTTTGATGTATTAGGTAAAAGAATATCTGTAGTGTATTGTGATTAAAAATAATTATAATGATGGTCTAAATTTGCATAGTAAGGGCATGTAAATTCAACTCAAAACATTAATAGGATGGCCAAATTAATCAGTTCTGAATATGAAAGAGATGTAAGTAATTTGAAATAACAATTTTTGAAATTATTATACTTCTATCTGCCACAGTCAAAATGACTGTTGTCATCTTACAGTCTTCACAACTTGAAAATGAATTTTTGAACTGACAGTATGTTGTACACCATTATTGCATAAGAATATTTTTAAAAAACAATTATGGATTATGGTGGCTTCTAGCTTTGATTTATTTGGATGTTAAGGGTTATCTGGATTTATTTCAGGTCATCTTCACTCTAGGACTTTTCCAATTAGATGACTTTTCTTGTTTTAAGAGCTGACTTGGGTTTTTGTGACTTAGTGCTATGTTAAATGAAATCACAGCTTTTTTTGGTCTTGTACTGATTGGTCTTGTATGTGGTATAGCTGCATGTTGGAAAAAACTTTTGCTTACCCTTTTCTGCATCTCAGCTTCTAGCACTAAATAAAAACCTTGCAAATTTGTATTGTCTACATTTCTCACTCTACGCTCATTTTTACCAAAACTATAATTGTACGTAAAAATATTTTCCTCCCCCTTGTTTATAGTTAATGAAAGAATTTCCTGTCCTAAGTGTATTGAATATCCATGAAAACCTCCTAGAAACACTTCTGGAGCTACAGGCTTATGCTGATGTCCAAGCAGTTCTAGCAAAGTATGATGGTAAGAATGTATAATAATTATGGAGTTTATGTTTATTGCATTGGCAATAAACAGTGGAAAAGGGAGGGGTAGAAAGATTGTGTAGGAGACCAAATTAGGTGATGGTGATTGTTTCAAGTAAAGAAAGTTGTTGTACATAAATGAATGTTGGGAACACATATTTATGAAGCAAAACCGCCGGCTGTGTAGATCTTTAATAATCCAGAAAAATAAAACTTATAGATAATATGAAGTTGTGAAACAAAATAGTAATTTGCAACTGGTTCAAAAGAGTAGAATATAGATCATGCATTTCTTCATTGTTGTACCTATAATTCAAATAATAATAATAAGAAATTTGTTTTAAAACTACATAGGGCCTACTGTTACAAAGTCCCTACTCCTTAGGTAGATCATTTAACATAACAAAAGCTCCTTAGGTCTACTGCTTTGGATCTCTGAATTTTTGTTGTAGAAACCCATTAGTAATTATTACTACATTTATTGCTACTGCATTTATATCTTGACTTTTCTCTTGGATGCTCAAGATTGTACAGGTAATACAGGTAATCCCCGAGTTAAGAGCATTAACTTAATGTTTGTTCAAAGTTACGTGATGAGCACCCCCTACTGTTTATGAGCAAGTCTCCAAATTACGAATATTTCAGCACAATGTCTGCAATATTACAAGCGACTTCAGTGATGTTCCAACATTCACCTTATTCCCCCCCACACTTCTCACAACTGCTTCCCCCTCCCTTCCTGCCGCTCCAGACTCACCTTGCAAAAATCCTCTCTGCCGTGGTTTCTTTCCCTTTGAGGGAAAGGAGATTCGGCTTGGAAATGTTTTTCGTGCCAAGAATGGAAGTTTCTGGAGTTCGTGATCTTGCGTGAGTGTTTGCATCCAGCCTACTGGAGCTCACCGTGCTGGGGGAGAAAGTGACCCTATTTTCCCCAGAGGCCTCCTCCAAGTAGCCTAGAACAAAGGTCGGGGGGGCTTTTGCATGCAGCTAGGAAGACCCTTCTGAGGGCTGGATCCAACCTCCTGTTCTGGGGGCAACAGCCACGTTGCTCCGGAGTTGGGGGGAAGCAGGAGGTAGGCACCGCAAACAGCGCGAGAATTCAGGCACCCATTCTCTGTGAAAGAGGATCGGTGCCTGAACTTGTGCAATATTATGGCTTTCATTGACTCTCCTGTCCCTCAGAAGCAGGAACCGCAGCAGAGAGGAGACAGATCTTTTCAAGGTAAGTGAGTTTGGTGCGGCAAGCAGGGAGGGGGAAGCATGAAGTATCTCAGTGAGTCGAGGAGCCCTTGGGGGCCTGTTCCATTACTAGCCCCCCCCATGGCCTTTCCTACCCTGAGATACCTCATATGCACTTAACAAGTCACCTTCCTTTTAATGAGCAAGGTACGAGATTCACTCCACAAATTTTCGAGTTATGAATGGAATGTGCAGGCTCCATTACACTCGTAACTTGACTACCTGTAATTTTTATTTCTATGGCATGAACTGGTGAGCTAGGTTAAACTGAGAAAAAATGACTGCTCAGGGTCACTTAGTGAACTCTGGGATCAAGTTGGGACTTGAATCTCTTTAGTTCAAAACTGAATAGCTGTGGGTTTTAAGCCTTCCGTTCCGCCATGAATCTTAATGGTCTTCCATTGTTAATTTTGGATGGGTTAACACTTCCTCAGACATGGTGCTTGATCTGGAATCTTTTTGCACTAGTGCCTTTAGCAGGTGGAAGCTGTGACCAGGTAGGCCTTTGCACAAATGTATCCTATGCTCCACTTGCATTCAATACTAGATTGGGAGACACTAGTCATGGTCACTCATACCCTAATCACCTGACAGTTGGGTTATTGCAGTGCCCACTACATGGGGTTACCCTTAAAAAGCATTCAGAACCTTTAGTTAGTCCAGAATGATGCAGCACATGCATTATTGGAGGGCCCATGTAAAACACTACTGCCAGATTATCTGTGCTGGGTCCCAGTATGCTTCTGAATTTAATTCAGAGTACAAGGGGTAAGGTCAATTGCATGACTGCAATGCAAAATATTTCTCTCTCGTACACTAAATCAGGGGTCTTCAAACTTGACCCTTTTATGACTTGTGGACCTCAACTCCCAAGAATTCCTTAGTCTGCGTGCCTGGCTGAGGAATTGAGGGAGTTGAAGTCCACGAGCCATAAAAGGGCCAGGTTTGAAGACCTCTGCACTAAATCCAATAGAGTGGGGCATGTTTTGGGTTCCCTTGGTAAAATGCTATCACCTGGTGGCTTCTTGATTATAGTACCCGCTTTATGGCATAGCTTGTCCTATAGATTTGGAAGGCCCCAATCCTGAGGGGCTTTTGGAAAACCATGAAGAGTTGATTTACCCTAGGCACTGTTGTGGGGATGTCAGTGGAATTAATGGAGCCTGGTGTTCTGTAGAGGGACATGTTGATAAGGTGCTTTTTATAGTGGCCTCAACTTAATTTTTTAAATGATTGTGTTGTATATTATGTTTTATATTCTATTTATCGCTCAGAGTCTCATTGTGAGATATGTGGCTATATAAATTTGTAAAAGAAAGCAATCAATCTCCCCAGCACAAATCTAATATGTTCACTGAAATTCTACTTGGATGAATATACTAAATATAGAAATATTAGAATAGAATAGAGCTGGAAGGAACCTTGAAGGTCTTCTAGTCCAGCCCTCTGCTCAAGCAGGAGAACCTATACTATGTCATACAAGTGAATAGCCTCTCTTAAAAATCTCCAGTGATGGAACGCCCACAATTTCTGGGGGCAAGCTATTCCATTGGTTAATTGTCCTTACTGTCAGGAAGTTTTTCCTTAATTCCAGATTGCTTCTCTCTTTGATCGGTTTCCAACCATTGTTTCTTGTCCTGCCCTCTGGTGCTTTGAAGAATAATGTGACCCCCTCTTCTTTGTGGCAGCCCCTCAAATACTTGAATACTGCTATCATGTCTCCCCTATTTCTTCTTTTCTTTAGACTAGCCAAACCCGAGTTCTGCAGCCATTCTTCATATGTTTTAGTCTCCAGGCCTTTGATCATCTTAGTTGCTCTTCTCTGAATTTTTTCCAAACTCTCAACATTTTTTTGTGATATGGTGACCAAAATTGGCTGCAGTATTCCAGAGGTGGTCTTACTAGGGTTTTATAAAGAAGTATATGATTGGTTTTTGTCTTTCAGATTTTAATATTATATATCTAATATATAGATAATTTCCTGTATAAACGGCTGTTTGGGGAAGGAATGATTCTGAAATGTTTCTTACTTTAGGATCTAAAGACAACAATTTATTGTTTCATAGATATCAGCCTTCCAAAATCAGCAGCAATATGTTACACAGCAGCACTCTTAAAAGCGAGAGCAGTTTCAGATAGGTAAGTGAAATATTTGATAGGCATATTGATATACAGTAAAGCAATTATAACATGTTTTCATTGTTACATCCAATGAAAAGTCATGGCAGTTTTGCTTCCAAATTGATATAAAGGTTAAGATAAATCAAATTTCTTTTGTCCTCTTTTAAAAAAAGGACAAGTGATTGTTTCAAGTGGATAGGGTCGCGATGGGTCGGACACGACTTCGCAGCTAACAACAACAACTATATATGGCCACAACTGAATCCATCTGCCTATATATTGCATATATTCCAATAGGAGTAATTTGGATGTAATGACAAAGATTGGCTACGTTTAAAAAAAGAGGACAACATAGCCAATCTTTGTCATTACATCTTACTTTCCTACTAAATTATTCCTATTCGAATATATGCAATATATAGGCAGATGAATTCAGTTGTAGCCATATATAGTAGATATCCATAATATTCAGTTCTAAACAACCACTTAAAAACTTTTTTATGGGAAGTGACAAAGCTAATTACAAATATTTGCTTATCTAATTTCTTATTTTGAGTTAGCAGTGGCTTTTGCCAGAGGTATACCATCTTATTCAAGTCAAGGATAACATATATCCTTTGAGTGAAATGCTGCAAACAACGTTCAAACGGGGATAAAACTTGGTTAACATAAAATTGATTTGCTTACATATAAATGTAAATAAAATGACTTAAATAGTTGATATAAATACTCTCCATATATTTAAAATTAAAATTCAGAAGAAAACTTTGGAGGACTTTGGAAGCTAGACCTAAAATTTTGTGTGCCATTTTGCTTTCTGTGGATATAGGTAGATGGTTGAGACTATGTAGAATAATTAAAAATTAAGTTTGATTTAGCTTTCCTGGCTAGTTCAGCTGTATATTCGATTTATTTAGTGTTTTGCCATAAATAGATAGAATTACAAAACATTAACCATACTTAATACACAGCAATGGCTGGTTTCTTGTAACATATTAAGCCAAACAATCTTTATTAGTATTTGTGGAATTTGTGAAGCAAGGAAAGTTTCATGTATCTGAGATGCTTATACATTTTTATCTGACAAGTAGAAACAGTGCTTAGTTCTTTATTGGATTACAGTTTTCTGGTATAAACAATGTTAGAAAACTTTACATTTATTGTAGTAGAAAAATTATCTGAAAATACCAACTATGAACTTAACTCATATTTTTTGAATGAAAACTTACTGAAACATCTGTGGGCGCGCCAGCCCTTTGGAATCAATTACCGGTTGAGCTCCGGATGGCTCCCGACCTTCGCTTTTTCCGCCGTGATCTGAAAACCTATTTATTTGAACAGGTCGGCCTGGTTTAAGGGTTTGGGGTATTTTTAATTATTTATTGTTAGGGCTTAATTAATTTAATCTTACTTTTAACTTTTGTATGTAATGCTTTTATTGCCCTGTACACCGCCCTGAGTCCTTCGGGAGAAGGGCGGTATAGAAATTCAATAAAATAAAAATAAATAAAATAAATAATGATATTTATATTACTAATTTGAACGTTTGCTCCTATCGTATTTTGTAATATAACAAACTTTGGAATGTTGCTGTAGGTTTTCTCCAGAAACTGCTTCTAGAAGGGGACTTAGCACAGCCGAAATTAATGCTGTAGAAGCAATACATAGAGCAGTAGAATTTAACCCTCATGTTCCAAAGGTAAGTATATTTATTTATTTATTTATTTTATTTTATTACATTTATATACCGCCCTTTCCCTGAGGACTCAGGGCGGTTTACAGGGAATTAAAAACCAAGAATACAAAAGTTAAAACCAGTTTAAAAAAGATTAAATTTAACCCTGTGCAACTAAAACCCCAATTAAAATAAATTAATCCTCAGCCTGGGCCAGAGAGCTCGAAGAGCCAGGTCTTCAGGCCCTGGCGGAATGAACGGAGGTCGGGGGCAGTCCTCAACTCCACTGGCAGCTGGTTCCAGAGGGCAGGCGCCCCCACTGAGAAGGCCCTATCCCTGGGCGTTACCCGCCGGCAATCTCTTACCGGTGGGACCCTGAGCAGACCCTCCCTGTGGGAGCGCACTGGATGAAGGGCACTTGATGCTGTATCCCTAACCAGTCTTTGCCTCCCCCCACAGAAAAGTGTTGATTAAATGCTGATAACATTTAACTAAGTTTGAAAGCTTAGTGAAATAAAACTTTTCACTGATCTTCTAAATACCAAAATAATTTGTGTGTTTTATAAATTTTAAAATCATTTCTCCACATAATATATTGAGCACGAAATATTATTAGGAAAATATTATGAATCTATAATGTAGTAAAAAAATCCCACAAATAAACAGCGGGAGAGTAACTGGATGCATATAGCATTAAATAGAATTTGAATAAATTTCATAGAAGTCATTCCCGTCCAGATTATCCCAAATATCTGAGAATATTGTTATGAATTATGAAGCAAAGAGACATTGTTTATTGGATATCTGTAAAGGTTTACGCTTTTTATTATCAGTCTGGCTAGTCAGCCTATGTAATTGAAGACTTTCTAAGCCTTTCTGCTAAGGAGAATTATAAGGGGAGAATGTTTCATATTTACCATCCAATCTTAATAACTCTTCAGACATGCCTGAGAGGAAGGTTTTAGTTAGGAATTTCTAACTTTAATTAGGAATTCCTTTGCATAGCCATGTATTCATTAACAATTAAAACGTTTTAGTTTTGAAATGATAGGAGGAGTGAATAGCTGTTAAGTAGTGAGAATAGCTTCCATTATATAGCAGCTGCTTCTCCAGCTTCAACATTAGATTGCTTACACTATACCATAATAGTGCCAAGCAAAATAATCCAATCCTGTGTTCGTAGCTGTTCCTATTAACAGAGGGAAAGCTACTTATCTAATCAGAGATAAGCTGATAATAGATGGCAGCTTGAAAGTATAGGAAGTCCACTTCCAAACTACATCACTGTAGAAAAATATTGTCTTATCATGAGTCAATACTTAGTCAACTGAAGTTGAAGGCTAAGTAATCATGAAAGCACTATCAAACTAAATGTGATTATGCCACTTATTGTGTGAATAGACAACTTTACAATAAAGCCCATTAAAATCACCAGATCAAATTTAGGATACAACATGGGCAAAAAGCATGAGGAAGAAGTAGAACCTCCACGTTAACACTCTCCAACATTGAAGGCTAATAAATTATCAAGAAAAGCCCATGTGCAGGCACAAACAGTATTTTCCTAGTGCTATATCCCAGTCTGAAATCAGACTGGAAAGGTTCTGAATAATCTGCTTCCTCTAGTAGAACAAAAATCATTAAATTCTGTTGACTCAAGCAAAGATTTCTTAGGGTTGGGAGGAACACCGCCCCTTTTGAAGCTGGTGAGGTAGCTCCTTCTCTCAAGAATGTATTTACCAGTGCATCAATCCCTCCCATCTTAGGAGTTGTTTATCCATTACTGACATGTCCAAAGGGTTCAAAAGAGTATTGAGCTAGAGCAGACATGTCAAACACAAGGCCCAGGGGCCAGATCCGACCCGCGAAGTGGTTTCATGTGGCCCGCAAAGCCATCCTGGAAACAGTGAAGGAATGGCCCCCACTGCCTTGGCCCTGGCCCAGAGACCCTCCTTCTGCCAGAGACCCTCAGATCTGTCCCACTCCTGCCCAGGCCCCCATAGGCAACCTTGATGCAAACGATGTAGAGCTGACCATGCCCACCCAGTAGGCCATACACACTCTAGCCACGCCCACCCAGTAGGCCACGCCTACCCTGGCCATATCCACCCGGCCCCCTGAGGGCAACCGCAATGCTGATGCGGCCCTCAATGAAATTGAGTTTGACACCCCTGAGCTAGAGCTTAGATCCCAGTATAGTTAAGCTAGAATTTAAAAAAACATTTGAAACTAATGCACTTGGCACCAGGCTATCTAAGGGTAAAAATGTTCTTTTAAAATATATATTTTCTTTTGGTCTGTTATTTTTTTGACTGAAAATTGCATCAGGCATTTTTCAATGGATTTTATTTTTAAAAAATATATATGCTACTATATGTTCATTTTTCTTATTATATAATGAATAGATCAGGAAAGAAAAAGGGGAAATTCACATATTTCTTTCAGCCTTTTTCTTTAGTTTTTTATGTCCCTGCTGCCCCTTGTAACTCCAAAGTAAGTCCATGAATACAGATTTCTTGTAGATAAGTGAGAATATGGGGAACATGCACAGCTCTTTCACTGCCCATGTTGGTGAAATAGGGCTATGCCCATGAGTGAAAGACGAACACAGCATGCTTATGTTTCATAGAGTTATCTGCAGCCATGATGTGATGTGGCAGTAATTTGGTTTATATATAAATATGATCTTTGTACCAATATAAGAACCAAAATACAATTACTTTATTATTTACCTTTCCAAATATACTTTTTTAGTCATGTTCCCTACGACCATGGTATCTTGCTACGACGTCTTGAGGGTTTAGGAGTGGGAGGCACCGTTTTACGGTGGTTCTCCTACCTCTCGGGCCATTCGCAGACGGTGTTGGCAGGGGGGCAGAGGTCAACCCCTAGGCCCCTTAGTTGTGGGGTGCCTCAGGGGTCGGTACTCTCGCCTCTCCTGTTCAACATCTATATGAAGCCGCTAGGTGAGATCATCCATGGCTTCGGGGTAAGGTATCATCAATAAGCTGATGATACCCAGCTTTTCATCTCCACCCCGAACCAACCCAGTGATGCCCTCGATGTGATGTCCCGTTGCCTGGAAGCGGTACAGATTTGGATGGGGCTCAACCCGGCCAAGACTGAGTGGCTTTACATACCGGCATCTCGTTTACTCCAAGAGGTTCCATCTTTGGTTATGGGAGGAGAGATGTTACCTCCCGTTGATAGGGCACACAATCTAGGCGTCCTCCTGGATTCACGACTCAGTTTTGAAGATCATATTGGAGTCGTGGCCAGGGGGGCATTTGCCCAGGTTCGCCTGGTACACCAGTTGCACCCCTTTCTGGACCGAGATGCCCTACGTACAGTCACCCACGCACTCGTTACCTCCCGTATAGATTACTGCAATGCTCTCTACATGGTGCTGCCCTTGAAGACCACCCGGAGGCTTCAGCTGGTGTAGAATGCGGCCGCGCGGGTAGTGATGGGAGCACCCCGATACTCCCATATTACACCCCTCCTGCGTGAGCTGCATTGGTTACCGGTTGTCCTCCGGGTGAGATTTAAGGTGCTGGTACTTACCTTTAAAGCCCTACATGGCTTAGGCCCGGGATGCTTGCAGGACC
Source organism: Vipera ursinii (assembly GCF_947247035.1). Lineage (NCBI taxonomy): Eukaryota > Metazoa > Chordata > Lepidosauria > Squamata > Viperidae > Vipera > Vipera ursinii. The sequence goes on from NC_139516.1 coordinate 38,720,522, forward strand.
ATCTGCTGCCGGGAACGACTTCCCATCACCCAGTGCGCTCACACAGAGAGGGCCTCCTCAGGGTACCGTCGGCTAGACAATGTCGGCTGGCGACACCCAGGGGGAGGGCCTTCTCTGTGGGAGCGCCAGCCCTATGGAACCAGCTCCCCCCTGAGCGTTGGATGGCTCTAGATCTCCGGTCCTTTCGCCGCGGCCTCAAAACACTCCTTTTTCCATCAGGCTGACCTGGACTGACGGGGATTTTAATTATGGTCATATTTTCATGCAGAAAAACAAGGCACTATAAATATTAACATCAATAATAATATTACCATTTACAATCAAACTCATTTTAACAGACCTAGTGCTAAGTCAGAATTTAACTTGAAAAGCACCCTATTTCAAAAGTGCTTCAAATTTAGTAATTAAACAAAAACCTGTGTTAGTTTCTTCAGCTTTTGTAACATACATTTATTATTTCTTAATCCATTTACGAACTAAGATGGTTTTTATTTTTTATAAAATTTCATAAAAAGGTGTGTATAAAATAGTGTATAAAAAGGTGAAAAGGTTGGAGCTATAGTAGGTTAGATGGGTGGGCAATTTGTAATGGAAGGTTGTGATATGTGCACACAGAAAAGTGGAAGTTTACCATTCATTTCTTTGGGCTGTACTTTTTGTGACCTCTGTCACTTCTTACTATTATGAGATTAGTCAAAGACAGGTAGGTGCTGCCATCTAGCTGGGCAAGACTAACTTACTTTCAAGTCATAGTTCTGCAGCTGTATTTATAGTCATGCCGGCCACATGACCACGGAGACGTCCTCGGACAAGCGCTGGCTCTTCGGCTTTGAAACGGAGATGAGCACCGGCCCCTAGAGTCAGAAACGACTAGCACGCATGTGCGGGGGAACCTTTACCTTTACCTTTTATCTGTGTTAATGATGTGTTATTAATACTATTAAATAGGTAATAAAATTTATAGCAGTTCATTTTTAAGTTATCAGTCACAGGCTACAATTTATCTTTAAGCAATTAGCAAACTTCCAAACTCTTAAAGAAACCCTGAAGTTATGATAGCATACTTTTGTTGCAAATTCTGCAACAGACACAAGAAAATCTTGAATGATTTGTATATATGATTACACTTACAAGTGGGCAAATAATTGTAAATCCCAGTAACCATAATTTTTCACAACCATTATGAAAAAGCTATCCTTGGCAGTTCCATGGTTATCCCAGCATGTAAAGCAAAGGATTCTCTCCTCTGTATAAGGGAATTATAAAAATATTTTATATAAATACATTATTCTTAATTATTTTTGTTACAGTGAGCATACTTGGAATACTTAGATTTATTTTAATATATAGAAGTATAACAGATTAAAGCCTGTCTGTAAAATTTGTACTGCCCAATGGAAAAAAAAGAGAAATGTTATGCCCAATTCATCTTTTCCTAAATAAATATGTATACAGTAATTGGAACTTCAAATAGCCATGGCTGATCATTGATAATATATTACCCATGTAGCCTTAGTAATAAAAGGATGGCTTATCCCTAGATTTAATTTTGATAATCAGGGTGTCCAAATGGTTGTTTCCTTGAAGGTTTGACTTTATTCATCTAGTCTTCTCTTTCCTTGAATATGCATTGGGAGAGCTAATTGCTGTAAGGATTTTCTGCTCCCTTGCATGACTGATCAAAAGCACAGCAAATACATTTCAGGCAGTCTCATTTTTTCTAGCCTCTGCCTGTAGGATGGAAGACTGGGAGGTATTATCATTATCCAAGAATTACAGTAGGTGTCTGTCCTATTGTTTCAGGACTACTGTGTCTATGAGGAGTTTAATACCTTTTATGTACTTCTCACTGGCATCACATATCAAGAAAACCAGCATGTCATAGTAATAATTTTATATTCATATCTAGTAAATCTTTTCAGATTTCAGTTGTTGTATTATTATGAGTTATATGTCAAGGGGCTGTGGAAAATAACATATCAGAGTTTTTAGACCCACCGTTATCTTTGATTAAAAGATTATTTTAATTAAAGGTAACTGTGGGTCTAAAAACTATAAACAAATACCAAGCTAATAATTTCATGGACTAAAAACAATTATGACAGAGACTGTATATCTGAAGCCACTTTCACATTATGACAATGTGTGAATGATTCCTTACTGGTTTAAAAAAATAATCAAGAAGAATTAAATAGGATTAGTTAAGAGTATTTCCCTCCAGTAAATTGACTCAAGCACTAAGAGAAGAATCAGTCAGGCAGTAAATGCATTTGGTTGGACCATCACAGCTTTGGCTACATTCCTTCAAGAACCAGAATGGAGAAAGTTAAATTCTGTAAACTCGATAATTAAATAATCTCATTGTTTGTGGTATCTGCAAGCAAAAACTTGACTACGTTCTTAAGAGTTTTGTGGCAAGTCAGCAGAAATATTGTGCATAATCAAATATTCTACCTAATACTTCATATTATTAAATATGAAATTGATTTAACTATTAATAAATAGAATGGGCTAGTCCAGGGGTCAGCAACCTGAAACAGTGAAAGAGCCACTCGGAACCGGTTCCCTCACAAAAGGAAAAACTGGGAGCCGCAAAAAAATGTGTGCGCATGCGTGTACATGCGCGCATGTGCAGAACAGGGTTTGACTGAAGAGTGGAGCCAAGGCGAGATATGCACCTCCCCTGCATATTTGAACCGATTGGTTGAACTTTTTTAGTCCCACTTTTTTTTTTTTTGGACTGCACATGGCAGAGGATTGGGAGCCGCAGGAGACGGCTGAAAGAGCCGCATGCGGCTCCGGAGCCACGGGTTGCAGACCTGTGGGCTAGTCCATAAATTGTAGATATCAGTTAATTGAATGGTTACAAATATTTGGACTTTCCTCAAGGACATATTTCACATGTATAAAATATTTTCAGGGCATGACTGTAGTTTTTGATGAAAAGAATCCAAAATAATGCTGGAAGGAGATAGTTATTAGTGTCATTTACAAGTGAATTCTAAGTATTTGGAAATAATTTATTATATGCAGTTATCTTCCATTCTGCTTCAGGTTTAGAACCAACCATGAACTCAGTAAGAAAGTATCTTCAGTTGCAATACTAGGAAAGGAGGAAGGCATTGCAGCAAAAACATCAGTTTTTAAATTTGCTGCTTTTTTCAACATAGGAATTAGAGACTTTAATTTGAAACCTACTTGGAAATGGATAACTCCAACTAAAATGAGCAAGCACTATACTTTTGTAATCGTCTCTAACAATTGCATTACACCCCTAGTAAACTGCTTGAGCCGCTATCCTATTCTGTACACAAATCATTGTTTTATCAGAATTTTACCAGGATAATATTTTTGGAGGCATGTAATATAAATCTTTATCAGACTTTTGCACAAAGCAGTTTGTGCAAAACAATGCTGTTTTCAAATAAAATATCCACATTAAATTGATTTGATCTTTCCTACTGTCAAAGATTCACAAAAATGCCTTTTTAAATTTGAATTTGCCAAATAATTCACATTTTCTTACAATTATTGCTTTCTCTTACTTGTGTACAAATCAAGATTAAACTAAATTTAAAATACTTACAAAGAAAACACTTAAGTGTTATGTTCTGTATAGTTTCTCATCACTTCTCATTTTTTCTTCCAGTACTTGCTAGAAATGAAAAGCTTAATTTTGCCTCCTGAGCACATTCTGAAGCGTGGGGACAGTGAAGCAGTAGCCTACGCATTTTTCCATCTTCAGCACTGGAAACGAATAGAAGGGGCCCTTAACTTGCTGCACTGCACATGGGAAGGCAGTAAGTATTCTTCTGTCAGTAGTACGAACTTATTTTTTTTACTAGTTTAACACAATACAATAACTTAATACAATAAAGTGTACTCTGACACATTATAGCAGGATCTTTGAATGGATCAATTTGTTTTAATGGTGGTAGACTACACTTTAAAGCCATAATCTGTTGGTGGCTTATAGTAAATGACAGCTTGATAGTAAATTAGAGTTTGCATTACAAACCTTAGTCGGAATTGATGTCAGCTTTAGAAGTTTTTTTTTCCCTAAGGAAAATAAGTATTTATAAATGTCTCTTCACTCACCATATTTCTCTTTTGAACAGATACTTATTAGTCTGCTTTTCCACATTTCTATTTTCAAAGCTTCTAAATAAAATGCATTTAAATAAAATGACATTTTTAAACTCCCCAAATTTCATTGAATGTAATCTTTTTTTAATGAGAAACTTAATTCAAACTTATTTTCATTGTAGACTTGTTAGAAATCTAGAAAAAGATGGATTATAAGAAATCTTAGAAATCTTAGATCACAAGCAGCCATGTTTGATAATATATTTTTGACTACATCCTATTGTTTTCAGAACACTTAGAGGAAAATGCTGATTTCTGGAGATGATTATTTTTGTAAATAAACTGTGTAGAATAGAATCAGAAACTTAATTTTAACATTATTTCACTAACAATTTCCAGACAGTCTTTGAAATTCTCACTTTTAAATTGTGGCAAAATCTAGTATGTAGAAACACAGAAATCATTTTTTACCATCCCACTGTGGCATACTTTTTCAAAATAGTTGCATAGCAAGTTATTGCTGTGTTTATACCATGTCATCCAACAAAGCTTTTCTAAGTGGAATAGAGTGCTTAATTCATCATTAGGCTATATAGAAGGCAAAGCCTCTGTATCAGGGGTGTCAAACTGCCGGCCCGCGGGCCGGAGCGTCACAGAGAAACCGCGCCCATCCCATTTTTGGCAATGGGAAAAAGTTCTGATACGTCGCGAGTTTGACGTGCCTGCTGTATATCAAAGTAACACAATATAGTTTGTAAGGTATTTTGAGGCTTCCTCCCCCACTTGCATGTCACTGTGAAGGCAGGTGTTGAAATTAAAGAGGTCAGAAGCATCTTGATTGCAGGTTTGTTCAAGAAAACCTAAGCATGTTTTCCTGTTATATCTATTTTGAAACCCTCATTTGTGTTTTTATGGCTGCTAGTCAAATCTCACTGTATTTTATATTGGGATTATTTTCAAAATTCTCATGGACAAGTTTCTTATCCTTGTAACCTTTTTACAGACTTTACACTGAGAAAAAACTTTACCAAGGTCCTATATATGAATTTGTAGAAATTATAAAGCAGTTTTCCATGATCTGATGCCAATCATTATTTTTACCTCTTTTTCAGCATTTAGAATGATTCCATATCCGTTAGAAAAGGGACATCTATTTTATCCCTATCCCAGTTGCACAGAGACAGCAGACAGAGAGTTATTACCAAGTAAGTGGGTTTTTTCATACATTTTTTCTTTATCTAAGGTGTAGCATTTGTATACTGTATTTCTATGCAAACACATTCAATATTTCAGCAGGTTTAAATATTGTTAGTTTTAAATGTGACTGAGGAAGGATAGCATTGATCTGCTATAGTATAATCTTTCTTTATGTTGAATTTGCAATGTGCAGCTCCCTTTCTACATTTTCTATATTGAAAATTTTACTTTATAAAGAATGGTGTGGAACCTTAGTTCCTTAAGCTGTTCTTGATCTTCTGACTTCCATTAGCAATGGCTTGAATAATCAGTCATCAGAAAAGTTAGAATTGTATACTAATAGCATTTGGAGTCCAACAACTTGTAAAATAATACATGAGAGTAACTTTCAATATTCCTTTATTTCCAAGATGTAAGAGTATTATGCGATAAATGTTCTGCATATTTGAAGTCCTCTTTTTGTTTCAGCTGAACAGAATAAAAGAACTCTCCTTTGATATATTCTTGATTGATAGCTTAGTTCAAGGGAATTACATTATGTATTGCTTGTTTTCATATCCTTGGATCAGAACAAGCATTTATTGAACAAAGTTTTCAAACTATAGGAATTGCAAATTTATCAGTGATCTTGTGGGTTTGATTATTTTAAAGCAGACATGTCAAACAACAAGGTCTGCGGGTGAGATACAGCCCGCGATTGACTGTTTGGCATGGAGACAGTGGGTGAGTTGCCCTCGCTGCCCTGGCCCCGACCTACCCAGCCTGGCGGCCCACAAGGCACACACACAGGAGGTGGTGAGCGTGCAGAGGCCAACGGTGTCCGGCAGCAGGGGCTGCGTAGCCTGCTGTAAATCCTGGGCCAGCCGTCCAGTGGCAGTGCTGCAGTGGCAGTGCTGCAGTGGCAGCACGTGGAGTCGGAGCATGTGATGCAGACCACCGGACACGCCTACTCCGTCCCATCTCTTTTTGGTTGGAGAGCACATCGCCACTGGTCATCTCAGCCCTCTCACAGGTCTTGCCCTTGGCCCGCGGGTGGAGAACATTCCCCTCGCTCGCCTCAGTAGTTGCCAGCTACTCACGGAGGTCCATTAGGCTGCCGCCCAGAGCTGTAAGCCTGCCCAGCACGTAGGACGTGAAGCGGTCAGCTAGGAAGCCCCGACTAGAGCACGCCCAGGGCCAGCAGGCAAAAGGCCACCCCGAGTGGGGAAAGCTAGATCTCCATCAGCACTATGGCTGCCCAGGCCTAGCAGAGATGGGAAGGCAGGCAATCCTGACTGGGACTGGGTGCCATGGCACTGATGGGTGATGGCTTTTCTTGCTTGGGGTGGCCTTTTCTTTGCTGGGCTTGGGCATGCTCTAGCACAGACATGTCAAACACAAGGCCCCGGGGCCGGATCCGGCCCGCGAAGTGGTTTCACGTGGCCCGTGAAGCCATCCTGAAAACAGTGAGGGAATGGCCCCCACTGCCTTGGCCCTGGCCCAGAGACCCTCCTTCTGCCAGAGACCCTCAGATGTGTCCCACTCCTGCCCAGGCCCCCATAGGCACCCTTGATGCGAATGATGTAGAGCTGGCCACACCCACCCAGTAGGCCACGCCCACCCAGTAGGCCATACCCACCCAGCCCCCTAAGGGCAACCGCAATGCTGATGCGGCCCTCAATGAAATTGAGTTTGACACCCCTGCTTTACCACCTCTACTTGAGCTTCCTATCCAGCCACCTCGCCTTCGTACTGGGCGGGCCTGCTGCTCTGGGCAACAGCAACAGCCTAATGGACCTGCATGAGCTGCTGTGGAACAGGCTCCACACGCAGGCCAAGGGCAAGAGGAGATGACCAGCAGCGACCTGCTCTCCAACCACAAGCAAAAACATATGGGACAGAGTAGGCGCATCCAGCGTCCCTCCACGTCTCCTACTTTTTTTCCCCTACTCCACCTGCTGCTGGAGGGCTGGCCCAGTATTTGCAGCAGGCTGCAGAGCCTCAGAGTGCACCGGTTGAGGGGCCAGCAGGCTGTGGCTGCTGATGGACACCTTCGGTTCCCATGCACTTGCTGGCCTCTGGGTGTGGGGGCTGATGGTGTCAGGCAGCAGCTGTCCCGGCTCTTGCCTCACCTTGCCCCACCTCCCCTAACCCACAGGTGCCCCCCATGAGCAACATTGAAGTGTCCAAGCCCCCCGAGTCAGCCATGACCACCACTGCCATGCCCACCCAATGAGCCATTCCCACCTGGCCCCCCTGAGGGCACCACAATGCTGATGCGGCCCTCAATGAAAATGAGTTTGACACTCCTGTTTTAAAGGATCTGGGTTAATAGCAAGGCATTTTCAGTTAGCTTCTACTGACAATCTAAACACACATGAATAGTATAGAATGATATACAAAGATTCTATCCCCATTTTTTGAGAGGCAAGAAGGAAATAAAAAGTAATAACTAAAAGAGTTGGAGATAGGAGATAATAAAAAATAAAATTAAACTAAAATTAATCTGTTAAATACCAACATAGCTCATTATTTATTTTATTTTATTTTATCTTTTATTACATTTATATCCCGCCCTTCTCCGAAGACTCAGGGCGGCTTATACCTTTATCATTTCAAACCATCCTTGATTTCAACATGCTGCTGCTTATATTGCCTTTCCCTCCTTAAATTCTTATATTTTTCTTTCAGAACACCTTGCTAAATCCATCCAGCTATGACTTTCTTTGTCCTTTCCTCTCTATTACACACAGACACAGACACAGACACACACACACACAGAGAGAGAGAGAGAGAGATTGCAATTCATTCCCCTCTCTCTCTCTCTCTCTCTCTCTCTCTCTCTCTCTCTCTCTCTCTCTCTCTGTATTCCTTCTTGTGACCATGCCATCTCAGCATACTTATTTTGTATAAGTCAGTCACTTTTGTATGCACATTCATTGACTGCCTATTTCTTGTTCTTTTTTGTTTTACTGCATCCATTTCTTTAGCAACCCCTTCTCACTTATTTCAACTTATTTCTATGTTTTTCTGACATTTCCAACTCTCTTTTTCATATACTTTACTTCAAGCACAAAGATCACTGGACCTTTTCTTGTTTTTAGAAGATTCCACATTTTCAACAATTATGTTAAAATATGTCTCTTCAAATTCAGTTCTTTATTCCTTTATACCAGGGGTGTCAAACTTTTGGCCCACGGGCTGGATGCATCACCAGGAAACTGCGACCACCCTATTGCTGGCAATGGGGAAAAAGCTCCAATACGTTGTGCGACATCACATGATGTTGCGAGTTTGACTTGTCTGCTTTATACCATATGCACCTATGAAGTCCATTGGCTAAACTTATTCCTTCTATAATTAGTGTTCTGTATCCTCCATAGACAATTTACTCAGTAATATAATTTAAGGTTATGTAAGTCCATGTCTTTCTTTTGAGTCTTACAATATTTTGAATCTTACAAGCAATACATAATGTACTATCCTGGAACTAAGCAAACAATGAGGAATGTATGAAAGGAAGAAATGGAACCATGAATAGTAGATATTGACTCCACTCCTCACAGTTTTGTCAACTATAGATTTTACATAATCCTTTTTAATCACATAAAAATTAGACGGTTACCCTCTTTATACAAATACTATATGCAGTATTTCATGCTAACTATAGTGCCATTATGCTGTTCAGTTAAGTAGTCCTTGACTAATGACCCCAATTGGGATCAGAATTTCCATTGCTAGGCAAGTTAGTTGATAATGGATTTGAAGATAATATCCTTAAAAAGTTCTTACATATAATTCCTAAAATGCATATTGTTTGTTTGCAGCACTGTGGTTCTATTCCAGTTTATCATAAACATGAATTTAAACCCTTGCTAGGTTTGTAAAGATTGACTGATGGTGTTAGGCAGTGTGAAAGTATGTTACTAATTTTTCTGTTGCCAAAGGTGTAAAGTTTTCACATAATGTAAAGCATTATAAAGCATTGTTTCATAGTAGTTGGTGTTGAAGTTCTATGAAATGGTAACTTAGGCAGTCTTGTTTTTTTAAATAAAGTATAAGGAATGCTTATAACTAAAGCCAAGGAACACATCTGCCATAGAAAGATGTTATTTGGTAAAGATTAAATCTTAAAAAGCTGTACTTAAAAATTAATTAAAATGTTCCCCAGACTGCTTTAAATTACTCATTTCTCACTCATGCAGGATATTGCACAAGGAATACTTTGGCTAGTGGATAATTCTAAGTAAGCTTCCATTACAATTATACTCCTATGCATGCAGACATTTCAACACAGTAACTCATGCATTCCTGCTCATTTTATTTATGATCAGCTTTGTATTTAAACATAATATGTTTCAATGCCAAGATTAAATGTTAGGGAGTTTTCAGATTAATGATCTACTCATGCGCGCACGCGCGCACACACACACACACACACACACACACACACACACACACACACACCCCAGAGACACAAAGACCATATTCAACAGGCACCAGCTCTGCTCCCTTTAGGAAAACTATTAAGTCCACTTGAATTGGAATATCTTTTTGGCTGTTTTGTTACGTTGTTTGAGCATTTTATATTTTGTATTCATATTTTGTATGTTTTATATTTTGTATTGACATATTGTACGTATTTAATGTTATGGGGGATAGTGGTTCTTTGGTTTATTGTTTGATTTTTATGCTATAAGCTTAGGGTCACATTGTTTGAGTTAGATACCCTTATAAATTTCATAAACAAACAAACAAATAGATGGACTGTTGCCGAACAAAACTTCTATTTTGTAGTCTCTTCTTCTCAAAGGTAGATGATTACCAATGCAAGAGTCTGCTCAATGGAGCTACAATGCATTATAAAATTAGATCAGACTGACAGAGCAGTTTTATGTTACTTGCAGTAGCCTATTCATTTTTTAATAAACAATATATTAATTAAAAATGTAATATTAGTACTGCTTACATTTTTACCTGAAAAAGAAAGATTCTTTTTTTTAAAAAATGTATTGGAAATCTCTATTTGGATGGAATAATATAAGATACAAAATTATTGTTAGTTTAAAGTAGAGAGACTTAAAAAAGAAGTTCAGAAATTTATACTGACTTCCATCTGTAATAATATAAAAGAAAAACCTGGTGATTTTTAAATCACTTTTGAACTGAAGATCTCGGAACAACATATATAAATAAAATAAAGTATAATTGTGACATTAAAACCCAATTTTAACATCTAGTTACTGTATTAAATTCAACTTTAATAATAAACATTAAATGAATTGCAATGCAATTAGAGTTTAAAGCTATAAAAATAAAATAAAAATCAGTATTAAAAATAAGAAAATAAATGAAGGATAGGTATTATTTATAACATGATAATATTACCGTATAACTGTTTTTTCTAACTCAGTAGATAGCTGCATTGACACAATATATAGTCATAGCAATTGAAATATTTTACAAATATTTAAACTGCCCTGGCATGTTCTTCATGTGTAATTTAGAAAAAGTTTAGGAAAGGTAGAAAGGATACTCACAACCTTTTTTTAGAGCCCTCTTTCAGCTTGTTGACTTTATGCAGTTTGACTGATAAAATTTATTCCTGCTCTTAACCAACCCCTTTAGAAATCTTTATTTAGACCAAACTTTACCAACAATGGTTGGTCTTTAATTCCTATGTTTATTTAAAATGAAATTTAAGAATACAATTATACTTGTCGTTATAGTAGAAAAGGCTCCAGTATGATTTAGCGAAAAAAAATATGGTAACATAAAATCATTTTAAATTTCTAATTCATCAAATAATTGGTTTTCTTTATTTATTTATTTATTTCAGCATTTCATGATGTATCTGTGTATCCCCAGAAAGATCTTCCTTTTTTCATCCATTTTACAGCAGGGCTATGTTCTTTCACAGCAATGTTAGCCCTCCTCACACATCAGTTTCCTGAACTCATGGTCATTTTTGCTAAAGCTGTAAGTATTGTCTCTACTCCAGGGTTTACTTAAGATGTTTGTGAGGCATGCAGAAATTGAATGAAATTGAGAACTTCAGCTGCAGACCTTTACTCAGAGCTACAGACATCTAAAAATCTGATTCAGCATTGATTGTGGTTGCTCACCTCCCTTTTAAAGAAAGATTTATTAAAGATCAGATAAAAATATTAAGGTTCATTTAGGCCGTCTTAAATTAAGCAGTGTTTAATGTGTCACAATTTTTGAATTTTAAAGTTGGGAAGCTTATGCCATTTCAAATAAAGTTTTTGTAACTTAGGATTTGTTAATAATGTTTACTTCGTCAGCATGAAAATATTTAGACTGTAAGCTCTCTGGGCAAGAAGAAACTTTCCATCAGTATCCCTTCCTGTTATTAGACAAATATATTATAATAAATAATTGTATCTTTTTCTCCTTGACATTCATTGCCTACTAAATAAACTTTTGGGGGGAACTGAATGGAATTTGTAATATAGTGCTATGACCTAGATGTTATTACCACAAATTCAAGTCTATCTGCAAGTCTTTTCATCTTCCCCAAGTACAATATAATGTAATAGACTGATCGATATAGTGAAGTTGGAACCATGCAGAATTTTTCTATTTTTTACTTGTATTTTCAGAATATATATTTATTGAAATTTGGAAATAAAATTCAAATTGTTTGTACAATTGGTTAAATCTGAAATTATGTACCGTTTCGTGTTCTGTTGGTAATCTTGACACTTGTTAACTTGAAGAGAGAAAAAGAGAATTTGTTTCACCTGTCATCCAACTCCAACTCATTGCATCGCTTTAGACTCAACTTTTTGGTAGATTCAGAGTTTCATTTATATTTAATTTCTAAATACTTTTTACCAAACTTTATCGTTTTCTATTATTGTAAAACTGCTGTCCCAACTATATCCAAACCAGTGAGAAATAGTGGACTTCAATGAGTTTTTAAATAAGAGCCCCCCAAAAAAGGATTGAACTAACTAGGAAAATAGAATTAGTATTCCGAACTATGAACATCCTGCATAATCTTGAATCTGGTGGCAGGAAAATCACTTTAATTTAAAAGAAACAAGAAAATATTGTTGTAAGTATCTAATAATAAATGTTATGTCCTTAGATTATATTGATAGACTTGGACTTGTCCTCGAGTTATTTCCCTTTAATAAAATTCAAAATTATCTTTCATGATATCCATTTTATGGCACCAACTTGAATCTAAAATAGTACATATTATTGTTAGTAAAATAATATACAATTCACTCTAGTAGTGTTTAGTTTCTGTTCCATGATGGGTTTTGATGACATTAAATGGTAGTTTTTATTAAAAATTCACCCCCTAAGCATACTTTAATTATCATACAAATTGAAGAATTTCATATTAGTAAATGGTACCATAAAATAAAACATAAAATTAACAAAAAGGAACTAGGTGGAGATATAAGCTAAAAAAGAAAGAAAGAATGGGTCCCTCAGCAAGTAGTCAGATAATGTAATGAATAAAGTGTTGAAACTGAACAGAAGTGCTAGTTTATGAATCAAAGTCTCATGTAATCAGTATTTTATTTTAATTAGTCATTGCTAATATACGTTTGTATGATAAATAAATCTAGTTAGCACCAAATTTAAAAATTATTGTAGGAAAATGTTGATTTGTTGATGGGAAGAAAGAGCAAAAAGATGTATCAGTCAAATCGTAAAATAAGATAAAATGTTACATTAAGCAACAAATAATTGCTTATTTGCTTTCTTCCACTTGTGTGTTCTTCCACAAGTCTGCTCCAGAGGGCGCCCCCAACTTTAAAAATTAGTTCAGTATTATGTTCATCCATTAAATTAATGGATGGGTACATTCAGTACTTTTAACAAATAGCATATTTTATTTATTCATTTACGGTATTTTAATTCCATTTATATCCCGCCCTTCTCCGAAGACTCAGGGCGGCTTACAAGCTTAGCAGTAGCCTTCATTCTATGTATATACCTGCTTATTAGGGCTTTCACACACACCCCAAGCGGCATTATTACAAAGTCAGCTTATTGCCCCCAACAATCTGGGTTCTATACTAATAATGATAATTATTAGTATAGAAAGCTTGAAGCTTGAAGTGATTTATGTTTGCTTTTAGATAGCTTATTTTATATGTGAATGACATTCAAAGTTCTACTTGTTAAACAAGCTTTTTCAGTGAAATTGATGCTTAAAACATCACTGAACAATGTTTGAACTGGCAAAAGAGACAGCAGGAAGGCCTCTTTGAAATTTCTATTTAATTTCAGTTTTATCATTTCCCATGTTTTTTATAATTATAACAAAGTGATTTGTTATAAAATGGGAGGGAATTAGTCATCTTCTTTCCCCTTCTTTAAATTAGTTTTCAGTAAAGAAAAATGATTCAATGAGGTCCTATGCATACAGATTTAGAATTAAAAGCAGTTAACTTCTGGATGAATTTTAGGATTGCAGCTTTCATTTTTAACATGTAAACTGATTTAATTCATTTGTCCTGCTCACTCTGACACTGGAGTCTTGCTCTGGAATTGGAAAATCATGTGTGATTAGTACTGCTGTCATTGAAGTAATGACTTTTGTTGTTATCTAAACATTTAACATTTCTGAGAAAAGAACATACTCTATTATTTATAATTACTTAATCACCACCACCTGTATGAAAGAAAAGGACTCTGAGCTTCCCTTACTTGCCTCAGATCCTGCCCATCTAGCAATTTGAAAGCATGAAAATGCGAATAGAAAAATAGGTACCGCTTTGGTCGGAAGGTAACAGCATTCTATGGGCCTCAGCATATAATTATGCTGGCCATATGACCATGAAAATGTCTTTGGACAAGCTGGCTACTTCAGCTAAGAAATGGAGATGAGCACGCCTTCCCCTCTGACATGACTGGACAGGGGAAACCTTTACTTTTACACTTAAAAATATTTAATTCTGGGTTAATTGATACAGTGTAGGCTTTTTATTGTCTATTCAGAAGTAAGGGTAATTACAGTTTAAAAATACTAAGTCTGATAAGGCTATGGATACAATTATTTCTCATGATTAGTGGATCTATATAAAATAAATTACATCACTGAAGCTATAAGAAATGCATCTTAATGTGATTCTGTGTATCTTTAACAAAATATTTACTAAATTCTAGTGTTTTATAGAAAAAATATATTTAGCAAAAAAAAAGGGCGGGGGAACTCATCAAATTTGCAGATGATGCCAAACTGGCAGGAGTAGCCAACAGCCCAGAAGACAAACTGAGGATACCAAAAGATCTGGACAAATTTGAACAATGGGCCCTATCCAACAAAATGAGTTTCACTGTGGAGGAAAGCAAAATTTTGCATTTAGGTAGGAAAAATCAAAGGTACAAGTACAGATTGGGCAATATCTGGCTTAAAAACAGCAACTGTGAGAGGGACCTTGGAGTTCTACTGGACACTTAACCATGAGCCAGCAGTGTGCAGTAGCAGCCAAAAAAGCTAATACAATCCTAGGTTGTATAAACAGAGGCATAGAATCAAGATCACGAGAGGTATTAGTACCACTTTATAAACCCTAGTAAGACCACACCTGGAATACTGCAGCCAATCTTGGTCACCATATCACAAAAAAGATGTTGAGAGTTTGGAAAAAATTCAGAGAAGAGCAACTAAGATGATCAAAGGCCTGGAGTCTAAAACATATGAAGAATGGCTGCAGGACTTGGGTTTGGCTAGTCTAAAGAAATAGGGGAGACATGATAGCAGTAGTCCAGTATTTGAGGGGCTGCCACAAAGAAGAGGGGGTAATGTTATTCACCGAAGCACCAGAGGGCAGGATAAGAAACTGGGTGGAAACTGATCAAAGAGAGAAGCGACCTGGAATTAAAGAGAAACTTCCTGACAGTGAGGACAATTAAACAGTGGAATAGGTTGCCCCCAGAAATTGGCACTCCATCACCGGAGATTTTTAAAAAGAGACTAGACAGTGACTTATCTGAGATGGTATAGGTTCTCCTGCTTGAGCAGAGGGCTGGACTAGAAGACCTTCAAGGTCCCTTCAAGTTCTATTCAAAATCAGTAAACATTAAAATAACCCAGTCATAACCTATTGTATCACTTTGCCGCTAGATATTGATTGTTTTGGGTGGAAGAAATTAAGTGGAATGGAAAAAATAATGGAATATCATGGGTGGTATATTGAATAGGTATTGGAGAGTCTTAATAATCTTGTCTTTTAGCAAGACTCTTAAAAATATATAGACATATCCATGAGGTTAACATTATTTAACTGGAATAAAATCTTAAATTGGCATTTTATCTAATTTTCTCATGTCATTTCATAATTTGGATGTCAGTTAAAATACATAGGTTGCACCTATCTTAAAATAATCCTGTGCTTTTAAGTCTCTTTAATGCCAGTTAAAATGGTGCACTGTCTTGGGAAAGTATTATGGCAGGGGTGTCAAACTCAATTTCATTGAGGGCCACATCAGTATTGCGGTTGCCCTTAAGGGGCCGAGTGGGTATGGCCAGGGTGGGCATGGCCTACTGGGTGGGCATGGCTAGAGTGCATATGGCCTACTGGGTGGGCATGGCCAGCTCTACATCGTTCGTATCAAGGGTGCCTATGGGGGCCTGGGCAGGAGTGGGACAGATCTGAGGGTCTCTGGCAGGAGGAGGGTCTCTGGGCCAGGGCCAAGGTAGTGGGGGCCGTTCCCTCACTGTTTCCAGGATGGCTTTGCGGGCCACATGAAACCACTTTGCGGGCCGGATCTGGCCCCTGCGCCTTGTGTTTGACATGTCTGTATTATGGCTATTTTGAGGCTATGAGGAGACCTAGAATCACAGCAGTTGGTGTACTGTGTGTCTGAACTGCCTTTTTCAGTCACAAAAGTATGGTCTGTTGATAATTAACTTTTGTGATGGTGCAAAAATTAGTTTATGGACTTAGTGTTTTAGATCAAATCTTTGAAATGTGCCCCAAAGGCACTGCTATTTGTAAGAGGTGTGCTAAAAAGGTGTTCCTTTTGGTATAGTGCGTTACTAGGCTTCACATAATTCTGTTTACCCTGATGTTATAGAATGAATGCATTCATTTTCCAATCTTCTAAAAGGTTAAGGTTGGTTTTGTCTTTACGCATTTTAAATGTAGAAGATCTTGAGCAGTTGAATAACTGTTGTTGGAGCTATGTTGAACTTTTAACACACACTGGGAGTTATTTAAAAAGATCCAGCTAGACATTTTTAATCTCTGAAGCGAAATTAAATATTAAGACAACCATGAGATTGATTGATTGATTGATTGATTGATTGATTGATTTGTAAATAAATAAAATGTATAGGGCCACCCATCTTAAGCAACTCTGCTTAAGCAAAAACATAGTGGCTTACAACAACCATAAAACTAATAAACAAAAATCATAAAAACAAACAAAAACCCTGCACTGTAATTGTCCCCCTTGGGACATCCCGTACCTTGCTCAGCCTTTTTTTTTTGCTTCCTTATTTATTTTCATGCTATGGCCTGTGTTTCATATAAAACAGATTTAATATGGATTCCAGATTATTTGGCTATTGACCTGGACATTAAATAGACTTTATAATTCATAAAAGTGAGCTTGCGCGCCCCCCAATTATTAGATAAAAACTGTTCTGGTTGAATGTGATGAATTTGATTGCTGCCCATTTTCCAAGAAATGAAATGTGGCTTTTAGCCACCAACCTAATTCCCAGTGTACTAGAATGTTTGTGAACTGTTTTGAATTTTCAATATTTCTGTCTAAATATGACCTAAAACATGATCTGTTGTCCACATGTCCTAAAATTAAATAAATAAAGCCTAATTAAACAAAGACATTATACTTGTTCATTGTTTTATTGAGGAAAATGATCCAAAACTGAATAATTGTGTGTGGCAAAAGTATGTGGACCTTTGCTTTCAGTAACTGACGTGACCCCCTGGGCTGCAACTAAACATTTCTGACAACTGATAATCAGTTCTAAATGTTAGCCCATTCCTCCTTACAGAACAGCTTCAATTAAGAAATCTTGGTTGGCTTCCTGATACAAACTGCTTGCTTCAGGTACTTCCACAAGGATTTAATTTCTAAAATTAAGGTCAGGACTTTGACTTGACCACTCCCAAACATTAACTTTCTTCTGCTTTAACCATTTGTTGGTTGTATGGCTCGCATACTTTTGCCACACTTAAATGTGTAGCTTGGATCATTTTCTTTAATAAATAAATGAACAAGTATGTTTTTGACTTTTGTTTAATTACATGGTTTAGGCCATGGGTCGGCAACCTGCGGCTCCGGAGCTGCATGCGGCTCTTTGAGCCATCTCCTGCGGCTCCCAGCCGCCCGGTGCGCGTGCACCTCTTCGAACAGGCATTGGTGCGCGCACACCTCTCCAAATGGAGAGTGGCACCGCCCATTCTGAGAGGTGCACGCGCACCTTTCCGAAGGGCGGAGGTGTGCGCGCACCTCTCCAAGCCGCCGCCGTCCCGTCCGCAGACCTGCCGCGTTCGTCAAACATTGACGAACACGGCAGCTGTGCAAACGGGATGGCGGCGGTTTGGAGAGTGCGCGCGCACCTCTCCCAAGCCGCCGCCGTCCGGAGACCTGCCGACAGATGGCGGCGGCTTGGGAGAGGTGCGCGCACACTCGCCAAACCACCGCCATCCCGTCCGGAGACCTGCCGCGTTCGTCAAACATTGACGAACATGGCAGCTGTGCAAACGGGATGGCGGCGGTTTGGAGAGTGCGTGCACACCTCTCCAAGCTGTCCCGTCCCGTCCGGAGACCTGCCGCGTTCATCAAACATTGATGAACATGGCAGCTGTGCAAACGGGATGGCGGCGGCTTGGGAAAGGTGCGCGTGCACTCGCCAAACCGCCGCCATCCCGTCCGGAGACCTGCCGCGTTCGTCAAACATTGATGAACACGGCAGCTGTGCAAACGGGATGGCGGCGGTTTGGAGAGTGCACGCGTAGCTTTCCAAACCGTCCCGTCCCGTCCGGAGACCTGCCGCGTTCATCAAACATTGACGAAAATGGCAGCTGTGCAAACGGGATGGCGGCGGTTTGGAGAGTGCGCGCGCACCTCTCCAAGCCATCCCGTCCCGAGACCTGTTGCGTTCGTCAAACATTGTCGAACACGGCCGCTGTGCAAACGGGATGGCAGCGGCTTGGGAGAGGTGCGTGCGCACTCACCAAACCGCCGCCATCCCGTCCGGAGACCTGCCGCTTTCGTCAAACATTGACGAACACGGCAGCTGTGCAAACGGGACGGCAGCGGCTTTCTGATGTCTCCGGCTGGAATCGCACCCATTAGCAGCAGCGCCAGGAGTGTCCGCCGGGGCAAACGAGGGGAAGGGCGGCTCCCCCAGCCTCGCAGATCCTCGGGAGCGGCAAGGACCGGGTTTCTGCTCGGAGGGAGGGGGGAGCACAGCTCGCACGGTCCGGCTTCGTCCTCTGGCCCGGCCCAAACGCCGCCTCTCTCGCCCCCTGCGCCGGGGCCAGGGGCCAGACTGGGCACGCGAGGTGTTCCCCTCCCACAGGGCAGCCGCGAAGCAGACAAAGAAGGGAGGGACGTGCTCCCTCCTTCTGCCCCCCTCCAGAAAAGCGGGCAGGGGGCGGGCTTCCTGGCCAGGCTTCTTTGGGATGCTGGCGCCTGAACAGAGGGCGGGAGCCGCCCAAGGTGGGCTGCAGCAACTCACTTCTCTGCCCCCCCTCCAGGCAAGCAGGGCTTCGTCCCCCGCCTCTCCGGACCTGCCCGCGTCGCTCCAACCCTCCCACTTTTAAAAGCCGCTGTTCTTAGGACAAAAACCCCCGTCGCCCCCTCCCCCTGCGCACGCCGGCCTGGCCCCGTTTGACGAACGCGGCAGGTCTCCAGACGGGATGGCGCGCACCTCTCCAAAGGGGAGACCTGTCGCCGTGCAGGTGCCTCCCATTTTGCGCATGCGCAAAATCTTTTTTGCGCATGCACGTGAGTGGACGCACGCGCACGCACTTTTTGCGGCTCCCACTTTTTTGTTTGTGTGATGGAACCGGTTCTGAGTGGCTCTTTTCCTTTTTCCGGTTGCCGACCCCTGGTTTAGGCTATATTTATACAAAAATATTGAAAATTCAAGAGAGTTCATAAACTTTGAGACATCACTATAGATTCATGGCTGACAGGGAATTTGAATTCAATGGTATGTATGCTAGAACAATTTGATCATTGCAGACACAATTTCCCTCAAGGTTGTGTGTGAAAGAAACTCATAAGATTTTGTCTCTGTTTCTAAATTTTAAAGGTTGGTACATACTCAGTCTGTTCCAAGTTGCTCATGAATACAAATTGTATTAAAACAGTTGCCACTATGTCTCTTAGTTTAAAAACATTTTAAGTGGACATATTAGATAATCTCAGTTAGCTAATCAGTACCGTTATGGTGTATAATCTTATAAAAGAACAAAATTTAATAATATTTATTTAGTGGAATAGCAATGGTTTCAATGTTTTTACTGGGTCATATTTCCTTTGTTTCCTATACAGTCAGATTGCCAGACAAAACTGTAGCCAAACTGCAAAAACTTGTTGAGAAGCCAGAACCCACAGAGAATCTTTTAATAGCTGTAGTGTATGCACAATGGAATATGACAGCAAATAGCCCAGATTTGGCAGAGTTGCTCAGTGGAACTGAATGGAGTCCAGTGGGGTACAGAAATGTTGGCCAACTTTTGTTTCAGCTGGAAAGGGCTTTAGATTTTGAAGTTCTGCCTTCCAGAAGCTTTGGATGCCCCACTGGGAAGTAGGGTTACTATAACTGAACTGCATGGTTGTTTAATATGAAGAGGGAAAAACCAGTAGTGTGTCTTAGAGTTCTGTATTACAAAACAAGTGAATCTGCAGTAGATTTATATGCTATGAAAATCTATACATGGAATACTGTCTTTGTACAACAGTCTTCATCTTAATGTAGCCTTATTATAGATGCAAGTAGGATGAAACAGTTAAGGACCATCTGATATCTTTCTCCTTTCATCTTAGATGGTACTTCCTAAGAGCTGAAGTAACAGGGGTAGCTTTATTACGAAGCAATGCAAAACAGTTATTGATGACTGTTTCCAAGGTATGGAACATTTTCCTGTTGATAACTTGCATTTGCTTACGTTTAATTTTAAGAACCATCCCTAGTCTTGAATGCTAAGGGAAATGGATTTCTTTTATCCTATGAAATTTGCAGTCAATTAAAGTCAAGACTAAGAAGTAAAATCCATTATTTTGAGCAGTTTTAGGGTTGGTATAAGCCACAGGTTCATGAGAGAAATCAATTATAAAACTGTAAATTTGCTTTGATTGATAAATGTAGCTTTCAGTGACATTGTTCCTTTGGTTTACTTTATAAAGATTTTACCCACATCACAAATTAGAAAAATATAATTGTGTTTGGATTTCAGTGTTAGTATAGTATAATATGACTCTTAAACACCAAGGAATTTTATTTTGTGCAGCATACTTCAAATGGCTGGCTGTTCTAATGCACTTTTTAAAACCTAGTGTGAAGAGATGAGTGAGAGTGTGTGTGTGTGTTTATAATATATATATATATATATATATATATACATATATATATATATATATATATATATATATATATATATATATATATATATTTGTGTGTGTGTGTGTGTGTGTGTGTGTGTGTGTGTGTGTAAATTATTCAAATTGCTAATAAAGAATTTGGGAGGCTGAGATGATCATTTTGAACTTCTTATGTTCTCATCAGTCAGTCATACCCTTTTATCTGAGATTCGAACTTGGGCTGATTATATATTAGGCAGTTGTTTTAACTTCCTGAGCCACAGGTTCTTTCTCTCTTTTATTAGCTAGAAGGCAAGGGAAATATGTGTTAAGTATTTGTCAAGGCTTTTTGAATGCACCTTGCCAATTAACTCTTTTTCAAATCTCAGATAAAAGGGTATGACTGACTGATGAGAACATAAGAAGTTCGAAATGATTATCTCAGCCTCCCAAATTCTTTATTAGCAATTTGAATAATTTACACAAATAATGAGCTGTCATAAGTTGATTATATCCTGTGGATAAGCCTTGGGTCAGGCCAAAGCAGGAAAGAAAGAGTTAATTAGCAAGGTGCATTCAAAAAGCCTTGACAAATACTTAACAGACACACACACACACACAGACACATATATATATACCGGTATATGTGTGTGTGTGTGTATATGTATATGTATATATATATATATATATATATATAGAGAGAGAGAGAGAGAGAGAGAGAGAGGGGGGGGGCTTTTCAGTTCCTGTACCCTATTCAGGTTATTATTAAGTAATCTGAAGATTTATCAAGTAAAACATTTGTTTTTGTTGTGTTCTTGTGTGCAAAGAGCTTCAAATTAACTAATTAATCCTTACACAGCCTTTAATATAGTTCAGTCTTCAGTATATACAAGATTTAAATTGCTGTCACTCTCAGGCATTATGCTACTTCAGCTCACTGACCACTGTAATTTATTTGTAGGTACTTCTTGTTTTGTTTTCACAAATTAAAATTATGCTCAGTTAAAACTTGTCCAAATTTGTCTTTAATGCTAACTTGATTTCAGCTGAATTGGGACCTTTTCCATGCACACACTTTTAAATAGTATTCAGATGATTGGTACTATGAGATGTGACTATGTTTTTCCATAAAAGCAGAAAGTACAAAATGTATGGCCTGAGAATTGTGTCTCCATCTTTTTCTTCATTCCTCCTGAAAATCAGTTCTTTTTATGTCTGTTTTATACAATTTGCCTAACTGCCTTTTTTTAAAGAATTAAATATGATGTGCTACTATATTGCTTGGAGCTTAGCATCTAGTTCCTCTATCTTCAGTGAAAGAGTACATTTTAAAGTACATTCACCCAATAAACTCATAATTATAAGGGCTTGCTGATTAGATGAATTTGTTATAGAAATATTTAGTATAAAATGTTATAAAAGTAAAAAGTTGAGGTTACACGTTGTTACCTTATTCTACTGCGCCAAAAAGAGTTGGAAGAATTGTGCACATTTGTAAATTGAGCATATAGATTTCATATAGAAATCCATAAAATTTCTAATTATATTAGAAAAAATAAAATGTATGAAAAATACTAACACGCTAAAATTAAACATTTAAAACTAAATCATTAAATTGTAAAAATATTTTACAATGTTATCAAAAAACCGTACTCGGAGTAATATAAAATAATATAGGGTAAAACTAACAGATACTTGAATACAATTGCCAGATTACATATTTTGTTTGTGGTTAGATTGAATAATGGTTATTGTGTTCCAATCATTCAGTATCCAATTGTATTAAATAATAATCCAATTGAAACAAAATTTGGCAACTTTAAAGGTAGATCACTATTACAATTTGCAAGAAGAAATTAAATGTAGGATGTATTCTACTGGGGAATGTGCTTGGAAATAAAGTAAAATGCAAGTGACAAATTTCTTCATAAAATTAGTAACACAGCAATACATGGCTCATAGTTTCAGTTGATCCCAAATGACAGGGACAGACCCTCCCTCTGAGATGAATACATTATCTCCCAGGAAGGATGAAGACATGCTAAAATATCCTAGGGCAAAGACCCTACAATAATTTGCAGTAGCAAGATTGTTTTAATATTTAGCCAGGGCAAAAGGTTTATTTTAGTCCCTCATCTTAAAAAAGAAAGTTCCTAGCACTATCTCTGTGCAACTCTATTATTTGCTATTTGGCAATTTCTTTAGCTTTGGAAAAACCCAAAGAATGCAGAGCTGTTATAGATAAGCCAATATTTTGTAATTTTACCTCCAAGGTGGTCTTCCAAGTTGAGTAAAAATTATCTAATAGCATCAGTAGGTTTGGGCCCTCAGGGAAGAATGTTACTTTAAGCCAAAGATTGATTTTACGTATTCAAGCTCAGGCTTTGATTGAATTGAGATCTACCTTCAAAGTGGTACTGGGACCAAAAAGGGATCCTAAAGATCTTCAACATCTTAGATCAAACTCCAAGAGAGAAAAATTCTTGAGGATATAGGCCCACATTCTGCCTTGGCTTGAAATTTTCTAATTATAGAGGGGATATAAAAGCCACCATTTTTGAAAACTGAACCTGAGAATGAAAGCTACACACTTCAGGATGAACTTCATTGCATGCATAATCTATGCCTCACTCCCCTCCAATCAGAAGGCCTATAAAACAGCATCTAGAAATCCAAAAATTTTAGCTTGTAGTATTTCATATTCATTTATCCGTGAGCTATATTTTATTAAGTGCTACTGTTTTAGAGAAGACTTGGTCTTTAGTTAATTTAGAATGAACTTTTCTTCAGCATCATAGAAACCAAAAGACCTGAAGATCTTTTGTAAGTGCCATAAATAAGATTGGAAGAATGGCTGCCTCATCTGCATATAACAAAATAGAATTCTATTATGCCAAGATGTTTATTACCTACTTAACTTAAATTATAATCATGTAATAATTTGTTGTATTGCTTTCCAACTTTTTTTTAAAAAAATAGTTGAATAGAATATAATTTTAGAAAATTTAAGATACTATAGACTAATAAATATTCAGTTTGTTATATTTTATTTTTAAAAATGTTATCTTAGATTAAAAAACAACAGTTTATTTCCAGATTGTTGTACTTATTCATTTGACTGATATATCTATTTAATGACATATCAGATTAATTTCCATTACAATTCTTTTATTTCAATTTTTCTAAGAAGCCAGCATGGTTTTTCTTGCATACCAATGCTACATGTTGTAAACTTTGGAAAGATGTACAATACTTCTGCCTCAGTTCTAATGATTTTATATGTGTAATTATCAAACTCTAGGATCCGTTTCTTGTAGCATTTCAGGCTGTCAGACTTAACTACCAAAATAACTGTGCCTAATTTAACTAATGAAAAACTAAAGACAAAAGTACATTGGAACAATTGTATTGCTGTGTAGACTCTGTTTTCCATCCCATAACATTTAAATTGAGCTCGCATTTGATCCAAGGGCCCAGGAATTCTGAGGCTTTCAGCAGAAAATGCTTGCAGTGGGGGAAAAGTATCTTTTCTAACCTATTAAACTGAGTGTTTCCTTACACTGATTTCTGTTTTTGAGTGTTATTCCATGTCGTATTGGAATTGTTTCTTGCAGGGATCATCCTAGTGCCATGATCACTCTCACATCCATACACATTGGGAAATGCTTGGAATAAAGTACACTTGAAATACCTCTTTTTATATAGTAAAAAAAACATGTCCTGCTTGAGACCTCCTTGCTTGTTTCAGAAGCTGCACTTGAAACTGCTGTGTAGAATTGGGGGGGGGGGGGAAACAGGTGGTTGCTTTACTAATTTTTGCTTTCCTAAGTTTCTCAACTACTCCATTGCAGGAACATCCAGAGTTACTTCCTGAATTTTCTATAGGTATAGCTATACCAGTTGTAATCCCAGGGCTTTTATTATTGTGGAAGTTTTTAATGCTGGTGAGAATCAGAAGGAATCAATTCATAGCTAGCGTAATCTGCATTAGTATTTTGTATTGCCGTCTGTTGGTGCTAGGAGGAACTCTTCAGTTTCTTTAGTGTCACAGAATTTTAAGTCTTACAGAATTGTGTTGATTTCTTTTTTTCCACTTGCCATAACATGTATGAAATAGTTTTCCGAAAAGAAATTTCAAGTTTTCCTCAAAGTGTTCTTTTTAAATAAGATTGGTTTTATACTAAATTGTCACCCAATTGCCATTTAATCTGTTTGGTTCAACACATACTCTTTTAAAAATCTGGATTCTATTTAGATCTAAAATAGATAGTAATCCTTGAATCTCAAAAAAAACCCAGCCCTTTTAATTGTATGATCTGATTTTAGAACTGGAATAAATATCTTTACTGTTTTGTTAAGACTCATTAAGTGACATTGAAGACTTAAGCTGTTCCACAGCTGCTGAACATCTTAGATTTATAAACATTAGAAGCTTTTGCTTATCTACAAGAAATGTATATGGCTTAAAATGTGTAATGAACCAATTCTATATTTAAACCATCTGAAGTAGAGCTCCATAAATTCCATGTATCTTTATAAATTTTATGTTAATTTATTTTATTGATGTGAGAGAAGAATGGCATCCATAGGTTGATAATTTTTTATTCATTTCGGTGCATAATTTCTGAAACATGAAGAGTTGTAGCATGTTGATAGTATCGTGAAATCGTTATAAGGTCAGCTTTTTTAAAAAAAATTCTGCGTCAAAGCCTTACAGATAATATGTCCATGTTAGCGTGACTTTTTGCTATGTTAACTTTCTGGATTAATTTTATGATGTATGAACTACTAAATGCCTCAGATTGCTGACAGCAGTCATGATTGGAAAAAATGAGATTAATAAATGATGGCTGAATAAATTCATAGAATCTACCGTTCTTAAACTACTTGGCTTTTTTATAACAGTTTTAACAGGCTAAAAATCAAGATCACTATTATTACTCTTTCATGAAATGTCTATGTCTAATAAGGATAGTTTTGAAGTAATGAAACTGATATAATTACTTTAAGGGAAACAACCCTAACATTCTGAATATGCCATAATTTCATACAAACCTGTATTTAAAATATTTTTTATCCTACTACTCCGTAAACATTGATTAAATATTCCTGTTTGTTGGAACATTTTGGGAGCTTGTCTCATCATTTTTAAATCTTTATTTTTAAAGTACCAGCTGCTCCATTTCTCCACATTTATTGGATTGTATGTTTCAAACTAAAATTTTAAGTTTTACACAAATATTTATAGTCTTTTGTTTAAAAAAAATGAAAAGGAGATAATTTTTCTCTGCCAGGCACTGTCCCAAGTTTATTATGGTGTGATACCTAGACTATTTCCCATTCTCAGTGAAGTCTAATATAAGCTGGAAAATATTTCCTGTTTTTTCTTCAGAGGCCGAAGTTTGGGGTAACGTACATCTGAAGAGCTCTCTTAACTTCAGCACCATTTTTTATTACAGCTTTTTCTTTCTTTCAGTTTTTTGGAACTCTTTTGTCACCTTTGAGCTTCTTGATGGAGAAGATTGAACGCCTCATGCCTTCTGGTCTCTGGCATCAGCTGACCCAAATCTGAACACATCTCAGTTCACATGAACTTTAACATCAGCACCTCTTGATTACAAAAGCATTGGCAACTAAGAGTGTGAAAGAAGACTCACTTAGCTTTGTTTTACAGGCTGTTAAACATTTTCTGTACTCTTTCGTAAGCCTAAAATATTGTAGATTTAAAATCCACAATTCAATGTCTGGGTGGGTGGATGGGTGGAGAGAGGATTGTTGTACTTAAGGCTACTGCTTTCTCTCTCAGAAATTCCAGAAAGCAATAAATCTGATAGATTCTATGTTGAAATTTCCTTCTGAAGTGGAGATATGCTTACTTATGTTTATTAGCCAAGAATCTAACCCGCAGGGCTTGTGTTACTGACCACTTGCCAAGATGCACGGCCCAGTAGGGGGCCCACTGCCAGTACATCAAGTCTCCTGCTTCTTTCTGTTGCTGCATGTTCACTTGTTTACTCCTAAGGAAGGGAGCAGTTAACAGAAAAAACAAGAAGAAAGAACTATAGCCTGCACTTGCTTTACTCTCTCTCTCCTGATCTAAGGCAGCAAGATGAAGAAAAGGGACCAAGAAGTACCATAGAGATGCATTGCTAATGCTAGTCTTGAAAGCAAGATAATTCTGCTGAAACTTGGTTCTGAACCATTCTTAATTATGAGGATCTTCCAACTGGTCACTACATGTTGTGTTTTCTGAAGATTATCTGAATTACAGTTAACTTGGATTTATTTAATTCTGGGTAGCAAACAGTAAATTAAAATTAACAATAAAATCACACACACACACATATGTCATGCCTAGGCCACAAACAAATTGAAGCCAAGTTATATAATTCATTGCACAAGGCCATTAGTATTGGGGCCATCAATGTCTCAGGAATATGCTGTTCCACAGGGCATGCACAGTGAGTGACATAGAAAGCATGCCCCTAGTTCTTTAGGTTAAGAAAGAATGTAAATTATACTTTGGACAGGATCATGTGTTAAGTATAAGTAAATACATACCCTGTGCAGCCTAGTCATTTTATTAAAAGTTTAATTAGTTGCTATGTGTCCCATCTCCCCCATTTCACTGGCCTAAGCAAGTAGCAGTTCTTAGCCAACCATTGCCCATTACAAAAGCTAAGCAGGATTGGCCCTGGCTTACATTTGGATGAAAGACTACCTGGCAGTTCTGAAACTGTTGGCCAGATTAGGAAGTTTAAAAAAGTCCTGAAAGAAAGCAATGGCAAACCATTTCTATACAGCGATCCTTAAACGTTTATGAGCCCTTTTAAATTTTCAATATTTCTCTATAAATGTGACCTAAAATGTGATCTGTCAGTTGTTTAGAACTGTATAAAGTGAAAAGCAATTAAATGAGTCTAAAACATAACTTTTCATTTATTTGCTGAGGAAAGGATACAAAGCTACGTATTTGTCACAAAATGTATGTGAATTTTGCTTTCAGTAATTGCTAATGTTTTGGAGTGGCCAACTTAAAAGTCCTGCCCTTAATCCTAAAGAAATGTGGAAGGACTTCAAGTAAGCAGTTCATGTGAGGACGTCCACCAACATCCCTTAGTTTGAAGATACTTTGTAAAGAAGAATGCGTTAAAATTTCTTACACACAAATCTGTAGGACTGATCATCATTTTCATTACTGAAAATGTTTAGTTGCAGTTACTGCTGCCCAGTTGGGGCATGCCAGTGATTGAAAGGAAAGATTCACATACTTGCCACACACAAATATGTAGCTTTGGATCATTTTTCTCAATAAAGCAATGAACAAATGTTTTTAACTCATTTATTTAATTGGCACTGATTATCCAGAAATACTGAAAATTCAAAAGAGTTTGCAAACATTTAAACACTAACTCTGCCAAGATAACTGCTTGACTCAAGGGTGTTTTTACTTCTTTATTGTTCATCAAGCAATAAATCAGAATTTAATAAGTGGATTAGTCACTTGCACTTGTTTCTTAAATTGCTCAACCATTTGTAGAGCTTGATGGAGACTGATACCTTAGGAGGAGTTTCTCCTAACATCAATAGGCAAAATTGATTTTTATCCTTGACCTTTGACTATCCTGAATCATTTATAAAGCTCAGTTTATCCCTTCCCCTCTCTCCCATCTTCTGTCTTAGTTTTGAACAGCAACTATATGAAGGAAAGTGGGAGAACTAAATGTTTGAGTAATAGCATTGTAGTATTGGATGACAGGTGTATTTCTCAACTGCTGTTAGACATTATTAAAGCATGGCTAGTCTACTTCAGATGTGTAATCACAGCATACAAGGATAGAAGAAATATAAGGCATACATTCACAGCATATAAGGATAGAAGAAGTTGCAAAAACACTGACGTCTACATAAAATGATTGCTCTTTTTGAAGCTGTTATATTTCATAGATGTTTTGAAGATCATTTCTCTGTCTCTTACAGTATTTTCTTTCGCTGTGTTTCATAAATGTATATTGCAAGGCAGATAACGGCTTGTTATCTACAAGCCTATGATAATTTGGGAACATTACTACTTGATAAATATGTCACTTACCACTTTATCTGTAGTGGTGTTTGCATTCATTTGTGACAAGACAAGAAAGAGGAAACAGACTGCTGAATCCATGCAGCAACTAGGAGGTAAAACTCAAATGTTATCTGCCGAGTGAGCATAAGCCACAGGGGTAGTTTCTCACGGTGGTATCTCTGTAATGATTAATGGTCATGCTGTATTCATCCAATTTCACTTTGCCATCCACAGAGGCCCATAAGGTAAGCAGCATAATGCTTTTTAAAATTGAATCTTTTCCAACTTATGTGTGGGGTTATAAATGAAGCAGAGTCTCCTGTGCATCACTCCCTAAGGCTGGTTTCTCTCACTGTCTTCTCTTTGACATGAGCATATTAGAGTGGGATAAGCTTGCAAACAGGGCTGGCAATGTTCTGCAATGTCTGTTGCTATCAATAATTCTTACTCTGTCCTACTTTCATAACACAGAGACACACATTTCATCTACTAAAATATTTCCTTGTGCTGTGCCTTCAGTTACTTATGCCACTTCATATACCTATGGCATTGCCTCTAATTGCAGGTTTACTTAACACAGGTGTAAAATTCATGTTATGTTCTCCACTGATTATATGGAGTCTATTTGCTCCATGTTGGATATCTTGCTTCAATTTTGCACTCGTTTTTATCTGTTAAATTTATCCTAAATTTTACTAGCCCGAAGTTATAATCATCATGGTAGTTACTAGTTGTATGAGCATTGTCACTGTTACTATTTATTTATATATTGTTTGTTTTCTCTCTCTCTCTCTTTCCTAATAGAGTTGCCAGAAGTACAGCTAGATTACTGTTACCAGACTCCTGAATGAATAGTTTGTAGAGTTTTAAAATTAATTTTAAAATTAATTATTTTATTAATCCATTAAATTAATCCATAGATTGCCAAATGTGATGTGGAGGTAAAATAATGTTTTTAAATTCTCTTCAAGAAAAAAAATGGAAAGAGACCTGTAAGTATGCAAAATTTATATATACCTTCAAGGAAAGGAGGAATTTAATAGGTATCACACCATGGCTCTAACTGTTGGCAGACAAGATATTGTATCCTTTACTGCCTGGTAGCTTTCAGGCACGAAGAGCAACACCAAGTACATAACATTATTATAGACTGGTTTTCAAGTAATGAAGATAAAATATTTCAGTTGCTAGATCTTCCTAAGGAAGGTTTGAACTTCCTCAACAAAGCATTTTATACAGATCAGTGGGTTAAATTGCTGTCCTGGGTAATTAAAAGATAATTGCATTGTACTTCTCATATTCAAGTACATGACTTATAGTAGTTGTTGACTTACAACTGTTCATTTAGTGACCATTCAAAGTTACAATGGCACTGAAAAAAGTGACTTATGACTGTTTTTCACACTTATGACCTTTGCAGTATCCCTATGGTGACATGTTCAAAATCCGGATGCTTGGCAACTGACATATTTATGATGATTGCAATGTCCTGGGGTCATGTGATCTCCTTTTGTAACCTGATAAGCAAAGTCAATGGGAAAGCCAGATTCACTTAACAAGTGTGTTACTGATTTAACAACTGCAGCGATTCACTTAACAACTGCAGCAAGAAAGGTTGTAAAATGGGGCAAAATTCACTTAACAAATATCTCGTTTAGCCACAAAAACTTTGGGCTCCATCATGGTCATAAGTCGAGGACTACCTGTATTATTAAAATTATACATACTAGTATAGAAGAACTCATCATTTTAAGTAATTGGCCCTACTGTCAAATTCCTCTAATTATTCCTCAAATACCTTTAAGCAACTTTTCTTGAATTCAGTTGAAATACAACTTTCTCTATCTTGAGATCAGATGAGTATAAGGAACTGGTGAGACCCAATTCTTGAAGGGTGTTTTCATATAACCCCAGTCACCTCATCTAAGTTTATTTAAGGTCATAGAATTTATATTTTTCTGGCCTAAGAAAACTAATGAAATGATAGGATTGAATCCTGAAAAATCTTAAAGCAGCTTCTGGGATTGTAAATAATGAAATCAAAATGTCATAAAATGTAGGACACCAGAAAAGAGAAAGAGCCTTATTAGTTTGAATCTGGCAAATGCTTGTCAGATTGTGGATTTATTCCGCATAGTCAAATCACAGAGGTTTTATAAGGATTAAGGTGATGCAAATACAAGCCAAACTGACAGTCACAACTGTAATGCATCTTAGTTGAATGTTCATTGAGAAGCTTGGCATCTTACAACTAGGGCTTTGCAAAACTTTGATTGAATCCCCCTTTAAACTGAATTTTTAAGACACTGAATAAGAATCTAAGTATACTGCCCAGATTCACTGGGTATTCATAGATTAAGTGGACTTGCTAGGTTTGCAGAATGTGAAATATTCAAATGAGCAAAGCTGAGAGAGTGATGGGCACTGAGAGAGGCAGTGGCTCTGAGATATTGGCACAAACAATGACTCAAATAACTGGCTAATGACTTAATCACACCTGCAAATCCTCTTTGCCAGAACAATGAGTGCTACTCAACTTCACACTTTCACTAGAATGTATTCATGCAGATTTGCTGGGTAGGAAATATATTCAGATTTATTCTCCCATTTATGTTTTATACCTGTTTGTTGGAGTTTTTATCACTTCCCAAATCTATATTCCTTAAATCTCACATCTATTTATATGTCCTGTATAGTCCCTGTTATTCTCACTCTAATCTGTCTACATGTCTTCACTTTCTCAGTTCCACTTTCATCCCTTTTCTTTTCTACTATTCACTAAAAATTAATAATAATAATTCCTTTTTAATCTCCAGATGTTGTACTTCTCTGTCTCTGTTTTGTCTTACTGCATGGAGTGATCTAAGAGAATGTGTTTGCTGTTAGACTATAGAATATAACAAACTGTTTATATCATAGTGCAGTGATTCTGAACTTTGGCAACTTTAAGATGTGTGACGCAACTCCCAGAATTCCCCAGCCAGCGGGTTAAAATTGCCAAGACTGAGAAATAGTCATAATGCATTATATACGCAATAATACCTCAGTAATAAAAACAGTTCCAAGATTTAGCATACTAAATTAATCTCAACAGAGCAATAGCACTTAGACAAGAGCCTTGGTGGAGCAGTGGGCTAATGCCTCCTTAAGTAACACCAGCTGCCTGCAATTAGTGCAGGTTCGCATCCCACCAGGCTCAAGGTTGACTCAGCCTTCCATCCTTCCGAGGTAGGTAAAATGAGGACCCAGATTGTTGGGGGCAATAAGCTGACTTTGTAATAATGCTGCTTGGGGGGGGTGAAAGCCCTAATAAGCAGGCATATACATAGAATGAAGGCTACTGCTAAGCTTGTAAGCCGCCCTGAGTCTTCGGAGAAGGGCGGGATATAAATGGAATTAAAATAAAAAATATATATACTACTTCACACTGCTTTACAGCCCTCTCTAAGCAGTTTACAGAATCAGCATATAGCCCCCAAAAATCATTGTACCAACCTCAGAAGGAAGGAAGGCTGAGTCATCCTGGAGCTGGTGAAAATCGAGCTGCTGAACTGCTTTTAGTCAGCAGAACTAGCCTGCAGTACTGCATTCTAACTACTGCGCCACCATGACTCTTGTATTACATTGTCCTAAAAGCCATCTTGATAATTAGGCCACACTGAACAACCAAGTACTGAGAAGATAGTTGAGTTATTGATTTTTAATTCCCCTTCCCCCCTATTTAGATAGGACTTTATTTATTGGTTCAGTAAAACATCTCTATAGTCATTTTGCTGAATAATATGGAGGCAGCTGTTTTATTGTTTCCTCATCCATTCTATCTCTGCTTTAAAAGAGGTGGAGAAATGGTCTTTTTCCAAATTTATTGCTGGGAATCTTGCCCTCCAAAGGGCTAACATTTCAGCTACTCTCTTCATTCTGTCAAAAATGAAGCAATGTACTTTCTTATGATAGTCTATGATCTAACCAACTGATTCTTCAATCAATTGAAATCTCATTTTCTCTTTGAACCTCAAATCGAACCAGAACTTAGCTGATTCAAACACCCCTAAGAAATTAAAAATGAGAGCAAACCTGGCATGAATTCTATGATGTGGAAATGGATTGAATGAAAGTTTGGAAAAAGCCCATTGCATAGCTACTAATACATACTGTATTAGGTATGTCCTTTACCTAAAATCCATTGGAAGTCAGTCCACCATAGGCAGCTTATATTCATGGTTGTTTCATACCACACAACTTTCACTAGTTTCTTCATGGAAAAAGTTAGTGATGCAGTTCTTAAAATTAAATTCTGTTTTGTATGACCTAATCTAAACATCTATGAACAATTTTATTTATTCTTTTCCTACATTTAGGAGTGCCAAGGCTTGAGGATTCGTGACTCCAAGTAAAGCTAGGTTCAGAGGTCACAGTCAAGACCATTAATAACAAGGTGCAAACGGCTGGTTTATATGTAATGTGAAGCTTTTTACTTATTTCATTTATGCACTTCGGGGGCTCTGTTTGCTTATGGAGCACTTGGTGTCTGGTACTTATTTAGGAGATTGGGTTCATACAGGCCTTTGAAGGAATGCAGCAAATTGTTCTCTGGTGCTGTAATTCTGCAGTGGTAGCTGAACTTATTTGTCTCTGCTTATTACATAGGTCCTTAGCTCAAAGGTTATTCTTCACTTAAGAAGCAATAGTTGAATTCCGAGCCCTGCAAACTCAAAGGGTGCTTTGTATCTCTTCTTCTTTCTCATAAAAAGGTGGCTGGCCTTTAACGATAGACAGTTAAGAGCTCAAACTGATCATAATGATAAGAGATTAGTAGGAGCTCACACAGGAGTAAAGACATTTTCAATGAGGGAAAATAAGCAATATAATTTATTCTGTGGTGTGTAGGTACATGGTTAATCTGTGCAGTGACAGATGAATAGAATAAACTATGCATAGCTGGAGGGGTTTGTGTGATGGGTGTACATGCTGTAATGTATTGCAGTGAGTTTCAGATTCCTTGTCCCTTTGTGCTACTGGTAGAACAATTTAAGTAATCAATTGGCTGATCAATTATCCACTACTCATTAGTGATATATTAGTAGGCAGAGTTTTGCAATGTAAACATTCAACACTGTTGTTGGTAAGGCAAGTGGGGAGAATAGTGAAGTGCTCTCTCCCCAGATTTGCAAGAATTTTTTTAATCATTCTGTACCCTCAATTTTCACTGTGTTAATATTTACACTGAGCAACCCACTAACATTTAATTTTATTCATTCTATATTCAGAAGACTTGCATCTGCATGCTAAATTACCTAGCAGGCATGGCATAATTCACTCTCCAAGTGCTCTGTCTCAGATCTTTGTGATCCATCCTTAAACCCATTAACCTCTCCCTATTGGCTGCTTATATCAGACATGTAAGAATTGAAGATTATTAGAACACATCTTTTGTGGTAATTGTTTTAGACACTTAATCGGCATAATTTAGAAAGGCCATCTGAGTAGAACAGAGAATCCCTGACAAGACTCATCCCTTTTTAAAAGCAGCACTAGATAGAAAACATCTGCTTTTTAAGAGAGAAATGTGCACATTCAGTGGAAAAATGAGTGCAGTAGATAAATTATGTAAAAAAAGCACACAGAAAACTCTTATTATTAGAGTTACCAAAAGAGAGAGAAGATTTGTCCTTTTGACTGTTTCATCTAACAGTTTAAAGTAGCCTTTCCTATCTTGGACCCTTCCAGATGTGCACCCCACATTTCCTATCAACTGGACAAGAGCAAAATGAGGAATGTTGGTTTAAGTAACTCAGGAAGGATAAAAGTACTTACTAGCTTATTTTGTCATACTTTTGTCTTGCTTTGAGGTTCCTTCCATATACTAGTAACAGAGGAATTTGAGATTGGTGCTGCTCTTTTATGTCTTTGTGTCACTGGATTTTTGGCCAGATTAAGCAGTTTGGCTTCTGCTTCAGAGGAAATATTGCCACAATTACAAAAAGCGTCATTTTGTCACACTTCTCTGAAACAATGGGATAAAGTGTCTTCTTCCGGATGAGGATTCTTACTTTGTTCTTCTTAGTACGAGTGTTATCTCAATTAAGCTGCAACCCATTCTTGATCAAGTACAGAACAGAGCAAGTGGGAAGCAGACCCAGCAGGCCCAACAATGCTTCAAGTTGTGGAAGGGACGATACCTCTTTTACTGAACTCTTTGGATAGTAGGAGCAACAACATCTTTCCCTCTTCTAAGTATGTATCAGCTTCATTCCAGTAAAGACCTAGCAGACAAAAGCCTCATCCTAGTAAACAGAAAAAAGAGTCACCTTGTGGCAAGATAGGCAGCAAACACATAAATACCGTATTTTCCGGTGTATAAGACGACTTTTTAACCCATGAAAACCTTCTCAAAAGTTGGGGGTCGTCTTATACGCCGGGTGTTAGGGTTAGGGGCGGTTTTATTGTCTGATGTTACAGGAAAAACCAGAGGCAACACCCCTCCACACATACACACACGCAGGCAACCTCGGCAGCTCATTGATAGGGTGGGGAGGAAGGGGGAGAGAATCACAAAAAGTTGTCGAGCCCTGCGGGGGGTCTCGTTCCAAAAACAAGCCCTGCTTCACCTACTCACCCTCCCCACTGCACACGGCTCGCTCCATGACCCGGCGCTCCAACAAACAAGGGAGGAGGTCGCCCGTAATCAGCAAGCCCGGCTATCAGCTGATCGCCGGTTCCTGGCTCTGCAAACCCGATGACCAGCTGCTTCACGGCATTTGCACGTGCCTGCATCGCAGGGCTTTGCTGAGGACCCCGCAGGCACTCAGGAGGACAGCCCAGTCTGCCTTGCCATACAGGGAGCCTGGGCACTACAAAACATGCTAGCTGTTCCCTTGCCTGCCGACGGACATGTGCCAGGACTGCATGCTATAGCCTGCGCGCTGGAGGCAAGGGCCAGCTGTTTTCCGTCGGTGTCAGATGGACCGGAGCCGGGGACTGCTGGATGGCGGCCCTGGGACGTGTGGACGAGCCCGCTGGAGCCAGATACGGATGGGGGGGCAGTTGGTTGGAGAGGGATAGGCACACACTGGGAGCACGTTAGCGTTTTCACCCGGGTTGGGGTAGAGGGGGTTTGGAGAAGAGTCACCCAGGATACTAACAGCAGCAAGGTTTACAACGCTGAAGTTGTCGAGAGTCGGAAGCATGTGGAGGTTAAAGAAACGCAGGCAGGCTCTGGATGCCGGAAGTGTACTTTGTACATTGCTAAGCACATTGATTTGTGCTTTAGATTGTAAGCTGCCCTGAGTCTTCGGAGAAGGGCGGGATATAAATGGGATTTTTTTAAAAAAAAATTGCGTATTGGACACAGGGAGGGCTGGGCAGGCAGGGAGGGAGAGAGAGCTGACCCACCCAATCCAAGCAGACTTTGTTTGCAGTGGGGTAGTCTTATACGGCGAGTATAGCCCAAACCCTATAATTTAACAGGAAAAGTAGGGGGGTCATCTTATACGCCCAGTCGTCTTATACGCCAGAAAATGCAGTAAATAAAAACTTAATAGCCAGTTCCCATGATCAGCTGGATAAGGCCTTTGCTTTGTTCCTAGAGTTCTCTTTAGTAATAGGCTCCCAAAACATGAAGGGTGATTTTTCTCTACTGCTTGTGGCATCTACAGAGTTACACAAGGTCAAGAAATATTTCTGGACTAATATTTAGGGCCAATCAAAACTCTGTCTCTCTGTCTCCAGGTCATACCTTGTTATTCATCAGGTCAGCTTTAAGTAAAGTCTGGCATTCTGGACAGAAGGATCTTCCCAATAGTTGCAAAGAGAAGATGTTTTCTCAGCTATTTCCATTCCCCCTCAACAATTTTAACTTTTCCAGCCCATTGAGTGAACATTTCCCTCCAGGGGAGAAGAAAGTCTTGATTTGTTGTGGAGGGAGGCTTAAATTCTAAAGTGATGGCAGGTAGGGCAATAATGAAGATAGATTAAGGGAGTTCTTTCCAATAGATTAGATCTCAGTGCTGATGAACATGTCTGTTAGAGATGGTTTGAAAATCTCTGGGCCAAATTCAATTTCTCCCCTTTCAGCTACAAAAATTCCAATAATGCTATTTGGAAAGGTTAGGGTTAGGATTAGTGTCATTTGAGGATTTGGAAGACTTCAGATGAGGGCACCGGGCTGCAGTTTATCCAGATTTGACATAAACTTGAACCATAAGATGGGAAAGCCAAATCATGCTTAATATTTTTATAATTGCAGGAATTTCAGTCATTGGTACAGCAAGTGTTATGCAAAGTTCTACTGCCTGTCCAAGTGCATAGTCTGAACCTTCACGAAGAGCACATCAGCCTCAGCCTTAGCCTTGCAGCTGCAGTGTAGCCACGTATTTCCAAAGGTCAGCCTCACTTTACATGCAGGCTCAAATTCTACTAATGAACTTGCCAGCATCTAGTTCAACTAACAGGCCACTTGGAGCATTTGACTAGTCTGAGTCATCCCATTTCCAGAAGTCCTAGAATTACAATTTCAAAACAGAACATGAGACATCTGATCTAAACATTCTTTCAGGTCAAACTATTCTAGAAATGGTAATACTCTCAGTAAGCTTATATTGTCCCAGGTCTCTTACTTACCTACTTGATAAGAACAAGTATTTTCTATGTGTGTGTATGGATTATTGCTTTAATGTTTTATTGGCTTTTAAGGTTTGTAAGCCACCCAGAGTCACCTCTAGGAAAGATGGCTAGTGTACAACGTAGTAAGTAAGTAAGTAAGTAAATAAGTAAGTAAGTAAGTAAGTAAAATGGATAAATTGATCAGCATCAAAGCAATGACACAAGTAACAAAATACATATTTATATATTGGAAGACAATATGAAAAGCTATGAAAGCAGAGTAATTTCTCATTTTAAAGCAGCATCTGAAATAGAGTGTTGGATGCCAGAAAGATTTTTTTTTGCAGTGATTTTGTTTTTGTTTTATTATTAAGTTAGCATCTCTTGATTTTTTAAAAATAAACAAGAACAATTAATAGTTGATACAAGAGGTAAAGAATATAATTTTAATACATAACCAATTTAATTTCAAATACTTAAATTAATTAGGCATATACATCAAATAGATTTAATGAATATTCTTAAAGCTGTGAATGCTCTTGAGTTTTGCTAAACAGTTTCTTAAAACTGAAAAGGAAGCTGATATATATTTGGCATATGGTGTAACTAAAGAAAGCAAAATAAATATCTGCAATCACTAACCCTCTGATCATTATTGATTACAATTAGCAAATGTAGAACTGATTAGTCTGTCAATAAATCATGAATAGAGATGTTGATTTTCATGATTTTAATTAATAGAGATCATATGACCTCAGTCAAAAGGAGAGATATATTGAATGATGTTGAGAAACTGGTGCATTATGACATTTTTTCTTAATAAATTATTTGGTTTTGTTTCCTGGCTGTAACAGACATGGCTATTTTAAACCAGAAGAACAAAATATACCACAAATGTCATCAATGTTGCTGTTAAATTATTACCAAAGAGGATTGTATTGCAGTTTCATGAATGTATGCAACTTTGTTATAATTTGACTATATGCTTTACGCTTCATCATATTAATCTAATAAGTGGGGATAATAAATAGAAGAATTGGAAATGCAAATGAAATGCAATGGAAATGCAATAAATGCTGACATTGTGTGTTTTGGTAGGAGTACTTCAAGTAATGGGAATATTGCAAGACAATTTTAAAAATGGAGCAAGAGATATCCCTAAACAATAAAAATAAATAAACAGCTGTTAGCGCACATCTATGAGGACAATGAGATGCTTAGGCTAAATCCATAAACAAAATACAATGCAAGATTATCTTCTGCTTCATTCCCCAGCAAATAATATCTAGAGGCATATGACAGAGGTAGTATATAGTCATCATATGTCTCATGGTTAATTGCCATAAATTAATGATCAATATATCCTTACTTTATTAGGATTTTTATGTAGAAACGTGAGAAATGTAGAAACATTTGTTTACATGGCAAATTTTATAAAATACCAGATTAACCAAACAGTACATGTTCCTTAAATTATCAAAGTTATAAAAATACTAAATCTAAAGAAGGCAGAAAAAATACTTTAGAATGTGATATATATTTATTATTTTTTGCAGTTTAAATATATAACATAAATATTTTATTTAGAATTGCTTTTTGGTGTAATAATGCTAACTCACACTTATCCTGAGTTTTAAAAATGTTTAATGGCAATGGAAGTAGAGCCTCAGTGATTATGCAAAACATAATTTATATTCTTTTTTGCTGCTTCCTTAATGATACAGAATTTTCTATAACGGTTTGTCTAATTGCAGTCCTTTAGCTTCAACTTCTTCTTAAGCTGCTACTTAAATAATAACATTGTTCTTAGATGTTTGATTATAAGGAAGGATGGCTGAGATAATGTACATGAAACATTTTAGAACAGGGTTGTCAAACTCGCCGTGTCACGTGATATGTCGTGACATATCAGAAGTTTTTTCCCCTTGCCGGAGCTGGGGCAGGCGTGGCTTCCACATGAGGCATCCAGCCCGTGGGCCGGCAGTTTGACACCCCTGTTTTAGAATGTTCAAAAGAAGTTCCTACTAATCCAGGAGACCATGGGTTCCAGTCGCACCTTAAGCATGAAAGCTTGTTGGCTGACTGGGCCAATTACTCTCTCTTAGCCCAATTCATCTCACAGAGGTATTTGTTGTGCTGAAAATAGGAAGAGGAAGGAGTATTAGGTATGCTTGCTGCCTTGGGGTGTGTGTGTGTGTGTGTGTGTGTGTGTGTGTGTGTGTGTGTGTGTAAAATAAAAAATAAAATATGCATAAGTCGGACAAACAAAGATAAGCAGGACAGGTGAAGAACAGTTTTGAAATATCAGCTATAGAATGCAGAAATGTATTACAGATTTCAATGAAAACATGATAAAAATAGGCCAAGGAATTTTAAAGGCAGTATTACTCAGAGTGAATATAAATATGAGAGAGCCTTTGAATATAAAAATACAAGACTGATACTTTCTTCTTTTTTAATACACCAAACTCCATCTTGTTCATACTGCCTGATGCAGTCTCATAATCAAAGATTTCACAGACGAATAGCAAACTATGGCAATACAATGCTATAAAAGAATATGAATTATGACCTTGCAAAGATAGGGCATTTTCAAAGTTTTGCTGCTTGTTGCTATGGAAGCAGAGAATGATGTTCTCAGGTCTTCTGCCATTTTCTGTAATATATACTGGAAACCTGTATAACATTTATTCTTAACATTTCTTAGACCTATTCCATTCTTGTGAGCATCCCTTTACAAGCACATAATAGCTTTGGGAGCCTTTCAGTAGACCATTTCATAAGAGAAGAGATGATCTAATGATAATCCCTTTTCCTAATTGTTAAAAAAGAGATTTAAAAGGGGAGTACATATAGGGAGCCTGCTTTATATACAGTTGCCATTTAATCATTCTCAGTTGGCAATAATTTACCAAATGATCCTGTTGTTTTCAGTTTGAACAATGACAACAGCAACAGCTGCTGCAGCACCTTGAAAAACACAAGGTTTGCCATTTTGCCAAAGAATCGTTGTCTTTTTACCTTTATGTCTCCTAAAGATACATATAAAATATCTTCCAGAAGGTGGGAAAACTTCTTTTCAGATTAAAATGTGGAGCCATAAATAAGCATATGTTTTCTTTACTAACCAGTGCACCAGAGAAGTTAACAGTGCTGATAACTTTCATTAAGGTCAATCCACTGTTGATTTTAGATACTGTTTCCAGACAGGAGACAAACTTTTCTCTTAAGTTCTGGATTGTTTTGGTTCTATAAAGCTATTATCTCCAATCCTCCTGCTTCTGAGAAAAAGCAGCCATTTGAAAGTAGGGAATTAGTACATAGAAAACAGGCTGAGCCTTTGCTAGATGACAGGCCTATCTAGCCCAGGACTCATCCCAATAGGCAGTTGCTCTCGAGGGTTTCAATTGCCTTTTGTAGACCTGCTTGGAAATGCTATAAATTAAAACTGGAACGTTATACAAACGGTTGAGTATTTTGCATCGTCTAATGTTATTAACACTTTCTAGAATTATGTTACCTGAAGTAAGATATAATGTTGTACACATTAGGAATATTTCCCATTGGAACTTGCTTCTTTACAGAGGTACACAGATTCATTTAGTCTGACTGTGGCTCTATTGTGTCCTGCCTGGGTAAATATATAACAAAACTTTTAGCTAACTTTGATGTCCCTGTAAATGGTGAAGTAAATAGTTTTAGCACTGCTGTATCAAGGACATTTCCAGGACATTTGTATACGCATGGCATTGGCAACAGAAAGGAAGCAGTTTTTCGAATATTTTGTAGTATCCTAGTAAAATTGAGATGGGAGTGCCATAGTGCTTTAAAATAATTAATTAGCAATGTGATGAAGCTGAATGGACTTTAAAATTCTGAGTTCTGTTATAGATTTGAAGTCAACATAGTACAGTTTCTTTCATAAATACTTTTATAGCTAAGGGCTTTAATAATTTCCAAACATATAATTTTTACCAGTGCATACCCTCATCTACAGGTTGGATGAGCAGAAGAGTCTGGACAAAAACTTTTGTATCACCTGAATGATCAAAATTTATAGGACATAAGTCAGTAGCTAGACCCAAAGGAGTCAAATCCTGTCTTAGAATAGAGTTTGTTTATTTATTTACAGGACTATATGGTTGCCTATCTCATAATGATAAAAGTACCCTCCCCCATCAGTGCCAGACTAAACATCTCAGCAGATCAACCCTATCCTACTACAATGACTGCAGGAAGAGCCAGGTCTTTTATAGTCCTCCAGAAGGCTAAAACGGAAGAGATCCCTCAGATCTCAGGTGGGAGGCTGTTCCATGTGGTTGCAGTAGCTACTGAGAAGGTGCAGGTCCAAAGTCCCATCAAGTGGTAATATTAAGGGAGGAGATCTGGGTTGTGCTTCAAAAGCGATAATCAGAACTTTAATTGCACCCAGAAAGCAATTAAAACTCAGTAAAACTCATCCAACAAAGGTGTTACTTGGATGAACTATGGGACACTCAAAAGTCTGCATGCTGCTGAATTCTGCAGCAGCTGGAGCACGGGTGTCAAACTCACCACATCACATGATGTGTTGCAACATATCATGACTTTTTTTGCATTGCCAGAGCTAGGGTGGCCCTGGCCTCCATATGATGCAACCGGCCCATGGGCCAGCAGTTCGACACCCCTGAGCTGGACCAAAGATTTTTGTGTGCTTTTGTGAGATGTCCAAAGTAATGTGAAAATAATGTTGAAGACTGATTTTTTTTTCAGAATCCAATCTGGTTGGTCACCCGGACCAGAGGTTTAATTTTCTGGCTGATTTTTTTTTGTTCCATTCCAAAGGATCTAGAAGCAAAAGGAAGCTAAAGATATGATAGTGATTGTACATAATATGGTTATTGGAGGCCCAAAAACAGCTTATTGGGCTCTGGGAAAAGGTAGAATTTCAGAATGGCCACAATGAGACATGGGGAAAAAGAAAAAAGAAAGAAAAAGAAAAGAGAAGTTAAAAAAATAAATGGTTGCAGATATTTGTTGTTATTTTGAAGTTATAATGATCTCCTATTTCTCAAGAATGTTGCTTTGATTCAGTGGTCAAAAACCACATAGTTTACAGAGTTGAAACAATAATGAAGAACTAGACTTATCCATCACTTACCCAATTAGTCACGAATGATCATAAGTGCAGAAATTCACCAAATCCAAGAGAATAATTTTCCGATAGTACTTTTTATGTTGTTTTTCTGAAGTATTTAAAGCAATGCATATAACAAGTGGATTTATTTTAAACAAATATTATATTAGCTTCTTTTAGAGCCTACAACCTGTCCAGACACATACACATACTCTCAACTTTCTTTCACCTTTTTTATTCTGTCCTCTGTAGAATTGATTTCCTTTTTGAAAACAATTTTATAATTCCACTGTTTAATTTCAGTTGGAGAGGGAATATAATGAATGTCCCTTTATACAAAGTTGCTCTTTTTCAGCTGATGTCCATAATTCAGGCATGGTAACCTCTGTTTGAAAGATGGAAATAATATGCTTATTCCAGATTGGATAGAATAATTGTAGTTGTTTTCTCCTACTTTTGGGTGCATATGATATTTATAGTTTACTGTGTAAACTTCTTTTTAGGCACTAAATCACAGCCTGATTCTTAGCATCCTATGTTTATCAGCAACTTCACTCTCCCATTTTGGGACAGTAATACCAAGTAGAGAAAGCTGCACAGTTCACTGTCATTTGCTAATTTGTTTTTTTAAAAAATAGGGGTGTGAAAATCTGCTTGGTGAGCAAAGGAGCCTACTAATACCCCTTGGGAAATATAGTCTTCTCTTTATTTTTGAGAATGAGTTAAATAAATGCCATGCAGTTGAACTACAACTCCCAGAATTCTCAGGCCCACAGGTAGCACAGCACCATCTTTACTTTTCTTTTCTGGATCTGTCCAGCACTGTCTCAAGTTTGGTCAATCCATTCTGCACGCTTTGGTGCTTTACACGTGTGAATATCTACGGTGTCTTCACATTCCTTGCAGCGAACAGCGCAACACCAATGGAATTTGCACTCACATTTACTGACTCGAGTTACTTGAGTGGTATCATAACCTCTGCCACAACACATGACTTCACATCCATCAGTCCCACGTGATACCTTGTTGCATACACGACCAGCAGTTCCTAGTGAACCTGTAAGAAAAGAATAGTTTTATTTAATCTTGCATGATATTGGCACTGGATCTTGGGAAATATAGAATTCAAGTCACTTTTTGTAATGAATTTCCCTCTATAGAATTATAAGACCAAATTCTAGAAATTCACTTAAATTAGTAGTAATACAATTAGGTCTGCTAAAAATCTTAGAGTAACAGAGTTGGAAGGGACCTTGGAGGTCTTCTAGTCCAACCCCTTAGCCTGAATAATTTCTAACAACTATTTATGGGAAATAGAAAATGTATCATTTCCTGCCTCAAGAAAGGTGTGAAATAAGAAATATTGGTGAGTGATACTGGTAAGATGATTAGGTAGCAAGAGCAACAGAGTGATATCAATCCAACTCTTTCAACCACATTTTGCAAGTATATTTTTTCTCATAATTTAACATTAACTGGAAGTAAAATTGAAATTCTTGGATATGTACACTTTATACTTCAGATGCTAGTTTCCATGGAGATTTTCATGCAGATAGGAATTCTGAATACAAGGAAGCCTTCCTACAATGTTAGTGTCCAAGTCACCCTTTCCTAAGTGGGATACTCTCCAGGTGTACAAATTTCAATTCCAAGAATTACTCAACTATCATGATCAATGTTGTAAATTTGGGGAGTTGAAATCTGCCCTCTAGAGGATAGGTGCTAAAATTGGGGAAGGCCATTGCAAGCAAAATGTCAAATATTGTTTTACCTGCAGATTTATCCATCACACAATAATCAGGAGAGTTCTCAAAATACACAAGGTCAGTTTTTGTGGGCTTCCGAAAGTTCTTATTGGCCACAGTAAATCCAGAGCCATCTTGGTTCATAGTCACTTGGATGGCACCATTGTATTTTTTCCGGAGATAATCTCCAGTTTTGCGGAAGTCTGACATTGCCAGCCAGCATGTCCTTAATGTGCAGGAACCACTGACACCATGACATTTGCATTCTAGTTTCAGGAAACGCTTCACAGCCTGAAATAGAAGTTTTAATGTCAGATCTAAGA
This sequence comes from Vipera ursinii, assembly GCF_947247035.1. Classification (NCBI taxonomy): domain Eukaryota; kingdom Metazoa; phylum Chordata; class Lepidosauria; order Squamata; family Viperidae; genus Vipera; species Vipera ursinii. Next base: position 38,765,189 of record NC_139516.1, read on the forward strand.
TGGAAAAGACAAAAATTGCTTTAATAATACTCAGAATGGCTGCTGCTTTTTCTCAGAGATACTGCTTTATTTCTTAGACTGGGTATTTCTACTTAGATTTTGCTAGTTACAATAATGACCTTCCAGACCTATGAGCAATACTTACAGCTTCTCTTTTGTGATACATCTCTATCTGGTCAATTAGAGTTGAGATTCATTCTAACGGAAAGATAATAGAGGTGACCTTCAGTGATCTCACAAAAATGCTTCTGCTGGAAGGTGCATCTATCAGTACTTGAATGAAAGGAGTTATATATGCTTCCAGCAGAAGCATTTTTGTGATATATATATATATATATATATATATATATATATATATATATATATATATATATATATATATATACTAGTCTCCCTTTAACTCTGTCAGTCACAAAATTTTGAATTTACAGTGTTCACAGTAGTGACGTCTGCCTGCAAAAGATGCTCCTAGACTAGAGCGAAATGCAGAACAGACTGCTTTATATTTGGTAGACCAGGTGCTCCACCCAACACACACACACACACACACACACACACACACACACACACACAAACTGAAAATTCCTTGAATGTGGCCAAGAATCTGAAGAAGGTTCAAAGTTCCAGTAACAAATTCTTAGGCCTTCGTGAAGTTGGTGATGCTGTTATTTCTTGTTGTCTGAAAAGTTCTTAGGTTGATTATAAAATGCTACAAAGCATAAGATAATATAGGAATGGTTATACAGTCCCTAAGACGGAGTTAGATAATTTGTTCCTTTCTCAAAGTATAATATCGCCACATTATGCCAGTTGGCTTTAGTAATAAAACTACTTTTGGTGCTTTTTTTTTTTTTCATTTTCACCTTTCCCACAAATTTCAGTGTTCCAATTATTCATTTTAAATATCAAACCCGTCAAAAGAAAAAAGTTCAGCCCAATCCATCTGCTAATGATTCTGACATGCCATCAGTCAACCCTTTTGTGGCCTTTAGATGTCCCCCTCTCTCCATATTCATTCATTCATATATATTGTAGCCCTATGCTACAAAAAAATTGCCTCCCTCCAACTTAAGGTTGGCATTACTAACCGTTCTGCCACAACGATTGTTATGCAGATTCATTAAAGCACGGGCATCTTTCACTGTTTTCTCTTTGGCATCCACAAACTCCTTTGCAAACTTTATGCCATAATTGATGTTGTCACTGCAGCCTCCCCAGTCAAAGTCCCCTCTCTCATCCTTTGAGCGGCCCCGCTTATGGGGGTCACAGTTGCAGGCTTTTAGCTCGCCTTGGCTGCAGGCCCGGGTGATGGCATATACAACTCCAGCTGAGGAGATTGCATACACGAAGGCTGCTTCTCTACTACCTGCCATATAAATAAAAGAAATAAACATGAGTGAGTCAGGAAACAGCTAGATGGTTTGGAAAAGAGCACATATGTTTGTGTATTGTTGGGATGACTTATGGTATTTTTAATCCACCTAATAACAGTGGTTAGAAATCAACTATGCACACATGATGTTTTATCTTTACATGCCAAAATAAGAGGTGTTAAGTGATGCGCTAAGAGAATAACAGATGGATTCAATAAATTCTTTTGCAAGATATCCCTATCTCAACAATAGAATATGTATCTGAAAAGTAAAGCCTTTCCCATCCATGTTCAGTCCCTAACAGCTCCAAATAAAAGGCTCTGAGTTAGCAAGAACAGAAAAAGATAAGTTACTAACCAGAAAAATATTTTAGGAAACCTGAAAATATGACATAACAGTAACACTACAAATATTCATTTCACGAGTAATTGAGATAATGCTTGTATTACAGGAGTAGCTAAACTAAGGCATGCCAAGCAAATATTCTAAAATATTTTCTGGATCAAAACAGGGATTAGGAGTGGATAAACCAAAGAAGAATTAAACCCAAGTTATTATAAAATTTCATCTGGTGAGAATGCCAAAAAATGGACTTCTTAGCTATGTACTATCTTACAAAAGAAGTGTAACATTAAAGGGTGTGAAACCTAATTAGGAAAAAAATGTTCTGTCCAAGCAATATAAGATTTTATTTTCATTTTCTTTTTATGCATTGGAATGGATAATTTAGATATTTCAGTTTGTATGCCTCTATATCAGTGCCTTTCAGGTAGGTAGGGAGGACTTTATAAATTCCAGAGTTGTAATCTGAACATAGCTGAAGGACATTATATGGAAGATAGCCATCATAGGCTCTGTATTACACTTCAAGGGTTTCCCTTGCTTATTTATTATCACTATAGAAGCTGCTTGATTGTAGACTATATTCTTTGAATGTGAGCAACTATTATTCCAACTCATTCACATCTGCAACCGTCAGGGAGCAAGGTGTTTGGTTGGAAAAACAGAGAAGTACTTCTTCCAGAAATATTAAATTGTTTGGCAAGTCCCCATATAGCACAGACTACTGGCTAATATTTTATAGTTCTTCTCTAAAGTTGCACCTGATTTTACAACGTTGTAAAAGCAAGAGAAAATCAAAAACATACCACTGTATTCTGCAAGAACATCCTACATTTAATCAGTTTCATTCAAAGTAAGCAGTGCATTTTATTTGCCTTAAGGAAAACCAGGGAGGTCTCTTTTTCAGAAGATTTGGCTATCTCCCCACTTCTCCAACCCAAGCATCCTGAATCCAGGTAGCTAATTTGGATATTGTGCTCCCTGGGGAATTCTGGAAGTTGAAATCTACATAAATTCAAGGTGCCAAATTTGAGAAACACGTATAATATAGAATATTCTCTGATTTTTGTCATCTGTACACTCTTAACCAAAGCAAAATTCTATAATTAGCAGAATCAGCATAAAAAATGTTAACATATATCCTTTTAAAGGCTGTTCACTTATTAAAACATTTTTATGCTGTTTTGTATTTTAGAAGATGCAGAAGTGGTTTACAATAATTCCAAAAGAGATTTCAGGCTAAAACAAAGCAAAACTAAATTAAAAACAAGTTGGGAAAAAACTCCTTAAAATAAAAACTTTAGTGTGGATTATGGCTAGAGAAGGACTATATTAAAAAGTAAGCTTTTGAAAGAGGTATAAAAACATGTTGGCACTGAAAGGGAGGTCACATCAGATATTACTATGGAAAAGCTCATTTGGCACAGCTGCCAGGACCCTAATTACCTAAGAGACTTAAATACTTAGAAAAACGTTAAGGCCCCAGAACTGTTTAGAGCTTTATGTACTAGTAGTAATATTTTTTATGTGACTCAATAGCAGATTGGCAGCCAATGTAGCTATTTTAGCACAGATGAAATGTAGATACCATAACAATTCCATGCTGGAACCCAGTTTCTGTATTCTATATTATTGTGGGTTCCAGATAAGTCCAAAAAGCAGACCTATTGCAATATTTAGATTAATAATGTATGACCAATTGTAGTAAATTATTTCTGTCCAGAAATGGTGCAGCTGATGTATAGCCTAAGCTTGAAATGGTTGTAGGAGCATCCCCTAAAGCAGAGGTCACCAACCTTTCTTGGTTGGCGGACCAGAAGAAAAGGGAGCACGGTGCCCTGTTTCTGCGCCCTGAGGCACAGCGTCGGCCCATTTTTATTTATTTATTTTATTTTAATTCCATTTATATCCCGCCCTTCTCCGAAGACTCAGGCGGCTTACAAGCTTAGCAGTAGCCTTCATTCTATGTATATGCCTGCTTATTAGGGCTTTCACACACACCCCCAAGCGGCATTATTACAAAGTCAGCTTAATTGCCCCCAACAATCTGGGTCCTCATTTGTTCATCTAGGCATAGCAGCATCCCATTTTTGCTCCCTGAAGCATGGCATTGGCCCATTTTCACACAGTGCAACAGCGCAGCATCCCGTTTTCAGGCCCTGTGGCATGGCAATGTCCCATTTTTGTGCCCTGAGGCGTGACAGCATCCTTTTTGTGCACCCATGGCTGCAACACTAGCACAAATAGGTATGTGTGCACACACACGTGTGCATGCTGGCCAGCCTGTCCTGTGGCCTGGTGGCCAGCAGCCCGCAGCCCACTACCGGACCACAGCCCACAGGTTGGGGATTCCTGCCCTAAAGTATGAAATTCCAAGCATAGCAGAAAAATTCCTATTTCTGGATTTAGAAACTGTCCTTCTTCCATCTTTTTGGATGCAACTCAGCTTACGTTTCCATGTCCCCTCCCATGCCTGTGTGTTCAAGCATCAATTTAGATTGTGGCCTAAGTTGTGATCTAGAGATATATAGCTTGGTGACATCAATACAAATGACTTTTTGCTTCAGATCCCCTAGTAACCATATCCTGGGATGTCTTAGTACTAAGCCTGTTAGAAAGCAATTCTATGGTTTTCCAATGTTATTCTCTCAGACGGTCAGAAGCTGTTTCAGAGCTAACCATGGCTGATGGTATTAAAAGCTGCTGGACTATCAAGTAAGAAAATGGCACTTCCTCTCCATCAGAACAGTCAAGATAGATTCTGTCCTATAACACAGACTGGGGAGAATAATCATTATTTCCTCCAAATAATGGCAGCAATAAGAAAAAAGCTTAATTCAGTTTATATAGAAATAATGAGCTGTTGTGGATTCCAACTCCAAGTTATTTTGTAAACAATCTAATGATGACAATCAAAGCTCCAAAACTGATGCATTCGGATGTAAAGAGACTGCTGTATCTAGATTTCCTTTCTATTAAATGATCTTTTCACAGTGTGAATGCATCATCACCCCACATTATTTTGAGCATTAACCTATTTATTTATATTTCACAGTTCTTAACTGCCTGTGTAAAATTTAATCAATAAAAGTAAGCATTAAAAACAATATTTTAAATTTTTTTTAAAAATATAAAACATTATAAAATTACAAAAGATGGGAAGGTTAGCAGTTGGTAATACAGGTGTATGTGTGGGGGGGATTCTCATGGGAGGGGCAACTAGCTTCATGGTTGTGTGAGCCCTGGTGTCCCCCATATAAGGCTGCACAGACAGGTTTTTACCCCTTTGCAGAAGACCAAGACTGGGAGCTTATATAGGAATATGCATGTTTTCCATGGAAAACCTGAGTATATAAAACATGTCTATGGAGATTCTCAGCCATCTAGGACATCGTTGTTTCAAAGGTGCCATTTTTCAAAAGGCAGCTGGAATGTTTTTGAGAAAGAAAAAGACGTTTGGCTTCTCATCCAAGAAGCTTCATCAATTGAAAACATAATCACATAAAAATACATGTGCACACCTTTTCAGGCATGAAAGCTGTGAAAGAGGGATAATTCAAAGTATTCCCATTCGTCATGTTTTGAAATGAAATACTTTTTTTTCCCTGCACATGACTCCAGTGCATGCTCTAAAGCAAAAATAAGAAAACTAAGTTAACACTCACAGGGAGGTCAGCTCTGTGGCCTGGGCTTTATGTTTGGTGACTACAGAGTTTGCCTTTAGCAGTTGACTTTTTTGCCTGTGAAGGTGGGGCAGTGCAGCCAGCCTCCTTAACTCCACTTCCCTTAAATTTGTAATCAGTTTTTTGTCTCTCTTGTTTCTGGCTTCAGTTCATTTTTAAGCCAATTAGACTTTTACTTGTCGTTATTGTCTGGTTTATTTTTAATCATACAGAAAATAGAATGAAAAAAATGGTCTCTGTTTTAAGAACAGCTCTTTTCTAGACTTTTAACCATAACATTTGCATTTGTTTGTGGTTTTCATCTTGTATTCTATATTTTAATTACTGACAGTTATCTTGGGGGCTGAGCCGAATAGAAAGGCAGGCTACCAATCAAAATGATAAATAAAACCTTCGGTACTTAATGAATCAGACCAAATTTGCATATACCACTTTTTTTTCAAAATCTGAGGCATTTCAGGTATTTTGGGATAAGAATTCAGAAGGGAGTTGGTTAAAATTGTGTTGATCTGAAATATTAAAATTTAGGTTCTTGCAATGAAATAATCAAATTTACTAAATAAAGAAAACACTTTATTTTAACCTTGAAGAACTACCCCAAGCTCTGTTGTTTACAATTTTCAAGAGTAACTTGCAAATTTTAAACTCTGTAAACTTGTAAACAAGTGATAAAACTTGGTGCCAATCTTGTATTTTATGCAGTGATAAAAGCCATTTCCTTAAAAAGTTGGGCCATTTCCTTCTAAAAGATGGTTGCAGTTCTTCATGGAAGTAAATCTCACTGAATATAATAAGACCTCTGAGTAAACAGATGAATAAACAGTCATAATTCCTCGTTGCAACATTTCCACCATACTGACAACTTTTGCTTAAAGCTCGAAAGTCCTTCACATGATAAACATAATCAGCTCCAATGAATTTATTTTCCATTTAAACCTGCACATGCTAAATGTGCCTTAAAAACTAGCAAGTCAATATCTGACTCTAGAATTACTGATCTTCTCTAACTAGAACTAAGTCTTGTAGATTGCTAATTTTAAATAACATTTGTTTGTTCAAATATTGGCTAAAAAGTTTGGAATGAACAATCAGTTGTTCCTAAGCTGTTCTATAATAGCTTTGATTAAGAGAGGTTGTCTTCTCTAATGATCACCTGCTTCGAGGATTTCTAAGAGTTAAAATTCAAGAGTACAAATTTATCAACAGATACTTCATATGTCCTACATTTTCTGTAGATGTAGACTTTAACAGATGCTGGGAGAAGAAAGCAGGGGAAGGTAGTTCCCATCATGAGATTTTTGTGAGGTTATCCAAGGCATCTGGATGACCACTGATGGAAAAGAATTCAGAAAGCAATCTTATTGTCAGTGGGAAAAGACAGAAGAAGAAGAAGCAGTGATCAGTTTTGGCTATTTTACTCCAACTCTTGTTATGAAATTTTTGTGTCCAAGAACAAAATTAAACCAATGCAGTATCCCTATATTTTTATCTCAGATGTAAAATCAAAACAACATTGAAGAAAGAGAATTATTTATTTAGTGTGTGGCAGAAGAAAGAGAAAGATAGTACACACACACACACACACACACACAGAGAGAGAGAGAGAGAGAGAGAGAGAGAGAGAGAGAGAGAGAGAGAGAGTGGAAGAGAAGAGAGGGAAGTTCATACTGCATTATCATCACTGAGCTGATCAAGGGACTTACTTCGTAGCATGACTCTGCCAAAAACGGTGTGGTCTCTGTCCAAAGTGCTGCAGTTCCAACGATGGTGACGGAATTGGTGCTGGCATTCCCGAATCCACTCTTTAGCTCCTTCCCCTATGGATTGCATGATATCTGGGTAACTCTGGCACAAGTGCCGCTGTTTATTGACTAGTCCTGGTATGTTATCACAGATCACCCTTGTTCCTAGGGCCCCAATATACCTGTAGAGATATAAATAATGTCTGTGAAATCATCAGAACTCAATATTTTATAAAACAGTTAATGCTGTTAATGAATGAAATGACTAGGTAGCTACTGGTTTCCTTAAAACTTTTTATTTTCTTTCTCAATCTGGCACAAACTGCTCATAGTTTCCTGTTCATACACATTTCTCTAATGCTATGTATCCCACTTTTTACACAGCATAAAAATAAGTTTAAATATACCAACACTGAAGCAGTTAAAATGTATAAATATAGTCTCATGTAGGAGACATGTTTATCTAGTTAACAAGACAATAATCAACAATGAAATCTTTTGCAATGGAAATACAGAAAACTTAAAAGGGTAATAGTTTGAAATCTATATGTAGGCTTATATCTTTAAATGTTTGTTAACAACAAGATTATTCAAGATTATGCCAATAATGTTATCACTGCCAGGCTGAAAGTGTGTTAATACTATCATAAAGTGGATCCATAAATGGTTTGCTAACCACACCCAGAAAGTCAGTATTCGTAGCTCTATATCAGGATGCAGAGCATTAATAGTGGGTTTCTGCAGGGATTTTTTTTGAGGGCAGTATTATTCAATAGTTTTAATAATGACCTGGAAGATGGGATTAATGGGCTGCCTCTCAAACCTGCAACAACTCTACAACAAGATGGAGGAAATTGGTTTTCTGCACATTCCACAGGTTGGGCAAAGTGATCCTTATAGACCCTTCTCATTCTATAATTCTGTGATTAAAAATCGAGGAGACAAGGTTGAAGGAGCGTGGGGAAAATGTGTCCAATATTTAAGGAATTATAGTCTTACACTTGGAAATAATTTTATGACAATGGCAACTGGGCACTTGCAGATACAATCATTAAGTTGCACCAAGAACTATTCTGAAGTATAATGACAAGAAGAAACATGCAAATAATTATTGGGCTCAATTATTGGGCTTTTTTAATCTTGATATCTGAAATGGAAATGTAATCAATGATTTAGAATTATTTTCTCTTCCCACAGAATTTATGGGTTTTGCCCATAATAGTCAAATGGATTGAATTATGTTATGATGTTATGTCATGTCATATCATGTCACGACTATGACAAATTAATACTATAAAATCTAACTCTAGTACTCTGGATTTATTAAAGAACAATATTTTATATTTAGTGCATATTTAGTTCAAGAGCATTCTATTATCAGTCTTGCTTCAGCCCTCACTCACTCTTTCTAGCTGGCATTGTAGCAAGTAGAACAGGCAAATATTTTCATATGTTAAGTATCTTCCAACAAGAACAGAAACTTTGTGGGTGTCAAGATGTGTTTTGACTTGGATTTGAATTGCTAGCATGTTGATCTTATACTAAAATCCAAACAGTTATGAAATGGTTAAATAACAGGACATTGCTAAACAATTTTGTACTGCTTAGATACAAAATTATCCCAGGTCAACATCCCAGGTCAAAACAACATACATCTCTTTGAAAAATTGATGCTGCTGGAAGCCAAACAAGTTAAACAGCAACATTTCCCAACAGCATTAAAAAGCAGAGTATCCAGGTGCAGCTGGAATATAACAGTGGGTTTTAAAAGGTGCCATTTTTTCTGTGTGTTTAAGATTCTGCAAATTCATTGTTGGTGTCAGCTTAAAAAATTCCAAAGTTATGAGTCAACCATACCAGTATTAGATTTTTGAAAACCTTTATGTATTTAATGGGTTGCTTCAATTGAGGCTGCAGGCTGCAGTGCTTGAGAACATGGCTTTTATTTTACATAAAAATAAGATGAAATGTTCTTGCATATGACAGAAATGAGATTACCAAATAAAATATAATAAAACTCACAATATGTTATCACATTGCTCCTTAAGTTTGTCTATACATGGAAAGAGCTTGTTTTGATTATTTACTTATGCAGACCATTGCTTCATGGCATTGCATGGAGATTGCCTCAGTGTTTCTTGCTAACAACTCTGAAAGATACTCTATATTTCAATTAGGATGTGAAACTGAACCAAGAGTTTCTTGCCACTTTGCCAGATACGTACTTCATTCAGGGACTGTCAGCTTACCAGTAGTTCTTAAGAAATTGTGATACTTCATGTAAACACGGTCTTATGAAAAGTTATTTGGCACTAAAAACCTGAGTTCATTAGGACTTTTTCCCAAGATATTGTACATATGATTTCTGCTTTAGATTAATAAACCTTCATTGTCTTGCTTGTTGTTGATATTCTCTGGACTTCCATATAAAAAAATTGAGTATCTCCCACCGAGAATTTTAATATTGTTAAACATAAATAAATAAAAACAAACAGTTGTATCAAGTATGGAATTTTCCACATTGATCAAACAACTTTTTTTCCAGACAGAAAGTAATATTGTTTTAATATTTTTATGTGTAAGGCTATCATACTACATATCTCTAAAGCTGTATTCCTGGCTGAAAAAATGAAAGTTTTGGGTAGAGTTCAAATGTTTTGAGTTCCTAGACTGGAATTAAGACCCTCCCTTTAATGATAATAATAATAATAAAAAGGGCTATACGGCTGTATTTCACTGTTTTCGACACCATCTGCTATCATTTGTATTAGTCATGAAGATAACTCACATCCTTATGAAAGATCTGTGAATACAGACAAAGTCCCATTACTTTTCTCCTCTTAAAATATTTTGTTTCAACTCTGATGAGACATTGAGGTCATATAAGGCTGGCATGGTAGATGATAAATATTGCTCCCCACATCCTTGGCAAATAAGATCTGTTTTGGCTAACATACATTATTTTAACAAGCTGGCTGATCAACTGCTCAAGAGGCATTAGAAGGCAGTCTGTTGTCAAATGTGAAGCAAAACATGGAATATGTAGGAAAACATAAGGGACCATGGAAATCAGTCATGACCTTAGGAAAAGAAGCTTAATGCAACAACTCCATGGTTTGTTTGGACCAGGCTCTGTTGTATAATGGTAGAGACAAAATGTTTTCTTTTCTCTTTGGCTCAAAGTCAGTAAAAGCTAGACTGACCCTATTCTACCATGGTCTTAGTGGGAACTTACCACAAAGTGTGTATGAAACCACTTGAAAAGAAGATTGCCTATGATATCCTGCCAAGTGATATGGAGAATTTTGTTATTCTCTAGCTTCCGGACTGCCTGTAAATGTGTGGTAAAATTCTCACCACTTAGAAGAATGTCAGAGACAAGTAGTTACATGTGTGCTATGGTAGACTATTCTGGTGAATGGATATTTTGAGGCAACTACAGCCATGTCTAAAACTGCAGAACCCCTTTAGATTCTTCGTCTTCTGTGACTTAGAAAAACCAGGATGGAACTCTGATTCCATCCATAAGTCAGAGTGAAATTAGTTTTAATTTAAATAATGGAGAAGAAGCCTAGAAATTATGAGGCAATAGTCTGCAAATAAAAGTGCTCTTCCTCTAATATTTGGAATTCTTTTATCAATAATTAAGATATGGGATATGTTGCTCCTTCATTGAAACTTTTTCTTCACTCTGCATTCAGGAATCCAGATAACATCATTAAGAAACACAAAACCATTGTCTTGAAATGATGGAAATAGCAATATTTCCAATAGTTTTTTTCATGCAAAGAAAATAGAGTTAGAAACTTGTAAAGTTCAAAACTGTCCCCTAGAAAGTAAGCTTAGACCTTGACAAAACAACTGACAGTGCTACTCTGGAGTTATTTATTTATTGCTTGCTTTATTTTGCTTTATCTGTTTTGGTTTCTGTATTTTTAGAATTGTGTTTAAATACTGTTTACATAATTTCATAATATAATACACATAAAAATAAAGTGCATACATAGCTAGCCATTTTTATTTTTAAAACTTTTTTTAAAAAAATTTTAACCTGAAGGACAGAAACTATTTTTAACTCTGCAGGCCACCTTTCATTCCTTTTAAAAACAAAAATGAAAATGAATCCATTTTTCTGACACTAAAGACTGTCTATTCTTTTTCCTAGCTTCAACAGCTTGTTTCAGGCTATTGAAACAAGATTTTGGCTCCATGCTGCCTATAGATTTAGAAGCCTATAGGCAAAAATGCGTAGTTTAACTCAATATTTCTCAACTTTGGCAACTTTACGATGTGTGGACTTCCAGAATTCCCCAGATAGCACAGCATGATGGCAGTTATTTGTCATTTGGCAACTTTGAATTTTCTCTTGTCTGTAAACACATTTTTCTCCTATTCAAGGTTTCTTGATTTCTCATACAATATTCTACTTACTAGTATCTCCTCAGCCTCTTTTGTCCCTTCCACTTCTCAGTTCTTTGATTTCCTTCCATCTTGTCTTCTCTTGTTTTGTGCCTGTCATTTTTCAGCCACTCTGACCTTCATATCTATTTTCCTTCAGCTTTCTTCACTTTCAATATTTAGCTTTCCTTCTAGACCTCCAGTTTTCCTTACAATGACATCGCATCTGTTTTCTCAAAACAATAGCACTTCTTCCCATAACAGCCAGATATACTTTTCCATACTTACAACATGCTGCAGCACATACATGCAAAATCTAAAACCAAAAATCCTTGCTCCATCATGTGCAAGTGAATATTTATTTTAATGATAACTTTATCACTTAGAATCAATTTAACTGAATTCTTTAAGCAGGTAACAACTTTTAAACTGTGAATGAAATTTCCAAGCACTGAAACAATCAATTTGGTAGAGGCACTTGGACATTTTTCTCTTTATACAGTGTTTATTATAAATAACACTTGTAATATTTATTCTGCTGTTACTTGCAAATATTAGCAGAATAATATTAAAATATTCTGCTATATATGTGTTCTTGAGCTAATTTTCTCCTTTGAAATAGATATTCCCACATCTAGAAGTATAGTACATAAGTTTACTGTATATGTGCCACACCTCTTAGATTCTTTCATTCTTGTAATAGTACATATAAACATGCCTGTACATGTATCAATTCAAAAGGTCAAACCCATGAGAACAATATTTTTTACCTATGCTTGTGCTGAAGGGCTCACAAGGCTGAACTGATTCATTCCCAGAAGTGCTTAAAATTCTGTGTGTAGAATCCAAATATTTTGCTTTATCTCTTCAATGAATATCTATCCACAATCATTAAGCATATGTCCTTCCTATCCATTCATCAGGTTAATTTAAGTGGGCTTTCTGGGAAAGCAGAGTAAATCACCAACAACCCTGAATATCTTGGATTTGCTATGAAAAATATGAAGAAGCCCTAGTGGACACATCTTTTTCTGACTATTAACAGCCCAGGATATTTCTCTTTGACTATAATAGCTTGTTTCTGAACAGCAGATAGCATAGTTATTAACTGAGTAATCAATATAGACTGCCAACAATAATGCTCACTCTCTTTTTTTGGTCTAGTTCATGGTGTAATGTATATTACAGAGGTAATGTTAAATAAAATGTTAGACGGTCAATGACCATCATTCCCTGCACTGAATGCTGATGGTTTAAAGAACTCCTTCCAATTTTTATCATTCTTTGATCTTTTCAAGCTCTTTGACCTATAATTGGCTACCAGTATAGCATCAATTCAACTCATCAGCTCATTACATTCTAGATGGTTTGTTTATCAAGCAGAAATGGGAAGTCCTGAAACAGAAGCATCTGTGCAGTTCAAAAACTGTTTGACACAAGTGAGTGAAGGCCAACTTTGAAAAATTATTTAAACTTTGGAAGATAGTATATACAGTTTATTGACAATATATTATAGGGAGAACTGTTTCATTTGCTCAAACATGTGCATATTAGGTTCAGAGGCAGAACTTCCCAATGGCACAATTTTAAGTCATATTATTATTATCTATATTGTACCTACGGAGCCAATGATTTAAACATTTGTCCGCTTTTTCTGCCAAGGGTTTCAATTGAGGCAAATATTATTTTAAGGATAAAGCTGAGGAAGAGAATACAGAAATGTCACTGATTGCTTTCTTTTCCAGCAGTCCACTGTGCCAATAAAGTCCTACTTCCAAAGCGCCAGCTTCATGCTGTGTGAGATGATTACTGTCTGCAGTGACAGGCCAAAATAACTTAAAATACTTGTTCAGGGATTGCTTTGCATTAGAAGACAAGTTCCATATCTGCCTGTATGCAGGCTAAAGACCCAATTAAGAATTAGAAACACTACCAGTTGCTTGCATGTAACACAGTGCAAATATGTACAAAAAGAGGAAATATAAAAATTACTGAATGATTTTTCCTGATCTAAATGGATATATGTTTTATGTGACGCACCAATAATAATCAGATTTAAGTTATAATAGATATACACAATATAAGGCCCATAAACTGATCAAGGCAATTGGAGAATTCTAATATCCATGGATTATCATCATTTCAAATTTCTGTGTAGGAAACCAAGTCAATCAAAATCAGGAATAGGGAGAGTTGGAAACGACTAGCACGCATGTGCGGGGGAACCTTTACCTTTACAATAAGAGGGATAAGAGATATAAGCAGTGTTTTTTTTGTAAAAGAAAAAGGTGCCGGAACTCACACATGTCATACAACCCGCCTTGCCTACCCTACAAAGTTCCATCCAAAAAAGTTGCCGGAACTCTGTTCTGACCGTTCTATGAGAAAAAAACCCTGGATATAAGTAATATAGTATTTTTCATAATATATAAAATATTTGTATATTTAACATAAAATGTAAAAATATTGGGAATGAAAAGTTTGAAATTTAAAGGTAAATTAGGCTGAAGAGAATTAGTACTAAGGAATGACTGAAATACTGAGGAGAAATTAAGTTTAAATAAGAACTTTAAAATAAGATATCTAGTGATTTAACAAATTAATTTTTACAAATATAAGTGAAATATAAACTGATCAGAGAAGATGTTATAGATAGATGTCATAAGATATATAAACAGTATACTATTTTTATAATGCATGAAATATGAAAACATTGGGATGGTGTATCTAAATGGAAAATCTAAATATTTAGATTAATATTGAGGAAATTATGACTGATAAGAATTGTTTGAATATTAAGGGGAAATTAAGCTTAAATAACAACTATGAGAATAGGATATATGGTGAACTAATAAGATGATTTTTAGAAAAATAATACATTGATAAAAGAAAATCATACATGGATGTTATTATTTGTACAAACACGAAAAAAATGTTTATATTTAACCATCTATGCATCTAAAATATTAAGAATGATTTTTGTTTAAGGTTGAAAAAGGAGAATACTATTGGGAGAAGGGAAGATCAAAGAAATATACTATTAATTAATATACTTATTATGGAATTACAAAAAGTAATTATTATTGACTGTTAATTAATTACTATTTTTTTCAAAATATACAAACCAAGACAACATGCTGTACGCTAGGCACTAAAGATTCTTATTATAAAAAAAAATCAATAAAGCATTTTTTTAAAAAAAAGGAGTAGGGATGGATAATATCATGTTGGTGCCTTACTTTTCTAGCCTTTTCCCTTGTATTCAGAAAGTTCTGATGAAGCTGGTTTCTCTTTGCCCTGCTGCTGATGCATCCAAACCTCTCTCAGTGAGTGGTTGTCAGAGAAAGTAGAAGACCCATACTCCTAATTTTGGCAAGAAGGAAAAAAAAATCTAAAAATGGAGAGATGAGGGCAGGAGGACAGAAATAGAAACCAAACAGAAAGGGAACTGAAAGAATAGACAGCATGACTACTCTCTCTCAAATGTGAAATTTGAGGGAGTGAAGAATAATTAAGGTATAGTAGGAGTTGAAGAAAGCATGAAGAATTAGAGCTTAGGGGGGGAGGGGGGGAGGGGGGAGAGGGAGGGGGGGAGGGAGAAGGGAGGGGGAGGGGGGATTCTTAAAGGAAAAATTGTATGTTAAAACTCTTTAATAAAAAAAAAAGAATTAGAGCCAGTGGCTGCAGTAGTGCAAGTAGCCAAGGGATTGCAGGGCTTCACACCCTATGGCCGATTTCTTTCTGTTTGGGGACCCTACATGGGCCGAAAGTCACTCCGGAGAGGCAACGGTCAATCCAGTCATTCAGGGAAAGTCCTCCAAAAACCATCAGGAGAAAGGTTAGCTTAACTCTAGAGTCTAGCCCATGGGTAGGCAACCTCGGCTCTTTTATGACTCATGGACTTCAACTCCCAGAATTCCTGAGTCAGCTATGCTGACTCAGGAATTCTGGGAGTTGAAGTCCATGAGTCATAAAAGAGCCGAGGTTGCCTACCCCTGGTCTAGCCCAAGCTACAAGCAGCCGAAGCCCAAAAACATATTTTAAGCTGATTGTAAACAATGTGATTGGAACTGGGTAAGAACATTGATTTTCTCTCTTCTACCTGATAATTAATTTCCTGGGGGGGGGGAAACCCAAGAAGCAAAAAGCCTCCAAAAGTGAGAAGGAGGGGGATTTTTGCCTCACCCTCCTATAGACAGAAGCGGCAAATTAAACTTTTTATGGGCGACAGAACATCAAATTTTCAAAAGTTACTTTTAAAACTTGGAACTCTGTTCCAGTGTGTTCTATGATAAAAAAAAAGGACTGCTTATCCAAGGGCAGGACTTTTAGAGAAATATAGAGCCCTTGCTCAAAGAATCAAGCACTCCTTTTGAAACAACTCCAAACTCTGAAGATTTTTCCCCAAGCCAAACATGTAAGCAATGCTTAAATTGCATCAAAGAAAACCATACCTCATAACTATAAGGAACTATCCTTATAGAACTATTTTATTAAAAAATAAAATAAGGAAAAGCACAAAAGGCACAGCTTCTGGAATTCTTTTTGATCCCTCAACAATAGCTCTCCTCAGAATGATGAGAATGGTTTGAAGGGGATGGAGGCATAAGAGCAGAGGAGAACACAGCATTTAGAGGTACTGCCAAACTCTCTCTCTCTCTTATAGGATGCATTTAGTCCCTTCCTGATTTTGGAAGTGTTGTTGATGGACAGAATTCTGAGTTTTAGTTCTTCACACAATTCCTTTCCAACATTCTGCAAACCCCAGTGGAATCAGGGCTTTTTTTTGTCATAGAACGCCCAGAACGGAGTTCCGGCATCTTTTTTGGATGGAACCTTGTAGGGTAGGCAAGACGGGTTGTATGATGTGTGAGTTCCGGCACCTTTTTCTTTTACAAAAAAAGCACTGAGTTGAATAATAGCAGTATCCTTGTTGCTTGAGCTAAATAATGTTTAAGCATTTGGACGTTCTTAATGAAGTTGAAATGGTTTGGGAGAAATTTCTATATCGTACATACGTATGACTTTGTTTTGTTACTGTTTATACTAAATGTTGCAGGTGTCTGAACTACCTGCTTGCCAGAAATAAAATGGGATGGGGGGGGGGGGAAACAGCTGGAATTATTGTCATGGCTTTAATTACTCAAAGATTTTTTTTAAATAATAATGCCCAGAAATGCTCTCTGTTCTTTATTACTATTTTATGTTTTTGGACCGGACTCACTATTGAATGGTTTCAGGGTTGAATTCAAAGTAAACATGACACGCAAATCATGAATCATGCATCTTAGCAAATAGCCAGCATGTACAACTTTCATTTGACAAAGATGTTTGCCATAGAATGGTTATTTAACTAAAGAGACTGAACCAGCAAAGAAACTGATTGGTAGGACTCAGAAAGGCTACATTCCTATCAGGTGCATCAGTGCAAACTGTTATGACATGTAAATGATAATGTCATCATAAAATATTTGCATCACAATAATTATTGCAGAACATAAATTGCAATATTTGCATCATGACATTATTTATTTGCTTCCCTTCTCTTTGTAGATTGCTATTTATTTACTTATTAGATTTATATAGCCACACTTCTTATTTATGTGAACCTGGGAAACACAGAACAATTAAAAACTACAGTGAGAAAAGATAATACAAATATAAATATAAATGCAATAAATAAAAACCATAAAAGCTAAACATAAAACATAATCACAGCAGTGAAAACAATCATACATCCCATTCAGTACAACTACTGAAAAGTTCCTAGTGGACAATCACTTAAATATTAGCCAGCAACTGCCAAAAAAGCCAACACAGTTCTAGCCTGCATTAACAGAGGGATAGAATCAAGATCATGTGAAATGTTAATACCACTTTATAATGTCTTGGTAAGGCCACACTTGGAATACTGCATCCAGTTTTGGTCACCATGATGTAAAAAAGATGTTGAGACTTTAGAAAGAGTACAGAGAAGAGCAACAAAGATGATTAGGGGACTGGAGGCTAAAACATAAAAAGAACAGTTGCTGGAACTGGGTATGTGTAGTTTAACGAAGAGAAGGGTGAGGGGTGACATGATAGCAGTGTTCCAATATCTCAGGGGTTGCCACAAAGAAGAGGGAATCAGGCTATTCCTCAAAGCACCTGAAGGCAAGACAAGAAGCAACAGATGGAAACCAATCAAGGAGAGAAGCAACCTGGAACTACGAAGAAATTTCTTGACAGTTAGAACAATTAATCAGTGGAACAACTTTCCTCCAGAAGTTGTGAATGCTCTAACACTGGAAGTTTTAAAGAAGTGATTGGACAACTATTTGTCTGAAATGGTATAGGGTTTCCTGCCTGACTAGGGGCTAGACTAGAAGACCTCCAAGGTCCCTTCCAACTCTGTTATTCTGTCCTGTCCTATCCTGTCCTATCCTATCCTCTCCTCTCCTATCCTATCCTATCCTATCCTATCCTATCCTATCCTATCCTATCCTATCCTATCCTATCCTATCCTATCCCTCTATTACTAGAGTCCCAAGCATGATGACACTGCCATTCCTTTAGTTGACAGGACCCATAACATGCCTCTCCTTTTGGATCTGATGGTATGGGTAGAGATGTAAGAGAATTGAATTGCATCTGGAAGCATGCTGGTAGTCAATGCAACTCATGGAGTACACATAACTGCCCACAATGCTTCATTTTGCACCAGCTGCAGACTCTTAAATTCTCATCAAGGCAAGTCCCATGTACAGCACATTAAGTAATCCATTCAGGACACAAATTAGGCATGAGGGACTGAGAGCAGAGCCTCCTGATCCAGGAAAAGATGCAACTGGTGTACAACATGAACTTGTACAAAGGCCCCCCTGGTCAGGGTTTTCACCTACTCTTCAAACAGGAGTCCCAGATTCCACACACAATCTGTTTGAGGCAGAGCTACCCCATTCAGAACAAACAAACAAAAAAAAAGATAAATCCCTGGAACCAGAAAGTCCCCAAACCCAAAGCCACTCAGTTTTGCCAGAGTTGAGCTGAAGTCTGTTGTTCCCTATCCAACACCCCTCAGCTTTCAGACACCAAGAAAGGACATAAACAACATTGCTTAGTTTGCAGGGAATGTAGATGTAAAGCTGGACATTATCAACATGTTGATGTTACCTTATTCAATGGTGATGGAAAATCTCACCCAGCACCTTCATGCCCTGCCTAACAGTGTCATATACAAACCTCCAATCAATTGTGCAGCTGGATGGAAAGTAGCACAAGAAAGTCAGCAAAAAAAGACTAGCATTGATGATGTTACATAGTTTGGGTAATGAAATGTCTGCAAGAAAACAAGCAAACTCAGAGAGCACCAAGGACCTCTCATTTCAACCCTTAGCTACAAATATTCTCCTTTATTGGATTAAACAGGAGTGGCGAGAGTACCGAATCCTGCAGAAGCTTGCAAAGCAATCTCACCTTCCAATTAACACCTAATGGAACTGGCCTCAGGACATGAAGGAGTACTAGAAAAATACAGTTGCCACACTCTGAAGCCGATCCAGAAGGATATCATGGTTGATGATACCAGATACAGCTGAGATGTTACCAATAATGTTATGAATAAACTGTTTGCCCTTTAACAACTAGTAAGAGATAGAAATCAGCAGGAAAGCTTTTCCCATTGCTCCCTCTTTACAATTAATAAGCAATTTATTAATTTATTCAAGATGTAGATGTTCAAAAGGTATAGTCTTTGTCCCTAAAAAGACAAAAACAATAGAATTGATACCTTGATCTCAAATGTATTTCTTAAAAGAAAAGGCCACTTACAAAAAACATTAACATGTTTGTTTATTCATTAATATATATCCACTGCCAATTTAGCAGAATAACAGAATAATTGAGTTGGAAGGGACCTTGGAGGTCTCCTAGTCCAGCCCTCTGCTCAAACAGGAAACCCTACACTGGTACTGGGCTGTGGCACGCTAGCAACTGGTCTGCACAAACAAGCAAAGCCCCATTTGTGGGATGCAGGCAGCATACAAAACCACACACTCTCCAGTCCATGGAAAAACCTTTCTCCAAGGAACCGGTCCCTGGTGCCCAAAAGGTTGGGTACCTCTGCCCTACATTATTCTAGACAAGTGGCTGTCCAGTGATGGAGCACCCACAACTTCTGAAGGCAAATTGTTCCACTGGTTAATTATTCTCACTCTTAGAAAATTTCTCCTTAGTTCTAGGTTGCTTCTCTCTTTGATTAGTTTCCATCCATTTTTCTTGTCTTGCTTTCTGGTGCTTTGGAAAATAGGTTGACCCCTCCCCCTTCTTCTCTGTGGCAATCCCTCAAATATTGGAACATGCTATCATTTAATTTAATAATTTGATTTCTATACCGCCCTTCTCCCGAAGGACTCAGGGCGGTGAACAGGGCAATACACAATAAAAGTCGAATACAAAAATTAAAAAGCCATTAAACATCATGCCCATAAAATCAATACATATTAAAGTTAAAACTAGTTTTAAAAATCCAACCCCATCCCGTCAGACCAGGCCAACTTGTTCGAAAAAGTATGTTTTGAGATCGCGCCGGAAGGAGCGAAGGTCGGGGGCCATCCGGAGCTCAACCGGATGTCACCCACAGACCTTCTTTTCACTATACATACCCAATTCCTGCAACTTTTTCATATGTTTTAGCCTCCAGCCATCTAATCATCTTTGTTGCTCTTTTCTGAACTCTTTCCAGAATCTCAACATCTTTTTTATAATATACCTACCATATTATTATCCGGATCCAGTTTCTGATGTTCTCATGCTATACAGTATGACATCCCACTCCCATTCCATACCACTGGCAAGGAATTTAAACAAATAATTGCTGCAAGTATTGAGAGAAGATCTGATAAGGAAATACCATTATTAGAGGTAACTCAGTTTTATAATACTGTAGTACATTCTTCACCTAATCTAAATATAATGTATGAAGCCCAGAGGTACAAAAATGTATAAAACATCTTCAGCATTATAAAGCAATGATTATTTGCAGCTGAATAGCAGGACTGGGGCTTTATATGTGGTTTTGAATGCTGAATTAGACATGAAATACTGTTTGCATTTAACCTATCTAATTTCTCTGCTCTATATAGCAACCATGGGGGAAAAGGATAAGAATTCAGATTTTAATGCACAAGAAAGATTGGTTCAACTTCTTCCCAAATGAAAATTGTAGCTCCTTCCAGTGAGAATACTAGTTTGAGGCTGCAATTTTAAACTGGACTGCTATGTGCATGAAAGGGTTAATTTGTGTATACCAGAGTCCCAGTTGTAGTCTTCTCCCTGCCATGATTTCTATTTTAAATAAATAGAAAATAGATGTTTAACACAACACATTAATTGCATTGTGACGTCTGATTCTGAGATTACCATTTCAGGGAAGCACTTAAAAGTTATTTCAAAATAATTGCTCCTCTTTTTTCCTGCTCTAAATCTGCTTAGCACTTCATAAAAGTATCTACATAAGTATCTAGATAAGGGAAATGCTTCATTTTTCCTTTCCTTTTTTTTCTTTTTCTGTGAGTGAAGCTATTATCAATCCAAATCTGGACAGTCAGGATAACCAAAGACTTCTTAACGCAGGCTGCCTTAATGCAACCCTTACGATAACAGAAGAAAATTATCACATGTCACCACAGTTGGTTTTTTTTATTTCTTGTTGTAAGAATCTTCTGGGTCTTCTTCCAATAAACAAGGAGAATCCTAAATTGCCTCTTAGATAAACAAAACAATCAGCCACAGCCACATCTATTTACTCAACAACATACGTTCCATTTTAAATCTCAGCAAGCATGGATTCCTGGAGAGCATACATGTTTCTATAGATGAATAGTTAGAATATCCAAAGATTTCAGCCATTCAACCACCCAAGTTACTTGCTATCCATTCCAATTTGTGGAACAGTAAGGAGTTTTGGGGTCCTAATCATTTCAAAACTCATAATATCATTTATCTAGTTCTGTTGGCTTAAGAGGTAACAGAATGAAAGGAAGTCAGTCAAATATGTTTCAGTGAAAGTGGCAGTAAGAAAGCAGATAATTTGTATGATGCATTCTTCCACACTCAGGAAATCTATGTTCTTTGTCTCACAAAGCAGCAGAGTTAATGGCATTCTCTTCGATAGAGATGCACCAGTCAAGCTGAGGGCCACTATTGGTTTTTCAGAGAAGGCTTCACTCAAAAGAATGGATAGAGACAAAGGGAAATTAAATGTGATTATATTCAAGTCTAATTAAAATTAAAGTAGTTTTTAACAATGACCATGTTTGCTTCACATAGGTTTAATTGTTATTCCACATGGGTTTAATAATTTGCTCCTTATGACACATTAACAATTACAATTCACTAGGAACCTCTGGAAGTTCAAGGCTATTAGGGCCATATGCAATCCTGAGTCTACATTCAAGATTGCTTTTTGCTCTACAGCAAAAAGTGTCACTTGTGGCAGGTATCTCCCATGATTCAGCCTTCCATTCCATACAAGCTATTTTTGAGTAACTATGAATGGACCATTTTAATACTATCCAGTTCTTTTGTTCTTTTCATAGAACAAAACCAGAAAGCTATAATTAAGAAATTATAGTAGAAAGTTTCAGAACAAGCTTAGATTCAAAGCCATCTCCAGGAATATATAGCTGCAGAACATTTCACTGCATTAGAAGCCAAGGGCATTGTAGTTTCTCACCCTTCTTCATATACAGAAGCAAATTTAATTGCCATTTTGATCTTACTTCAATATTGGAATTGAATGATCTTAACTTCCATTATACTTGAGAGTGAAAAGTGAGTCTAGGTTATAATGATAAACTAGTAGTGCACACAGCATTGTTACCACAGGTCTCAAGGCTTTGGATGAATAGGCAAAATATTGTTACTTACGAATGATTTCTATCTAGAGTTAGAGTCAGATTGACAGTTTGAACTAGCTCATTGAATCTACAAAAAAGGAAAAAAAAGAAAAAGAAAGTCTGCAACTCTAGAGAAGATATTTGCCATAAGTTTAGCAGTGACCCATTAAGAAACCATTAATCATCATAGAATGATATCTTTGGCCCCGTAAAAGGCAGATCTAAGTTGCCAGCTATGAGCAGCTAGATACAATTAAAGAAATGTTCTTAAACTTTGTGTCAGAAGATTATTTATGATTCTTGTTGCATTTTCAGAGTCTCATTGAAACCTCAATGAAAACAGCTAACTCAATTTTCAGTGTAAACATTTTAAAAATGGAAAACAAAGCTTTTCAATTTGGATATGGGAAGAAATCCTTTTCTAGGCCATCAACTTCTGATTGGTGGTAATGATCATGTTGATTTGTCTTTCTGTATTGCAGAATAGATTAGTGCACTTGGAAGACCCATATGGTTTATTAAATTAAAAAATATCTTTAACAGGATATCTATCTCTTTCATGGATTATTTTGTTTCTGGTTGTAGAACTAAGGATGCTTCTTGCCTATGTAGGATGGTCAGTATGTGATGTGGTGTGGTGTGATTGCATATGCACAATCCTGTTACAGTATTATCATAGTTGAAATCAGCCAACACTGAGTCAATCCTGTTTTAAGTAACCTTTCAGTGAAATCAAGAATGCCTTACTGAGACAATGATTTGCCTCCATGTACTAAAATTCCTTTCTTCTTGTCCTCCCACATTCTGCTAATCTAGTATTGGATAAGACTAATTTTACATACACATACTTTTTAAAATGTCAGTGGTATTGCTCTTTGCCAGAGTTAGAATGACTGCCTGTGGTATTTTGTGATCTATATTCTGAACTACTACTCACAGTGTCCTGTAGAAGAAATATTAAGCATATAATTCCATCATAGTTAAAAGTTGATACATTTCAGTTTTATTCTTTGATTTAGTATTAGTGAAGTCCAAGAGGATATACAGGATTTTTTCTCAACTGCAGGTAAATGGGTGATTAAACAGGTTGGCAGGAAGTTATTTAGAGGCTTAAAGCTAGTTAAAAATCTCACATATGGAATGAGTTATTTTTTTAATGCATTATGCTAAGGAAATCCACACCTGCAAAACTCAGAAAACCCTTATCATTTTCAACTACCAAACCAAGTTCATGGTTTTGCTTTTGACGTAGAAGGCATTAAACAGTTTGGGATCAGAATTACTAGAAGACTACTTTTTATTACTTTGTTGATCATTAAGACCCTCAAATACAGGCTCTCTGTGTTGAGATTAATTGTGTCACTGTGGGCTCCAGGCCACAAGATTAGAGGCAGGATAATTCTCCCTTCCCAGAATTTGTCACCTGAAGCACAATCGTTTCATCTTGCTTCTAATAATTTAGCTATGTTGTCTGATCATGTCACTTTGATACCAAACATATTGGCTCAGTTCACACATCATACCACAGTTGTTTAACCATACTGAATAAATCACAAGCAGCTGGATTCACTCAATACATTAAATCAAAACCAAGGAAACTCTATTATGGTTTAGTTTGACTTGTGAAGTGATCCACTATCCACACTGAAATCCTCATAAAGTAAATGCTTGAAACGATAATCTTATAGTAATCAAGGTGTTTTCAAGGGAATAAGTAATTGCCTGGGCAAAGGAGGGGATCCCAATCAAAATATGTCTCAGTATTTCAAATGATTGAATATTGTAAACCATCCAGAGTTCCTTGTGGTAAGATGGGCAGTCAATAAATTTAATAAAATAAATAAGTGGATTGATACTTTTCATGAAATACAGTAAAGTTAATTACAATATGATCCCAATGTTTTTTTTCCAGGACTTTCTCTACACCTTTTTGTTTATTGGGCCATTTTTAATTTTTGATTATTTATTTGTACTTTGAAAATGTTATTTATTTATATCCTGCCTTTATTATTTTTACAAACAACTCAAGGCAATGAACATAGCCAGCACCTTCCTTCTCCTATTTTCCATCCGACAACCCTGTAAGGTGAGGTGAGGTGAGAAAGGGTGACTGACCCAAAGTCACACAGCTGTCTTTCATGGATAAGGTGGGACTGGAACTCACAGTCTCCCAATTTCTAGCCTGGTGCCTTAACCAGTAGACCAAACTGGATAACATGTCATGGGAAGAAAGTCATGATGGTGGTGGAACTCAAATGACCCGTCTGCTTCTGAACCCTGTTTAGAATCCTCAGGAAATCTTAAAGTGCTTTTTCCCACATGGCATAATAAACACGAATAAGAAGTATGTTAATAAATTATTATTTTAAAATACCTCATTTCATTTACTCAGTTTAGTAAAAGCTTCTCCAGGTTTGTTTTTTTTTAAAATATCCAACTTCACGTCGACTGTTTCTTTTTCCCTTGGCAGATGTCCAAAGTTGACATGGGGACCATAGAACTGGAGAAAACACTCATCAATTGCTAGGCAATGGGCCACATTTTTTCTTAGTTTCCCTGTCCATTGACTTGGAAAGGGCAATATGTTAATATTATAGTAGTGGAGTTCTGAGTAACTGTTTGAATCATTCAGTTGCTTATTGTGGCTAGTCGTAGACTAACTGGAGAAAAGACATGATGTATTTTGCAATCTGCACAAGAAACACTAAAAAAACCCCCACCTAAATGCTTTTTGAGCTTATAATGTCTATTTTAAATAGTGTTCCATAAAAGCAGTAATAGTTTAGCTGCATCAAACTCTTACTATTTTGTTAAGCCTTTATAGAAACAGGGCTATTTTAGTCTGCTACAATTTGGAATGTTAATTTACTCATGAACAGTTACAGTTCAGAACACATACAGGTCACATACCGGAAAACCTGGTTTAATTTCAGTGAGGGGTACATTTGTTTCTTTTTCCTTCATTCTATAACTGCTTTAAACATACTTAGAATTACTTATTTTTATAATACTGAAAGTATTCCCACATCATCCCGTCAAAGGAATCCCTGAAGTCAGAATTCTTTGTGAATTTTCTGTGACAATATGTCGACATAGGAAAATAAGATATTCACAATTGGCATTTAGTTAATTTCTAAATAGCTCCAAATGCACTCTGCACCTACAGGTGATTTTAAAACTATTTCAAATAATTCCAACAAAAGACAAATGTAATATTTCTCTCATTGTGCCCCGGAGTTCTGCAATTTATTGTATATGAAACTTTAAAAGCACAATAGCTACTGATAGCTGCTGCCTGTCATAATTCTGATGCTTCTGCTCACCTCCTCTGTTTGCCACCAGAATGTTAATAGCCTTAGGAATTTGATGGATGGATATAGATAATTTGAAGTTATTAAGAACTTTGAAATTCCAAATGAACTTTATAATTTAGGGAATTCACTTATCTTTTCAAAACAAATCATCAACAACAACTTTATTGATTAGCCCTTGGGCCATATCAAAGTACAAAGTTCCAGCAACAAACCGTCACCAAAACTTGATAAAAACAATCCAAAATGGAATTTGATAAAATACAATTTAAATTGGAATTAAAATACAATTTAAGTTGAAATAGTAATAAAATACAAATTTAAGATATAGATAAAATATGATAACATTATATTTCGGAGTCGCCCTTACAATCTACCCCAAATCAGTCCCACATATGCAGATCTTAACCGGATCATTTTGTTTAAATACTGTGCTATGTTGAATGTTATTTTGAAGTTCTGGCCGGACATAAGGTAAGTTATTTTGATATGGGGATCCCAATGGGTCATTTGTTTGGTATATAGACCAAGATACCTGTCTCTCACCCTCTTATACAGACAACAGTCAAATAGGATGTGAGCCAGGTCCTCTACCTCTGCCGCTCCTCAAATGCAGAGACGCTCATTGTACGGTATAGCATGAAATCTCCCATATCTGACCATTGTATCAAGCTGTTCGAATCTCGCTCTCGTAAATATCTCCCTAAGATGTTTTGGGAGTTGTAACTTCAAATAACTGTCCACTTGAAAAGTACATTTGTATTTACTCAGCCATTTCAAGTTACCCACCTTACTAAGGATAGCTATATCAGTTTGTGCTTCTATATCCTTAATTCTTTGGGCAACTCTTTTTTTAGATTGTTCTCCTGTTACGCAAGAAACAGGAAGGCCACAGCTTCTTACAAAATTTGTTAGTTTGGTGATCCAGGAGATTTGTGATTGCAGTTTTATTTGCTCTAGTAGGCATAATTTGGGGAGTCTATCAGTCTCCATTTCATTAACTTTGCACCAGTAGTTATAAGCTCTAATTTTAGATAATGCCTGAATTGTATGAATTCCCAATTCAGCTCTAACTGCTGCAGCAGATGTTCTTGGATCAAAATACATCTCAGATGCTGGGACTGTGTTTGTTCTAAAACTGTGGTTGAATAAAGACCCCAAATTTCTGCTCCATACAAGAGCATTGTCGTAACCTTAGCCTTATAAACTTTGAGTAGTGGAGCTAGGGACCCTGGGTAACTATGGTTCTTTAGTTTGAGCAATAAATTCAAATGGGCTTTTGCTCTAAATGTACTTCGTTGATGATGGCAAGCCCAAGATCCAGTCTTGGAAAAAGTTACTCCCAAATATACAAAGGTATTAACCTGCTCAATTGGTTCACCATCTAATTGCCACTTATGTCTCTGATGGTTTCTTCCAAACACCATTATTTTCGATTTGGATTTGCTAATAATTAGGGAGTTATCCTGGCAATAAGAGCTGAATCTTCTTAATAGCCTACGTAATCCTACTTGTGAGTATGATAATAAAATCATATCATCAGCATAAAGCAAGCTGTTACAGTAAGTATTTAGGATCATCGGCATGTGTACCATGGTATCCTTCATTAACCCTGGCAAGTCATTGATGTATAAATTAAATAATAATGGGGCCAGGATACACCCTTGCCTTATCAACAAATCATTAAGCAATCGGAAAAGTACAATAATAAAGATACTAAACTATAATCATCATCATACTCTCTTTTGGGTGTACCCTTTCTCTTCCATTTAGCATAATGGTAAGGTGGGTAGGGTAGGTCTTATCTGTCCCTCTGATAGGTGTGGCAGTATGAATAGCCAAGAGCAGCCTTCTCCAGTTCTGAAGAATGAAGGGCATGCTAGCTTAGACAAAGCTAGCCAAAAGCATAGCTGGTTTGTTCAGTTCCCTTTTTCTGTCTGTCTTTATTTCCCCTTCACTGTGAATCTTATTAGTTCCCTCTTCACATTTGAGACGATCACTAGACATTATTTCCTTCCTGTAAATAACAGCCCTGTATTTTTACCGCCCTTCATCTGAGCTTTTTTTATTTATATTTTAGTTTACTTATATCATTATTTTTATAAATAAATAAGGGGGCAAACACACACAATACTCCTTCCTCTTCCTATTTTCCCCACAACACCCCATTAAGGTAGATTGGGCTAAGAAAGATGACTGGCTCAAAGTCATCCAGTTGGCTTTCATGCGTAAGGTGGGACTAAAACTCATAGTCTCTCAGTTTCTAGCCTGGTGCCTTAAGCATTAGAGCAAATTAGCTCTCTTGAGTCTGCTTGCTACTTGGCCTTTCCATTTGCTCTTCCTGATTATTTACCCTACTATCCTTCTGCTTGGAATATGAGATATTATTTTGGAAGGACGCCAATTTAAATCTTATTTTGCTTACAAACTGATTGGACAGCATTAGATAGCCAATTTTTTTGCAACTCAGTTATAACCCTAGCTCACTGTCATAATAAAGATAATACTCTTGAGTCCCTAATTTGTGGTTTAATCACATCATCATTACCATGGACCTTGGCAATTCTGTACATGTCATGGTGATTGTAATTATACATATTTATGCACTTTTATGGAAAGTCGAACATTGTAAAATATATATTCAAGAAAATTTGATCTTTGTTCTCGTGCAGGCTGGGAGAATGTGGATACTTTGAGGAGGAACAGTGGTTTTCAGTTAAAGAGCCGAGTGAAGGAGCGTTTATGTGAGGAGGGGAAATGTATTTGCATTCCTGTTGATGTGTGGTGTTAGTGCAGTCTCAAACATATGTGCTTGCATGTGGCTCAAGACTTTTAGTTTTAAAATAGTCTCCTATTTTGTAATTGCTCATTTTACTTTCAGCTATAAGTAAACTCTACTTAGTTATTTACACCAAGCTTGTTTATTGTACAGATTATGTTTGGAAGCCACATACTGTAGCTCTAATCTACTCCAAAGAGTTCTAAAACAAAGCTTGTGGCTAATGTTTAGGGCAGATCTTTAAAATGTTTATTGACTGCCTTGAATATATGATGTGTTTCAGTATAACTGATCGTTTTTGCTTGTTTGTGTATTATTCAGTCTTAGTAATAATGGTTGACAAGAAGTTATTTATCAGCTTTGATTCTAGAAAACCTTTTAACTAGAGCAGAAGAAGGCCTCTGGTATGCTTCTTTCAATTTACTACATATGCATGAATTATTAAAAACAAGTTGCTATTTCAGAACTTTTTAAATGATTAAGCAATATTTTCATATCTCAATAGCTTCTAGTACAAGCTGATGAAGGTATACTTTGAAATAATACCAAGAGGTTTACAAATGATACATGTCTATGCACATGGTAAATCTTAAAATAACAATGATTTCTTTGATTTGCTGATTTGTTCTTTTCATTTAATCAATCTAAACGATCAAATAGCAAAAACACTGTGAAAAGGCTGCAAATTTTGTACCTCAATTCTCAACCAATCATTCTAGTATTTACGTAATAACTAAGCCTTGCCTTCAGGATCTAGCTGTTAAAGCTGCAATCTTTTCCAACTTACACAGGACACATACTAAACTCAATGAAATTATTCAGTTAATCCTGCATTTTTGTGTTCCACCAAAAGAAAATGTCAGGGATTAAATTTTAAGACTACAATTTTTATTAATTAGTTTTTTATGTATTCTAAAGTACTTCGTATAAGTCATCATTCTCTTCCTGTTTACATAACCATTTCAAAACATGATGCACAATAACAAGGTAGCATTTCCCAACTAAGTCTTCTGTAACTTACATAGAATTTATCTGGCACACATTTTTTAATCTGAGATACAGTAATAGTCATTTACAATTATTAGGAAATACATGCACACAGACTATATAGAAACCATCATGCTGTAGAAGTCCTACAATTCATGCAGGGTTTGTGAAGCAATCCATGCTATCCCTGATATTACTGAAAATTCATAAATTGGTTGCTGTTTAGAAATGTGTATTAGATATTTTCTCTTAGTGATAACCAAAATTGATGTAGCGTACATTAGGATTTAGTTCCACAAAGCTGCTGGAAGAAAAGGACTAGCATTTTCCTCTAGGCACAAGTAGAGAGGTCAAGCATCATTTCCCTCAAAGCTTTGGCAAATCAAATGAAAATATATTCTACCTACTGTTGGTACTTTTATGCTAGTGATGCTACCTACTTGGGCCTGCAGAATAAAATTTAAGCCCCAAACTGTAGAAACAAATTCCCTAGATTTCAGCATGGCAGAAGGTTGCAACCTTTTTTGCTCTGTGAAGACTTTACAATACAAGGACTTATAAATACAAGATAAACATGTCACCATCTAATAAAATAATACTTAAGGCACTACAGTTTGACTCTTGCCCTCCCCCTTGCTATTTATAGGGAAGGAATTTGGAATCACTGCTCCAATCCTGCCCTCTCCTTTTCTCCAAACCCATCAATGAATGATAAAAATGAACTTCTTCAGATTCTCTGACTTAACATCATCTGCTTTTCAGAATGCAGGCAATGACTAAGCACACATAAATGGATATGATTAGGAATGGATTTCTAAAATTGAAAGCTTGTATGTAAGCTTTCCCCTGAAAAATGGAAACTGAAAAGGAAAAGAAAAACTCTTTATGTACTCTGATCCAACTTACTTGCGTTCAGTGAGATTAAACTGCAATATTTATTTGGGAATAAATCAGAGTAAGAGAAAACAATGGAACACAGGTACTGAATTAGGTATGACTCACTTTTTCCACAATTTACTTATTATTTTGGTGTTCACGTGATTCAGTGAGCAATAAAATAATGATATTCAATTTTCTATCATGCCCTAAGCTAACATGTATTACCATCACAGGATTTCCTTCTCCTTCTGGGATGCATTATCATACACCTATCCAACTATGTGGTCAATGGCAGCTGAACAGCTATAGTAGTTCAAGGGTTATTTAAATCCAGTTGGAATAAGCTCCTATCTTGAACTTTCAATTGTTGCTAAATATATGCTAAATGCTGATATCCCAAAAAACAAACAGATATCTTCTTTGCCTTCCATCATCCAGCCTTCTTATCTGGTATTTGGCAAGTCACTTTCAAGGCAAAAAGAAGAGTCATATTCCATCTCTACCCCCCCCCCCCCCGCAAGCCTTTTACCTGTTCAGGATGGCTAAGCCTAACAACTTGACAGTTGCAGTTATAACATCTAGTAGGTTTCACAGAGCTTTATCTACAGATTTACTTGCAGATAAATTGCTGGACATCTGAATGTACTGTACATTTGCCCAAACTAAGCAGCCAAAATTACGGTACATTTAAATATTAGCTGAATGTGAACTCTTCACTAGGGCGATTGGGTGAAGGAACATGAAGATTCAGTCTGTCTACCATGTAAAGAATGAAGGATGTCAGCGGCAAGAGGCCTAAGGAATGGATGGCAGAAAAGCGCTGGACGGCCCAGGCGATTCCACGATAAGGCCCGAGGGGTGACGAAAGGAGAAGAGAAGCTCCGGACTAGTCTTTCCGGCTATTCCTGGGAGTAGAGACAGTCCTGCACACAAGTTCCCGCTTCTGCCATAATCCTCCAACGGGAAGCCTCCACTTGTGTCCTCAGCCACCGCTGTCCATTCGCTTCCTCAGCGAAGGCACTCACTCCCGCGCCTCTCATCCAGGCAGCAGCGGAAGGCCGGGTGAGGCAGACTGACGGCTGTGGCAGGTTGAGACCGAGAACTATTCGCAAGACTTTTCCGAGGAAACGATTCTGCCCAGAGGCGCTCATTCTGCCGCCAACGGCAGCGGCGCCAACCGTGACGGGCCGAGGTGTGGGATTTGGGCAGCCCCGCGAGTTGGGCAGAGAGGCTTGGAGCTTCTGTTCCGTCCCTTCGGAGGGAACGCTCTCTCCGTCGAAGGCGGCCCTGGGTATTGCCGAAGCCGCCTGGCCCGAGGTGGTGCCCGGACGGCTGAGAAAAACGAAGTTTCGGGAGCGACGGATAGAGCCGCCCTTCCCGCAACGCTGGAGAGGAGATACCTAGGCAGCAACACTCCCTCAGGAGAGGGCGGGAGAGTCCAAACCCGGAGGCTATAAATCCCATCCTCCATGACCACCGCAGGGCAGGCCAGCTCAGGCTGGGATAGCGGGAAGAAAGTTCGAAGCAGAACCGCCCTGAGTCCTTCGGGAGAAGGGCGGTATAGAAATTCAATAAATAATAAATAAATAAACTCAGGGCGGAAAAGGCAGAAGACAGCCAAGTTCTCCTGCCTCAGTTCGGGAGCCTCAGCCGACAATTGCTGTCAATTGCGCTGCCTTCGTCCGGCTGCTTGCGCCTCTTTGGCCTCTTCTCCGGTGGTTTTTTCCGCGAAAAGCCTGGGCCCTCAGCTCGGCCGTCGCATTTTAGCCAAGCGTCTTATTCGCGGCCAGGCCCTGACTTAGATTATGGTTCAGGGTGTGGATTTGGTTAATCGGACGGTCAGTGCGACTTTCCGTGGCTGTGTCCGTCCGTCGCGCTAAGCCAGGAATGGGTTTGCCGAAAACCAAGTAAAGCCAGTGTTTCTCAACCTGGGCAATTTGAAGATGTGTGGACTTCAACTTCCAGAATTCCCCAGCGAGCAACTGCTGACTGGGGAATTCTGGGAGTTGAAGTCTACCCATCTTCAAGTTGCTCAGGTTGAGGAACATGGAAGAAGCCCCCTCCAGACTTAGCGCGAGGTGGAAGCTAATCGTTCTCCCTCCCTCCCTCCCTCCCTCCCTCCGGGGTGGGAGCGAGGCAGGTGGCTCTAAGGAAAAGTGGCGGACGAGGGCCATTGGCAAATTAGAAATTGATCCCCGGATAAAAGGAAGGGGGGTTTGTTTTCCCCCCATGATCTCTCTGAACTCCCGCTGGTTTCCGAGGGGAACGCTTGTGAGGAAAGGCTGAGATGCGATCCGGCGAGAGTAAAGGGATCCTTTTCGGGGTACAGATGCTGCCTCCTCGGGTCCACCTGCAGGTTGAAGCCCGTTCCGCGCCTTCAGGCCTTTCCACAGGTGAGGAGCCACGCAGGCGTGCTGCGGGGCGGCTCCGCAGGCTCCATCGCTCAGGCGCTGGCCCGGACTTTGCTGTCAAGCGGAGGCTTTGGAGCGCGGGAGGCGACACAGAAGAGGAGGGGCTGGGTCCCGCCGTCCCGATGATAATCGCCGGCTGCTGTGGAGTCCCAACAGTTTTGTGGGCCGAACATGATAAACCTGTAGCATGTTAACCGAGTTTAAGTCTTGTATGTTTAATGAGTCTTTTTTTTTTGGTTAATTTCTGGTTCAGGGAAGGCATCGCGCGAGTCCCGAAGCCCAGCTCAGGTGATGGAAGAGGAAAGGACCGCAGCTCGTGTCCGCGAGGCACGACGCCATACTGTTCGTAAGCCTGAACCGTTGGACAGCCTCCGCCCGCATCCCCTTTCCGAAATCTCAGCCCGCTTCCTACGTCAAACTCGCCCGGTTTTTTAGACAGCTTCTCTCGGATCGAACCGTTTCGGAAAAGAAATGCCTGCTTCTTGTCCACGCATCTCCCGCCGACTTTTCAAGCTGCCAAGTCCCATCACCAACTGTGCCGGGAAGAGGAACCTCCTGCCTCTTGGGGGGTCAGATCTCCGGAACCTGCAGCCCCGCAGATTGATCCGGTGTAATTGAGAACCCTCACCATCTTCTGAATCCACCCCAGAATCCAGGCGCTCTGCATATGTTCAGGCGCACCCCTTTTTTAAAAAAATATCACCAGCTGTGGCAGCTCAAAAACACCCTGGAACTGAGCCCACTTGAGCACCACCAGTCAGCTGCCGCATCTCACTTTCTAGACGCGAGAGAAAGTTTCCGGGCAGCCGTCCCTTCCCGCTCCCGCTTCCCCCACTCCCCCGCGGACTTACCACCACGACGAGTCCACCCGCGGCGTGAGAATCAACAGAGTCAGCAGCAAAGGCAAAGCGAGGCGGGAGCGGATTGGCCTGCCCTGGGACGCTCGTCTGGTGGCTTCGGGAGCTCTGGCAATCCTAGCGGAGCTTGCCAGACGGTTTGAGCCAAGCATAATTCTCTTTCGCGGGAAGCGGAGAAGGAAAGAACAAGCCCCAGATCGCAAAGAGAAGAAGACGGATTCCTGGACCTCCAATTGCCCGGGGGGGGGGGGGAGTTGTGGGAAAGAGCAAACAGAGGCGGCTCTTAGGTTGTCCCTGAAGGCGGGAGTCACGACTCTTCTACCAGGGCTGCTGCGTTAGGCATGGCTTCGGAAGGCGGCCAAGTCAAACTAATCTAAATCCCAGGGCGGGCCGGCTGATTGCCTCCTGAGATGGACTGGCCGTCTCCTGGGCTGGCAGGAGCGTCTGCAGAGCAGCCCCAAGGGCCGGCATCTGCTGGGAATGAAGATGAGGACACGCTGGAGGGGTGGGCTTTGGGGCAGGCTGGGGAGATGGACACCTCCTTGGACTCTCATTGGGCAAAACTCCCAAGCACAAAGACAAGGCTGTGGGTGGAGGGGGGGGGGGAAATCAAGCCCAGCCAAAGGGTTGGGACCGTGCTTTCTCTATTGCCGTTTGTGTTTTCTCCACCGGGATTTGTTTTCCCCTCCCTTGCTAGCTGAATACTCTCACCTTTTCCCTCCCAGGCACCACCTGCTGCCGAGAAAGAAAGACAGAAGAGATCAGAGACGGTGCTGAAGTCTCCCTTGCTGGCAATAGACAGATTCAGGCAGCCTCCCCCCGACAATCCTATTCCTCCTCTGGTCCTAGTGCCTCCTATAGCTGTCCATTCTCTCAGACCCAAAGGAGAGAGCAGGCAACTGAGAGCTAACCCAAATCCAGATCTGACACTTTATTGGATGTGTTAAGTGCCAAGCCAATATATGGTTTGTAGCCTAAGATATGCCTAACAGCCTAAGATATGCAGATGATACCACTCTAATGGACGAAAGTGAAGAGGAGCTAAAGAGCGTCTTGATGCAGGTGAAGAAGGAAAGTGCAAAAGTGGGCTTGAAACTTAACATTAAGAAAACCAATATCATGGCATCCGGCCCTCTCAATTCCTGGCAAATAGATGGGGAAGAAATGGAGGTAGTGACAGATTTTATTTTCCTGGGCTCCAAGATCACTGCAGATGGGGACTGCAGCCAAGAAATTAAGACGCTTGCTCCTGGGGGAGGAAAGCTATGGCAAATCTAGACAGCACACTAAAAAGCAGAGACATCACCCTGTCAACAAAAGTGCATATGGTTTTCCCAGCTGCAATGTATGGCTGTGAAAGTTGGACCATAAGAAAGGCTGAGCACCAAAGAATTGAAGCCTTTGAACTATGGTGCTGGAGAAGACTCCTGCGAGTCCCTTGGACTGCAAGGCGATCAAACCGGTCAGTCCTAGAGGAGATCAACCCTGACTGCTCTTTAGAAGGCCAGATCCTGAAGTTGAAACTCAAATACTTTGGCCACCTAATGAGAAGGAAGGACTCACTGGAGAAGAGCCTAATGCTGGGAAAGATTGAGGGCAAGAGAAGAAGGGGACGACAGAGAATGAGGTGGCTGGATGGAGTCACTGAAGCAGTAGGCGTGAGCTTAAACGGACTCCAGAAGATGGTAGAGGACAGGAGGAATGTTGTCCATGGGGTCACGATGGGTTGGACACAACTTCGCAACTAACAACAACAACAAGCTTAATGGATGGTGTGAATAAGTCCTGTTTAAGCAAATCTTGACTTAGTGTAGTGTGAGTTTAGCTCCAGAGTTCTGGCCTCTTTTCCAATTGTTCCAGAGGCCTGGAGACAAAAAAAGAAGAAGAATGATTGCAGGGTTTGGGTTTGGCTAGTCTAGAGAAAAGGACTGCGGGGGACATAATGGCAGTATTCCAGTATTTGAGAGGTTGCCATAAAGAGGAGGGGGTCAATTTGTTTTCCAAAGTACCAGAGGGCAGGACAAGAAACTATGGATGGAAACTAATCAAGGAGAGAAGCAACCTGGAGCTAAGGAGAAACTTCCTAACAGTGAGAACAATTAACTAGTGGAACAGCTTGCCATCAGAATTTGTGGGTGCTTCATTGCTGGAGATTGTTTGGGGCAATAAGCTGACTTTGTAAAAATGCCGCTTGGGGGGGGAAAGCCCTAATAAGCAGGCATATACATAGAATGAAGGCTACTGCTAAGCTTGTAAGCCACCCTGAGTCTTCGGAAAAGGGCGGGATATAAATGGAATTAAAATAAAAAAAAATTTAAGAAGAGATTGAACAGTCATTTGTGTGAAATAGCAGAGTGAGCGCCTGTTACTCGTCCCAGCTTCTGCCAACCTAGCAGTTCGAAAGCATGTAAAAATACAAGTAGAAAAATAGGGACCACTACGGTGGGAAGGTAACAGCGTTCTGTGCGCCTTTGGCGTCTAGTCATGCTGGCCACATGACCACGGAGACGTCCTCGGACAAGCGCTGGCTCTTCGGCTTTGAAATGGAGATGAGCACTGGCCCCTAGAGTTGGAAATGACTAGCACGCATGTGCGGGGGGAACCTTTACCTTTTAAAAGTCACCCACTGAATTTAATGGCTGCATTGATATCCATCCTGTTGGCAGAGCACCAAACTGAAGATCAGGTGGCACTTTAGTTTCAAAGTGCTGCTTTTAACACCCTCCACCAGAAAAGAAATTCTTCAGAATATTTGAAGATGTCTTCCTGCCTATTTTAATAAATTATCTTCATATGCTGTGTGGATGCGTTTACTGGAGAACAGGACTTTTTGGTGGTAGCTCTGACCTTTGGATGGGAATTGCCAGGCGCCATGTTTAGTTTTTCAGCTTTAGCTTTCTATTGCATTCTTGCAGGACTTCCACTGCTGCAATATATTAATTTGCTGCTGCTGCTCTTCATTTTCTGTTTAATTGACAATTTGTCTTGGAAACTCTATATAATATTTTATTTTTTAAAAATGTGTTTCTTTCTTAATCTGTTTGGATTTTAGTGTAAATTTTTTATTTTATTTTATTTTATTTATTTAGATTTATATACCGCCCTTTCCCGAAGGACTCAGGGCAGTTTACAGGATATTTAAAAGAAAATCAATACAAAAGTTAAAACAAATTAAAAAAGATTAAATGAAACCCTGAGAAAAAATAAAAACCCAGTTAAAATTAAAAATTAAAAAATTCTCAGCCTGGGCCAGAGAGCTTGAAGAGCCAGGTCTTCAGGTCCCGGCGGAATGAACAGAGGTTGGGGCAGTCCTAAGCTCCGTGGGCAGCTGGTTCCAAAGGGCAGGCGTGCCCACTGAGAAGGCCCTACCCCTGGGTGTTACCCGCCGGCAATCTTTAACCGGCGGCACCCTGAGAAGACCCTCCCTGTGGGAGCGCACTGGACGAAGGGAGCTTGATGCTGGCAGCAGGTGTTCCCTCAAATATCCCGGACCCTCGCCATTTAGGGCTTTATAGGTCATCACCAGCACCTTGAATCTCACCCGAAGGGCAACTGGAAGCCAATGCAGCTCGCGGAGTAGAGGTGTTACATGGGAGTATTGGGAGACCCCCATCACGACTCGCGCGGCCGCATTCTTATTAATTAATAAACCTTTATTGTCAAAGTACAACATGTGTACATTGAGATTAGCTGAGCCTCCCCCTGTGCTCTCTCCCCCCAACACACAGTGACAACAAACCCTCCATCCCACCACACTATGTGAACCAACTACACCACACACCGGCCTCCCAAGTCAACTCTGCATAAGATTACATCCCATTCAAAAGCCTAACAGCCCACGGATAAAAGCTGTTCTTCACCCTGTTGGTACGGCTGGCTATATTCCTATATCTCCTACCGGATGGTAGGAGAGTAAAGAGATACCGTCCAGGGTGTGAGTCATCCCTGAGAATCTTCCTCACTCTTCCAAGGCAACGAGCCCTGGCGATGTCATCCAGTGTTGTCAGGGAACAGCCCACAATGTCTTGTGCTGTGCTCACTACCCTCTGTAATACTTTCCTATCCTCGGCTGTCAGACCGGCATACCAAACCACAATACCATATGAGAGGACGCTCTCTATGGTAGACCGGTAAAAGAGGGTCATTAGCTGTTGTTCTACCCTGTTCTTCCGCAAGATCCTAAGAAAGTGAAGCCTCTGTTGGGCCTTTCTAGCCACCTGGGTTGTGTTAACTTTCCAGGTCAGATCTTCACAGAGGTAGACTCCCAGAAATTTAAAGGAGGGAACTCTCTCTACACAGTCCTCCCGGATGTAAAGTGGGGCAGGTTCCTCTTTTTTTCTCCGGAAGTCTAACACCATCTCTTTCGTCTTGCTGATATTTAGGTGCAAGTTGTTGTTACTACACCATATGGATAGTTTTTGTACCTCCGCCCTATATGCTGTCTCATCCCCACCTGTAATAAGACCCACCACAGTTGTATCATCTGCGAACTTGATTATCACAGTGGATGGGTCAGATGATACACAATCATAAGTGTATAAAGAGTACAGGTAGGGGCTAAGCACACAGCCCTGTGGCGTGCCGGTGCAAAGCTTCAGGGGGGTGGACAAAGCAGACCCGACCCTCACTGTTTGTACCCGATCCCTAAGAAAGTCTTGAATCCAATCGCAGATAGCGGGGGAGAATTTCAAGTCAGTCAGCTTCTCGATAAGAATGCTCGGCAAAATGGTGTTAAAAGCCGAGCTGTAGTCAACAAAAAGCATCCTGACGTAGCTTCCAGGTTTCTCGAGATGACTTGCTACAGAGTGTAAAGCAGTAGCTATGGCATCGTCTGTCGACCTATTTCCCCTGTAGGCAAATTGATGTTTATCAAAGTCCAGTGGGAGGCATGTCCTAAGATGTTGGAGAACCAATCTTTCGAAGCATTTCATGACTACAGACGTTAATGCAATAGGTCTGTAGTCATTCAGGCACTCAACTGCAGTTTTCTTGGGGACTGGGACAATGGTAGCTGCCTTCAAGCATGATGGTACACATGCCGTTTGCAAGGAGATGTTAAAAATCCTTGTCAGGACCCCTGCTAATTGATCGGCACAATTCCTAACCACTATCCCCAGCACCCCATCTGGGCCTGCAGCTTTGCTGGGATTCACAGCCTTTAATAAAGCTCTCACTTGGTGTTCACACAGGGTGAGTGGCTGAGAGTCAGAAGGCCGGCCAGCAGAGGCTACGGGGTCTGGTCTTTTAACCTCGTAGCGGGCGAAGAAGATATTCAGCTCCTCAGCCAACAAGGCATCGGTGTTTGCCATGCTCCTCGCGCTGCCCTTATAGTTGGTTAAGTGCTGCAGTCCCTGCCATACTTGCCTCAGATCGTTGTTCGCTAAATGGTTCTCCACCTTTTGTTTGTATTGTTGTTTTGCCATCCTAATGCCTCTTCTGAGATTTGCCCTGGCCTCTCTGTATCTGTCCCTGTCCCCCGCCTTAAAGGCAGAATCCCGGGCTCTCAGGAGTGTTCGTATCTCCGCAGTCATCCAGGGTTTACAGTTCCCATAAACTCTAATGCACTTATCCGTTGTTACACTGTCCGTGCATGTTCTAATATAAGAGAGTACGCCATCTGTATATGAATTTAGATCTTGTTCTTCAAATACACTCCAGTCAGTGGTTTCAAAGCAGTCCTGCAACTGACTGAGAGCACCCACTGGCCAGGTTCTGACCCTTTTTGTGACTGCCTGAGTCCTTTTCCTGAGAGGAACATACTTTGGGCACAACAGGAGTGAAAGATGGTCAGATGTACCCAGGTGGGGAAGAGGAAAAGCTCTGTATGCCTGCTTAAGATTGGAATACACGTGGTCCAAAGTGTTCTTCTGCACCAGCTGAAGCCTCTGGGTGGACCTCAAGGGCAGCCCCATGTAGAGAGCGTTGCAGTAGTCTAAACGGGAGGTCACGAGCGCATGAGTGATTGTGCGTAGGGCATCTCGGTCCAGGTAGGGTCGCAACTGGTGCACCAGGCGAACCTGGGCAAAAGCCCCCCTGGTCATGGCTCCTATATGATCTTCAAAATTGAGCCGTGAATCCAGGAGGATGCCCAAGTTGCGAGCCCTATCAACGGGGGGGGTAACACCTCACCCCCCATCGTTAGAGATAGAACAGTCTGGTTGACCCGAGATGCCGGTATGCACAGCCACTCAGTCTTGGTAGGATTGAGACGAAGCCTGTTTCTCCCCATCCAGACCCGGACCGCTTCCAGGCAACAGGACATCACGGCAAGAGCATCGCTGGGTTGGTTTGGGGTGGAGAAAAAAAGTTGGGTATCATCAGCGTACTGATGATACCCCACCCCGAAACCACGAATGATCTCGCCCAGTGGCTTCATATAGATGTTGAACAGGAGGGGCGAGAGAACCGACCCCTGAGGAACTCCACAAACGAGAGGCCTTGGGGTGGACCTCTGCCCTCCTGTCAACACCGACTGCGAGCGGCCCAGTAGATGTTCTGAACCAGCCCTCTTCTAACAAACCCCTATTCAAAAGAAGAGACTGGAGAGCGTCCAAGGCTAAAAGGCTTCTGCCAAGATTTAATTACGCAGTTAACAAAAACACTAGAGCTTGTCTTCTCAAGCGGAAAAGTTGCTTTCAGCAACCAGCCCCTCCCCAAACACTCCTTTTATAGAGAGCTCAGGGCGTGGTCTCCCTGTGCCTCCTCCCGAGGAGTCTCACAGCCTTTCTTTGTTTGTTCCTGCTCGACTGCCTCCTGCGTCGGGCGTCCTTGAACAGGGCCAGCTGTGGGTCATCTTCCTCCGCACTCTCGGGCTCACGCAGCTGAGAAGAGGTCCCCGGCTGAGGACTCTGCAAAGCCTCCAAATCATCATCAGCCGGTTCGTTTCCCTCCTCCCCCACATCTGAGTCCTCCGATACATCGGAGCCGGCTGTCGGACCCACAGGCTGGCCCTGAGTCACAACACTAGATAGGAGGAGAACCACCGCAAAACAGTGCCTCCCACTCCCAACCCCCTGAGACGCCGCAGTAGGATACCATGGTCGATGGTATCGAAAGCCGCTGAGAGATCTAATAGGACTAGGACAGAGGAGCAACCCCTGTCCCGAGCCCGCCAGAGATCATTCACCAGCGCGACCAATGCCATCTCCGTGCTGTGGCCAGGCCTGAAACCCGATTGGTACGGGTCCAGATAATCAGTTTCAAATCACTTTGAAATTTTAAGAGAAAGTGATATATTAATATTACAAATAAAATAATGCCCTAAGATGGAGTGCGGTGGCTATGATTTATGACAATAAAGAACTTTGCACAGCAGGAAAGATACAATTTACAGTATCTGTCATGATAAACACCTTAGCTTTCTCTCTCTCTCTCTCTCTCTCTCTCTCTCTCTCTGTGTGTGTGTGTGTGTCTCTATCTCTATCTCTATCTGTATCTCTTCTCCTACTTTTAGTGCTTCAGGCAATTGGTGATATTTCCTGAGCTGGATTCAAAATGCCATATATCTAATTACTTCACCAAATTATTTTCCATTTTCAAAGCTTCCTTTAACTGCTCTGCCTACCATCTGATGTCTTGGGGTTGATCAACAAACTTTGCTAAGTCTCTGTAAGAAAAGCAGGTGCTTTTCTAGCTTTTGTGACTCTAGTGTTCTACTAAGTAACATTATG
The DNA here is from genome assembly GCF_947247035.1 of Vipera ursinii. Lineage (NCBI taxonomy): Eukaryota > Metazoa > Chordata > Lepidosauria > Squamata > Viperidae > Vipera > Vipera ursinii. Next base: position 38,806,498 of record NC_139516.1, read on the forward strand.
TTTCATGACTAATTAATTTCTCAGGATTGCAAACTTCAGTATCAACAGGTGTTCTGGTATCTGTGGCTTCTTCTTTTGCCAAACGTGTTTCTTCCAATCCAATTGTTACAGTGGAATAATGACTTTATTTGGACCCAGAGAAATTGAGACCAGCAACTGACAGTTCTCATAATCCATTTAGATTTCTTCAAGTTACTATGCTAGAAAGCAAAAACTGTTTGAACTTTGCATTTTTCTTAAAAATTCAACTGAGTGATTGTATAACAATGTATTCATAAAACAATTTAAGGGTGTGAAGGTGATAGGAGAAAGCCTGATGTTTATAGACTAAAGCCTGGACATTCGTTTGAAAGCTAACACAATGTGCAATGATCCTCTGAATGTCTTTAAATTATTATACTATTGAATATTGATTTAGACCACCAATTTTGAAAGTTCTGTTATAAGGATGTTAGAAGTGACAATGCTGCTTATCAAAAAGCATGTGGTATTAGTACCACTTTATAAAACGCTTGTGAGTCCACAAGTGGAATACTGCAGCCAATTTTGGTCACCATATCACAAAAAAGATGTTGAGAGTTTGGAAAAAATTCAGAGAAAAGCAACTAAGATGATTAAGGGACTGGAAACTAAAACATACAAAGAATGGCTGCAGGACTTGGGTTTGGCTAGTCTAAAGAAAAGAAGAAATAGGGGAGACATGGTAGCAATATTCCAGTATTTGAGGGCTGCCACAAAGAAGAGGGGGTCACGTTATTCACAAAGCACCAGAGGGCAGGATAAGAAACAATGGTTGGAAACTGATCAAAGAGAGAAGCAACCTGGAATTAAGGAGAATTTTCCTGACAGTGAGGACAATTAACCAGTGGAACAGCTTGCCCCTAGAAATTGTGGGTGCTCCATCACTGGAGATTTTTTAAAAAGAGGCTGGACAGTCACTTGTCTGAGATGATATAGGTCCTCCTGCTTGAGCAGAGGGCTGGACTAGAAGACCTCCAAGGTCCCTTCCAGCTCCTATTCTATTCTGTTCTGTTCTAAAAGTTGAGATGACAGACATACTTTGGTTGATTCTGCTAGGATTTAGTCCTGGTGCTCTGACAATGAAGAGAAAGGAGGAAAATGTGACCTTCCTCTTCCTTTTCCCTTTTCATCCTTGGGTGCCACAGCTTTGGGAGGGGTGGAACTCAGCACCATGTTATGTTGTTGTTGATAATAATAATAATAATAATAATAATAATAATAATAATAATAATAATAATAATGATGATGATGATGATGATGATGATGATGATGATGATGATGATGATGATGATGTTGGAAGGGACCTTGGAGGTCATCTAGTCCAACCCCCTGCTCAGACAAATGGCTGATATTTGATAGCTTACCTCAAATTGCCTTGGACCTCAGAAAATTCTACTTGCCCTCCTAGAATATTCACCAGCTCCCTCCATCATTATTTGTTGTTCTGACTTTTTAATAGAGTGTTCAGATTTCTTGAAGTCAAGAAACATGTCTTACATGAGTGGGGAATATATTTTCACATGACCTTTATGTGGGTATAACTGGTAGATTGTTATAAAGTTGTTCAAGCAATTTTGATGATGTTTCTGTGTAAACTATTTCAGGATTGGGTAGGACAGGACAGAATACTTTATTGGCCAAGTGTATTTAAACAAAAACATTTAATGATGTTCTTTTAAGTTTTTGCTTTGGCTAAAAAGAGTGGGAAAAATATAACCTAAAGGGAGTAGAATTTTACCATTTCATTGTTTAAACATTGGCAATACATTATTAAATCTATTCCCAAGCTGCAGGAAACGTTAGCTAAATATATCAAAAGTTAGGTTAACTCAGTAAGATTCTAATTTGATATCTTTCTACTGAAAGAAATGGAATATAAATATGAAGAAATTAATCATGTTTTCTATTTTTATAAATATTAAGAAAGCTTAGGATGAATCAAACTCTATCCATATTAAAGTTTTGAAAGGTAAAGAGAACATTTCACAAGCTATGTTTTTTCTTCTTTTACAGAGTATGTATATTTTAAAATAATGATCTTATGTCCTGAGACATACAAGAACACATACATTGTGTCCATATATTCATTTCAATGAAGGTTGGGTTTTTATGCTAAGATGGTGAAGATGATAGTGATAATAATGATGATGATGTTCATTGCAAGGATTATTTTTTCCATAGAAACAAATGGCAATGGTATTCAGATGGAAGCTTCGTAGATGTGGTGGAACTCCCACACCTAGTACAGGTGAAAGGATCAAGGTAATGAGTTTATAGGGTATGGAAGAAGAGTAAGTCAGAGTGAACTATATAGAGACTGAAGTATCACACATTTCAGTGTGATACTGATCCTACTTTCTGTCAGCAAACAGATAGCCTACAAAGAAATGCAACTTTAACAGAAAAATGGCTCCTTTTTATCAATCCTTTCCAGAATATATTCATTCACAAGATATTGAGTTTTTCCTGACAGTCTGGTCTATGCTGTGTCTTGTATAAGACTTTGTAAACAAAGAAGAACCTCCCACTGAGACAGAAAGCACGTTTTCACTTGTTTGGCATCATTACTAAGAAACTGTCTCCAGTGATGCTTGACATGATTCAGAATCTGGCCCAATTTTTATAAGCAGAGGCCACAGGAGACAGAACATTTGCCTTTCCAACTGCCTCACATGGTTCTGCTTGCCTAAGTTTGATCTTTCATTCAAATTAGTGGTGTGTACCAAATGGGTTCCTATTTGCTCCACAGGAACAGCAAGTGTGTGTAAACAAACAAGGCTCACTTTCAAATGCTTCATGATTCATTAACTTCAAAAGTCCCCGTTTTCATAAAAGGTCAGAGTTTCAGAGTTTCTCCCCATTCCATCAACACTGAAGGAAATGACTTGACTTGGCTGAGGTTTTGGGACAGTGGCTCTGCTGTTGTGATTATGTTTTGTTCTGCTGGGCAACCTGGGCAACATAATAAATTTTTTTATTTAAGGAAAGTGCTTCAACTTGTACACTAAACCAAGGTCAGCATTCTACAATAACTGAATGGTCAGTGTAATATCAGATTTTCTTTTAATATGCCATTTTGAAATATAACACGTTAGGATCACATTGGAGATAGGAATCATTGGTGGTGGATGAGGTATAAAATGTAATCCTGGTAGTTCAGGGATGCATTTAGGAGAGTATCTGTTGTCTAACGAGATAACTGTTTTTATATCAGCCTGCCTGTATCCAAGATCAGGTGAAAATCCTTCCTATATGCCCCAACATTGATAGCAATAGCAATAGCACTTAGACTTATATACTGTTTCATAGTGCTTTATAGCTCTCTCTAAGTGGTTTACAGAGTCAGCATATTTCCCCAGCAATCTGGGTCCTCATTTTACCAACCTTGGAAGGATGGAAGGCTGAGTCAACCTTGAGCCGGTCAGGATCGAACTGTTGGCTGTCAGCAGAATTAGCCTACAATACTGCCTTCTAACCACTGCGCCACCACAAAATGCAATTGATGAGGTTAGAGGAAAACAGATCTTCTTTGCGATCACATGTGAACTTTCAAATCCTCTGCCTCAAGGCTGATTTGGCATTTCTCTTAAGGTATTTAAGTAGTAAAAAGTCCTATTTTATCAGGTGTACTTTTTTAATCTAGTTTTTAATGATTTGTTACATATATTGTTACTCCCTCTAAGCAATGTTTAAGAACCAGCTTAGAAAATACAATTTTATATGTAAATTTAAAAAAATGTTTAAAAAGAATTTCATCAAGTTTTTTGGGGAGGAAGGGTTGAAGGGAATGTTATTTGCTGCTAAGAACCAAATAGAAATAGTTTATTTATATTACATGGAGAGATATTCTGCATTTGTATCTCAAAGTGAAGAATATATAAATATGACTGTTATCCCTTGTAAACTTTTGTTGTGACAGTTATGAAGTCAGAAGATAGAAAATACGCTGTACTACAGTAGACCCCAACCTTTCTGGCAGTAAGGATCGGTTTCATAGAAGACAATTTTTCCACAGACTGGGGGGGAATGGTTTCGCGTGTAACTTAGATCCTGCACATGTGCAGGCAAAGCTTCACTTGCCTGCCACTTGCATAGCCAGGTTCCTTGCCTGTGGGCTGGAGGTCCCTGCTATACTGTATAATATTATCATAACTCAGTCCCCTAGCTAAGGGCAGTACCTTTAATATTCAGATGTTCATATGAAGATTCATTTGAGTCTTGATGCATTTATTCTCTCTCTCTCTCTCTCTCTCTCACACACACACACACACACACACACAAACACACACACACACACACACACACACAGAGAGAGAGAGAGAGAGAGAGAGAGAGAGAGAGAGAGAGAGATTTAATCTCATTCACAGACTTTTCTTTATTGATTCCCTTTAAACAACACAAGCAAAACAAAGCAATCCATTACAAAAGACTTATCATCTAAAAGGGCAGGAAGGGGAAGACATAAGAAGCCTGGGTACCAATTCTAAAATCACGATTATTATATAATGATCAGCTGGATGCTCTTCAGGTAGGGAAAGTGCTTAGTAGAGTGGATGAAACAGCCCTGTAGTCCATTTTGATGGGTTGAAAAAGTAAGATTTTAGCTTAAAAGATTTGGGGCTAAATGTAGGAAAAATTGCACTTTCAGTGTAGCCTATAGAAGAGAAGCTTTTGCAGCTGGCCAGAAGAAAGGAACCTGGAAGATTCCATTCACAAAGTGATTAGGTTCATTGCATTAAACCATGATTTTTGAATTATTGAATGTTTCAGTGATTTTCATGCACCATGCTAAGCCATCGGTTACAGATGGAAAACCATCATGACTAGGTTTATGCAACATACTAAGGAAAATTAAATAAATTGCACAATTATGAATCCAGCTTTTGTTATATGTCCATGAAAGCTTGAATAATTTTACTTGAACAATCTAACAAAAGAGTTGCTACCAAAGATGAAGAAATAGTTGCTTTAGGAGGGAAAAAGAAACAATACAATTTACCCCAGTTTTAAACATCTCAGACTTCCTGAAGCAAAATATTCTTGTCTGTTCACATATATGACCATCTCTAGGCCAAGTTCTCATTAGGGATTTGATGCAAGTACTTATCAACCAGTATTGGGCTATACTTTTTTTCTTATTTAGACCATGGCTAAATTCAGCCAGCTAAGGTTATTTTAATCTCCTAGATATGACTTTCCCAGAGATGCTTCTTCTTTTTCCAGGTTAGCACACCAGTTATCAAGCAGTGTTTAAAAACTGCTGTGTATACCAGAAAGAGGGGTTATATTATCAGCAGCTGGCTAATAGATTCTGCAGAATTATCTACCATGCTTAGATATATACGTATCTGGAAAGGTTGGTTCATTGGCCTTCAAGGGAATCAAGTAGGTTGAAGAGAAATAGTTGCTTTCAAATGGGTAAACCATTTTTGAAACACAAGGGGACCCACAGATCAGGAGGTTATCCCAGGTCAGGATCTGCCTTTGTAACCAAACTCAATTATAATACTATAATGAGATTCTGGAGGTTGAGGAACAGGCTGTCCTAGAAGGTAGCTAATGAATAAATCACTTTTCTTACTTTAAGGCATGCAGCAGAATTATACAGCTTTTAGCAAGTTATACTTCACACATTGTTAGTAGCATTGTTACTGTCTCAAAACTCTATTATCGAAGGGAGGTTTCTGTACTAAATGAACATATAAAAATTAATGCATTGCCTATTCAAATATTGAGGTTTCGCTCAAAGTGAGCATTATGTATATCCCTGCCTTTACCACTCATCCTGCTTTTTTATTATTATAGGTTTATGTTATTGAATTAATTTATTTAGGAATGTTATGAGATATTCTTCTACTGTATTTTTTCATTGTAGTTCACAAAGGAATGGTAGTAAAATGCTTCCCTACTTAGCATTCTCTGGTGAGGAAGCCCTATGTACAAAGCGGAAAATGAGCTGGAAAAATACAAGTAAATATTCATTTTTTAACAAAGCAAGCAGCACATTCTGAGTCTTCTTTTTTCAGTTGTTGTGGTGCAGCTGCTACAGCCATCCTCTATTAGAAACCACTTAGGATCACTCCCAATGCACTTGCAAGAGGATGCTCGATGCCAGATCCCTCCTGAGATGTATTGTCTGGTAAGATAGCGTCCAATGGAACAGGAGTATAGCTTTGGTGGGAAAACAAAACAGCAAAACCTGTAAAAAAACAAGGAAAAAATCTGGGAAGAAAGCAATTTTAAATTAACTTTTAATTATGCTGGTACTTTACACCAGTGTGTTTTCATGCTGTCAGCAGAATTCTTTGAGTTAAAGACCAAATTTCTGAAGGTTACTCAGTACTTTTTTTGTAAAAAAAAAAGAGATGCTGGAACTCATGCACAGTTTCAGCTCCAGTCGAAAGCCCTTTATGGAGCGGGGGGGGGGAGAACCGCTTTAGGGAGCTTTCGAGGTGTAGGTCATGTGAGCAGCATCAGCTGATGGATGACATTGCTGCAGTTTTTGAGAGGGCGCTTGTTCAGAGCTGACATGTCTTCTGCCACCTCGTCCTCCTCCAGCTCTGATGACACAGAGGCTTCCTCTGGAGCCAGAGTGATCAAGGTGGTGGCAGCACTGCTGCTTTGGGAGTGTGCCTGGTCCCTCGAAGAGATTCACTCCAGGAGTCAGTCCTGGTGGCCAACATGGGGCTGGACAGGTAGCGGGGGGAGCCCCATGAACCAATGCAGAGAAGAGGTCTGCTTTCAGGGCCGTGGAAGTGTTTCCAGGTCAAACTTCAATGCCCCCGATTTACCCGGGCAGCTTCCTTTCACCGAGCCAGAGCTTTACTCGCACTGGTAGCTTGGAAGGAGCCAGTTCTTCCATTAAAAAAAAGGTGCCAGAATGCTGTTCCGTGCGTTCTATGACAAAAAAAAAGCACTGAGGTTACTAAGTTTGAAAAACACTGTTCTGCATACACACAGGCACCTAAAAGATTGGGTTTCCTTTAAGCTGAGCTGAGGTTCTGAAGATTTCATAGACATAAAAATTAAATAAAATAAAATATCAATGCAGTGTTCTTGATAACAAATAAAAGTGATATACTGTTGCTCTCTTGTAAATACTTTGTTTTCAGTTCCTCACCCTTGGTCTGTGATTTCTTGATAATCATGTACTGAAGAGGTCTGTCCCAGCTTAGACTTTCAAGAGCAATGTAGGTGCTACCATTTAGGTGGGCTAATAAGCACTTCCAAATTAATCTGTAACTTCCTACTTCACAATTTTCTCTTTCCTTTCATTTGTCTTGCACCTCAGCTTGTTGAAAGTTTTCTTTAGAAAATAACAGAGTAATAGAATAATGGAGTTGGAAGGGACCTTGGAGGTCTTCTAGTCCAAACCCCTGCTCAAGCAGGAAACTTTATAACTTTTCGGACAAAATGTTTGGCACAATCCTGTTGAGGGTGCTTGGAAGAAACAACAAAGAGGTTGACAACAGAACAGGTATTTTTTATATTTAATGCAGGGATTCTGTAGTGCTGCTTTCTTAATCTTACAAATGCTTCAGATTATATTTCTTATCCCTGACAATTCCAATACTGTCTAGGGCTGTTGGAACCTGAATTATAAAACCAAGGAATTCCAAAATTTGCAATGGAAGATATTTGTGATCTGTATTAAGCAAGAATTGGATGTGATCAGGGAGAACTGTAAGATGCCAGGCCAATGTCAGATCTTGGAATAACATCATACATGGACTTTTCTGTCTAACTCCAATATGATGTTGGCAGGGATACCATATTTGGGTTACAAATGTCTGGACAACCACTAGATGGTATAGCATAGGTAACGCCAAATCTTTGCTTCCATAAGGACTTTTGAATCCTAGGTATGACAGCGCTTTTCCAGCCAGTGTGGCTATTGTTGAAATTCAGGGAGTCTAATTCCACTTTTTTGGTGGACATTCAAATGGTGAAGGTTGAGGTAGAATATAGACAATAGCCCACTTTTCAACAATTCATAAATTAATTCTATAGGAACAAGCCTTGGGTTTAATTCACAATCACCTAAACTCTATTGTGGTTTCTTTAGTTTTAATTTAGTTTTAATGTAAAATAGCAAATGTAGTTGGTAAGTCATGGTCAGGTATAAATCCAACTTTTGACTTAATATATTCTGCATCATCTCTCATTATTCCAGCATGGCTTTAAAAGGGAAACTAGAAGCTTCAACTTCCTAATTTGAAATGATTGAAGTGTTTCATTATAGTCAAATAGGAACTCACAATAGTTGTGGACATAAGCTAGAATAGACAATACAGTGCCCATGGGCAACAATGCACTTTCAGGCATCTCCCTGGGTGTTCATCCAGTTTTCTGCTCCACTTAACTTTAATTATGTTTCTGATTCTTCTACTGAAATAGACAAAAGGAACGTTAGCATGTAGTAAGCCATAAAGCCAACTCTCTGCCTCCAAAATCATCTTTATTTATGGGAATGCATTTCCTGTACTGTTGATTTGTGATTTATCTATGTCTATGTCTAAATAGAAGTTATCACAGTGTAGCTCTGGATGAATTGTTGTTAATGTTGTAAGAGAAAAAGGATACTTTATCAAGCATAATGATGTAATAATAACAACAAAGTGTAGGAGTCTAATCCTCTTTTGTACTTGGTTACTTTCAGAGTGCAGAATGATTTTTATAGTTGCAGGTGAAAAACCAAATCAAGACACTATTCTGGACAAAACAGATACTGTAGAACACTTCTGCTGGAGGTGTGGGAAATTTTCCACAGCTTTTCTACCTGAAATCCTTTTCACTTTGAATCCTATGTATTCAAATACAGGATACATGGTCATCTGCCAGAAAATGCTGTATTCTAGATTTCTACTTCAAGTAAAGGATTGGAGCAAATGGTCTAATTGCCCCCTTAAAATGCAATGTTTCTAGGATATTGAGATCTCTTCGTTTGGATCACATAGCTAGGCATGGCAATGCTTATTTGTACCCAAATCAAGTGCTATCTATCTAATTTGCTTAACAGTGGTTGATTTTGCTCATGCTGTTTTCTTTCTGTCCTTGGAAGATATAGCTTTAGAAACTAGGTAGGCTAGAGTGGTCTAGGACTATCTCGCCGGGAGCCTCAGAATAATGTTGTTTGAGGATGGATCATAATAGCATCAGAAATTAAAATTGAGGAATAGGGATAATGGCCTCCTTAATTAATTTGGTCTCCCATTCTTAAAGTGATAGTATCCCAGTGTGATACCATAGCAGTGACTGGAATGCAGCATAGTGATTTTCAAGCTTTGCAATCAATGCCTTCTTGACAGCAGGAGGGAGAGAAAGCTGAGACTGGAACACTTACTGGGTTGTGGCAGTTCTTTTTTAATTGCAAAGAAGTCTGGTCAAGATAATATCCAGGGCTGAGTATAATGTGGTGGGTCTTTCCTTCTCAGTAGGCAGGATGAGCTCATGCGGTGAGCTCATGAGATTAAATGAAAATATGCTTTATTGTAAACATTTTTTTAGAAAAGAAAAAGGCTAGGATGATACAGATTAAGGAATTATCAGATAAGTTCTGAATTTCATGGGATACAATTTGTGCTAGGACAAAAATACTGTCACGTGCTGCTTTTAAGAGCTATCTTCCTAGAATTCAGAATAGTTTAATAAACTGTTGTCCTTCATTACTTGTATAAGCAAAGCAGTTCATTTCCAGAAGAGCTAGTGATGGCTGCCAATTTGGATGCCTTCAAAATGGGTTTAGACAAATCCTGGAGAATAAGACTTCCCAGCAGTTATATTGGCTATGTATGGTAGACTTTTAAAAATTCAAGCTGTTGGATATTTGCTCCTCTATAACTTATGAGCTTGTTCCAATAAGCTTCTGGTTGGCTCTTGCAGAAGCAAACTGCTCAACAAAAATGGCATTTAATCAGATTCAAAATGGCTCTTACTCTCCTGTAACAATTCAGAGTTAAGTTTACATTCGTAGATATAAAGTAATCAGCAAATATGATTTTATAAATTACCAGATTTTTATACTCTAAGACTAACAAACAATCTGCCCATTACTTTTGATTAATTATAAGTTTCTGGCCATATGGCTGTAATAAACTGATTTTATTTGATTAATTATATTTATTTTCTAATCTAAATTGAATACAGTAGTCCTCAATGTACAGCCACAATAGAGCTCAAAATTTATGCTGCTAAGTAAGACAGCTGTTAAGTGAGTTTTGTCTCATTTCACAACCTTTCTTTCCACAGTTGTTAAATGAATCATTGCAGTTTTTAAGTTAGTAACTTGGTTGTTAAGTAAATCTGGTTTCCCTATTGACTTTGCTTGTCAGAAGGTCACACAAGATGACATGGCCCCGGGACACAGCAACTGTCTTAAATATGAGTCAGTTGCCAAGCAACTGAATTTTGATCATGTGACCATGGGGATGCTACAACAGTCATGAGTGTGACAAAAGATCAACACCACTGTAACTCCAAACAGTCACTAAATGAACTGTTGTAAGTTGAGGACTACCTGTATATACAAAATATCTAATTCGAATAAAGAATTCTGCTGGGGTCCGTACTTACTGTTCTTTCAGAATCAATACAGCAAAACATATCCTACTTGTTATCTCCAGGAATGTTGGATTATTGCTCCTATCACATCTAAAAGACAATCAATTTTGGATCCAGAGGGCAACTGATCTAAAGCTTTTTTTAAAAAAATATGATTTTTTATTGTGATGTTTATGTAAATGTTGTACAACTTCTGTCCTTTAACTGCACATGGAGAGATTAGGGAAGAGGGACAGTAATGACATCTTGCTTGCTGTCTGCCTCCCACCTCTACTCATGGAAATTAAGGGTATTCCTCAAGAGGCTTTGTCTTATTTCTATATAACATGAATGTAATGTTTTCCATCTCAGAATAGTACATTAGGATTAACGCGATTAAGCTCAAATCTCAAAACAAAACTGTCCTTGAGCACCTAGTCAAAATGAGAAGGGAGAAAGATTAGAGACCTATCCAACAGTAGGACTCCCTCTTCTTTTGCCTGAACAGATTACATCAATTATCTACCCATAAATGTGTTATTTTATTAAGTATCCTATGCTATTCTTCCTTGTAAGATATCTGATTTATACAAAAGGAAAACAAGCTATACAATAACAATCAGGAAAAATAATATTATAAACTTTTTCTGATTTAAAAGGCAGATTTGCAGAGAGTAGAAAATATTCAAGGCTTCTTCTAAGTCAGAAATGTTGGCTGTTTGATACATTCTCATTCTAATGGTGAGCTCTATGTATTTGAGCAATTCTTAATATAAATTATAATAATTAATTTATAATTATTATCAGAGGTTTGGATACCCCTAAAAGGTAACTATATATATTACCTGTGAAGCCTATTTAACCAGTGTCAGTGTATAGTCTGCCCAAATGTCTCAAGAGGTTTAAAATACAGATTGGGCACACAGTGAATGTGAAGCTATACATTGTTTTACATCATACATGTCAAACTAATGATGTCACATGACATTGCGCGACATATCGGAGCTTTTTCCTCATTGCTGACAATGGGGTGGGCACGGTTTTCTCGTGACGTGTCCGGCTCACGGGCTGGCAGTTTGACACCCCTGTTTTATATCAAGATGGCTGAGTTTATATAGTTAATCAAATTGGAATACATGATATTATAACTTAGTAATATATTGGATGAGAATCAACTCTATATTACTCATTACAATAAGCAGTAGGATGTTGAATAAAATGCAGCAGATTGTTTTACAGGAGATGCTAAACTATAAAATAACTTTAGCACCATATGGGAATCCAGACATATCCAGTAGCAAGAATGCCATTTTAAAATCCCAGAATTTATTATAATTTTTTTTAAAAAAATCCCATTTATATCCCGCCCTTCTCCGAAGACTCAGGGCGGCTTACAATCTAAGAAGCACAAATCAATGTGCTTAGCAATTTGACTCACAAAGTTGTTTCCCACTTTGGACTAGGTAACTAGTGCTCTGCTAAATCAATGTATTTTTCCTACTAGATCTGGGCTGTAAAAATCACAGATCACCATTAAATGTCAGCCAAACGTTAGAAATTGTACCTTTTTGTTGCCAGTTACCCTTCACCAGATTTGGTAGTGGTACTTTTCCTCAAACTGAGTATTTTTCCCCCCAATTGGCAGTAAGTAGTCCTGAAATGTCACAGATAAAGCGGCATACTATTTTTCAGCTTCTCCATGTCAAGATCTATTTCCTCTGACCTGGAAATTCAATTAACTGGAAACATCATCATCATTATCATTATCATCACCACCACCACCACCTCCATCAGGTCCTGTGCAGAGCATATTGGGCAGCAAGGAACATTAATAATCTTAAGATCTTCCTTAAGCATTTGGTACTAGATTTTCTGAAGCTGGCCTCATTTCCTCTTTTCTCCAATAGGTGTCCAACGTAGTCCAATTTTTGGATGCTGGTATTTAGGCATATGTAAGATACGGCCAACAAATCACATTCAATGTTCATTCATAGTTATTGATAGGTATTCTAAATCTGATTTTTGTACTAACTGGAAACATAGATAATGTTAAATAGCTATTTTTCTAGAAGTGGGAAAATTCAAAGAAACATGTTCTAGGCTGCTAGACATAGAAGTCTTTGATTAAGGACTTGGTGAGACATTCTGATCTATAAGGCCTTATAGTTTTGAGCCATCATATATTTTTAGAGAATGACTCATTCTTAGATTTCTATTGCCAACTATTGGTCAATTAGACATATACTATTTTTGGTGTACAGTATACTATTTGGAAACATTAGTATAAAAAGAAATGTTAACAATAGCTCCCATAACAATATGTGGAGGCTGTAATTAACGTGCATACCTATTAAGGCTTCAACCCAGTTTGGCTCAATTCAATTTTCTGAATTAGCCCAGGAAAGAGAGACATTCATTTTACAAAAGAGACATCCAATTCTATTTAAGAATCCAACTCAACCCATTGTAGAATTAATGGTATTACAAACAAACCCAGAGTTTCTTTGTAACATACTCTGATATGTACCATTAATTATGTATATTATAATGATATATAGCTATAATTCATTGAAATGTTTATATATAGGTATCTATAAATATGTTCTATGTGTTTTTATTTCTATTTTTCTTTTTTGCCTTTTAAAAATAATTTTGTCTCTGAATCAAGACTTTGTGCAGCTCTTCTTCACACACACATATGCCTATACATTTGTATGCCCACCTCTCTCTCTCACACATTCACACTGATTTACTGATATCAAAGATATCAGACCTATTAATATGAATACATTAAACTAAGCTAATCATATTATTGAGATATAACTATTGAGATTTCTTCCCAACTCTCCACCTCTCCTTTTGTAAGCTACTACTATAAATCTACTAGTTTGTGACACTGGGGCTCTGCTGCATGAACTAAACCATGTGGAGAATGCTCCTTTTCAATACCCCATTAATTTTAAAGCTGCATCAGTATTTAAATTTGGGGGGAAATTGAGGAATTGATAGGGGAAGGGAGAAGGAAGCTAATAAAATGCTAGGAAAAAACAAGCATTCTAAAAATTTTGTTCATTCAAAAGATAGTCTGCCATTTTTCATAATGTCACTGGTCTGATACATTTTGAATGAACAAAATTTCCAAAAAGCTTTTTACATAGTGTCTGCAAAAACCCTCTACCCTTTTTGAAATTGAGAAGGACAGTTCATTTGCCAGGCTTGGGACTAGAAAAGAGGGACACTAGGCATGTATATCTCTTGAAAAAAAATATCTTTGGGCTAATGATGTTTGCATTTTGCATGGTGTGATTTTTGATTGAAATAGAGAATCTCAGCAAAATGAAATAGGCTCAGTTCATCTCAGTCTTCAAGCTCTTGTATTCAGGACCTCATTTGCAAAGGAGCAGGAGAGTTGTTTCATGTTGTTTCTGCACAGAAAGATGGATTTAATTCACCCAAACACAATAGGAGATCAAACTGCTCTTCCTGCTCCCTGCCAGCATATCCAAACCAAATGCTCATCAAATCCCCTTTTGTTAAGATATTTTCAGTTGAAAGCAACTGTGTCTCATGTTTGGGGAAGTTTTCGGTATCCCAGTCAGCAAAAAGAGATGCTTTGCTGGTGAGCATTGAGCTGATTGGAGTTCCCAAATGAGTAATCCTATTAAGTTTGGAGTATCTGATTTAGTGGTCCTGTATGGCAGCTAATCCTAGCAGCAGGGGTACATATCCTCACACTTTCAAGGAGATTTTTCTTTTTTTTCTGGTTGACTGTTGGATCATTCCAGGCACAGAACCATAAACAAGAGTGCATTCTTAGACTTCTCTGTCACTTTTGGAAAAAGTGGCAAAAGAAGACCAACTCAAATTTGTAAGCAATGAAACAAAAACCAAAAGCAGGACATCCTTTGATGTTGTTTTGGAAATAATGAAAATGTGTGGGCTACTTTCATATTTTAGAGGTAGTTAATTGGTCAGATATTTTCTTAACTAAAATTAATTACACAAAGAATAGGGATGGACTGAGATGCATTCAAGAATGATTGTATATTACTTTCAATCACAAGCAGTGTTTCAATAGAAGTACTACCCAGTACTTTCTGGCAAAAATCCCTAGGTTACTGGTTTAGATAGGTGGCTTTAAATAGAGTTTAAGCAATCAAACATAGATAGGTAGGCTGTATTTGGATACCAGACTTTTTTTGCCAACCCCAAAGCCTTTTCTTCAAAATTCAGTTGAAAAAACAATCACTTTATTTTCATTGATACTGAGTTTTATAACTGGGTTTTCAGCTCAGATGATATTGATATTGCTTTGGTCACCTTAATGGCAGATGAACACTAGCAGAAAATTAATAGGGGAGGTACAATGAGGCATATTGGACTTCTGGAGGCTTTTAGTACCATTATATTATCCTTCTGGGTTGCTTGACAAAATTTGGCTTAATGGGCACAGTTTTTGAAAAGGGTCTGTTCTTTTTTTTTACTTGTATCCAGAAGGATGTGACTGGGAGACCACTGTTCAGAATATGGGTGTTTTTCAATAGTTTTCATCTTCTCCTCCCTAGTGTTGTTCAACATTACAGGAAACTGCTGAGACAGGACATTCAGACCTTTGAAGTGAGGTATCATCATCATAGAGTTGAGATATCAATTCTACAGTACTGCTCTATACAATTGGTATCCTCAAACATTGCCCATTTTAATAATGGATTGGTTGAAGGAGAAGAAGGTAGAAATGCTGATAGTAAATAGGAAACTGGATTCAAACACAGAAGTTTAGTTACTTTAGGACAGAAAAACATTCTGACTGAAAGAGCAGGTCCAATATTTGGAATTTGGTTGTTACTTGATTTGCTGATTAGATAAAGGTTGTGGCAAATACAGCTTTCATATACCCCTAGATAGACTAGTCCACTAGCTGGGACATTTCTGAGCCAATCAGTTTTGGCAATAATCACCCAATAACTAATACGTGATATCTTAAGCTAACATGAAAAAGGGCTAAAAACTAGAAATTCAAAATTAGATTACTAATCATTGTGAAATACAGGGATTAATTGATGCTGGTGCCCAGTGATCAACACTGTTGGTCAATTGTAAATTGGGAACAATACTAAGTGGACATTTAAAGTCTTAATTTGCTCATTACCTCATATCTAAAGCAGGGGCAAGCTATATTTAAGGAATCAGGGAGGCAATCAAACTTTCCAAACTCTTAGACGAACAATGGAAGACATTTATTGATATAGTGGCATAACATTGGAAGAATCAGAAATAACATTTGGGTGCTGTTTTGTTTGGGTCATTTTCTGAAAGGGTTTAAGGATGTCAGTGGCAGTAGTTTACCTTCAGAGACTTCTCCCTCAAATTCTTATCCTTAAACCCTGCTACAATGCAAAGAAATGGACCAAAATTAATCATGAAGACATGATTTGGGACCTTTCTTAATTTCTTTTTGAAATGTCAACCAAGTTCAGTCACTTTATGCCTGAATTTTGGGTGCTGAGAGTCTACAAATGGTGTGCTCATGTGTTGCCTATCCTGATATGAATTGTATTAGTTGCTTTAAAAACTTGCTGGTGATGAAAGAACTTGCTGGTGTGAACTAACTAAATTAACAAACAAGCCTCTCCTATGTTTAATATACCTAGTTTGAACTGAAACCTTTGAGCCTCTCCCTCTCTGGAAGTGCTGAATGGATTGAATATTTCTTCCTTGTCTACTACAGTGATAACTATTCTGGAGGCTTTTTTTTAAAAGAGGGCGTTTAAATCACAAAAAGTCTCTTTTCCCTGCAATAGATAACAAATAGGTCATTTGAATAGCTCAGTCTTAATATAACTGGGCACTTTTCCAAAATTTAGACTTCAGCATTTATAATTCCCCTGCTAGAATGGCCATTGCTGAGAATTATGGGGATTGAAGTTCACACAGCTGGAGGACACCCAGTTTGAGAAAGGCTGGAATAGGTCTGACTGAACCATCCATATTGTATTCCCAAACATGAATAGTTAGGAAACAAACTGGGGCAGACATCATGCTTTCGTGCCCTGTAATGTGTTGGCTGAAGGAATCTGCATGGTTAATGGAAGAAACAGAATGTTGGGCTAGAAAGACAACTAGTTTTGATCTCATCAAGCTCCTTTTATTTTCTTATGCTCACTTTAACATGAAGTTGCAGATCCACTTGAGCAAGACTAACACATATTGGTGCAGAGCTTATGGAATCAGTCTGAGCATGCTCCTCTTTATTGGACCCACTGGGAGGAAGAAAAGTCAGCAGCATCAAAGATAGCTATAATTGGTACCATTCTTTAAAAGGGCAGAGGGGAGGAGGCTTGTCTTTCAACAGAGTTGTCCATAGCAGTAAATCTTCACTATTGGATGGTTTAATGGAAAGGAGGCCTGTATTTTCCTCTTAACTGAATCCCTTAAAAAAGCCCAAACAACTGTCTTTCTTGTTGAATCAGAAACAAACGTTTGATTTTTTTTAAAGGATATGTATTTTAAGATTTGTGCTTTTAAATAAGTGCCAATATGTGACTGCTAATTCATAGCAGCATATGCACTAGGACAAAAGGAGAAATGTGTAGCTAGCTACACTCTCAAATATCCTCTATTGCAATTTAACCATATGCATGTCTTTTTGGGGGGGAGGAGGGCTTTTGATTAAGAAGAGTCACAAAATAAACTATTAACAGAAAACTCCTATATACTGTAAGTCCCATTGAATTCAGTGAAACTTACCCAGGTAAATGTATAAAACATTCTGAGATATTAACTCCTTCCTTCCTTCCTTCCTTCCTTCCTTCCTTCCTTCCTTCCTTCCTTCCTTCCTTCCTTCCTTCCTTCCTTCCTTCCTTTTCATTTAGAGCATCCTCTTACTGTTCTGTCCCAGCCTACATGAGTCCTTGTTATGCTCACAAGGAGAAACCTCTCTTCCAAGAAACAGGCAGGAACCGCAAGAAAAAAACAACCCCTTTTATTATCACAGACCTGAGTCAATGTCCAAGGCAAATAAACACAGTCCACAGAAACTGGATCCTCAACATGAACCATTGCCTTCAGCAACCAGCACCTCCCACACCTTCCCTTTTATAATTCAGCCAAGCCGTGGCTTCCTAATGCCTTCTCCTTTGCCTTTGGAGCTGCCCCATTGCATTCCTCTGTCCTACTCGCTTTTCTTGCCTGTGCTATCGTGTATGCTGGATTTGTCCCAACTGTTCTTCATCACTGTCCAACTCAGGCTCCCAGCACAGCTGTGTCTCAGCATGAGCACAAGTAGAGGAGACAGGCTCCTCATCCGACTGTAAGTCTTGGAGCTCCTCAGAGCCTTTCTCTGACTCTAATGTCACTCCAGGCCCCTCATCCTCATCTGATTCTTCAGACTCAGCTGCTGGATCCACTGGCTGGTGAGTAATCACAACACTTACATTCTCTGTCTCTGTCCTAATAAAAGTTTACACCTGCTAACAATGGCCAAATTCCTATAAAATATATTAGTATGGAAATAAAAGGCATGTGATGATGTGTTTCACTAATACAACTGTCTTTTGACTAGTATTGGAGACCTGAGAATTGTAATTGAAAAACAATTTTGAGATCCCCAGAAGATTCTGAGATATGTTATGAAACAAGCAGGTAGCAATCTTTGAGATGAGTGAAAGAACAGGCAATGGGCTAACACTGCATTGGCTTTCACAGATGTAAAAAGTGGCTTCTTTTGGAAACATTTCTTGCTTCAAAAAGTGATATTATCTAGAACTCTTGGAGGCCACTACTATTATTTGTTCTAGCAAGATAGGAGTAGGAGTAGGAAAAAAAGTATAGTATAGGAAGTAGAGCAAAGATGATCAGTTTCCTATGTTTTTGGTTTTACTAATTCATAGTCTGGAAACATCCCTGGAAATAGATACTGAAGTACATACTATTTGTTTTGACACAGAAAAGGATGCACTGAAAAAAATAAAGAATTATAAACAGGAAAAGAAAGAATATTCTGTTATTTATGATATCCTCTGCATAGTAAAATGAAAAGGCTAGTCCTTTTCGGACACTCTGCAAAGCATTTTGTCAAAATATAGATTCTTGTTCTTCTCTATTTCATTATTCTAACAATAAAAATATCTTAAAAGGAAAAGCTTTAATACCATGCTTTAATACAGAAGAATGAAAAAAAATCTCAGTTGATCAAAATAATATTTTACATATATTGTGTTCTGTTTATATTAAATCCAATAGAATCTAAATAAGTCTGATGAAATATATGCTGCTGACACAGCCCTGTATATGCAAATATAATATAAATCCAAGGCACAGTTGATAAATGTCACAGCATTTTTTTTAGTGTTTGTCAGTTAGCTCGTTGCAGTCTGGTTTTTTTTGCAAGCTGTATTGTTATCATTGTAACCATGATGAGTGTCACATGTTCAGCCATGTTTTTTTTGTTTTATATTTATTACTGTGTGCGCATGTCCAAAACAAAAGTTTACTTTCTCTTTCCTTTTCTTTGTGCTGTCTGGTGAGATAGACATGTAGTCATGAGTCTTTCTTTGTTTTTACAAGTTTCTTTATAATTAAAAGTTTTATAGTACAATATATGCTTCGGGGTTTCTTTATTTTTTACCTGATGTTCATCATGCATCAAATGAACCACGGTTCATCGCCCTCTGATAGGGAGTTTTTGATTTACTCCCTGACAATAAAAACATATTTTGGAGAAAATAACTCCAACAAATTCTCGAAAATTCCCTTCCCCCCTTCTCTTTTCCCTGGCAGCAACATTCAGGAATGCTTATCACTGCTAAGTATTATACACTTAGAGGTTGCAGATGGCTAAACAAAACTGTTTGCTTTTCTTGTCTTCTGGATTTGCCTGAGGTTGTAGTTAAACACAACTGACCACTGCAAGCCAAAGACAACTTGCACCGTGACTAGCATGCTGAAATGTGATTTTTGTCCAAGGGTGTCTGTTGGGTGATCAAAAAATCAAGATGGGTGCCATGACCACCTGATCAAAGCCCTGCTCCCTTTTTTGTATGGGTTTTGGGTTTCATCACCTGTTTGTGCTGCCATCTTGACTTTCTTGAACCCTTGTAGATACTCCTGTTTCTATATTAATTTATTTGGGTTTTTCTCTCCCCATTATTGTTTATTATATTTCTATGGCCCACCTTCTCCAACCATTTTACAGTATTCTCACAACTGTTCTGTGTTGAAGAGTAAGTAACTGTATTGTAAACAATCTCTTTTGGGGAATACACTAGTTACAATAAAAATTGGATGGTGAATTTTATAAATAAATGGAAAGTGGCCCAATGCCATCTACATGTTTCATGGCTAAATAAGGATATTAAGATAGGTTTCATGTATGAAATCCCATTTCTTACTCACAAAGCTTTAACATTCCTGATTAGGCAGAGATAAAAATCCACCCTCCCCTCCAAAAAATGTTCTGTCCTTTTCTTAAATTCAGCTTGAGTTTTCAGAGTGATTACGAACGGCAGTCAAAGAAGTATAACCACAAAAACAACACACTGACTAACTTCACACAAATGTTTACAGTTAAACAAGCATGATTCTGGTTATCTTGAATTCAACTGGAAAGTACCAGATATTCCAGCTTATCTTCAAAGGATCTCTCTCTGTCTCTTCCCATCCTCTTTCTTTATGGATGCCTCAAAAAATCCTATGGTTTCCTGCTCCCAATAATAAAAGTTCTAATGCATTGTTTTAGATTGGAAACAAAAATAAACTAAAATCTATATTATCGTATTGAGAAAGGTTTTTCTACTTCTGAATTGGGAACATTGCATGTGGTTTAACTGATGCTGATGATCATAGAATGGTAGAAATTTTTGAAATCATGTAGTCCAATTTCTAGTTCATTTCAGGAAGTGATTTTATGCCTGACAGATGGCCATCCAGCCTCTTTTTAAATACCTCTAGCAAAGAATTTATCACCTCCTAAGGAAGTGTGTTCCATAGTTGAACAGCTCTAATTATTAGGGTCTTTGATGTCCAGCCAAAGTCTGCACTCTTGTGCTGTCTTCTAGAACAATTTTGAACAAGCCTACCTAATCTTCTAATTGGTAATTGTTCAAGTTAAAGAAAGCTATAATGTATTAAAAGCTATTCCATGTATATATCTATTATGTAATAATATAATATAATATAATATAATATAATATAATATAATATAATATAATATAATATAATATAATATAATATAATATAATATAATATAATATAATTAATATAATATAATATAATATAATATAATATAATATAATATAATATAATATAATATAATATAATATAATATAATATAATATAATATAATATAATATAATATAATATAATATAATATAATATAATATAATATAATATAATATGCAACCTACTAGAAGTTTGTCTAGTTTGTCCCAGGTCAAGGTATTTTGGATAAATCATGGTAGATTGCTTGTAGCTTTTATGGAGTAACATAGTTGATCTGCCCACTATTTATAAGTCCATCTGGAGTGGTACACTTGAGGCAGAGGGATCCACCAATAGCACTAGCTATAGTGCTGTATGATATATGAATTTTTATACATATAATATTTTATTAAGGATAGAGAATAAGTGATAAATAATGAACTTTCTAGATCAGACATGTCAAACTTGCGATGTCACATGACGTCGCACAACCTATCAAGACAGTTTTGCTATTGCCGGCAATGGGGTGGGCACAGCTTCTGTGTGACACGTCTGGTCCGTAGGCCGGCAGTTTGACACCCCTGATGTAGATCCATCTAGCTGGATTCCTTCTCTGGGAAGCTACTTTTGAAAGGAATTGGCTCATAGTGATTGGCAAAAGCCTATAATCTAGGGAAATATAATTATAACTTCTCTTTTGAATCTAGATTTATTTATTTGTTAAATTTATTTGCTGCCAATCTTGCTGTGGAGCAAACTCTGAGAGGCTTACAACAATAAAATGGAAAAAATTGATTAAAATGTAAAAAAATAATAGTAAAAGAATAAAACAATAAATATAAATAGTGGAAGTACAATAATATGGAATTTAAAAAATGAGCAGAAGGGGAGCAGGAAGTGCAAGGATGGAGGTGGAGTCAGCTAGTTAGTAACCAGCTCCTGTGATGTACTTTGCTATTGGGCCCCCAGACCAACCATTGCAGAAGGAGAGGAGGGTGGGGCAAACATCACCTCAGGGGGCAGGGTGTTCCAGAGGGTTGGTGCTACAATAGAGAAGGCACTTCTGGATCCCAACAGTAAGAGCTCCTTGACAGATGGGATCCTCAGCAGGCCTACTTTACTGGCACGAGTTGGGCCGACTTGTCTTAGCAGGACAAGACGATTCATTAAGAAGTCTGAACCTATGTCCCGGAGGGCTTTAAAGGTCATGGTTTGAGCCAAGCTAATAATTTCTGTCTCATGTTTTCCCCATCCTATGAATTGTATTGCTTCCTGTTGCTTAGATATCCAAAGAAAATAGGTGATATGGAGAATGTCTATTACTAGATTTGGTGGAAGTTCCTAATTGTTTTTCAGAATTTACTTTCAATATGCCCTTCAACACGGTATAATTTTTCAGGGAAGAACTTTGTCTTGGGAAGTATTTCAGCAAGAATTGAGAATCCAGTTTAGGTTGAAATACTGCCTGCGGTGGGAAAGAAACAGTTTGATCAAAGGCCGTTGGTTTGCCATTTCAGTGAACCACTTCCTTTGGTTTCTTCCTCCCTTTGCTTTTTGTTCTGTTTCTTTCCATATCTGTCAACCTCTCCAGCTGTTTATTGTTTTTAAGGGACCGCAGCTTCAGGCTGCATGTCAGATCTGTTCCTCCAATGCTGAGATTTCAATGTTTACAAGTTGGGTCTGTTTTTCTTTTGGCTAATTGCTGAGATCATCTGAGGTGATCCCTTAGGGGCAGTTAATTGGACAATGATGGAGATGGAGACTGTTCTGGCATGTATTGCCTCCAATGCCTTCAGTTTAACTGAAAAGGGACATAAATCACAATTTGTAGGAGTGATCCTCATTTTGCTCTGTGTCTGTGTGATCCCATTTTAAAGGAATTATCAAGATATTCAACCTGAACAGTCTTCGGTGCACTTGTATAGAAATTAAAGCAGTCATGCACTATGCTTCTGTTTGCCATTCTTTAGACCTAGTTTTAAGATTTAGTTATAGATTTTTAATCATAACAGCAAGCAAGTTCAAATCCACCTTTATCCATTATAGCAGAAAACAGAGGACAGACAGCCAGTGACTTAAGGAAATTATATAGTAAATGCTGAAGTAACTTTTCATTGAGAAGAACTTGAGTTAGGAATTGCAAGCCTTTTTAAAAATAATAATAATTTGTTTAATAGCTCTTCTCTTTGCACACTATGTTTGAGGTTTTCATCTAGTCTGTGGACACCTGGCAATGCTTCATTTTAGAGAAATATTGAAAGGACCCATTTACATTATCAAGTTTTATAGAAAAATTAAGATTATAAGGCATCTCTGTCAAACAATTGTGTAGGTTCCTCTGGAAAAATTTCAATGATTCTACAATCAAACAGCCCTTTTAGGAAGGAAGACTCTGTCAACGCATAACTTAAGAGCATTAATACTACAAGGTATCTTTCAACAGGCATATATTGAAAGATAAGATAAATGACTAAGCAAAGCATCTCTTTAAATGATATTTTTTCTCCAACTAAATATACCTTACATAGTAAGAAATCCTGATATTTGATGTATTCAATAGCCACTGGCAGTACTAAAAATCCTCTCTCATTCTCTGTCACAGCATAGCCAGTGGGGATGTGAGGAGCTTATATTGAGTAATGTGATTCAGTTTAAATGTGTCTGCCCACCCCCACATGCTAGCATCCAGACAGAAAGTTCAATGCAATCTATAATTACATCTTTCAAATAGTCACCCTCACCTCCAAGAGGTTTGTGTGTGGCTATGTGTCTCTCTGTGTATACCTGTTCCGCACAGTTTATTGGCTAAAATAACAGGGACAATTTTAATGGTGACAGAGTGACATCTGGATTACACACTCTATACAAGAAGCCATTTTTCTTCTCTATTGTGGTATTTTGTGGTTTGAGTAAACTTTTCCTACAGATAGCAAGTGGCTTCCACATGCTCTGAGAATGATGCAGTGGTCTAATACAAACCAGAACAAATGCTGAAGAAAAATCCCAGTCATTAGAATCATGCTGTTCCTTTTAACTGACCAATGAGCTTCTTTGAGCAGGGAGGGGGCAGGCGCTGGTGCCAAATAGTTTGCAAGGGAAATTTACTTTCCCCCCCTCATCTTATTTCTTCTAATGGAAGCATTTTGAAAGGACATATTTATTGGAGACTAAAGAGTGCTGAGATTTTCCAATTCAGAAGTATTTTTATTGGAAAATAGTTCATGTATAGTCAAACCAAAAATAAGCAATTGTACGTCTCATCAATTTTAAGCAAAAAATTGGGTATGTTTATATCTCTCTCATTATAAAAGTATGAAGACTCCTTTGCTTTATTATTTCTCAGTGTGACTTAAAGATTCAGTTTATTGAAATTCTGTGAGAATTTGGCTCCAGTGGAACTTAGTTGGATTTTTTTGGTGTTATTTTTGTTATTGCAAAAGGCAGAACATGCCAGAATATGAGATATATATCAGACCAATGGAATACTTCTACTGTTAGTCTAATGTCATGTCTGAGCATAAAAAATGCGATAAGATTAATAAAAGGATTAGCACCAATATATACCGGATGGTCATAGTAATGATGATGAGAACCTTTGCAAAAATATCTGCCCTTATACATTAGCCCAATAAGTGCAATGTGCCTATGGCCTCTTGTGGAAGATTTTTTCAGGAAGGTAGGATGCCAGAACTAGATGTGAACAGGCAGCAGTCAAAATTAATATTATTAGGTTCAAGAAAAAACATCCTGATAGACATAATCATTAATTCCTTCCATTGTGCATAGCTGTCTATGAGAATATTATGGTTCCCAATAATTTGGGGATGAAATTGATAGAACTTCATAATGTCTTAAGATGTCCACTAAAAGTGTGTCTGGAACAGAGTCTCAAATACAGCACTGTAGATATGGTAGGTAAATCTTAATTTTTCAATACATCTTTCAAAACTCCAGCAAACTCTGAGTTCATTTTGTGAAGCTATATATTCCCTATTCGGACAAGTCATAGTCATGAGATGACTCATAACAGTACTTGTAAGTGCCTTCAAACTACAATATGAAAACTAGTCCTTAATTCTTTTAAACTGAGTCAAAAGTCAATTCCTTAGATGAGCAAGATCTAGTCTAAATAAGCTGCTGACTTCTTAACCATAGTGTACCTTCGGCTCAGTTTATCTTACATCTCCAAAGTACTTAAGCCTTTTATGAGCCAGCACAGTTATTGCCTGTTTATTAGTTTCTAATTGGGATGCTATCTCTAGCACCACCCAGTTGGGATAGCCTTACATCTTGGGCTGGGAGTATCAAGCTAGCCTCCTGTGAGTAGAACTAGCATGCAATAATGGAGGCTCTGGCTCCATGCCAGCGCACCTCCTAAGAATGAATTGTAATCATCTGAGAAAATCACTGAGCAACCAATTTATCCCCCGAAATGTCACTCTGAGAATGTTAATAGAGCATGATTTTTTCTTTAAAAAAAAAGTTCTGCAGTGTGGTGGGTTCCTGAAGGAAAACTATCTAGGGAAAGGTTTCTTGATTTATTGGTGCCAAATTGTAGTACGCTGACTAACCTCCCTCAAGTGTTATACATCTTACTGGCCATTAGAATGGCAGAATAACTAAGATCCAAAGGTGTTATTTCTGGAGAGTACTCATGACCACCCTGTCTCCTGCTGCATGAGATCCTTGTTTATTGGAGCTGACAGTGGAAACACAAGCAATTGTCATTTCTCACCACTAAAGTGGTGTCTCCTGATGATGGGACAAACACAAGAGAACTCGGGGCAAACATAGCCTGGAATTTTATGTGCTTCCAGATAACAGGACCCATATGGTTTTTCAACAAAGGTAAAGCTGCAAAAGAGGCCCTTGACAAGTGCAATGACAGTGGCAGGATGACTGAAAAGCCAGCTTTTAGGATGTGGTTGATGTGGAGGTGATTTCACTCCATAAGGTACCCTGCATCACATTTTTGCCCCATTTGTAGCCTGCAGGAGCTCAGGCTGCATTCAGACCCTTCAAATAATACTGCAAAATACTTAAAAATAATTGGGTCTCACTTTGTACTCCATGTTTTGTGGGTAATTGTTGAATTATGGCGTATTGATAAAGTAGAAACAGTTTTAGTACATTTAGCCATAAGCCATGTTTTCATATTACAATGTTAGGAGTTACATGACATAATTACCCAAACCCAAATTATATTATATAAAGAGAAATTGGCCAATTATTCAAAACTTGGTTGAATATTATCTTTAGTTACCATTATTCTTTCAAAGATGTCTTCCCTTTTTATAGTTCATGTGCATGCCTTCTTTCCAGGATATGATTCTTGTCTCACATCTTAATTATCTTAACTGGACCTGAGTTTGCTGTCTAGGGCAGAAAAGACAAAACTGGAAGTTGCTGTCTGGCGCCATCTGCAGGACCAAAGTCTGAGACAAATGTATTTTCAAGTATTTGGTTGGTTCACCATGATGGGAAGGTTTAGTGCAGGGGTCTTCAAACTTGGCCCTTTTATTCCTCCCTGGCTAAGGAATTCTGGGAGTTGAAGTCCACAAGTCATAAAAGGGCCAAGTTTGAAGACCCCTGATTTAGTGTATCATATATTTGATTTTGTATAGAAACTATACCCTCTGGAATAATAAAATGAATAAATAACTTTGTTGTATTATATTCAACTGTAGTTGAAAGTTATCAAATAGCTTCTTTATATTTATTAGGATACTTTGATATTTGATTTGATATAAAATCAAAACCCTCAGGCCTGTCTTAGTACAACTTCCTTCTTTCAACTATTTCCCATTAGGTTCTAATTTGATCTTAGTGGTGCTTTCCCATCTCTGGTTATACTTTGCATTTTTCAGTTCTTGAGCTTAAGTAGCAAAATCTCCCTAAATGTTACAAACATATTACCTACACCTGTGCAGTGTATTATTAATAGATTATAAAACCATACCTTGTGAAAGACTAGCAAATATTTTCACCCCTTTCCTTGTCATATCAGCCAGGCTCTTTCATTAAAATAAATATGTATTAAATTGGGTGGTTGCTTAAACATTACGTCTGAATTGAAACTTTAGCGATCAACAGAAAATAAAAGTAGTTCCAAAATATGAAAGCTGCATGAGTTTAATAAATCCTAAAATATCTAATTCATTTTTGGTGATAAAATAATCCCAAAGGTAGATGTAATAAATTAGTATACAACAATAAAATAATATTAGCACCCTCAAACAACATCGGCCTGTGCCAGTGCCTTGGGAAGGACTTGATAGGTGAATAAAAGTGTCAACTTCAGTCTAAACATCTGTCTGACTGTGTTATGAACCATAATAATAATAAACCCTCTAAAAACTACCTCTATAAAACTCAAAACTGAAACCTGCCTAAAAGTGATCCCAGCTGAAAGTTTATAAAACTTAACCCAAGAAAAATTAAACCAGGAGGAAATTTAATAACTAAGGCATCTTGGGTTATCCTATAATGATTCCCTGGCAAATGAGGCAGTGTCATGCCAGAACATCTTAATACCTTCATAATGTCTTAAAGGACAAAATGCTCCATCAGATTTAACAGCTGCAGCATGTTGTGTATTATTGCTTTTAAAAACACCAATCTCTGAAAGGATCTTCTTATTCCATATGACAAAATTCTCCAAGTACCTCTGCTGCCCAAATGCTTCAAGATGTGTATCAAAATATATATGGGGCTTTGGATTATGGGAACATGCATGAAGCAGGAAGTCTCAACGGTTTCAATAGTATTTACTTCAGTGTACATTTATGATAAGGCTATATGATGGCACTCAAATGCCAAGATGATATACACATTGTAGTGAAATATAAAGGAAAACCACATGCATACATTATATCAGAAATAGAGTTGAAGGCCTTTAGTTCAAATTGCTTGAACAGATAACATTTATCCATTTGATGATGTCATTTTGAAATAAATATTGATTACCAAAGGAGCAGGGATACCAGTCTCATAAACTTCAATTTATGAGAAATAACAGCCAGATTATGAATGCCAAGCCATTCCTATGAGATGCCTAACTACTTAATGGGCTGGTAGCCAACCCTTTTCATTTAATACTTCTGACTGCATTTTTTTTAAAAAAACCACATTATTTATCATATTACTTGCTTTTACATGTGAGAGAAGAAGCGAAATAAGGTCTAGTATTTGTATTTTTTATAAAAAATAGTCTACAGAAGTAGTAAAGTTATAAATTATTTATTTAGTCAACCTGGCTTTTCATATAGACAATGGATATATCCACAGGATGATAATAATAATAATAATAATAATAATAATAATAATAATAATAATAATAATAATAATAACAACAACAACAATAACAACAACAGCAACAGCAACAGCAACAACAACAATAACAATAACAACAGTAGTAGTAGTAGTAGTAGTAATAGTAGTGATGACTCGATAGGTAGACAAAAATGCCAAATCCAGTCTGAACATCTGGCTGACTGTGCGATGATTAATAATAATAATAATAATAATAATAATAATAATAATAATAATAATAATAGATAGGTGGATAAAAATGCCAAATCCAGTCTGAACATCTGGCAGACTGTGCAATGAAACATCCTCCATTGAGGCAATATCTTGACATAGTTGTGGGGCTTGTGGGCTCTGAGGAAGATGAGAGTTATGCCAGAAATTCAACCATATTGGACAGGTCTTACCAGATGAGCCAGACAAAGGGTGTATTTCCCAGAAAAAATATGGTGAGATGTAATTTACAGAAATCCATGCCAGATTGGTTATCACCTAGTTCAACAAGGACCATGCTAGTTATTGGAATTCCTGGACATTTGGCAACAAACGGGTTACAGGACTCATGATTGTTGACCAAATAACTAGGGCTGGAAGAAAAGTTATTTACTTGCCACAAATATATAACACTGAAGGTGGCTGACTTCCTGTTCCTGGCTAGCCTTGAGAAATATTGTGCCTCTAGCCTTCACTAGCTTTCTAGCTGAGCCTTGCATCAGCTGGGTGCACATGTCAGCAGCTGGGAAAGGTAGGGTAAGTGGACTTGGGTGTGGTGGGGCAGGCCTCTTGAGATTGGAAAGGGGAGAGAGGAACCCATGTACCTCTGGCCTAGCTGGCTGAGGCCTTCTGGCCTGCAGCAGGTTCTTGTACACCAGTGGGCCTAGTCAGCTGAGGCCTCCATGGAGGGCAGGAAATTGCAGTGTTCCCATGATGGTAAGGGCAGGCACACTGCCAAGTCTCACAATCTTGATCATATGACCATGGTGGTGCTGCAACAGCTGGAACTTCAGGCAGGGGTCAGAAGTCCCTTCATTCTGCTCTGTTGTAATTTTGAACAATCGCTGAATGAAAAGTTGTAAATCGAGGGCTGTCTGTATTGTGGATTATCATCAGGCCTCTAGAATTTGTTAACATATTGTAACAGAACATTCTGGCAAAATAAGGAATTTCCTAAATCTATGATTCAAAAGTAATCCCATTAGCTATATTTAAAGTTAATTTAGGGCTTCCAGTTTGCGCGCGCAGTGCTTTCAGACATGCAGGAAGAGCTCTCCCTGCCGTCCGATCCTTCATTGGAGGACCCTGAAAAGGATCGAAAGTCACCCTGGAGGGGCAACCATCGCAAGGAGGCCCTCCCTGTGATCGTGGAAGGGTGGCAGCCCTCCGCTTGAATCCGGAGCAGCTCCTTTGGCCTGAAGAAGAGATCGGCCATCTAGCACAACGAAGCAATCTGGAGGACCTGGGTGAGACCTTACCTTTCTTATCCCCCTATTTGTTTTCCTGTGGGACTTTTCTAAAAATTTCTTCCCCCTTTTTTTTAAAAAAACGGCATTTGTATACTTGGGTAATAACATTTTAAGCCTTAAAGTGTTGAAGAAAAAAAACTGATTAAGCAAAGAAATTAAGCAATCTTCTTTCTACTTATTAAAAAGCTCCTATTTTTGGTGGTGATCTACTACCCTATTTTCTGTTTAAGATGTGAATTAAGGAAAAAATGGACTAATTATACACAAGCTTTATATTAATTTGGGAAAAAAAAGAACTTTACAACTTATTCTACATGCTATTGATGACATCTTGTGGCTAAACCTGGAATAGCAAGTAAATTTTGCCTATTGTGAGAACTGACTGAATAACAGAGCTGTCCTTGGCACTATCTTTAAAGATAAGTGTGGGAACACCTGGCACTGAAAACAACTTTTAGGAACATTGGACGTGGAAAATTATTGACTCCTATTAAAATAGCCTCCATGGTGTTTACTCAGCTGTAAACACCAATGAAATGGATGACTATATCCCACCACTTAATTACAAACTGATATTGGACACAATCTTGGCAATAACTGAGCAAATTAAAGCCAAACTGCATGATAAACCTGACAACTCAAAGCCACCAAATCAAACTTTGACCTTAAATGATGAACTGACAACCCAAAAAGAAGTAGAAGAAGTGGAAACTAACATCAAAATAGGAGACTTCAAAGAGCAACAAATGAAGCCTACAGAGAACCTTAAGTCCAAACTCTAACTTCAACTACAAAACTTACAACTCACAAAACAACAATACCTGATGAAAGCAACATTAGGAGTGAAGATATCAAAGGCCTTCAAATACAGTACGTTGAGGATTCAGCTAATCAAACAATAACAACATCAGCTACTACTTTCTACCTAAGCCAGATGGAAATGGATGAAGAAAAAGACCAGACTGAATTAATGACAATTATATTACATCAAACATCAAAAACTGAGCTATTAAAGCAATATTTCAATGACTATAAAGGGGACACCTGCTTTGCAAAACTGTCTTTTGGAT
The DNA here is from genome assembly GCF_947247035.1 of Vipera ursinii. NCBI lineage: Eukaryota > Metazoa > Chordata > Lepidosauria > Squamata > Viperidae > Vipera > Vipera ursinii. Next base: position 38,837,096 of record NC_139516.1, read on the forward strand.
GGTCTTCTCGGATTCAAATAAGAGGTGGAGGAAGAAAGGGAGATACATTTAAGAATTTAAAGGCACTAAGATGGAAGCCTGATTGGCACAAAAGGAAGGCAAGAGTTAGATTTAAAAAATTAAACTTGTCTCTTTTTTGGGATTTGTAAGGACAGAGCTTAAAAAATATCTTTTGATGGACTAAGGGGAATCTTTATAAAATATATATATATATAAACTGATTTTATATTTAGGTTTTATATCTTTAAAGGAAAACAAAATTAAGCTTCTAGAAGATGCTTTTGTTGGGACACTGAGCTTGTCGATCAGAAGGTCGGCAGTTTGGTGGATCAAATCCCGAGTGCCGCGTAACAGAGTGAGCGCCTGTTACTCGTCCCAGCTTCTGCCCACCTAGCAGTTCGAAAGCATGTAAAAATGCAAGTAGAAAAATAGGGACCACTCCGGTGGGAAGGTAACAGCGTTCCATGCGCCTTTGGCATCTAGTCATGCCGGCCACATGACCACGGAGACGTCCTCGGACAAGCGCTGGCTCTTCGGCTTTGAAACGGAGATGAGCACCGGCCCCTAGAGTTGGAAACGACTAGCACGCATGTGCGGGGGAACCTTTACCTTTACCTTTATAGAATCTAGAATTTTATAACAAAAGATAGTATTTTAATAATTGTTGAACGGTTAAGACAAAAAAATATTTTTCTAATAATTGGTGATTTGTTAAGATGAAAACTAGACTTTAATGGTAAAACATAAGAATGTTTTGTAATGAACAATGTAAGTTTTGTATACAAGAGAATTGTTCTTATTGAAATAGGGAATTGTGGGTTACCCAAAAATTAAGCTTTCTTTTGTATATTATAGGCTACTCTAGAGTATTCTATTGCAATTAGGTAAAACTTAAAAACAGAATATTGATATGTATTAGTGAAAATATATTGCAAATTCTGTTAATTGACTAGGTCACAACTAGAAATGTATTAACTTGATTATTTTGACTATGTGATAACTAAGGGAATCAGAGAGGGAATCTTTGTTGATGCAACCTGAACTATTTACAAACAACTTGTTATTTGTTATCTTGACTACCCAACCACTGTATTGCTTCACAAATACATGTATATGTAAATATTAAAAAATCAATAAAACTTGTATATATATATATAAAGTTAATTTAGTACAAACTTGGATTAAATCAAATTTGGAGCCTTCCCCCCCCCCTGTCACTCACTTTTTGGAATATGCCCATTTCCAACATATGCTGAAATTGGCTTGGGAACAGATATGTATCCCTAGTTCAGAGCAATGTATGGAGCCAGTCTATATTAACCAGTGGAAAAACCTGCCTCCAGAAGCTGTGAATGCTCCAACACTGGAAGTTTTTAAGAAGAGACTGGACAGCCATTTGTCTGAAATGGTATAGGGTTTCCTGCCTGAGCAGGGGGTTAGACTATATGACCTCCAAGGTCCCTTCCAACTTTACTATTATGATTATGATTATTATATGCAGCCTGCAGCTGTATGTATGGGAAAGCATTCCAGCTAAAACTCAGAAAAGGCACTGTCACTCTAGAATAGAATAGAATAGAGTAGAATAGAGTAGAATAGAATAGAATAGAATAGAATAGAATAGAATAGAATAGAATAGAATAGAATAGAATAGAATAGAATAGAATAGAATAGAATAGAATAGAATAGAATAGAATAGACCTTGGAGGTCTTCTAGAACAGCCCCCTGCTCAAGCAGGAGAACCTATACCATTTCAGACAAGTGACTGTCTAGTCTCTTCTTAAAAACCTCCAGTGATAGAGTGCCCACATTTTCTGAAGGCAAGCTGTTCCACTAAGGAAGTTTCTCCTTAATTCCAGGTTGCTTCTCTCTTTGGTCAGTTTCCAACCATTGTTTCTTTTCCTGCCCTCTGGTGGTTTGGAGAATAATCTGACCCCCTCTTCTTTGTGGCAGCCCCTCAAATACTGGAATACTGCTATCATATCATCCCTGTTTCTTCTTTTCTTTTAGACTAGCCAAACCCAAGTCCTGCAGCTGTTCTTCATATGGTTTAGTCTCCAGGCCTTTGATCATTTTAGTTGCTCTTCTCTGAACTTTTTCCAACTTTTTCAACATATTTTTTGTAGTATGGTGACAAAAATTGGTTGCAGCATTCCAGGTGTGGTCTTACTAGGGTTTTATAAAGCGGTACTAATACTTTGTGTGATCTTGATTCTATGCCTCTGTTTATACAACCCAGGATAGTCTTAACTTTTTCAGCTGCTGCTGCATACTGTTGGCTCATATTCATGTAGACAAAGCTTCCCCAGCCAGGTGTCCTTCAGATGTTTTAGATTTCCATCCTGGAATACATAGTCTTGCTGGTTGAAAAGCTACATAATGCAGGAAAAATAAATCTGATCTGAAAGTGCAGCAATGCAGGTTCTGTTCCTGTCAAGGTTTATTGTAATAAACCTTTCAGTAATTCCCCATTCAGCTGGTTTTTTTCATTAATTTATCCACCAAAAAGCCCATGTAATCAACCTATTATCTCCCACAATGTTCCTGCCAACTATTGCTGTTGCTTTTTTTTAACTGTCACAGTTTACAACAAAAACAAACCTTGGACAGTTAATAGAGCCAGATATCGGGCTGGACTGCTCACCTCAGCTTCTTGCACATGGAAAAGGTCAGCTGTTTAAGACTGATTTATTTTGTTTTTTATAATGGGAGAATTTTAAAAAAAGAGGTGCTCCAAAGTTTATTGGTTCATTTATACATGATTCAGGAAGGGAATGTAATATTCTTCCTTTCCCCTTGAATATTTTACACTTTTTTCTTTTTATTTCAATTTTCCCATTTCATTTGTTTTCATTTATGTGATTTTTTTTCACTCACTGGCAACACCCACCTGCCTGAAACTTCTGCATTTTCTGGTCAAATGTCATGGCATTTTCTAATATTCTCATACTGTAAAGTGTATCATATTTCCTAAAATTACACACATATTAGATATTTCAATAGAAGAGAATATCTGTAGCTCATAGTTGAACTATAGAGTCTTTGGTGCTCTCTGAACTTCATTATTTTCTTACCAGAGCTGGGATGGGTGCAGCATCCATATGATGCAACCGGCCCGTGGGCTGGCAGTTTGACATCCCTGATCTAGATGGAATTCCATACAGCCTCAGCATTTACTTACTTTTCTTTTTCTATAACCCCCAGTATTTCTGATTGCTTGTCTTTCCAGCTCTGTTTAGAGCTTTGTATTAAAATTGCTCAGTGTGTTTCCAAATTATTATTATTATTTTCAGACTTTGCTGCTCCTATAAGAACATGAGACTATCAAACAATAATAATGAGAACTCCCTTGTTTTGTAAAGGAGATCTTGTTTACCAAATTTCATAGCAATAGAAGTTTCTAGCTATGCTCTTTTTTAAAAGAAAATGCCAAGAATTTGGCCATATTAGGACAAAATTGGATAAAGTTTCTACCAGTTGTAATAATGGTCAGGAACATCCTGGCTAAAATTCAAGCAACTTGATGGAGGTTGGGAAAAGGGAAGACAAGTTTGTGAGGAACAGTGGTGCTTTTTTAATACAACAAAAGTAATAATGGTGATACAGTGTATGAACTCATTAATTTTTCTGAAAAAAATTACTAGGCCAGCTCAACTAGCTAGTGTTACCTCAAAATACATTCCAAAATGCTAAAAAGGAGGTCTAGAATATGAGAGTTCAGTCTAACAGAAAGACCTTTAGCCATTTTTTGCAGACAGAAATTAAACTCTTATGATTTACCCATATATTTTGCAGATATACTGTATATATAAGGAAGAAAATCACCCCAGCACATTACCTAAATTGATTTTAACACTTTCACATAGTGGGTATGATGGTAGATGAACATCAGTTTAGTGGGAGGCAGTTATGACACTGAATCATGTTATACTTGAAAATAATCTGTTTTAATTCTAGGATCTTCCTGGGTTTACCCAAAGATCAGTATTTCAGATGGAATCAGTGATGCTACTCCAAGTACTATGAATATGAGGAAAACAAACTAATGTAGGCTGAACAGATCCATCAAGTTGTGAAACATGTTACTTGTCAGGAGCCTAGTTAGAGATATGACACAACAACTTCCAAAATGTATTAAGTCCAACAATAATTGTTATCATTATTATTATTGATTTTAATTATTATTATAATAGTTTTTAAGATTGAAAGAAAATAAAATATGTGGATAACACTATGACAAATATGAATTGTATGTGATTTCAAAATAATTATGTTAGGATAGGAGTTAAGTTTTAAAAAGACATGTTAAGATAGGAGAAACTTCAACTTCATTGTTGGAGAGAAATTCTGTGAGAAAGATGAATATGTTGCCTAGTATGTTTCTGTTCAGACTATACTTATTTTGGCAACTGATATACCTTTTAAGGGAGTGTGGTGGCTCAGCAATTAAGGACATTGAGCTTCTCAGCTGGAAAGCTGACAGTCTGGGTTCGACGTGATCCAAGTAATAGAAATGTGAGCTTTCATTACTTGTCCCAGATCCAGCCCACCAGCAGTTTGACACATGCATATGTGAGTAGATAAATAGGTATTACCTTGGTGGGAAGGTAACAGTGTTCTGTGCATCTCGGCATATAGTCATGCTGGCCACATAACCATGGAAATGTCTCAGGACAACACTGGTTCCCTTGACTAAGAAACAGAGATGAGCACCGCCCCAGAGTGTTGGAAATAATTTGACAGAGGAAACCTTTACCTTTATATCTTTTAAACAGTGGCAAAATGATATATCTAAGAATGTGTGGCAGGGGAAAAGCATGAGTTAAATATTAAGTGTTAAAAGATGTAACGAAAAGAGGATGAAAGCATGGATGTTGCTCAGAAAGAGACTTCTAGAATTAAAAGCAGCCTGAGATTTGGATGACATGAATATCTGTGGCACAACAAAGTCAAGATTAATATAGATTTCAAAAATCATTAGGTTAAATATGCAATATTGAATTTATATTGGAATAGATACAAATCCAGGCTGGGCCCAAAAACACCTTTGTGGCTGTCAGCATAAGAGAAATAAATATGCAATGGAAAATAGTTAAGGGAGTCCAAAATCCAAAATAAAATTAAGAGAACAGACAATGAAAAAGATACATGGTTTTCTTATTTACATTTATCAGAAAGATTTAAAACAGATTAAAGAACTTATGGTACTGGATATTGTAAGACTGGAAACTGCTGAACTGGCCTCAGAATGGCATCATCCATAAGAAGTGTTACATTCTCAAACACTTATTTTGCACATTTTGTATGATTATAATCACAAAAGCATGGAATATTGGTAAGACAATATTCTCACTAAACATTTCCTTCCATTAGTGCACTATACTTATTAGAGTATTGAACAAAGAATGGGGAGATCTAGTTCAAATCCTTGCTCAGATTTCAAACTCCCTAAAACTTAGTAGGAACTTTATGCTTAATCTATCTGGCATAACTGATGCAAAGATCAGATTGGAGAAGAGCATTTTGCATGTGAAAATGAATCTTATTGGCTTATAAAAATCAACAACCAACTTTCAACTGCATATTAATTCAAAACATTCAACAATCCATGCCCATTGATCTTATTGTGGTATTGTTTTTTTGTGTGTACATCAACAAATGCATAATCAGAGTTCTTTCTAGCACTCATGCAGTATGTTTTCTTGGAAAGTAGTCTCTAATTTAGTGATCCTATTTTGTATGGAATGACATGAACATGATTGTGTAAAGGTTAGAATAAAAATGATATGCACTTGTGATATGCTGGCCAAAATATATCAAAACTGTCAATTTCTTTAAGGTTAGTAGAGGATGCTGCAAATGGGTATGGGTAACCATTCCATTTATAGTTGATAACCTAGTAATTTCCAATCTGGAGTCAATGGATTACTAATGATCTGTGAGCATATTTGTGGTGATTCATGTTAGTGAAGGGGGAATTAATATTAGATGAACCCATTCACTGATGATAGCAATCACTAACAAACATATTCAATCTTTAACCTACAAACTAAGTTTAAGCTAGGATCTCTAATTAATAGCATGCTTTGTAAATGGGTATACTCATGCTGACATTTCACAAAATAGGAGGTACTTGTAGTATACTGACAGATATTTAATATATGTTTAAATATTTTCCAAATGTACTGTAAATAATGGTAGTTTTGCAAGCTACTGTATATAAGGTGATAATAAACTTCAATGCACATTCAGCAATTATAATTTTGGCTATAGGCTATGTTAAAATGTTTTAAATGGCCTACAAAAACTTTACATTGCAATGTAGTAGCCCACAAGAATGAAATGTTAGAGAACCAGTGCTGTATAATCTGCAGTGGCAAAAGAATAAACCTGGATAGTTTCCCAGTCACATATACATCATGTCCTTTATTTGTACATATGTGGAAGAAGAGAGGAAATTATTTTGTGTACTCAATAACTTCAGTTGTGGAAAGTGCTTGATCAAATGAGAAAAACACATAGGGCATCCAAATCAACTTTGCTTTGCCCTATTTTAATCCTTCAGCTGGAAGAAAAAAAGAAACTTAAACTTCTATTCAATTCTTCTTTGTTCCAGCTGATATAGTTTCTATGTGGTTTCTCAGTTATGTCTCTATTCACAATGCTCCTCTTAACACTCAGGAAGTTTCATGTCTTGGCCAAGCTTAAGAATATGAGATATTGCAATTAAAATTTAAACTCAAGGCCTTTTTAATTCTATTTCCAGTGTAGACAAGTTTGTAATATAAACACAACATTATAGCATGTCTTCTAGGCAATAGTTCCATTAATCTCTTAGCCATTTGATATCCTCTAAGGGAAACTAGTTTGCACAGTTTTACAATTTATAATTAACCCTTTCCATCTAGTGAATTGGTTGGTATGTGTAATTGGAAATGGCAGCCTTCTATCTAACGTAGAAGAGTTCCTTTTCTCTTTCTGTAGGCTAACCAGCATCAAACTTGTTAATTAAAAGCAATTTGATCCTCCCTTTGCTATGTGATGGAGTAAGCAAGAAGGGAAATGAACCTCTGCTATTCTTGCATTATAGAAGTCTGTGGAGCTAATTTCCTTACAATTTGCTATCACATCAGAAGATCCTTCTTGTTCAAAACATCCTATTTTTCTGCTTTGAATCTCCAGTAGACCATATGTGCAAACTCACAACAATTCAATCATTTCCATTTACTGTTTAAGAATGCCATCAAATTCTTCCCATTTAAGCCAAAGCCAACAGAAAGTCAACCAGAGCAAAACTTTGAAATCCCATTTAGAAAACAAATACCGTAGGACATTACAGCTTCATGAAGGGACTCGGCTTTCTCAATATCACAGGATTTATAAGGGAATATGTGAGAGAATAGGTTAGCAGGGCACAGCTAACATAGACTGCTTTCTTCAGGAATTGTACTTATCTTATTAATATTAGTACTGTTATGGATTTGAGGGCAGATGACTAAAGATTATGTAGTTTTATCCACATTCATTTTTTCCCCTCCCAGGCTTTTTGGGATGAGTCAGAAGAGCCAACATTTCCAAATTCACATTATATTTCTTTTAAGGTATAATTTCATAATCTTTGCTTTAGGCCTCATCATCACAGAACCTTGGTATTGCTCTAAGTGAGCTGGCTTCAAACTTCAAATTTCTGAGGAATTGAAGAGAGGTGTCCTGAAAATATGCTGAGATTAGAAAAAGAGGATGATTATTTTTCTTGTTAAAATAAGCTAGCTGGCCGTTATAGGTTTTTCTCAGTGATAATGTTTCTCTTCTCTGACCCTGCTCACACTTGTATAGTTTTGTTTCAGTTTTTTCAGTCTTTAAACCCAGCCCTGGATGGTTAAAGTGAGAGAACTTTTGGTGAAGGTTATTTTTTTGTGTGAGAAATGTTTCTATATGCATTTCTGTGTTAGACAACACAGAAATGTATCATATATGATCATTAAGGTGAGGAAGGACTTTTTCCCCCCCTCATGACTTCTCTGATGAGAGTGTTGTACTGTTTCACCCCTTTGAGGCCTTGTAGAGGAAGGCAAACATAGTCTTATCATCTGTAGGGTGGCAGGTGATTTTGCATACTTAGGCTGTGACGTTTAGTCATTGTCCAAGAGCAAGCAAGTACTATGTTTGTTTTTGCAAATGCTTCCCTCCTTTAAAATAGAGAAATTAGCACTGGTGAAAGACATTGGATTGACAGGCTGGGGAAATGGAAGGGTTTCTAGACTCAGCCATAGTTTACATTCATGAAGGGCACATAGGATAAATAGAAGATAATGTTTTAAAGTCATCTCTAGACACTTCAGACTTGCTTATATTTCTCTAGAAGCTCCATCACTTCCAATGTGATCGATGTTGCCTATAAAGCTGTGTCTTAAAATGTTTTCTCATGCGGTCTCTATAATTCTTCCCTCTTTCATCGAAATGTAAATAACTTCTAATATCTAAGCTGATAGCCACTGTATTAGTCTGGGGAAAACTCCGACTCTATTTTCTGTCCATATGTTATTCATATGCTAATTGCAATTTCTTCCTTCATGTAATAGCATGTAAGATGTCTCCACTTTAAGCATTAGCCTCCAACCTTACCCAGAAAAAAAGGACAAAAAGTAGGCATTAGATCAGATTAGAAGCCTTATTCTCATTAAAAATGGATATGAAAGATATTATCACGTAGCAATGTGTAAAGTGCAAAGCATGACAATATGGCAAAAAAGTATTAAACAGCTACTGTATCTATTATGAGTTCTTTACTTTGAATTTGCATAAAGGAAGAGAAGAGTGGTAAGGCTGGATAGCAAAGATGCCCTTCCATTCTGTATGGGGTGGGTTCACACTTTGTTCTAATTCATGGTTTGTTTTGTTGTAGTTTATTGGCTATGAATTAATGCTGAAATTTCAATCAGCCAATAAATTAACAGCATTTTTTGTTGTTCCAGATGAAGAAATAGAATATTTATGCATTTAGAACATTTATTTATTGAGAAAATTATGTAGCTGCCCTTTTGAAATACATGAATTTACTGTAGTTAAAATGAGAATGAGCCACAGGCTTTTATTACATTAAATGAAATTTCTGCAGAATATATTCGTTATTTCTATAAATTGCTTTTTAAAATGGAAAACTGAATATTCAGATTATCATATTAAGGAGTCTTGGCACTTTGCAGAGTGCGCTCCTGCATTTCTTAAATATTAGTCAATTATAACTCACACTCAGAACAGACTTGAAGGAGGTAAACCTGTTCCTGTAAATGTTGACACTGCGGTTAGGTAAAATAAAGGCAACTTTGTGAATATTCAATTGAATATGATAATTGTCTCTCTTAGCAGAACTGTTTATGTGCTTTGTGGAAGTATTATGCTAGTAAAAAAAAATACTGTTCAAGAACATTTCAAGGAGAAGTATAGCCAATAATAAGTGGGTGAATCAATAATCCTATTGGATTTAACCTAATAACTGGTTTCATCCCCTCCATTCCATTTTTGGGGGTTGATGTTATTATTCAAACATCTGAGAGCAGCTCCACCACTTACTTCTTTTGCCTGCTTTGACATCAGGGCTCAGCTGACCCTTTCAGAAGTTCAGAGGATGACAGGAGATATGTCAAGAATAATGAAGAAAAATTGAGGAACACACTGAGCCTGTCAGAAGAAATAAATCTCTTGGCCTTAATCTCTGTCTGTTGTTTGTTTCATCAGAAGGACGTTGACAAATGCTAAGCCAATATGCTTTTTGCTTCTTCCAATCACATCTGATACTCATTTCCAAAGAAGACACAAAACACGCTAAGAATGTTGCAAGATTTGCAAGAAAGAATATTGACTCTAAACTTTTCCCTCTAACCCCCGACCTAAAGGAGTCTAGCTCCTCTGAACATTCAAACTGTTCTTCTGTCTTGACTTTCTCCTTTTCTTCAAGATTTGCCCTTTCCAAAGATGATGGTGAGATGTTTCAACCATTTGTAGACTGTGGTTAATATTCTCTTGTGTAGTTTGGGGATGATTTAAAATATTTGAAACAATCACCCTTGTATAGTTTACCGGTATATTATGGCCTTAGACAAGGTGGCCACTGCATCTCCAGAAGGATTTAAAGAATAGAACAAGAAAAGGTGCAAAAAAGAGTAGTCCCAATTACTAGGGGGCTCTAGCAACTCTTCCTTTCAAGGAAAGACTATGGCAAATGGGGGTCTTTAAAGTGGAATGGAGGAAGATAAGGGGAGAAGGAAAAAGAAGTCTTTTACTCCACAGTATTAGAATTTGATATCATTCACTGAAATTAAATGTGAGAAGATTCAAGACTAACAGAAGGACTTTCTTTTTTATGCAACACTAATTAAACAGTAGTAGATATTGTCAGCATTTGCAGTAATAGCAGTTAGTATGGATGGTTTTGAAAGCAGGCTGGACTAGTTCATAGAGGATCAAACTATAAATGGTTGTTAATATAGATATTAATATAGTTCCTGTAGTCATTGAACATATATGTGGATTAACATGTTGAATGAGTATCTAATACAGAATGTGAGGTTAGGGAAAAGTCCAAATTTGTTTTGTGTTAAACTGTCCTCTCTTGGGCAGCCATATCATGTAAACCTCATAAACTCTGACTTTTCAGTCCTTTGAAAAAAAGTACTGGGCTTGAAACCAGAGGAAGTTAAGTTCTAGCGCTGCCTTAGACCCAAAGTAAGCTTGCTGATTTGAGCAAGTCACTCTATCTTAGCTCTAGGAATAAAGCAATGGCAAGCTACATTAAAAAAAATGTTTCCAAGAAAATGGCAGGGATTTGACTATGCAGATGTCAGGAGTCAAGGCTGATACCAGATCTAGGCTACAATTATCTAGATGACCATCAGATGAAAACAAAAACATACAGAAAACTAAGAATTTATCATCATGGAGTGGTCATCTTGATTTCTGTAGGATGCATCTGGTAGATCTAGATTTACAGAATGTCTTGAAAATTCAAGTTTTCCAATGTAGTATTCATGGCCTTAATCACAGTGGCCAATAAACACGACTCCAAAACTAACTGGCTAGAAAAGTCAATTAATCTATCTCCTTACAATCATTTTCATTGCCCACATTCCTGGAAGTACTTATGATAACAATGACTTAAAGTGGAAAAAAGAATTAGCAAAGCTTCTCCCCTGTAAGCTCTGAAAATATTTATATATCCTCCCACATATTCTCATACCTTAACAAACACCACTCCCTGCTTGGTCTAGATGACCAAAGGTGCTCTCTCTCTCTCTCTCTCTCTCTCTCTCTCTCTCTCTCTCTCTCTCTCTCTCTCTCTCTCTCTCTCTCTCTCTCTCTCTCTCTCTCTCTCTCTCTCCATCTGATGTCTGGAATCTGCCAGTCCTGTCTGCTTGTCTGTGATGCTAGGAATGTGCCCCAAGATATTTGTCTCACTTTCTTCTTTTTTCCTTCCTAGTTGCCTTCTGTTTCATTGGGTGAAGGATAACTCCTTCAGTGTTGTTTTTCTGCCTTTTTATTCTCTTTCCAAAGAGTGTGAGCTTCTCATGGGCTATTTGGAAAAAAAAAGGCTCTATACTCCAAGAGATGGGGAAACATAGGAGAAGCTCATCATCACTTCCCCAGCAAACTGCCTTCAGCCCTTTGTGACCACCAAAAAGGGAAAGAGGGATTGGTGGGTCAAAGCTGGAGCAGGATCTTTGTAGAAGAAAGAATGGCTTAGAACACCATTGCTTTTCTCTCGTTTTTCATTTTCCTTTCCATGTGTACCATTGTAGGGGCTGATATATAGAAGGCTCTTGCCAGGGTTCTCTTGGTGGATACCAAGCAGGAGTAGAAGTGAGTGGAGAGTCTGGATTTCCCCCTAAGATGGCTTTTGATTCACTTAGTCTGCAAAGAGGTCCACAGAGTGAAAAAGTATTAATGGTGGTCTAATCCAACCTCCCAATGAGCCTAAATATCTGCCACAGTGGATCTGTGATTAATGGCTACCGGGCAAGTAAAACTGTGAGTCTTACAGTGCTAATAACACTTAGTAAACTGGTAGTATTGTAATGGTAACATAATTTTTTAAAAATCTACCCTTTTCCTATTTTTCATTGATCATTACAAATAATGATCTAAACATTCACTGTTTTGCTATAAACATTGTTTCAATGAAATTATGGTTGCTTTCATATACATAGAAACATACACAATTATCAGCAGTCTATTATCACCTTTTCTAGCTAACATTTCTTTTCTTAAAACCAGACTGCTGATTTTTTGCCACCAAAAAGTAAAACAGCTCTCCTCTTATAAATACACACAATCAATAATATTAGTTCCCTACTACTGAAAACAACACTGACTTGAAAAGTTTCAAAAGTTGCTTTGGTTTGACTGAATCACTCCATCAAAGTATACTCCTGAAGATTCCAATTCAATCCTTTGAATGAAATCAATAAGAAGCAGTTCACAGCCTTGTGAAGTGGTCTGCAGATTCAGTGGCTTTTTTTGCTTCTTATGGGGTTGTTACAGACAATATATGCCACTACAAATTAATTCTGAATAGATGGAAGGTGGGGGTATTGCCTGACACTAAATGTATGAGGTAGTTCTGATGTTGATATGAGTTATATTATTTCATTTAATTATGTGCCCACCAGACTCTTAGCTGGAGGCAGGAGAAGAGAATACTAGTCTTGTTTGCTGCTGCACTCCCGAGTCTTTGGTTCTCTATTGTGCAAGTGGAATTTTCTACACCATCTCACAAAGCAAGTCAGGGAGCAGTCTTCAGTGGCATATAAACTCCAGCATCCCAGAATAGTCAAACTGAAAAAGGTTTTATAGTGTGTATTTTTATTTTGGAGTTGGACACTGTCTGCATGGATTCATTCCAACTTCTCAGTAGGTACTTTGCTGTGCTCAAGGTGTTTTTTCTTTATCCCTGTTATTTCTGCCATAGAAGATGTAGAGAAGTTTTTTGTGAATTTTTAAAAAGGATTTGTTATCCCTTTTTATGAATAGAATGAAGTACCTGTATACATTTCAATATTTCTACGTTATAGCCTTTTAACTCCCTCCATCAAACAGAACTCAAAGTGGCTCAAATCATATCAGTTTACTTCAAATCTTGAGGTGCAAATTTGAACCAATTCAATCTGAAACTGGACTGACCAAGAAATAGATTGTACTTTAAGCATAGGTTGTTTTGAATCTTACATACCTTGGACTTCAAGATAATGAATTTCAATAAACTTAAAATAAGGAATAAATAGGATTCCATGTCGGGAGAGGCTAACAGGAAAATAGAAATGGGAAATACTAAAAAAGCAATAATAAAAACCACAATTTTAAAACAATTAACCCAGTGTGTCTACTAGAAAACTTAGTGAAAGTTTGCAAAGAAAAAAGAAGGAATGAATGGTATGAAAAAAGCAATATTTTACCAAGGAATACATACAAGGAGAGATGATCTCAGAGAAAAAAAATTAGAGTTCAGAATGATCTGAGGTTAATGAAGAATTTTAAGGCTTCCAGTTCTGGATTTTGGTGCAGCCAGACATTCAGGGGAATCGTTCCTTGCGTCGCCTGGATTTCTTCATTGGGGGGCCCCTGTAAAGGGGTCAAAAGTTGCCCTAGAGGGGCGATGAGCAGGGGAGAGGTCTCTCCAGTTGGTGGTAGAAGGGCGGTAGCCCTCCTGTCGGCTTGGAGCTACTCTCCAAACCAAAGAAGAAAGGATCAGCCACTCCCATGGCCCCTTGTTTAGCCATTTTCTGCCGAAGCCAAAAGCACAAGAAAGCACTTGAAAGGACTTGAAAACTGGGTGAGAATTGCCTTCTTCTTTTCTTAATTGTCTACTTTCCCTGCCAAAAGCTTTCCAAATTTGCTTCCCCTTGCGAGGAGAGAGGGAAGGGATTTTTTCCCCACACCCTCCTTAATAGCGGCCTTTGTCTACATTGGGAGAGAAAAGAAAAAGCCTTGTACTGAATTATACTGATTAATTGGACTTACTGCCTTTCTACTTTTGGCCCAAAGTTCCTATATTTACAGAGATGGACTATTTTACCTATTAGTCTAAAAAAGGGGACAAAAAAAAGAAATAAAAAGACACCATCTGAAAAGGATTTGAAGTACTCTGGGGACATCTAGTGAATACTATTGGCAAACAAGCTTGCTTATATTTTGGACTGACCTTGGCATTAAGATAAAAACCTGAAACAGCTGGAGATGAATTTGGCTTAGACTTGTGGAGGTGGACACTTCCACGAAGGACTATTTATAATTATTACAAAATGGAGAAGGATCAGCCACAAACCTCACTTGACTATAACCTTATACTTGAAACAATCTACAGAGTCACTGAGATGTCTGTCTCCAGATTTAATAATTTACATGCCAACCTTAAGTCACAAATTGAAACCCAGACTGCAACTAAAGAATTTACACTTCAGAACATAACAAAATTGGAAGATATTACTATTGAGACAGAGGAATATAAGCAACAACAACAAAGTACTGAAAAAACTAATATCCAAAACCTGACTTTTCTCAAGGAACCTACAATTTTTAAACCACTACTATCACAGACAATCTTAAAGACCAACAACAAACTAGAGAAAAATTTAATACTCAACTTCTGACCCTCTCTAAGGAGCCTACAATTTCAGAAGTACACTACATGCAAGATAGTGATGCCAATATAGAGGAAGCCGAAGACCAACAAAGACAACCTGTGGAAAGCTTGGACAGTCAATTACTAACTATAAAACTGGATAAGATTTTCTACTCAAAATAGATCAACCCAGATGGAAGAAGAATCCAGACTGAACCGCAGACAGAGATGTCAGAGCAAATAAAGAGAGTGGAATTAACATGGCAACAATATAATGACTATAAATGGTTCAACCTTTGTATATTGCTGATGGTTGGATGGCCTCTTCTGGTGCAAATAATATACATGCGAGCAAATGAAGACCTATTTGGCAATTAAAAGCCCTGGGTTTGGAAACTTGAGTGGCAAAAAAAGAAACCTAGAGTTAGATTTAAAATATGAATTCCTAGAGAATTATCGTAGGTCATTTTGTTAGTAATTAGTGACTTATTACGATCTGAAATAGAAAATATTAATGAGATAGAATTAAAATGTGTTTAAGTATTTACTAAGCTTATTTCAAATAGTATAAATTTATATATTGATATAATGGAAATTTGGCTTATGGATCCTATGTTTGATGTTAAAATTTTGGTTATGTATAAGTAGAAGTAGATTGATAAATATAGACTCTCCGATTGGTAACTTGTGATGTATTAGGATATGAAATAAACAATGTTTATTAGGTAGAAGTTAGCTATTTAAATATTGGGTGTATGTTAGATGATACATGATAATAAGATAAGGGAACATTAGGTTGTGAATACTATTTGAGATGTTAAAGGTTAAACTTGGATACTATAATTAACATCAAAATTAGATAAAATTTAATAACAGGATATAGATATACCTTATCGAAATTGGATTGACAAAATCTTTAATTGTCTATGTTATTCCTAGAAATTTGTAAGTTTAAATACGTTGTATTGAATGTTGAAGGAAATAGAGAAGGATGCTATGATAATGTAACCCGAACTATGTATTGAAAACTCTGTAACTCAATTGATGACTACCCAGGTATCATGATGCTTTCTAAATATATAGGTTGTAATTTGAAAAACTAATAAAACTTGTTTTTTTTAAAAAATGAAGAATTTTAAAAGCTGTAAAATAAGTTTTTTAAATATTGTGTATTAAAAATAAAAGACAACAAAAATCAGTACATGAGCTGCTCAATGAAAACAGCAAAGCTAGCTAACAGGTAACAAGGAAAATGGTCAAATGTCAGCTAGACTTGTTGTGGTTACCAAATGTGGATTTAGCTCAAGGTAGACTTTACTTTTAAAACTTTTTAATTAGTTATATAACTTATATTACACAATATATCTCAATTTGAGCAAAGCATTCCATGCCAAATTAGTTAAATATAGGACCTGATGGAAGGATTATTAACTGGCAATATAGGTAGCTTTAGAATGTGAAGTGAAGTGGGCCTTAGAAAAGCTGAGCAACAACAAAGCTAGTGGAGGTGACAGTATTCCAGCTGAGCCATTCAAAATCTTAAAAGACGATGCAGTAAAAGTGCTACACTCAATTTGCCAGTAAATTTGGACAACTCAACAGTGGCCACAGGATTGGAAAAGATCAGTTTACATTCCAATTCCAAAGAAAGGCAGTGTTCAAACTATCGCACCTTTGCACTCATTTCATATGCTAGTAAAGTTATGCTTAAAATCCTACAAGCTAGACTCCAGCAGTATGTGGATCGAGAACTACCAGAAGTACAAGTAGGATTTTGAAGAGGCAGAGGAACTAGAGATCAAATTGCCAACATACGGTGGATCATGGAGAAAGCTAGGGAGTTCCAGAAAAACATCTACTTCTGCTTCATTGACTATGCTAAAGCCTTTGATTGTGTGGATCACAACAAACTGTGGCAAGCTCTTAAAAAGATGGGAGTACCAGACCATCTTATTTGTCTCTTGAGAAACCTATATACGGGTCAAGAAGGAACAGTGAGAACTGGACACGGAATCACTGATTGGTTCAAATTTGGGATAGGAGTCCGGCAAGGCTGTATACTGTCGCCCTGCCTATTTAACTTATATGCAGAGCACATCATAAGAAAGGCATGGCTAGATGAATCAAAAGTTGGAATTAAGATTGCCGGGAGAAATATCAACAACCTGAGGTATGCAGATGAAACCACTCTAATGGCAGAAAGTGAAGAGGAACTAAAGAGCCTCTGAAGAAGAATGAGAGTGCAAAGTTGGCTTGAAACTTAACATTAAGAAAACCAAGATCATGGCATCCAGCCCTCTCAATTCCTGGCAAATAGATGGGGAAGAAATGGAGGTAGTGACAGATTTTATTTTCCTGGGCTCCAAGATCACCACAAATGGGGACTGCAGCCAAGAAATTAAAAGATGCTTGCTCCTCGGGAGGAAAGCCATGGCAAATCTAGACAGCACACTAAAAAGCAGAGACATGACCCTGCCAACAAAAGTGCGTATGGTCAAGGCTATGGTCTTCCCAGTTGCAATGTATGGCTGTGAAAGCTGGACCATAAGAAAGGCTGAGTGCCAAAGAATTGAGGCCTTTGAATTATGGTGGTGGAGAAGGCTCCTGCGAGTCCCTTGGACTGCAAGGCAATCAAACCGGTCAGTCCTAGAAGAGATCAACCCTGACTGCTCTTTAGAAGGCCAAATCCTGAAGTTGAAACTCAAATACTTTGGCCACCTAATAAGAAGGAAGGACTCACTGGAGAAGAGTCTAATGCTGGGAAAGATTGAGGGCAAGAGAAGAAGGGGACAACAGAGAATGATGTGGCTGCATGGAGTCACTGAAGCAGTAGGCGTGAGCTTAAATGGACTCCAGAAGATGGTAGAGGACAGGAAGGCCTGGAGGAATGTTGTCCATGGGGACACGATGGGTTGGACACAACTTCACAACTAACAACAACAATAGGTAGCTTAA
Organism: Vipera ursinii; assembly: GCF_947247035.1. Lineage (NCBI taxonomy): Eukaryota > Metazoa > Chordata > Lepidosauria > Squamata > Viperidae > Vipera > Vipera ursinii. The sequence goes on from NC_139516.1 coordinate 38,854,666, forward strand.
ATCCTTGCTCAAAGAGTGTGTATCAAAGGTTCTCCATCAAACTGGAGCTATATACTGTATTAGGTTTGGTGCCACAAAGTTTGGCTTTGGGCCCTGTATTCTGTAGTTTTTATTAATGTCTTAGAAGAGGTGTTGAAGTAGTAAAGAGGAATATTTACTGAGCTTGCACATGACAAAAGATATTCTAATGCCCTACAAGAGAAATAAGAATAAAAATATTTTGATAGATTAGTGAGACCAGCTGACAATAATGTAATAAGTTTTATCAGAAACAAATGCCAGGTTCTTTACTTATAACCCAGATAGCAAATGTACTGAAGAAAATCAAAAACTAATCTCTGTTGTTCTAGAATATAGACCCAGAAATATGAACATTAGAGAAAGGCAGATTGTCTCTGAGTGTTAGAAAAAAACTTGAAGAGCAAATCAACAATGGAAGAATTTTCCAGTGAAACAGTTGGTTTTTTCCACTGGAAATGTTAAAATCAGGGCTCCACTGCCAGCTGTAATAGATACTTTAATTAGGGTTTTTGAACCAAATAGGAGGGTGAATGTGATATACTAAATGGCTCTTCCAATTGTATGATTGTAAATACTTGGTCCAAAATACAGAAGCTGTCTTGTATCTCTAGTTTGAGAATTATCTTTCCTATTTGCTTTGCAAGTCCTATTGGTTTTTCACTCACTTCATTCCAAATACAGTTGCTCTTTTGCCCTCTCAACAAGCCTACAGGACTGAATGGGTAATGAGTTGGCATTTTTTTCAACTGCCAGGCTTGCTGGCAGCAGTTATGAGTAAAGTTGGGAGTATTTGGAAAGTCCAATGTTAAGAAAGATTTCACTTCAAGACTATTATGAATTGCATTTCTTTTTCCAATAGGTTTTAATGAACTATTAAGTTGAAAAAAGTCTTCCAAGGGCAGTTTAGACCACTGTTATGTGTATTTATAGCCAGCCAATGGAGGATACCTAAGTAAGCTCCATCTATGGTTCCCAGTGAATTTAAGATAGATGAGAACATACTACTGTGTAATTATGTGCATGAATTAGAAATATTTGACATATATTGGATGCCAAAATAAAAAAAGATGCCTGTGACATATACAAATGAAATCAAACAAATAATCATTAGTGTGAAAGAAATATAATTCGAGATAAACTGAATACACAAATGTAGGGTTTGTGCAAACAACATGTGGTATTATTGTAATCACTGAATAAGTTAGTGAATGAGGCACAAGTAACTGTCTCCAACTGGGCATTGGATAAATTCAGAAATTATGCCACTCGACAAAGTATCAAGAAATAATCTTCTTCTTCTTCTTCTTCTTCTTCTTCTTCTTCTTCTTCTTCTTCTTCTTCTTCTTCTTCTTCTTCTTCTTCTTCTTCTTCTTCTTCTTCTCCTCCTCCTCCTCCTCCTCCTCCTCCTCCTCCTCCTCCTCCTTCCTTTTTTCCTCAAGATCTCTTTGACTGCAACAATTTATCCTAAATAAAATTAGTTTTTCAATCTTAGTGACCAGTGACCTCAAGACCTTTGAAGTTTGTTACTTCCTTGTTTGATCTAAATAGGTTTATTTAACCCCATTTCATAGAAGCTTTCACAATATGCAAATCTTCTTGCTCTTAATGCCAGGATGCATGTTCCCTGGCCAATGAAGTTGAAGAATCACCACAAGGATTTAGGCTAGGGAAATACTAGCTCTATTTGTGTTCCATTCTTTTTTCCAGTTGATGTCATAAGCAGCAATTTAACATTACTTCCTTGAATTTATTTTTTTGAGAATAAGCTCACTTCTTCCCTGAGCATTAGATATCAACTGGTTATTACTGGCAATGATTAACATGTGAATCCACCAACAGTAAAGAAATTAGCACTTTTTCTTTTTTTTACTTGATCCCGGTTTTAACCTCCCGAGTAAAAAGTGATGTTAGTTCAAGTAATTATAGACCAGAAAGCCTGTTCTTTTCTTGTGTCAAAGTCAAATGTTATTTTTCTTCTCTCTTCCTCCATCCTCACCATACCCTGGGGTAACAGACAAATTGCAATGTACAGTATCAAAACAACCTGAGTCACATAATTTGAGGCAGCAGAAAACATTAAGTACCTGGGTTTTGAAACTGAATTTATGCTTTTCTCTCTGAAAACACCCCCATCCACTAGCAAAATGTATTTCAAATGGCAAGTTTCGCATCTGTACCAAATTTAAGGCTAACCTTTTGTGTTGTACTGACCCCTCAGAAGGAGGCTTTACTTTCTATTCCCAGGGACATCTGCAGGCCTCATGTTTGATTTTGGCAATGTTTAGGCTGTTGTCAGCCAGTTACATTTCATTAGTTGGTAATGGATATAAATAAGCATGCCAAGTTTCTCTATACATACATATATACACACATACATACTGTACATCAGAGAGCAGTCTGGAAATAAATATGAGCTATTTTCCTATGGCATGCTAAGAGGAGCCTAGGGGATGCAAGCACACTGAGAGATGCCTATGGAATTCCCACTTGTTCAGAGTAGAATTGCTTCCCCAACTGCTGCTGGACTGGATCATTTGGAGTTCAGTTAAGGGTCTTCTATGTGGTCAAAAGCCACACTGTCCATGATCTGATGCTGTAGTTAACAAGGGTTTGCACTGTGTCAAGAAAAGATCTGGTTTGCTCAAGCTGGTGCTCCCATGCTGGCTTCAAAAGTTTCTGCAGTTTGAGGCACATCAAAGAATTCCACTGTGTTTTGGCTGCTTCCCAAAGTTTTGGTAGATAATATCTCAGAGTCTTGATGTTTGGGATAGAAATATGAAGGACAAGCGAGTACTGAGGGGAAGTAGAATATGCAGTGATATTGGTAGAGGTTGCAGGGGGCAATTTTCAATGTTATCCCTAAAATGGCATGGCCTGTTTCATCTTCATTCTCCAGGGAAGATTAGATATATTTTATTGGGTATCACTGGACTTATTCTGCCTTTAGTATTATCACCATGTGATTTCTTTTTATATCTTGGCATTATTACAAATTTTCTGGGCTATCTGGACAGGGGATATGTCTTCATTTTATCCCAGCTAGACCAACTTTGTGAGGTAGGTTAGGTTGAAAGAGAATGGCTTGGTGAGTTTCCATGGCTGCAAATGGAGTTCAACTGGTCTTCCCTGATCGTACATACTAAGACATCAATACTCAGCTAAGTAATATTAATAAGCTAATTAGCTAAGTAATAATAGCTAAGATATTTAGCTAAGTAAATATCAAGAGTAATATTATTTCAGGTTTTAGATCATGCTTGATGTAGTTGGAGAACATTCATCAGCAAAGAAAATTTTGAAGACACAATTACATAGTAAAAATAGTTTCACTTATATCGCACTATTCATAGGTACTAAAGCTATGCATACTTAGAAGGGGATGAAAGAATAGCTGCAGAGATTTCATTTAGACAGGTGTTTGATTTATGGAATGGATAAATTTCATCCAATGTCTATCCTTTCTGTGCTGTTTTTTCACACCCTTTTTGTCTTTTAAAATATTATTATGACTATCATTTATTATTACATTGTTTGTGACCCTTAAGTCTCAGAATGGCAGATAATATAAAAGACAGCTTTCTTTGTTTCCCATCAACCAAGGTATCAGAATTTTTCACATAAGATGAAAATAGTTTCAACTTTAACAGCTGGAGTTAATATTTTATAAAAAGGGGGAGGAGTGGAATTTATAAATCTTTCCTGTTTCTTTTTTCCAACAGGCTTTGAGAGAGCATTTAGTGCAATCTAACAATACTGCATACTGGATAATTCCCCCATTTGCATGTCTTGAAGCACTCTTTCACGCTAAGATATAAACTGGTATAGACACCGTTCTAACATCATGTCTTTTTTCTATCAGCCCCCCTCCCCATTATTGCCTTTTAACCACAATCACTGATGAAGAATTCTTGGAAATTTGAAAGCCTGCATCTATTTTGTAATAGCTGGCTTAAGTAAGGCATTGCATTTATGTTTTTAAAACATAAATAAGTACTTCTGCAACAGTGTCACATTTCTAAAAGATCAACAGAATAATCAGTTGCCTAAAAGAAATAGAAAGCAATCAGTGAGAAATATACTATAAAATCTGTTATATTACAAGCTTTACAGATATTTTAACATATTGGTGAGGTCATATACAGCAGGAGACAATATTTAAAGAAGCCAGGACATAAGTTGGTCTTGGAATAAAAGCAAGAGATCTATATTAATAAAACCAGTTTTTATGAATTCTTGCAATCTATAATATTGCAGGAATATAATATAATTCTGACTTTTGGAAGCATTACTCTGCTAATGACAGTGTACCTATCCCTCAATGCCTCAGAATAATATCTGGCTTGGTGGCTAAGCATATTGAAAGTCTGCCAATCACTTCCCTAAACTTAAGAAACTGTATAAGTTTGATTAGTAAAGAAATAATGGAGAAAAATGTTGTATGTATCTACATAGTCCTTGAAAGATAGAAAAGCTAAATTGTAATGAATAAATAATAATAAATTATCAGCTTAGAGTCATTAGTTCTTAAGCCATCAGTTTGTCAAGGCCTCTCCCAAGGTTTGTGTAGACCCTACTCACTTTGTTTTACAATCATTAAATGATGAAGTGTTTTTTTTTCCTTAACAAAATTCTAGCATTATATAAAGCTAAAGTCCAAAATGTATCGCATATCTTTTGCTCCAAGCTCAGAAGGTAGCAGCTTAAAATCTTTTTAATTCTTTCTAATTCTATGCATTCCAATATAAAAATATGTTTTTTAAATCCCATTATTAGAAGCCACCATGATGCTTAGAAAAATGGGAAATGGGAAACCCTCAACATTTCACTGAACTCATGAAAACCATGGATCAGGAAGCTACAATATGAACAAAACATGGAGAAACAAACAGTTAATAGTGTTTTTCCCCTCCAATTTTAAAATTATACTCATCTAGCTTCTTTTAACATATATTCAGCATGTAGGTTAAATTTAAAAAAAAGGCGAGAGTATACTGTACTGCCTTGATTTACTTCTTTGCTAACCTGGAGTCAGGTTGGCAAAGAAGTGAATCAAGGCTGTATGCTCTCGCCTTTTTAAAATTTAACCTACCGTACATGCTGAATATATGTTAAAAAAAGCTGGATGAGCATGATTTTAAAATTGGAGGAAAAACATTACTAACTGCATAGGTAAAAGGTAAAGGTAAAGGTTCCCCCACACATGTGTGCTAGTCATTTCCAACTCTAGGGGCTGGTGCTCATCTCCGTTTCAAAGCCAAAGAGCCAGAGTTTGTTCGAGGACATCTCCGTGGTCATGTGGCTGGCATGACTAGACGCCAAAGGCGCATGGAACGCTGTTACCTTCCCACTGTAGTGGTGCCTATTTTTCTACTTGCATTTTTATGTGCTTTCGAACTGCTAGGTTGGCAGAAGCTGGGATGAGTAACAGGCGCTCACTCTACTATGCGGCACTCGGGATTCGACCCGCCAAACTGCCGATCTTCTGATCGACAAGCTCAGCGTCCTAACCCACTGAGCCACTGTGTCCCTAACTGCATAGTGGTGATCTAATTATTCTGACAGACAAAATGCAAAAGATCTGTAGTTATTAAAGTTAAAATGCAGAATGAAAAAATGGGACAAATATTAAATATAAAGAAGAAAAAAATAATGACAACAATCAGTCTTAGAATTGACTGTAAATATTTTGAAATGGTGGATAGCATCTGCTTTTAAGATCAACTATCAATAATAAAAAATGAGCTCTTGAGAAATGATGATGATGATGATGATGATGATGATAATCATGGTGATGATGGTGATGATGTTGGAAGGGACCTTGGAGATCTTCTAGTCCAGCCCCCTGCTCAAGCAGGAGAACCTACTGTATACCATCTCAGACAAGTGACTGTCTAGCCTCTTGATGGAGTGCCCATGATTTCTGGAGGCAAACTGTTCCACTGGTTAATTGTCCTCACTGTCAGAAAGTTTCTCCTTAATTCCAGGGTGCTTTTCTCTTTGATCAGTTTCCAACCATTGTTTCTTGTCCTGCCCTCTGGTGTTTTGGTGAATAACGTGACCTCTTATTTGTGGCAGCCCCTCAAATCCTGGAACACTGCTATCATTTTCCCCCTATTTCTTCTTTTCTTCAGACTAGCCAAACCCAAGTCCTACAGCCATTCTTCGTATGTTTTAGTCTCCAGGCCTTGGATCATCTTAGTTGTTCTTTTCTGAATTTTTTCTAACTTCAATTCCCTCTATCACTTCTTCTCTATTAGTAAGAATTAAATCCAGTATAGCTTTACGTCTAGTTCTCTCCTCCACCTTTTGGATGATAAAGTTGTTGGTTAGGTTGATTAGGAATCTGTTTGATCTCCCTCGCTGCAGAGTTTGTCTTGCAGATTAACATTTGAGAGAACAGCCATGAAGACCTTGGGGAAAAAAAATCAGATTCTCTGAGATATCTATACCTACAAATATCAGAATAGTGCAACTATAGTATTCCTTGTGACATTGTAGGAGTGAAAGTTGGACTTTGAAGAAGCAGCATAGGAAAAGCATTAATCCTTCTGAATTTTGGTGTTGGAGAGGACACCTGAGAATATTGTGGACAACCAAGAAATCAAACAAATGGATAGTTTAACAAATCAATAAAGAGTTCACATTTGAGACACAAATGATCAGGCTGAGATACCTTATTTCAGACATATTATGCAAAGATCTAGCTCTGTGGAGAAGACTCTAACACTGGGAAAGATGCAAAGAAAGAGAAGAAGAGAACTAGCACTAAGGTAGTTGGACTCAGTTATAGTGACGATGGGTGCATAATTGGAAGATCTGAAAGAGCAGGTTAGGGAGAGATTGTCAAGGAGAAAGTCTATTTGTGTGCTCACTAAGCCTCCACAATGGCTTGATAGCACATAATTAATTGATTAGTAGAAGTAACAGACTATTTCTCTTCTCCATTCTAGTAATTCAAAGGATTTTGATTACATATTAAAACGCAAAATGATAAGATTTGTGAATAGCCATATCAAATTATTGGTCCATTTATGGTAGCATAGCACTCTTTGTAATGTCTAGCAATTATTATGGGATTCAGTTCAGCATAATTCATTTTCTGGAGAGGCGGTGTCCTTTTCTAGCCTTATTTGAAGATGACAGAAATTAATGCTTCACCTTTTGTCTACAAAGCTTTTATTCAAGCAATTTCCTCACTCTTTTTAACACATACATAGGAAGAATGCACTGCCACATTTATTACAAATAATAAACACATATTATGTATTTAGGAGAACTTTGGGCTGTTGTTGTGGACCTCACCTGAACATTTCTATTCTTTTTTTCTGGAAAAAGGAAAAGAAGATGTATTACAGAATATTTAGAATTTATTTGAAAATGAAGTGCTATTTTTATTATTGATTCTTCATAAACAAAGAAGGGTTTCAATGTCTGAACTGAACTATTAAAGTGGTTTTTAGTATGATTACAATATTGATTAACTACCTGATCCAAAACTATTTAAATGGAATAAAATATTTTAACCCTATTGAAGTATCTGGAGTAGGCTATCTACAATTTTAGATTTTACTGTTTGTGAAAGGTATTCCATTTTGTGAAATATAAGTTTTAGTATTCCAAGTAGGATGTTTTGTGCAAAAGTAGATTGAAATATATTCTTATAAATAAGTATATTGGTCTAAGTGGGATTTTGCTATCAACTAATGAATAATTCAAGACACTTATAAGAATCTACGGGGTTTTTATTTTAATTTAATGTAACTTGTTTATGAAAAGGAAACCTAACTAAAACAAAGTTATAAATATTACAAACACACACACACACATTAAGTCCTTCAATATTGCCGAACTAATGCCAAAGACACAGTAGGTGATTCTTAGGCACCCATGTAAACTGTTGCCATCTTCATACATTCACTGTCTAAGCACTCAAAATAGATTACATTTATGCATGGAAATAAAAGTTGACAGCTCCCTTCTTAGACTAAGAATAAAGAATTTGGGATTCAATCAGTAAAGAAAGTAGATTCCAATATTTTTTTTTCTGGTTCATTCTTGTCATCCAGTGGCTGCCTTCTTTCATGCTGGGATACGAATAGAAGCATTCAATATGATCAAGTATTTCATTAAACCTGTTTTATTATATTGTGTGATCTTTCTCATAAATTGGAAATGGCATATTGATAAACCTCCGGGAAATTCCTTACGGTTCCGTAATGTGAGAGGGAAAGCCACATCTTAAACAACATCAGCAATCAAGGAATTATTTGTAATATTTTGATTCATAAGTCTACAAGAAGACTTGGTGTTTTTTTTTTACAAACAAGTACTATATAGTTTATATATATATATATATATATATATATATATATATATATATATATATATATATATATATATATATATATATATATACACACATCAAAAGTATGCCTTCATCTTTTTATTCAGTAATCAAATTATGTGACCTTAGAATGAAAACTGTGAACTATTTATTTAACTATGAGCAAATAGTTTACAGTCATTTCTTGTTGTTTGTTGTTTGTAATATTGTGTGCAATTACACTGCAAACACTGAATTAGAAAATATTGGAACCTCACCTGGGAACATGCTCATCAGGCGCCTCATGTTTTTACCACTCTGCATGTCCAGGAATGATAACAAATGAGGAGACCTTGGTAACCTCTGAGTTTGCTTGTTTTCTTGCAGGCATTTCATTACCCAAACTAGGTAATATCATCAATGCTAGTAGTGCTATTTGCTGTCAGTTTATATTCTGGTGGCTTGCCTGTCAGTGTTGGTGGGGCTGGTCTTAGAGATTCTTTGGTTGGGCTGTTTACTGTTGGCTCTTTGGCAGTTTCTCCTTTATGGTAACAAAAGTGCAATGAGTATTAGTTATGTATAAATTTTAGTGAACATGCAAATTTGCAAATATGTAATCTGCAAATAATGAGAATGGCTGATATCTCGGTTTGGTTCATACACTACATTTGCTTATCTTTATAAACTACATTGGTAGGACTCTCCGCTGACATGCTAAATCAAAACAAAACAAACCAGATTATGGATTAAGCACGATGTACAAACTATCTCCTCTTACATTATTTTATTGACATGAATGAATATCTATAACCTGAGCTTATGCTTGCTCAAAAATCAATACCACTGTTTGGAATAAAAGCTAGTCATATTGTAAGTAGTTACCATCAAAAAGGAAGCATACATGTAAAATTAATTTTTAACTGGTAAGGGTTTATTTACTCTGTCTGATGTGAGTGATGTTTTCACATTTGAATACTTATACTTCTTATACTTCTGGGGTCTTGATTAGAGGAAAAGATAGAGCAAGAAATTTCAACAGATAACCCACTTTTAAGGTTTAGCATTATAATATGTATTTAAGGTTCCATTAAAATCAAGATTAGAGAAGATTATTTTCATGTAACCAGACAACAGGCGGTGTTATTTAATTCACTCTTTCCCAAAATTGGTAAGACAATAAGTAAAAATATTTGCTTTCTGTCTGTAATTCTTTCTTTATTATCCCATTTCTATGAATGATGAATAATGCATGCAACAATGTTCATTTTGTTTTTAAATTTGGTAACATTAATATGAAGCTGACCTAGGCCAATCATGGCTTTAGTATCCTGTTCGTCATTAGGATGCTTTTAAATAAGCAATTATTGATTCATCTGTATTAATTCTGGTTAGCTTTTACACAGATGTTATGAGGCATAATTAAACTAGTGATTTAGAGTGGGTATGCCTACTAACAGTAATAGCTGCCAAATATATCTGGAAACCATTTTGGGGGGAAAAGGTGCTTCTCCCAGAAAACTCTGTTTTCTTTTATAAATAGAGGCACAAAACTATGATTATCAAAGACATTTCCAACCTACCCGTCTGCCTACCTCTATCTACCTCCTTAATATCTATGTGGACTATAGCTGAAAAGAAGACCATCAACTTGCCCAAGTAAATGTTAAGAGAAAAGGAAAGTGAGTGGCAGCATCTGGCTGCCAGTCTCCTTGGCTAGAGTTTCCTCAGAGAGTCAAGTTTACGACTTCTGCTTTAAGCATATTTTCTGGGTGTGGGATTTGCCAAATGGAATATTGTTTGTCATCATCTTGTGTTGAGAAGTACATCAGGAAAATGGGTTAGGCTGTTGGTTCAGGCAGGTGACTTTAAATGCAATTACCAGCTTTAAAAAAAAACAACTCACGAACTCCCCAAGATCCTGTCACCAATATTCAGCAAAGGGTACTGATGTAATTTAAATCAGATGTTCCTTCATTTTTTTATTATCTCATATATTTGAAGTATTTTGTTCAGTGCTTCTCACTCTTTTTCTGGGCTCTGAATAACATCTGCTTACCCACAAAAGATATTGGGATCGTGCACGACTGGCCTAATCTATATTGAAAAAGAATATTCAAAATCTGACAAGGATTGATATTGTACATCCTCCCTTTTCTTGTTTCTCTAATTTGATACTCAGGTTTCATTTAGATATGTTTTTCATTTAAAGACTGCAAACAGATGCCTCTTGAACACAAGGGCTGGATCACACTGGCAAGTCTTTTGACTGTGCAGATGTATTGATTGTTTTCAGTCAGTTTTCCAAAGAGCATGTCTAGGCTTGGCAGGCAGTCTCCCATTTAAGCACTAATTATCATTACCAGACTTGCAATGGTATCTGTGTGCCCAGGGCAGGCTGTCAATGCTTTAAATGTTTATGTTAGTTGAAAAAATTGGGGATTTCTGGTCTTCTCTGTGGGCCTTCAACCATTCCCTAGGGCATTGTCCTAGGGAATGTGCTAAGCTGTTGCTTGTGGAATTCGTCTTAACCATTTTGCATTCCCAAGAAATCTGGCTCAAAAGACATACACCGCCCTGAGTCCTTCGGGAGAAGGGCGGTATACAAATAAAATTATTATTAAAATTAAATACATTATGATCAGTCAGTAAGAATATATGGCTAGGATACCAGAGACTTAAGGAAATTTCCACAGCAAAGTCTATTAGATTCTGAGTAAGAGGAGGTTGATAAAGCAACATGCTGGGTATGATGTCGCTGCCTTATCCACACAGAACAGGGGATTCAGTGAAGGCAAGTTATCTAAAGTGAACCTTGGTTCAAAACTGCTTAGATTAGCAAAGAACAGCACTGAATTAGGTGCATGCATATAGTTTTCTAAAGAATATTTTTCCATTCCAGTTAAACAAACTCTGTAGCATCACTAGTAATCTGTTCCATTGTCTAATTATTTTTATATATGTTTCTTAAGATTATTTGAAAGCTTTTACTTTAATTATTTTTTCCTAAGGTTTAACTTAATTACGCCTGAAAATTGTCTCAGTTGTTACAGACTATTGGCATATGTGTTGCTATGTTTGACGCACTGGAAAACAAACATCATAACCTCATCTACCACACCCCCTCAGTTATTTATTACTAAATTATCCCAAATAATTTCTCTCCTAACTATTCCTTGTAAGTCTTGCTTGGTGTTGTCTTGTACTTTTTCCCACTTAATAACAGCCTTATTAAAATATTGTTGAAAGCAATATGTGTAATGGTGGAAGAGAAAATTTACTTCATCTTACGAATGCTATAACCTTAATGATCTTTGGCAAATGTAGTTCCCATTGTTTTTCAATCTGAAGGAATGATGCAAACCAAGATGTTATGAGACAAGAAGAAACCTTAAATAAGAAGTGACAAACTTCTAAATATGAATTTCAAACATTCTACCACTAAGAGCTTTGTTCCTCTCCAGAAAATACATATTCTCTATGTTGTGTAGTGAGTTCGCTGTGCAGGAATGAAGACGAGGCAAGTGAGTTCAGCAATGGTCATGTTTATTTGCTTGCAGGATCTGAACTGAGGAACTGAGCTGCAGCCTGCAGCAATTTATAGCCTGGCCCCTAGGTGGCAGCCAATAGGTTTAAAGCAACCCATTGTCGCCTAGGGGCAGCCAATAGCAGCACTGGAGACGGGGTGTCAGAGTTGCTGGGAGCTGTTAGCTAGCTCCAGCTTACCAAGTGGTGTTACAATTAAGCCCAATACATAACACCCCTCCCCTCTTAGAATGGACAAACATCATGGCAACAATAAGTGTGCAATAACAAATTACAAGATTTAACAATAGTATGAATAGGTTTCCATTAACAATACAATAAGACAGTTAACGACATTATAGCTCCATCATTGTTTTAGTACAGTCTCATAGTCAACAGTTATCACAAGTACATACAACATTATAGTTCCTTTATTTTACTATATAATCTGCTAAATAAGCAGGAGGATTGCGTGCCCTTGTGGAACGCCTGAGGGGTTCAGTCACTTTCTGGTCTACCAGCTTACCCACTGGGCTGGGCAGACCAGTGTCCTTTGATGGACTTGAGCCAGAAGGATTTGGTGCTCTCTGGCTGGCCTCTCCAGATTGGCCCACCCCAGAGTCAGACTGTTCAGCAGAGTTGGCACAGCAGTTGTAAAAGTCAGGTTGGCTTGCTCCATCAGGGGATCCATGTTGCACTTCCGGACTCCCCTCCTCTATGGCCAACTCCTCATTGCTTGTGCTGTGAGAGTCTTCAGAGTCTATGCATGGGCTGGCTTGGTTGCCAGTTTGGGGACCTTGGGAGGCACTTATGACGCAGTCCTCGCTTAGTGGTTGTTCTGGAAACTGCTTTCTGAGTTGGTCAATGTGACAACTCACCCTCCCTCCAGCCCCACTTCGTAAGAGAGGGGACCAGATGATTTAGTGATTTTTTCCAGGAACCCACAGATTCCCATGCCCATAGTTTCTAGCCCATACCCCATCACCCACTTGCAGCCCCCTCGGGGGTTTTGGTCGAGAGGCTTCTGCTGCCACTCTATCTGGATGCAACCTGTCCAGTTTGTGAACAGGCGTCTCCCCCAACGTAGTTCTGCAGGGCTCTTCCCAGTGGCAGTGCAGGGCGTGGAATGCTGGCAAAGTAAAAAAATCTGCCAGTCTGTGATGCCAGTCCCCAGTTACTATGCATTTTAGTGACTCCTTTGTGGTCTTTACCATACGTTGAGCTTAACCGTTACTGGACAGATGAAAGGGGTCAGACGTTGCGTGTCTGATGAAGTATGCCCTTAGGAAAGCTTGAAATTCAGCAGCAGTGAATTGAGCCCCATTGTCTGAAACTAGGACATCTGGCAGCCCATGTGTGGCAAAGAGTTTTCTCAGCACCTGGATGGTCCTAGCAGTAGTCATGTTTGCAACTGGGATTACTTCAAGCCATTTAGAATGGCTGTCTACCATTATGAGGAAGAGCTGTCCCTGAAAGGGCCCAGCGAAGTCTATATGAATTCTAGACCAGGGAGTGTGCGTTTCCTCCCACCTGTGAACTGGAGTGTGCAGCATTTCAGGCCTTGATTGCTGGCATGTATAACATCCATGAACCTGTGCCTCGATGGCCTTGTCTAAACCTGGCCACCATAGGTAGCTTCTTGCTAAAGCTTTCAAACGGACAATACCTGGATGGCCTTCATGCAGTGACTGTAAAACTCTTAGTGAAGTGGGAACTATGACCCTGTTCCCCCTTAGGATACAACCATTGTGAGCTGATAGCTCATGTCTTCTCACAAAGTAACTCTGGAATTCAGAGCCTGGGCTTTTATCTAACTACCCTATGTGCACCCATGAAAGCACTCTACTAAGTGTTTTATCAGTAGCTGTTTCTGCAGCTATGTCCCCTGCGTGGAGGGGAAATTCTGGCAAATCCTGAATGGACAGGATTCTGGCCACTGGGGCTGGATCTGGTTCAATTAGTGGCAGTGGAAGTCTGCTCAGGCCATCAGCATGGCCCATTTCCTTGCCGAGTTTGTGAACCAGGTTAAACATGTAGGCTGATAGAAAAATAGACCATCTGAACATTCTTGGGGAAAGTATGTGGGGTGTTTGTTTGTCTGTTGTAAAGAGTCCCAGTAGTGGTTTGTGGTCTGTGAAGACCGTGAAGTCCCTGCCATATAAATAGTCATGGAATTTTTTTAATTCCTGCTACAATTTGAGCATAGTTATGCTCAGCAGAGGACAGTGTCCTTGAATAAAATGCAATAGGAACTTGTGTTCCATTCTTCTCTAAATGACTCAAGACTGCCCCCACCCCATAAGGGGATGCATCACATGCTAAACAGACTGGTTTAGACTCCCTAAAATGAGTGACAGTAGAATTAACCAACAAAAGTGCCTTTAGGTCTTGGAAATGTTTCTTGTGAATGCTGGTCCATTTCCATGAAGCTTTTTTATCTAAGAGGCTATGAAGTGGCTCTGCCAATGCGGCCTTGTTAGGCAGAAATATATGGTAGAAGTTGCCTGGGGCAACACTAACCCCAAATTGTAAATGCTTCACTTTAAAAGCCCCCCTGTGAGTCATGATCGTCTGAGCAGTGGCTGTGGCCTCATCAACCGGCAGTTGCTGATAGGCCTGTGCCAAATCTAACTTTGCAAAAATGGTGCCCCCTTGCAAAGATGCCAAGAAGTGATTCACCACTGGGACAGGGTAGGTGTGTTGCTTAAGGGCTTTGTTAATTGTGCATTTGTAGTCTGCACATATTCTAATTTCTCCATTGGCCTTAAGTGGTGTTACTATAGGAGTTTCCCACTCCCCACCATCAACTGGTTGCAAAATGCCCTGTTCTACAAGCTTGTCTATTTCTGTGTCAGTTTTATGTTTGAGGGCAAAGGGAACCCTTCAAGGCTTAATCCTAATGGGGACCACGTTGGGGTCTAGCTTGAATGATATAGGCGGGCCTGTGTATATTCCTAGGTCTGAATCAAATACGTCTGCAAAGTCCTCGCAAACTGATGTTAAATTCGCGGCTTGTGTCTGGTTGATACCAGTTACTTGGATGCCTAATGCATCAAACCAATCGAGTCCAATTAGACTTGTTCTCTGGCCCCCTACTACTACGACATCCAGGTGCCCCCAAAATCCCTTGAATTTAACATCCAAGGTAGCTTCACCCTTGACTGTGACTTTAGCGTTTTGAAAATCTGTTAAAATTATGTTGGAGGGCCTTAGCTTGGCCCATTTTCTACCGCGACTGCACACGAAATTAAATGTGTCCAGAGAAATGATGGAAACGGCTGAGCCTGTGTCCAACTCCATTTTACAGGGGACACCTTGTAGCTCCACCTGAAGTTTAAATTTGGGTCTGAGGGGGTGTCGGGCCCCAGTGCGGCATACACTTCTGTGGCTTGCACAAAACCCCCACACTAAATGGCCCCTGGGCCCCGGTACCTCTCCTGGTCAGATCTTCCGACTGGCGCTTCAATGGCCGGTTCCTCTGGTGAGCTCTGCATACTGCTGCAATGTCACCGGTTTTGCCACAGGCCCAACATGTGGCTGACTGGAATCTGCAGTCTGTGCATTGGTGGTGGCCACCACAACCTGGACATCTAGGCAAGATATCTGCCTTGTAATGAGTCTCTTGTTGTTTGCTGCTGCGGTGCTGAGTGTTGGGTTGTTTATGCATCTTGTCGGCATCTTCTTCATCTGATTCTTTGGTGCGTTCGGCGTCCTCATGGTGGACGGTTTCTTCATGCTGCATTGTTTTGGTGGGCCCCGGCGGCTTCATCTGCCATGACTTCGCCCTGGGCTTCAGTGAATGACAGGTTAGCTCTAGCAAAAGGTTTTTGCTGCAGCTCTTGATTTCGTAGGCCGCAGATGAGCTGGTCTTGAAGTCGTTCTTCAACATCAGAAAATTTACACAAGTGTATGGCCTGCCTCAAGGCCGTGATGTACTCTGACGCGGTCTCACCGGGCTGCTGTATTTGTTGTTCGAAGGTGTAGCGCCAGACAATCACTGACATCTTTGGTTGGAAATGTTCTCTGAGCTTCTTCTTTAGATTAGCATAGGAGACTGATTCCAGAAGTGTTGGTGTGAACAGGTTTTCAGCCAGATCGAATGTTGCTGGCCACACACACAGACCAGTGTGGCGGTCTTCAGTCCATCTACTGCAACCTGGTTTGCTCAGAGGTAGTTTTTGATCTGGGACAGGTACGATGGCCATCCTTCTGGTTGCTTGATGTTGAACTCTCACAGCCGGCTGACCTTGGGCATTCTTCTGGTCTTCGTGGCTGGTTCCTGCACCTTCTGATCCTGCTTCTCCGATGCCCAGGGACTGATCCACTGAGCGCATGGTCACTAGTGTGTCTGGCTAGTCGACCATGGGGGGGGGGAAATGTCTTTCCCTCCAGGCGTGTGCTGCCTCTTCCCTAGTGACTTTCAGCTCCTTCAGAGAAGCAGGATCCCACCTTCGTTGTCAGTGTTGTGTAGTGAGTTCGTTACACAGGAATGAAGATGAGGTGAGTGAGTTCAGCAATGGTCACATTTATTTGCTTGCAGGATCTGAACTGAGGAACTGAGCTGCAGCCTGCAGCAATTTATAGCCTGGCCCCTAGGTGGCAGCCAATAGGTTTAAAGCAACCCATTGCTGCCTAGGGGCAGCCAATAACAGCAATGGAGATGGGGTGTCTGAGTTGCTGGGAGCTGTTAGCTAGCTCCAGCTTACCACGTGGTGTTACAATTAAGCCCAATACATAACACTTTATAACTTCCTTATCTCTCTTTTCCCATGGTATCACTCCCTCCCTGTTAGCTGTTGCATCCTGGTGTCACTAGAACAATCTCTTCTATCATTGTAACTTCATACAAATAGAAATCTCATACTCAAGTCTTTAGGGGCCCGATTGGCTTGATACATATTGAACTATGTGGTTTACTTAATAAGTTATCTTAAATCCTGATGGCAAATCACAATCGTTGGACCCACATGGTAGGCTAATCCAAAACAAACATGTCCCCTGATGGCTTAGGGGAAAGTGCATATTCAATCCTGTGTTATTGCTGGATACTTTTTGGTCCCTACTTCTCTTATGGCTATATCAATATCAGGATTTTCATAGGAGAATGCTTAAGGGAATTTGAAATAAAAAAACTTTTAAAAGACACTAAAAACAAAGCCAAGCCCCCCCCCCCAAAATAAGCAGTTACAAGTCAGCCAAGTCATTGGGGCCCTAAGAAAACATAAACCCACAAATGCCTCCTCGCTCCAATGACAGCACAAATTAAATAATCCTAAACTAAATACTGTAGCTAACAATTTGTTGCCCTGTGAAGACATTTCAAACCATCAATCTGCCTTATACTCTTTCTCAAGGTATAGCAGGCCCTGCATAAGGAACAAGTGCCATGAAATCACTGGCCAGCTGCTCTATTATATATACTGTTCTAGGCAAAGAGGCAATGCAGAATAAAAAGGGAAGAAAGAAGCCCCTTTGAGAGCCCCCTCCTGTCAGCTGAACATCCCAAACCCAAAACCAAACAAAAATTTCACTGCCAGAGACCTCTTTTCATCATGCAGAGGCACTTAGGAATATTCTAAACATTTGTGTCAGTTTATAAGGCTTGAGAGAGACGCTGAAGGCTCCCACCCTTTTCTTGAACAAAGTTTATTCTTCCCATCAGCCTGCTCTGAGAAACAGGATTTTGGCAACATGGAATAGCAGCATTTCATCAGAGCAATTTCACTGCACACAGTGGGCTGTTCTTGTGTCATGACCAGATTGTGGAGAGCAGGTTTTTTTTTTCTGCTCTGTGAGTCACTTCAGAAAATTAAAAATTGTCTGGATAATTAGTTGCTTTCAGCAAGTTCAAACACTTGGCAACATGGTCTTAATCTTTTGGCTTGAGATGAGCACCCACCATTGCCTGGCTTGTTGAAACTCAGTCTAACTTAGTGAACAGCTTACAACTGGAGTTGCTGAGCTAGAAAGCAGATAATTAATGTTAGACAGGTCTAAGGAATGGGGAGGCCTTGGGGCACTGTAGAAAGAGCTAAAATGTCTTGTGGTCTAACAGAATCAACTGGCCTTGCAAATTAAAGAGTAAAGAGAAAACTAAGGATAGAGACAGTCTAATCAGTGAATCAACACAAAGATACTCATAAGGGTCATATTATTTTGCCTCACTCTTTCCATAGAAATGGTAAACTAAAGGCAAAACAACTTCAAGATTGTCACAAAAGTAAACCAACAGACTGGAGTGGGGACTACAGAGTAAGATTCAAAAGCAGCCTTTAGCACAGGCTTTTCTAATTCTGTAGCAATCATTGCATTAAAAAGAAAAAGGGGGGGAAACATTTAAAAATTGTCAACTCCATTGTGTAGCTGGATATAGTCTTGTCCCTACAATTAGCAACCAGCACAACATTTAGAACAAAGGTGAAATTCTGATGCAGCATTAATACTTACTCTCAGACCTTGGGACAGTCATTACACTAGCTGTATGGCAGGAGGCACAATTATTTCAGCCTAAGGCTGGATCAACCTTGGGCAGAGGGTCAAAGGCCAGTATATAACAAAAAGGAGCAAATGGAACAAGGGTTTGGATGTTTTAAGACACAAAATTTACAAGGAAGGATATAGAGATGATAATTATGTTTTCGCTAATGCTCAGCTGAAGAGAAGGATTGCATTTTAGTATTAAGA
Source organism: Vipera ursinii (assembly GCF_947247035.1). Taxonomy (NCBI): domain Eukaryota; kingdom Metazoa; phylum Chordata; class Lepidosauria; order Squamata; family Viperidae; genus Vipera; species Vipera ursinii. The sequence continues at coordinate 38,873,216 of NC_139516.1, forward strand.
GGAACAAGACCCATTCAAGCACTTGCCATAGATAGGGTGACCTAACCCTAACAAGTGGAATTTTCCTCCAATGGGATTTTCCCATGTATTTTACTAGGAAACATGGATATGGATGCCTAGAAAAGTCAGTACCCTCCTAACCATATCCAAACACTGCAATTTTTTTGGCAATGTCCATTTTGCTCTCTGGGTTCATGGTGACCTAACTAACCCTAAGTGGAATTTTCCTTCAATGGGATTTTCCCATGTATTTTACCAGGAAACACAGATTTATTTATTTATTTTATTTTATTAGATTTTTATACCGCCCTATTCCCGAAGGACTCAGGGCGGTTTACAGGGCAGCATAAAATACAATATAAAGATAATATAAAATTAAAATAGATTAAATTAATTAAGCCCAACAATTAAAACAATATTAAAAGCTAAAACCCCTTCAGTCCAGGCCTGATAGATCGAAAAGCCAGGTTTTCAGGTCCCGGCGAAATGAACGCAGATCGGGGGCAGGCGCACCCACAGAGAATGCCCTCCCTCTGGGGATCACCCGCTGGCACTCCTTAACCGGCGGCACCCTGAGAAGGCCCTCCCTGTGGGAGCGCACAGGACGATGGGAAGTTGATGCCGGCAGCAGGTGTTCCCTTAGATAATCCGGACCCAAGCCATTTAGAGCTTTATAGGTCATTACCAGCACCTTGAATCTCACCCAGAGGGCAACCGGAAGCCAATGCAGCTCACGGAGAAGAGGTGTTACACGGGAGTATTGGGAAACTCCCATAACAACTCGTGCGGCTGCATTCTGCACCAGTTGAAGCCTCTGTGTGGTCCTCAAGGGCAGCCCCATGTAGAGAGCATTGCAGTAGTCTAGCCGGGAGGTCACGAGCACATGGGTGACTGTGCGTAGGGCATCTCGGTCCAGATAGGGCAGCAACTGGCGCACCAGACGAAGCTGGGCAAAAGACCCCTGGTCACGGCTCCTATATGGTCTTCAAAATTGAGCAGTGAATCCAAGAGGACGCCCAAGTTGCGAGCCCTATCGATGGGGGGGTAACACCTCACCCCCCATCATTAGTGATGGAACAACCTGGTTAACCCGAGATGCCGGTATGCACAGCCACTCAGTCTTGGCAGGATTGAAACAAAGCCTGTTTCTCCCCATCCAAACCCGGACCGCCTCTAGGCAACGTGACATCATGTCGAGTGCATCACTGGGTTGGTTCAGGGTGGAAAGAAAAAGTTGGGTATCATCAGCGTACTGATGATACCCCACCCCAAAACCATGAATGAGCTCGTCCAGCAGTTTCATGTAGATGTTGAACAGGAGGGGAGAGAGGACCGACCCCTGAGGGACTCCACAAATGAGAGACCTCGGGGCGGACCTCTGCCCTCCCGTCAACACCGACTGTGAGCAGCCCAGGAGGTAGGAGGAGAACCACCATAAAACAGTGCCTCCCACTCCCAACCCCCTGAGACGCCGCAGTAGGATACCATGGTCGATGGTATCAAAAGCCGCTGAGAGATCTAAAAGGACTAGGACAGAGGAACATCCCCTGTCCCAAGCCCACCAGAGATCATTCACCAGTGCGACCAATGCTGTCTCCGTGCTGTACCCGGGCATGAAACCCGATTGGTACGGGTAGAGATAATCAGTTTCCTCCAGGAACAGAGGAAGCTGATGCGCCACCACACTCTCAACAACCTTCGCCAAAAAGCGAAGGTTGGAGACCGGACGGTAGTTATTTAAAACAGCCGGGTCCAGGGCAGACCAGTTTATCAACCATAGTCATCCTTGTGCTTTACAAATACAAAGGGCAATATAGAGTAAAGTTTCTGCCAGAGTACAAGTCTGGGTAGCATACTATATAAATTGAAAGCAATAAAATAAAAACTAAAATAATTAGAAATATGTGTACATAACTTGCAACTTTGGGAACCTCTCTCTCTCTCTCTTTCTCTCTCTCTCTGTGTATGAGAGAGAAAGAGATCTTTGGTCTTCAATATATTGCTTTTAAGATCTTTATTCCTCACTGGATCATGTTGTTGTTAGTTGCAAAGACGTGTCCGATCCATCGTGACCCCAGGGACAACGTTCTTCCAGGCCTTCCTGTTCTCTACCATCTTCTGGAGTCTATTTAAGCTCATGCCTACCGCTTCAGTGTCACTGGATCATACAATCTAATAAATTATTTGGCTTCCAAGCAAAATATACATTCTCTTCAAACTAAAGAACATGTTAATTCATGTCCCCAACTAACACATTTCTAATGTCACCACAAGCATTCTTGTCACCACGGCTTTGATTGTGCTTGTGCATACTGGCCAAATATGCCAAAAGTAGCCTTGCTTTTGCCCCTAGCCTAACTCATGCAGGATATACTCAGGTGAGTACTAAGTGAAAATAACTGGACATTTTTGGCTTCAGGATGAGTCAAAGTGGTGCAAGTATAAATTGATTACAGAGTCTTAATGTATGTATGCCCATCTTTTTAATTTCTTATTATCAAGAAGCAGTACAGTATAACTCTCTTAATTCCAGATCATCAACATCTTATTTAAGAAGATGCCTGAAAGTTCTTGGTCCTTTCATTTGCAGGTTTTGGCTTTCAAAAAGAGGACTTTTAAATACATAGCATGCTCTGGAGGTACAATATCATTGGGGTAACGTATCATGAGCGATAGGCCACCTGTGACGCTCCCTTCCATTCTGTTTCCTAGAGAGCCTCTAGATTTATAAACCCCAGTACGTGACTGACAGCCCAAGGTCTCCCGCAGAGTGCATGGCCTGGGAATCAGCATGTTTGGAACTGATTCAAGGAATTTGCAGCCTATCTTGTAGGAGCAGGTTTGAAACGAGATGTTGCCAAAGTTCATTAATCCGTAAAATTGTTCCTTGAGGGGAAAAACAAAAGTTTGGGTGAGATGGTCTATCTGCAGGTATTGGATCTTACTCAGATATTTATAACATTCATATGTTCAGTTTGCAAACAGAAACATTTTTGCAAGTCCCTAAAATGGAGAGAGGAATTTCAAGTAAGAAAAGGAGGAAAAAGAGAGTGGTGACCTTGAACAATTGAAAGAGATAAAAATGAGATTCAATTGTTTTAAGATTTCAATAATTCATTGTACTTAAGTACATAAAAATGTAGGCATCTGGCAATAAAATTTAGATCATTTGGAGAACAGATAAAACGCAGCTGCTTTTTAAAAAGCTATTTTTAAATAGTTCTGGGAAAAATACCCACTGAGATGGAAATGTATTTTTTTTTCCTTGGGTTTGGTGACCAGAAAAACTCTGGACTAGAAATCTCCAAAGTTTCTTTTTAATCCTCAGCATCTGTGTCCAACCCATTCACTCCTGCAGTTTGTCTTCCTTATTTATTTTTCTGTATGTTTACTTCGAAATGCAGACTTTTCCCAATATACACATTTAACATTTCCTGCTGGGCAAAAGAGTGACTGAAAGTAAAAAAAATGCTGCTGAAGTCTCTGTTGGATTTCCACACAGAAAGAAGAAATATACATAGCCGTGTTCTGCATTGATGACAGCTGCCAGTGCACATTCGCTCTAATTTAATTTTTCAAAGTGCCATGGCAGAAAATTGTATAAAACTGCTATGAATATTTCATTGAATTTGATGGCTAGGGAGGAAATCTTGACTGTCTCATGCAGAATGGAAACTCAGTGAAAAGAATAGGACAAGAGTTCTTATACAAATAGATCTGCTTTTTAAGTTAATTTCCACACTGAAGCTAAAATTTCATTTGGAAGTAAGAGCTGTTCACATAATATGATCAGCTTATTCAAAGAGTTAAAGCTAATCTTGCCCCTCTGACAGATGTAGATTTATGATACATTTGGAATTGTTCTCAAATATATATTTTCTTTGGAATCTTTATATCTATTGTCTTCTCTTTTTTTCTCATTTTTGTCCATCTTACATGAATATGTGTCCCTGCCACTCTATATTTTCCTGATCCATCTCACAGTATTGAGTGGCAGATAGTGAGTCAAATGCATAGCAACACGGTACTTCTTTTTTTGTTTCAGCATATGTTCTCTTTCTCTTGGCTGCTGAGGCAGGAGATTAATTAAGGCAATATCTGCCCTCAGGTTTACAATGTAGAAAACATAACACAAAATGAGAAAGGACTGGGAGGTAAGCAGAAAACAAATTTCTTTTTCAATAACCAGCTGGAATAAAAGCAGGGAGAGGGTGAGCCAAAAGTCGCAGTATATGTTTATGTGTATATATGTATAATTGTATAAATGTATAAATAAATGTATAAATGTATAAAAGAATGAATGAATGAAAATGAATGAATGAATAAATAAGTAAATAAGTAAATAAATAAATAAATAAATAAATAAATAAATAAATAAATAAATAAGTAAGTAAGTAAGTAAGTAAGTAAGTAAGTAAGTAAGTAAGTCTTTGAGTCAGTCTTGAGTCCCAGCAACTGCCTGGACCACTCAACTGAAGGAGATGATAAAAGAACACACACACTCTCTCTCTGTCTCTCTCTCATGGTTTTTGGTGGCAACTATATTCAACAACACCATTTCTTGACAGAAATTAATTTAATGTTAACTTTTTCAATTTGATTTTCCCAGAGATGATGGCCACAATTCCTATTGTTTCCAGCATTTGCCATACAAGCGGTGCTTGATGGGATTTAGAGTGTCATATCTGAAAAGTGATGGTTTGGAGAAGGCTGTTGTAATCAATTACGAGTATCCCTAAGCTGCTTGCATCTTCCATTGTCCTGCAAATGTGCAAACCTATATTTTGCAGACTGGTCCCTGACTGCCCTTTCTTTTTTCAGGAAAATGTTTAAGATTAAGCTATACAATAGCTTAATACTATATAAGCTCAGATGGTATATATTTTCAATGATTAGAGACAGGGCAGCCTTGGGTTATAGGTTTGTAACAAAACAAAAACTATTTAATTGGATCTCAAATAATATTCTTGAGGGTAGCTAAACTTACAGATGACAAAGCCCCATTTTATACAGCAAGAATTTTGGAGATAACTCTACAATAAACTTTGAAAAAACCCTGTTTATTAAATTCACTTTTTATATTTTAAGAGTACATCTAAAATACAAAATGGAAAGGAGTCAATTCATGCATGTTAATAAAGATGAATTTAAAGATGCAAATAAAGATGACCAAAAATCTTTCTCTTTTTCAACATGTGTTGCATATGCAATGCATACAAAATATAGGGTCCCCATATGCCCCTGCCACAAGGACCTATTTTACCAATAAAATGTACCCATCACCACCACATGTACTCTACATTGATTAGAACCAATTTCTGAAATCTGTACAAACAAAATACAGTATTTAAATGAAAAATTGTCTTCATTCTTCTTGTTTACACAGATACAATTATATAGATTTTCCTGCCATTCAAATTCAACATTAAAAACAACTTGGAAGAGAATGGGGAACTTTTCCATAACACTAGCAGTAAGGATTACCCGAAATACACTGAAGATTTGCTTGCAGTTGTGACTTGTTCTAATGTAAACATGTTGTAATGCACAAACACATAGATTTTTTAACCTGTTGAACTGATGCTTTTAAGAGTCTCTCATTCTTTGTTAAAGGCTTCTGGTGTAAGTGGGGCACCAAACAAAAGCAATCTTAACACTGTTGCTACGCTGCAACATTTCACCACAGGTTTATCATGTATAACTTGGCAGGGCTACCTACAGAAGAAAACAAAAGGAGGGAACTGTCAGACAAACACAGGAATGTAAAAATCTTGCTTTGCTTTTGGATTAACAGCCACCTGTTAATGTTATTTGCCTAACCTCTGAATAAAGCCCAGCAGCATTGTACAAGCAGTTTCATGTTTGCTGTCAAAACAATTACAATTGTACAAACAACGTCCCTGACCCATAGATACAGGTGAAATCCCACAATGATGTATCATACCCAGTAACTGCTAACACTGGAAAAGCAATTATGATAGTCTTCTATATAGTGGAAGTTGGGAATTTTGCCAGCATTTTGGAGGTAAGGATCAACACCCAAGCTTTAACCACAGAGCTAAGAGAGATGAGCTTTCCTAAATAGACTTCAACCATAGTTTAACTCATTTCTTAAAGGGACCAGCAGATACAGACTTGGTACACTGCTGTTAGATGCTATGATATCCCATCTTACTCAAAACATGTTGGAATGCATTTTTGTTTTGAAGTTCAGTTTATATTTTTAACTCTTCCTTGTGGTCATGTTAAAGTCATTTTCTTCCAGTCCTTTTGGTGGCAATAATGTGGATCAGTGTACTTACTCCTGTCCTTACTGCTGAGTGGGGCTGTTATCACAATTTAATGTGGGACAAATGAAACAAGGTGATTGGAGAATCCCCTGACTTTGTTTGCCTCCTACCTAACATCATTAGCTGGCAGAAAAAAATATCGACATATCACTCTCCTTAATGTGGGAAGAGGCTAGGGAAGAAGTGTGTTTTGACAGATGGCTAGACCAAGGGTTTAGTGGTATAAACTGAAGGTTAGACTTCTTTTGGATACAAGTTTAAGTACTTTAAAAAAGTAAGGCGAAGTGGGAAAAAGCTCTTCCCATTTATCTTGACCTCCCCAAACTCACGATGTGCAGTTGATCCATAGGATAGTAAAGCCAACAGCTCCTGCACCTCCTGGATTAGTTGAAGAGCCTGTTCTAAGGGTAGCTCCAGACCTCCCACACATCAAGAGCTGATTGGTGAAGTGGAATAGATGTGTATCATCCCATGAATCCAATCTAAGATCAGCACCAGATCTGTGGGGTGGGGCCCTTTCTGTAAAGCAGAAGCAGCTCACTGCCAATTCCTTGCTCACACCAAAGGCCTGAAGGAGAGAACATGGAGCCTATCCTATGTGGCTACCCTCATCCTACATATTGTCTTTCCAGGCCTTCCAACAGGCTGCCGGGGCTCAGAAGGATGGTACAAAAGAAATATATCCACCAACCAGGCCTGGGAAGCAGCTGACAGTTATTTTTGTGGTAGTGAGATGAAGTGAGAAAAACTAGCACCTGTAGTGCTGGCTATATATTTTTCAGACTATTTTTAAAAATATGGGTTTAGTGCTGTTAGTGCTGAGTTTAAATATTGTTCTAAATGAGCTTATAGTAGAGAAGGGGCAGTTGTGTGATACAGCAGGAGAGCTCCTTCCCTCTCAATTGCTAGCCGTGCTCTCAGCTATTTTCAAAACAAGTTGCCTTTCCTGCTCTTCTATCCCAAAAGCAGAATGGCTACGGGCTGAGGAAGGAAGGGATGTGTCCCTAGCAATCTAACATGGCATGTGGAGGCTGGGCAGAACTCTGCGACTGACTGCATCTTGAACCAAATCATTCGTGAGGTGCTGTGGATTATTGGTATAGCAAGAATGGTTTCAGAAGAAGAGGAAAAATAGCAGTTTAACAATGAAATTACAAATGTAAGCTTCTTCCATGGTGAGCTGGAGGGGAGATGAAAGAACAACATGAGGACATTTAAAAACTAGTGAGACATATTTATACCACACTTAGCAGTTCACGAAAATGACTTTCTTTCTTTCTTTCTTTCTTTCTTTCTTTCTTTCTTTCTTTCTTTCTTTCTTTCTTTCTTCCTTCCTTCCTTCCTTCCTTCCTTCCTTCCTTCCTCCCTCTCTCCCTCCCTCCCTCCCTCCCTCCCTTCCTTCCTTCTTTTCTTTAAGCTCTACCTTTGGATTGATATATTACAATCTCAGCTAGTATGAAACTAGTATATAACTAGTATATAATTATAATAACTAGTAGCCAGCATGAGTTTGTTAAAAACAGATCATGCCAAACCAATTTCATTTCATTCTTTGATAAAGTGACTAAATTAGCAGACCAGCAAAACTCAATAGATATAGTATTCTTAGATTTCAGTAACGCATTTGACAAAGTAGACCACAACCTACTCCTTGGTAAGCTAGAAAAAGGTGGGATAGAAAACATTATCAGATGGATCTGTAGCTGGCTGACAAACCGTACTCAGCGAGCAGTCGTCAATGGTACTACATTCACATGGAAAGAAGTAAGCAGTGGGGTACCACAAGGCTCTATCTAAGGCCCAGTACTCTTCAATATCTTCATCAATGACTTAGATGAGGGAATAGAAGGGGATTTCATCAAATTGCAGATGACACTAAACTAGTAGGAATAGCCAACATCCCAGAAGACAAACTCAGGATCTGAAAAGATCTTGACAAACTTGAACAATGGACCCTACCCAACAAAATGAATTTTAATGTGGGAAAAAAGCAAAGTTTTACATTTAGGCAGGAAAAATCAAAGGTATAAGTACATATTAGGGGAGACCTGGCTCAAAAACAGTAACTGTGAGAGGGACTTTGGAGTCCTAGTGGACGATCACTTGACTATGAACCAGCAGTGAGCAACAGCAGCCAAAAAAGCTAATACAATCCTGAGTTGCATAAACAGAGGCACAGAGTCAAGATCACGTGAAGTACAGTATTACTACCGCTTTATAAAACCTCTAGTAAGACCACACGTGGAATACTGCAACCAATTTTGGTCACCATACTATAAAAAAGATGTTGAGACTTTGGAAAAAGTTCAGAGAAGAGCAACTACAATGATCAAGGCCCTGGAGACTAAAACATGAAGAACGGCTGCAGGACTTGGGTTTGGCTAGTCTAAAGTAAAGAAGAATCAAGGGTGACATGATAGCAGTATTCCAATATTTGAGGGGCTGCCACCAAGAAGAGGGCGTCAAACTATTCTTCAAAGCACCAGAGGGCCAAATAAGAAACAACGGTTGGAAACTGACCAAAGAGAGAACCAACCTGGAATTAAGAAGAAACTTCCTAACAGTGATGACAATTAATCAGTGGAATAGCTTGCCTTCAGAAATTGTGGGTGCTCCATCACTGGAGGTTTTTAAGAAGAGACTAGACAGTCACTTGTCTGAGATGGTATAGGTTCTCCTGCTTGAGCAGGGAGCTGAACTAGAAGACCTCCAAGGTCCCTTACAGCACTATTTTATTCTACTTCAGTTTCCTCAAATCTAGTGTCTTCTCAGAGTGTTGAAACTCCACAATTAGAATGTCAAGATTATTCTGTATATTTCATCAAGGTGTGATGAAAATTATACTGCAAGCAAAGAAGAAAGAAAAAAGTGCTTGTAAGTAAGCAATAAAAAATGATAGTTCTTGAAGTAGCCGAAGGACCACTCGGGACGACAGGCTAGTTCAACAACAGGTTTATTAAGAGCAAGGCAAACATAGAATAACTTGTCCGGCTTTTATAGCCGGCAGCTGGTAGCGAGGACCAATCAGCGGTGTTCATTTTGGCGCCCTGTCAGGCAGGGACCAATCCGCGTCGTCTTTTATTGACAGCTCCGGCTTCCGCGTGTCTTGGTGTTTTGACAGCCGCGAGCTGTCAGTGGTGGCGCCTGCGTGGTGCGAGGAACTTTGACAGCTGTCAAAGTTCCCGCGTGTATTTCTGTCAGGCGGTTTTACCTTATGTGCTAGGCGATGCCTTCTTATTTGTACTGTTAATATATATATACATTGATTAAAGGAATGTTTACATATATAATACACCCCTTACCCCTCCCCTGGTTCGTTTCTTCCTTCTTGGATGTTTGAACCTGCCCACTGATAGTCTTTTAGGTAGGTGGGTGGTCTTCGATTCCTGGTTGAGCGGCGAAGGGGTGGTGGGTGTTCTGGTTCTGGTTCTTCGTCTTGGTGCTCAGCTTCCTGGTTTGGGATAGGCCGCATTTCCGGTGGGGGTTGTAAGTCGGCACTGGGTGGTTGCTCAGAAGCGTGTGGTGGTTGTCTGGGTCTGAGCTGGTCAATATGGCGGCGTATGTTGCCCTGTGCTTGCGTAGCTACCAGGTATGAGATGGGCCCTGTTTGTTTTATTACTGTCCCTTGGACCCACTTGTTTTTATCTGTGTATGAACGTGCCCATATTAATTGACCCGGGTTGAGTTTGCGGCCGGGGTGGGGGTGCTGTTTTTCTTCTGGGGCTGTGTCAGGGTGCAGTCTGTCGAGACGTGTTATTAGCCTCCTCCCCCATCTTAATTCTGCTGGTGATTTGCTAGTTGTAGAGCATGGTGTTGTGTGTTGTGATAAGAGGAACTGGCTGAGTCGCCTTTGCCAGTTTCCTTTAACGAATTTTTTCAAGGCTTCTTTTGTGTATCGTACCATAATTTCAGCCATTCCGTTCGACGATGGGTGGAACGGCGCCGACATGACCAGCCTAATACAATTCCTCGTAGCGAAGATCTGAAATTCACGAGAGGTGAATTGAGGTCCATTGTCAGAAACTATGGTATCAGGTAGGCCGTGTGTTGCGAATATTTTTCGTAAGGCTTGAATAGTGGCTGTGGACGTTGTTTTCCTAAGGGGTGTGACTTCCAGCCATTTGGAATAGCTGTCCACTACAATTAAGAAACTTTGGCCCTGGATAGGTCCTGCAAAATCTATATGTATACGTGACCAAGGGTTCCTTGTAGTCTCCCATTTATGGATTGGTGCCTGGGGTGGTTCATTCCTGGTCTCCTGACAGGTGTAACACCCACCCACATACTGTTCAATTTGTTTATCTATGCCGGGCCACCACACATAACTTCTGGCCATCGCCTTCATTTTTACAATTCCAGGGTGCCCTTCATGTAAAATGTGCAATGTTTGGTCTATGTTTTTCTCTGGTATGATGACCCTATTTCCCCATAGCAGGCAACCTCTGTGTGTTGAAATCTCATTTTTCCTGTTATAATAAGGTTGGAATTGGGGTTGTGGGTTTTGAGTTGGCCACCCAGTTGTGGCCCATTTGAGGACTCTGGCAAGTATTTTATCTTTTGTTGAATTATTGGCTATAATGTTTGCAGTCAGGGGGCATTCTGGAAGTTGGGAGATTGCTAAAATCCCGCTGGCTGGGGCTGGGTCTGAGTCCCTGGTTTGTATGGGCAGTCTGCTGAGGCAGTCAGCATGGCCCAATTCTTTACCTGGTTTATGTATTAGCTGATAAGAATAGGCTGCTAAAAATGTTGACCATCTTAAAATTCTCGGGGAGAGGATTTGTGGAGTAGTTTTATTCCAAGTAAATATGCCTAGCAGGGGTTTGTGATCTGTAAATATAGTAAATGGTCTTCCATACAGATAATCGTGAAATTTTTTGACCCCTGCCACTATCGCTAGGGCTTCCCTGTCAATTTGTGCATAGTTTCTTTCAGCTTTGGTCAGAGTGCGTGAATAGAAAGCTATGGGTCTTTGTGTACCGTCCTTGAATATGTGACTTAATACAGCCCCGATTCCATAGGGAGAGGCATCGCAAGCGATGCATATTGGGGTGTCTTCCTTGAAAAGGGTGATAGTTGAGCTGTGACAGATAAGCTTTTTTAACGATTGGAAACTGTTCTCATGTTCCTTGGTCCAGGACCAAGTTGTACCTTTGTCTAGGAGCCTATGGAGCGGCTCTGCAATAGTGGCTTTGTGGGGAATGAAGGCATGGTAAAAGTTTAACAGCCCCAAAAAGGATTGAAGCTCTTGCTTATTCCTAGGGCTGGGTGCGGTTTGAATAGCCATTAGTTTTTCAGCGGTGGGGTGGATGCCCTGGCTATCAATTTTATACCCTAGGAATTCTGTAGAAGTGACTCCAATAGAGCACTTCTCCCGCTTAAGTTTGAGACCGGCTTCTCTGAGCCGGCTCAGCACAGCTGACAACCTGTCAGCTAAACTAGCTTCGTTTTCCCCGGCGATGAGAACATCGTCGAAATAGGGGCAGACCCCGGGTATTCCCTTCAGGGTCTTTTCCATGATGCCCTGAAAAATACCCGGGGCTGCAGATATGCCGAATTGTAGCCTCTTTACTTTAAAAGCACCGCGGTGGGTGACAATAGTTTGAGCTTCCGCTGTGTCGTCTGTGACAGGCAGCTGTAAATACGCCTGTGTGAGATCGAGCTTGGCGAAAATGGTGCCAGAGCGGATGGAAGCAAATACGTCCCTTACTGCTGGCACCGGGTAAGCATGGGGGCTGAGGGCTAGGTTGACTGTCGCTTTATAGTCTGCGCACAGTCTCACTTCGCCATTAGGTTTGATTGGGGTGACAATAGGGGTCTCCCAGGTTCCCCCTTCTGTTGGTTCCAGTACCCCTAGTCCCACGAGTCGGTCAAGCTCGTTTTCAATTTTTTCTTTAAGGGCGAAAGGTACCCTCCTAGCTCTTATTTTAATTGGTTGAATTGCTGGATTTAGTTGCAGGGAAATGGGGGAACCTGTATATTTCCCTAAAGTGCCATCGAAAACGTCGGCGTACCTTTCGCAAACGGCTTCTAGGCTAGGTGTTTGAATGGTATTAACCCCCGTTAAGGCGATGCCTAGTGGAGTGAACCAGTTTAGCCCTATCAAGTTGGTACGGTTCCCTGGCGTAACTAAAACCTCCAGGGGACCCTTGAACCCCTTATACTGCACCAGGACCTTGGCTTTCCCTTCCAACGGAATAGGGGTTTTCTGGAAGTCTGCAAGGTGTACCTGAGTTTGTTTCAGGGGAATTTGTCTTCGGCCTTTCTGACAGATTTCCTGATAGGTTGTCAGCGAAATTAATGAGACTGCTGACCCAGAATCTACCTCCATGTGGCAGGGCACCCCCTGAATTCTGACCCAGATCTTAACTTTGGAGCTTATGCTGTTTACCCTGTCAATTGTCTCTACCAGGGGGCCTGGTGGGGTTTCTCTGCTGGCCTGGGCAGCCGGCCTACCTGGGGGGTTTGCCTCCACCTCATTGATGTTGTCCCGGCCCTTGCTGCGGCACACCGGCTTGATGTGGCCAGTCTTCCCGCAGTTGTGGCATTTCGCGTTCCTAAAACGGCAGCTTCCTCGGGCATGGTTGCCCCCGCAGCTGGCACAGGCGGCCCGTGGCTCGTAACGCGGTGGTGGCGGTGGTGGGTTCCTGGATCCGCGGCGGTCCGACGTTTTTCCCCTCCTCGGCTGCCGGTGCTCCATCCTGCGCTGTAGGGCTTCTCCATCGGTGAAGTCTACTGACTCTCCGCTGTCGCTGAAGGTTGCGCTTTCCTGGTAGACGGTCGCGGGGGTCTCTGGGGTCGTGTTCGTCGGCTTCTTCTTGTGGCTGTGTTCATATGCCATGATCTCCCTGGTCAGCTCTGCCAGGTTCATGTCGGGTTTGGACGTCAGTTTCTTCTGTAGCTTCTCGTCCCTCAGACCGATCACCACCTGGTCTCTGATGCGGTCTTCCAGGTCGGGGAAGGAGCAGTTCCGCGCGGCGTGTCTGACCCCGGCAATGAATTCGTTGGCGGGCTCGTCCTGCCGTTGTTTCTTTTGTGCGAATTGCACCCGCCAGTACAGTTCTGAACGCGCTGGCATGTAGTACTTGTTCAGCTGGTCCACCAGGTCAGCGTAGGAGACTTCCGTGATGGGCACTGGGCTGAACAGCCCGACGGCTGCGTCGTACACCGGGGGCCCGCTGATGTACAGCAGAGCGGCGGCCTTTGCTCGGTCGTCAGTGATTTTACTGACGAGGAGAAATCCCTCGACTTGGCCGAGGTGTGATTGCCATCTCTCGGGATGGCGGGTATCAAACTCCCTCACACGGCCGAAGTTTGCCATGTCGTCCGGTCCTGGGTTGCTCCGATGGAAGTTAAAACTACCGTGACAGCTCTTGCCGGGAACTCTCTTCCTCGGCCGTGACTTCAGCTCCGGAGCGATCCCACCCTCGTCGCCAGTGAAGTAGCCGAAGGACCACTCGGGACGACAGGCTAGTTCAACAACAGGTTTATTAAGAGCAAGGCAAACATAGAATAACTTGTCCGGCTTTTATAGCCGGCAGCTGGTAGCGAGGACCAATCAGCGGTGTTCATTTTGGCGCCCTGTCAGGCAGGGACCAATCCGCGTCGTCTTTTGTTGACAGCTCCGGCTTCCGCGTGTCTTGGTGTTTTGACAGCCGCGAGCTGTCAGTGGTTGCGCCTGCGCTGTACGGTGGGTGCTTTGACAGCTCAGGCTTCTTCGTAGTCCGGCGTTTGACAGCCGCGAGCTGTCAGTGGTGGCGCCTGCGTGGTGCGAGGAACTTTGACAGCTGTCAAAGTTCCCGCGTGTATTTCTGTCAGGCGGTTTTACCTTATATGCTAGGCGATGCCTTCTTATTTGTACTGTTAACATATATATACATTGATTAAAGGAATGTTTACATATATAATACAGTTCTGTATCAGATAACTGACATCAGCAAGAGTGACCTTTCTAGTCTTATATCATACTTTGACTAACCAGATACATCTAAGAAATTCACAAGCAGAACATAAAATAACCTCTTTCACAATTGCGCCCATGGTCTGGAGATGGTGGGACCTATAGTTCAACAACATCTGGATTAATTGTCTGAATGTATCTTCGTACATTTTCAGACCCTATCTTCCTGGTCTTTTAAGCTCAGAGCTCATATTATTTCAATTCCATTTGCTGATTTTAACTGCTGGGCTGAAAGAAACAAAACAAAACAGAACATACAATGGCTATTATAACTGCCGAGACAGACTACCTTCAGTGCTAATTGTTTAAAAGGTGATATATAAATTCATGGGTGTGGGTAAGTATGTACAATAAGAAAGACAAGTTCTGAATTCCATCTGTCAGAATAATTGAGGCATGTAACAAGATGGGAGTAGGTTGGAAGCTGAAAGAATCCATTTTAGTTTTATTTTAATCTGTACTCATTTCAATTTGCTGTCAGATATGATATGCTAAAGAGCTTTGGAATACAGCAAGAAACACTCACTTAACAAATGCTTACCATTTTTTATTAGTCTGCACATATGTTTTTTTGTCAGGTACTCCCAAAATGTCTGCATCTATATATATTACTTACACAAAAGTATATACACACACAGATACATGTGTGTGTGTGTGTGTAATACCTAGCTATACTTACAAAAACGTACACACACACATCTATATATTACATAGCTGTACTTACACAAAAGTACACACACACACATACACACCCTTTTACATTTTCCAGAGCATAACCTGATCAGTAGAACCTGTAACTGTGTTTACTATTTCAGATTCCAGAGTCTCTTCTGTCTTTAAGATGTATTTCCTCATGTGCTATTTTATTTCTTGGCAGGCAGATCTTTTTAGGAAAGTCTGGCATATGTCAAAGTGGAAATAAAGTTCCTGTGCGGGGAGAGGGATCTTGTTAAAATTCTCATCAGATAGACCCTTGACATAGATCTTTGCTGTGTGAATGTGAAAAGGACACACTGACATGCATGTGGAAGCTCTGTATGTGAAATTTGCATTAAAATGTTCTAGATAGAATTACAAACTTAGAAACACTGCTTATTACTTTAACGGCCCAATAATACATCCCACTATAGTCACTGAAGTATACAATCTGGATGCCTCTTGTCCTGGTGATACCCAAAAATGAATAATTTCAGGATAATTTCTCATATGGGTCCTCATTATCTTTAAAGCAAACTTTAACTGATCTTTCACCAAACAGGTAGAGAAGATAATCATTTTACATAGTCTTGCAGCTCAAGTGCGGGGTTTGTCAGAAATGTCTCTTTCTGTGTCTATATGTACAGGTGAAACTCAAAAAATTAGAATATCGTGCAAAAGTTCATTTATTTCAGTAATGCAACTTAAAAGGGGAAACTAATATATGAGATAGACTCATTACATGCAAAGCAAGATAGTTCAAGCTGTGATTTCTCATAATTGTGATGATTATGGCGTACAGCTCATGAAAACCCCAAATCCACAATCTCATAAAATTAGAATACTACATGCAATCAATAAAACAAGGAGTGTACATAGAACAATATCGGACCTCTGAAAAGTATAAGCATGCATATGTACTCAGTACTTAGTTTGGGCACCTTTTGTAGCAATTACTGCCTCAATGCGGCGTGGCATGGAAGCTATCAGCCTGTGGCACTGCTGAGGTGTTATGGAAGACCAGGATGCTTCAATAGCCGCCTTCAGCTCTTCTGCATTGTTCGGTCTCATGTCTCTCATCTTTCTCTTGGCAATGCCCCATAGATTGTCTATGGGGTTCAGGTCAGGCAAGTTTGCTGGCCAATCAAGCACAGTAATCCCATGGTCATTGAACCAGGTTTTGGTGCTTTTGGCAGTGTGGGCAGGTGTCAAGTCCTGCTGGAAAATGAAGTCAGCATCCCCATAAAGCTCGTCTGTGGAAGGAAGCATGAAGTTCTCCATAATCTGGTATATGGCTGCATTGACCCTGGACTTAATGAAGCACAGTGGACCAACACCAGCAGATGACATGGCTCCCCAAATCAACACAGACTGTGGAAACTTCACATTGGACTTCAAGCTTCTTGCAGTGTGTGCCTCTCCATTCTTCCTCCAGACTCTGGGTCCTTGGTTTCCAAATGAGATGCAAAAGTTGCTCTCATCAGAAAAGAGGACTTTTGACCACTGAGCAACAGACCAGGTCTGTTTTTCTTTAGCCGAGGTAAGACGTTTCTGACGTTGTTTGTTGTTCAGGAGCGGCTTGACAAGAGGAATACGACATTTGAAGCCCATGTCCAGAATCCGTCTGTGTGTGGTGGCTCTTGATGCACTGACTCCAGCCTCAGTCCACTCCTTGTGAAAGTCCCCAACATTTCTGAATGGCCTTTTCCTGACAATCCTCTCCAGGCTGCGGTCATCCCTGCTGCTTGTGCACCTTTTTCTTCCACACTTTTCCCTTCCACATAACTTTCTATTAATGTGCTTTGATACAGCAGTTTGGGAACATCCAACTTCTTTTGCAATTACCTTTTGAGGCTTTCCCTCCTTATGGAGGGTGTCAGTGATGGTTTTCTGCACAACTGTCAGGTCACCAGTCTTCCCCATGATTGTGATTCCTACTGAACCTGACTGAGAGACCATTTAAAGGCTCAGGAACCCTTTGCAGGTGTTATGGCTTAATTAGCTGATTAGAGTGGGACACTTTGAGCCTAGAATATTGCACCTTTTCACAATATTCTAATTTTCTGAGATTGTGGATTTGGGGTTTTCATGAGCTGTAAGCCATAATCATCACAATTATGAGAAATCACGGCTTGAACTATCTTGCTTTGCATGTAATGCGTCTATCTCATATGTTAGTTTCCCCTTTTAAGTTGCATTACTGAAATAAATGAACTTTTGCACGATATTGTAATTTTCCGAGTTTCACCTGTATGTATGTTTGTGTCTATATGTATACACACACATACTATTTACTATATATGTACACTACATAAGTAATCAGTATTTTACCATCATACAAATATTTATGAATATTAATGAATTATTTGAAAAATTGCTGAAAATCCACACATTTAACTGTTCTCCTGGTTAGCCTCTTATTGTCATTGACTTGTCAACAAGGAGGGCTGACAATCAAAAAAGTTTTCCAACATGTGTCCAAAGGAGCAAATTCCAAAAACTAAACTTTTGTGAGCTGGAAACCTAATGGGTTTCACAGCATAAAAAATGTATTTAAAAACAGTTAGAACAATTTTTTTTTATTTTTTAAATTTTTTAAATTCCATTTATATCCCGCCCTTCTCCGAAGACTCAGGGCGGCTTACAAGCTTAGCAGTAGCCTTCATTCTATGTATATGCCTGCTTATTAGGGCTTTCACCCCCCCCCCCAAGCGGCATTATTACAAAGTCAGCTTAATTGCCCCCAACAATCTGGGTCCTCATTTTACCTACCTCGGAAGGATGGAAGGCTGAGTCAACCTTGAGCCTGGTGGGATGCGAACCTGCACTAATTGCAGGCAGCTGGTGTTACTAAGGAGGCATTAGCCCACTGCTCCACCAAGGCTTTAACCAACAGTTAGAACAATTAATCAGTGGAACAACCTGCCTCCAGAAGTTGTGAATGCTCTAACACTGGAAGTGTTTAAGAAGAGACTGGACAGCCATTTATCTGAAATGGTACAGGGCCATGATGGCGAACCTATGGCATGCATGCCACAGGTGGCACGCAGAGCTCTCTGTTGGCACGCGCGCCGTCGCACCAGTCCTTCAGCTGGGTTTTGTAAAACCTTTTCGCTTTAGGCCTCTGCCAGCATGTGCAAAAAATGGGATTTTCCCATGTATTTTTCCAGGAAACATAGGGCAGTTTAGGAAAGTAATTGCCCTCCTAACCATACCCAAGAACTCTGGGTTTGTTGGCGAAGTCTATTTTGCTCTATGAGTTCATGGTGACCTAACCCTAACCCTAAGTGGAATTTTCCTCCAATGGGATTTTCCCATGTATTTTACCAGGAAACAAAGATACCCCTATGTCCATGGTTGTGAACATATGGGATGCGTGCCACAGGTGCCACATAGAACCTTCTCTGTGGGCACGTGTGCTGTCGCCCCAGACCTAGGCCTTCAGCTGGCTTTTATAAAACCTTTTCGCTTTAGTCCTCTGCTGCTGTGTGCAAAAAAAAAGTTTCATTCAATCAATCAATTTCATCTTCTCGAGAGAAAGAAAAAGATCTCGTAAAGTTGGAATTGATTGATTGAACTTTTTAGTCCCACCACAGCCATACCCACCCAATGGGCCATGCCCACCTGGCACCCGATGATATATAAGTGGGTTTTGGGTCGCAGTTTGGGCACTTGGTCTCTAAAAGGTTCGCCATCATTGGTATAGGGCTTCCTGCCTGAGCAGGGGTTTGGACTAGATGACCTCCAAGGTCCCTTCCAACTTTATTATTATTATAATATGATGAGTTCTTTTCCATATCCTACTGAAAAAAATCCTATAGGAAGTAAAGAAAATATTGAATAGATACCTAAGCTTATTAAAAACATTAAAGAAAATCACACCTCTTAAGTATTTTTGAAACTGTATTGAGTTGAGAATAAAATACCTTTTGACTAGTAAATGGAAACTACAGGAAACAGAATTTATGAATTCAAAAATTTGATCTTTTTCTACAATATTCTTCAAATTATCTTCAGGAATGAAAATGTACAAATTTGTTACACTGTAATGTGATATTGTCACACTGAATTGTATTACTGTTTAACTTCATGCTGCTTGGAGGTTTTTTATTTTTAATGGGTATTGCATGTGGCATATATATAAACTTGGATGGCCATACTCTATGGATATTCCTGATGAAATAGAATAAGCTGGGTCTCACAACAGATTGAATGTGTAATAATTGTGGATTTTGAATAATAAATTTACCAAAATAGACTGGGGTCACACAGTAAACTACCTAAAATGAGAGCGTTGGTGGAGCAGTGGGCTAATGCCTCCTTAAGTAACACCAGCTGCCTGCAATTAGTGCAGGTTCGCATCCCACCAGGCTCAAGGTTGACTCAGCCTTCCATCCTTCCGAGGTAGGTAAAATGAGGACCCAGATTGTTGGGGGCAATTAAGCTGACTTTGTAATAATGCCGCTGGGGCCCCCCGAAAGCCCTAATAAGCAGGCACATACATAGAATGAAGGCTATTGCTAAGCACATTGATTTGTGCTTTAAATTGTAAGCCACCCTGAGTCTTCAGAGAAGGGTGGGATATAAATGGGATTAAAAAAAAATGTCCCTCCCCCAATATTTTTGCAAATGAATCTACTAAATAATTGTCTTGCTGAAATAAGTTGCAGTAATCTACTCATTTATCACGTCTGCTGAATAATCTAATACCATTCCCTTCTTAATTTAACTTAATGAAACAGTTATTAGACTAGTTTTCTGTCAATGTTTGATGCAAATTTTGGGAGCTGAAATCCAGCACATTTGGAATTAGCAATTTCCATTTATTTTCTAGCATAATTTTTGTCATGGACACGATCCACCTCACTCATCATATATTTGTTGACGGCGAATCTGAGATATGATCAACCCAGCTAATGCTGACCTTGTTAGGTTATTGTGAAGGAATCATCATCATCATCATCATCATCATCATCATCATCATCATCATCATCATCATCATCATCACCACCACACCATCTGGCCTTCCCAAGGTCAACTAACCACATGGTACCTGACTGCTTTGTCCAAAGTGCTCCTGTCAGGACTTATACAGGCTCTTTAAGGGATGAGTTTAGCATGCTTTAGAATAGACATGTCAAACTCTTGACATCACGTGATGTCACACAATGTATCGGGACGGTTTTGCCATTGTTGGCAATGGGGTGGGCGCGGCTTCCACGTGACGCATCGAGCCCGCAGGCCAGCAGTTTGACACCCCGTTAGAAAGAGTTAAACTCACTTGTTAAACATGGTTTTAGTATTCTTTAAAAAAGCTAGCATGCTAGTCTTGTGCTTCATGTTAATTAGGAAATAGAACTAGATTTGGTTGGTTGCATGTGGCAGGTTCTGCTACCATTGGGTGTATTGCAAGTTTTCTATTGTTTCTGTCAATAAGATGTTTTATGTTGCTGAATGCTTTGGTATTTTTTATTTCCTGGGGAGAGCAAGGGTGGAGAGAGTAATTTCAGTTGTTGTGGTCATGGAACAGCAGGAAACTCATTGCTTGCACTGTTATTTTATTGCAGGAATAATTGAGGACTACCTTGTTCTTGATTGTTCCCTACTAATTTACCCAACCTTCTCTTCTGCACTGCACCCTGTCAGCCAGGATATAGGTCTAGTACTGTTTCAGAAGAGCAGTAGTTCTGTTTGTAATAGTGGCGAATATCTGTAGCTCGGGGGGGGGGGGATGAGGGTAGAGGTTCATTCTCCAAGGTTGTGGGCTAGTTTCTGAACATATCATTACCAGGCTAGGTAACATTTTTAGTGGAATTTAGGGGATGTCAGTGTCAGTGTTCTTCTGTTTATAAGTAGGTCTTGTGATGGTGAGGTCATGTCAGGTGAGGTCACATCAGGTCAGGGTCTTGTGGTGGGTCAGGTGTGGGTGACTTGTGATGGGTATTGTGATGGGGAAGTTACATCAGGTGAGGGTCATTAGGAGGTGAAGTGCTGGTTGGGGGGGGATCTTGCATAAGTAGATTATCTCTACCTACACTGACACCAAACCAGCACCATTTTGATTGGAGTAATACAAGAATCAGCCACACTACCACCCACCACGCTCGTGACTTCATCGAAGCCTGGCACTTCAGAAGCAATTCCATCAACAGACACATCAACCCATAACTAGCCTATGGACCCCTCAGAATTCAAATTAGCCACACAGCCAACCAGAGAGAGTACCAACCCTCAACCAACCCACACAAGCCTCTCCAACCAGCACTTCTCCAAAAGACCCAACAAAACCCCTCATTTGACACACCTACATCTGACCCACCACAAGTTCCATCACAAGTTCCATCACAAGACCCTGACCTGATGTGACCCTGATGTGACGTGACCTAACCACCACAAGACCTACTGACCACACAAAGCTCTTATAAACAGAAGAATACTGACATTGACATCCCCTAAATTCTGCAAAAAAATGTTACCTAGCCTGGTAATGAAATATTCAGAAACCAACCCACATGCTTGGAGAATGAACCTCAACCCCCATCAGTAGTCCTGTGTTCAGAAAGACCCAATTAATAAGTGACAAGTATGAAATGTTTCTGTGCCAGTGCCATAACTGGGCAACTTGACAAGTAGCTGAACAGGCCATTCTACACTTGTTCCAATGCCTCTTAATTCTATGACAGCTGCTGTTTTTTTTTTTGTGGGCAGGTAATGGTTGGTGGGGGAGGAAATGACAATGGGTGAATCTACCAATTGCTTACTGAAATGTATTATGTTTATTATAATGCTTCAGATTCAAAGATAGAGTAGCTAAAAAAGATAACTGAAAGAAAATTATTTTCCATTTCATATTTCAACTTTGTGGTTAGAAAGAGAAAGCCAAACTTAAATTATGGCTAATTAAACTGGATTGTTTTGATTAACTATAATTAAGAATAATCATATTTGACGCTTTAGATGACATACTAAACAAAGTAAAGAGGACTTGTGGCTATCCAGCTGACACTGAATTACATATTAAGCAATGTCAACTATCAGGATTCATTTCAAGAGAATCTGGAGGATATGGATTCACCACTTCTGCACTAAATTGAGTTTATCCAACACAGAAGTGAACTGTACAATGTCTTCCTAGCAGCCATCAAAAAAAGTACCTCCAATAAGTTCTCATGTAGGTGGTAATCATAGTATTATAGATGTCCCCAGATTTATTGTATTTCATAGTGTGCAGGCTAGGAAACCTTAATTAGGCAAGTTGATTGGTGTGTGAATTCTTGCATTCACACTGAGGTTGTTTCATTCAAATGAATGAATTAGTCTTTATCCAGTGCATGTGCATGTGAATTTAAAGAAGGCTTTGGGCCAAATTTAACCATACAGTCAACATCCATTAAATATACTATGAACTTCTAGAGTGGCTTTGTCACTGCATAGCTATATCTTTACATACATTGAAACAACCATAAATTGTCATAATATTTAGTTAACATCTTGTGGTAAAATATGCAGGTGTTTTTTTATTTTTCTTAAACAAAGCTCTTTCAATTTTACCCTATACATTCAGAATCAAATGTTTTTCATTTTATATTCTTATCTGTTTAACTTCAATGATGCAAATATTGCTAAAAATGTTTTTCAATCTCACGTCCAATAATTTCTATACAGCTACCTTCTGAGGAGCTATCCATGTGAGAGACCTAATCCATCTTCCTTTTATGGCCAGAGTTAGAATATTCTAAGTATGAGCATCTATACAGAGATAATAACGAGAAGAGACAATCAAACTAATATATATTGATGGTTGTTTCTCCGCAGCCACCAAATTCCACTTAGCAATTCCTGCATGAAACAGGATTTTCAGAGAGAGAGAGAGGCGTAATAATGTGATGACCATGATTGGGGAAATGTCCATTCTTGCAGTGGAATGTACTTCCTCCAGCACTTAGATAATAAATCTCATAATATATGCTTCTAACAATTGCCGTCACCCATAAAAGTTCTTTTTTTGACATACTGGAGTACTAATTTTGAAAGGGTGTTTTTTGTGTGCAAGCAAATGACCTCTAGGGTGATGATCTAGATTTATTTATAGCCTGCATTTATAAATAAATGCACATTAATCATGTATGTAGGAAAAGCCTCTAGGAGTTGGGCTTCATTATCAATTTTTCCAGACAGTCAAGCCATCAGAGATCTAAATATTTTTTTATATACAGCTGCTTTGCACAAACATCATCAAACATAATTTACAATATAGCTTCATTTTTTCCTATAGGAAGAGGCTAAGTTGCCTGATCTTTTAGGCTAGGGAAAGTATAATTCCCATTCCATAATGGTGTGACATATACAACCATATATAAAACCATAAACCATAAATGGTCCACTTCATTAAAAACCGCATCTAGGTAACAAAATTAACTTCATTCCACAGATGTAAGTGAAGCCATTAATGTATTGGTGGAGCAGTGGGCTAATGCCTCCTTAAGTAACACCAGCTGCCTGCAATTAGTGCAGGTTCGCATCCCACCAGGCTCAAGGTTGACTCAGCCTTCCATCCTTCCGAGGTAGGTAAAATGAGGACCCAGATTGTTGGGGGCAATTAAGCTGACTTTGTAATAATGCCGCTTGGGGGGGTGGAAAGCCCTAATAAGCAGGCATATACATAGAATGAAGGCTATTGCTAAGCACATTGGTTTGTGCTTAAATTGTAAGCCGCCCTGAGTCTTCGGAGAAGGGCGGGATATAAATAGGATTAAATAAATAAAATATTGCTTTGCTACTTCGATAGTGTCAAAGCATTCTCTGAGATCAATTATTAGTTTATTTGCAAGGCAGTTACATAATGTATTGTAACAATACTGCCTTCATCTGCCTGCATTTATCTTTTAGATCAAATCTGTATGATTTGCCAACAGGTTTTATTCAATAACCTTTTGAAATTCCTCCCAGCCCCACCATTAGTGTGTGTGTGTGTGTGTGTGTGTGTGTGTGTGTGTGTGTGTGTGTGCTTTCAGCATAGGTCCTCCTGTTTTACTTTAATAGGATGATGACTACAGTCATGAGATAAAGAGTTGCCTATTATTTGGTAACACAAGTAATGACAGACAAATGTTAAAGTGCAAGAATTCCACATTGACAACAAAGATATTGTGAGGGTGTTTTCCAGTTGTAACATGGCTGTGAAAACTGGATTATCAGAAATACTGAATGAAATAAAATGGATGCTGGAGTGTTGGAGAAAATGGTTAAGAATATCTTGGGCTGAAAGAAAAACAAAGATTTCAATACAAGTGAGATAAAATCAGACCACTAACTAATAAGAGTACTATTAATTAGCTCAGGCCCATTGGCTGGGAATGCTGGAGGTTGAAATTCATACATCTTAAAGTTGCCAAGTTTGAAAAACACTCTTCTATAGGAACTAATGGCATCTGAATTTCAAATAACACAGATATCTTCAGGGGCTATCATTTGAATGTTGTATATTTATTTTCCATTGGAGCTGTACAGTAATTGTTTTCACATATTTTGCAATTACAGATTTAAAAGATATTCTTAATGTAAGTTTCAGAACATTCTAAGCTATTTTTGGTCGATGTAATACTTTTAATTCCACATGACAGTTGTGTAAAGTGCATGGTTGTATTTATATTTTGTGTTTACACTGTAATTGCAGTTGTGTGTGTGTGTGTGTAGGTATATCTCTCTGTTTGCCCCTGAAATAAACACCTCTTCAGTAACAGGCCTATGTGCTGAGCTGTGAATTTTCATCTCTCAGCTCATCAACTCGCCTTCCAGTCCAAACCTGTCAAGCATTTTATCCTCAGGCTGGCCACCTTCTCTTCAGCCTCCTAGTGACAGCAGACATTCCCTTCGTACCCCCCTTCTCTTATATAGGCAGCCCCTCCACAAACAAACCTCCCGCCATGGTGACCCTTCCCCGTCAAACACATTTGACCCCAGATCCTCACACTCTCCTTGCCTCAGTGGCTCTGAGCCTGGCGGCCTTTACCATAACATTTGTTCTGCTCTGTGCATCTGACAGTCGGACTATCCCCAGTCACAGTTAGTAAAAAAGGGAAATGTTTACCAGGCGGCACTGTCTAGGTTGGGGTTTATTAATTGCTGCCTTAGCCAATTATTCAAGTGTGAGAGATTAATCATCTGGCATGACACACACGCGCACACACACAGTCTGTGAGGCAGATGAGAGGCATCTGTGTGTAGAAAAACTTGGTTGGCTGAACCAAAAAAGCTGACCTGGAAAGAGCTTGTGGAATTGGAATGCAGTAAAACGGGACCTTCCATTCACAAATCCAACTTGAATGTTCTTCGCCAAGTCAGTAAAAACTCATTCACCTCTTTTTATTGCCTTTATTGGAAATAAGGGGCAATATGCATTAAGCCCTTCAAAATATTTGGCTCATGGTTTTTCCAATGCTGATGCATTCAAAATTTTGCCTGAATTTGGGTTTTTTCCCCAGATCGCCAAGAGCTAAACTGTGGAAAATTATGCTGTAAGATTCATTGCCTTAACTTTCACAATCATTTTAAAGAATTGTGTTCAATATCCTTAGTTGGAAATTATTTCTGTGGAGAGAAAAAAAATCCTGATAATTTTAATTCTAGTCCTATTGGGCCCATCAACCTGTAAGGAAACTTTGAGTAAAAAATCCTGCTCCTTAATGGGAGGTTAAAACAGCCGGTTGTAAGAGATTCCCAACTTAATGGGAAAAGAAGAAAAAGAATAATGGGGGGAAAAAACATTGTTATCAATTCACTGGATGAAACCTTTCGAAAATACTAATCCATGTTTGGAAACCTAACTACTTAACAGTATTTTAGAGTAGCACTTAGTGAAATTGTATGACATACTTTTATATGATGTAATAATATCACTGTAGCAGGGAGGAGTAACTGGCACCTCCAATGTCATATATGCCTCCTACGTTTTTGATGCAGCTTCCCCCAAATTTCTCCAAA
Source organism: Vipera ursinii (assembly GCF_947247035.1). Taxonomy (NCBI): domain Eukaryota; kingdom Metazoa; phylum Chordata; class Lepidosauria; order Squamata; family Viperidae; genus Vipera; species Vipera ursinii. The sequence continues at coordinate 38,899,142 of NC_139516.1, forward strand.
CGTTTCTGTCAAACTGATTTGTTATGCAACAGAGAATGGTAATTATACGCATCACAGTAACTTCAATTAATTTAGCTAAAATAACTTTTGTTTGGGGTACGTTCTGTCTACTTGTGTCTCCAGATTTAAGGCCAAATATAGTCAAATATGGGCCCTGACCCACTACAAAGTTGCATGTTTCTGCATTATACAGACCAAGGGTAACTCATGATTTGCAATGGGTAGGTAATATGTACAGAGCCAGAAGTTTGCTTGTAGTTTTCCTGAGTTTAGAGGAAGCCTTTCAGCTTTTTGTCTCTTTGCTTTTAAGCCCAATAAATACTCTCTTCTTGCTTCCTGCTTTCAAGTAGCAGACAATTTCTTCACCAATTTTCAGCATTCATGGTCAAAGGAATCTTGGAGAATACAAAAAATACACAGTACCTGAAAGTGTTTCTGTTCTTTTAAGGGCTTTCCAAGCAGATTTCATGTAAACCAACAGCAGATAGGAAACAAAAAGATGCAGTAGACAAGGCAAGTCCGAGGAGGTGAGCGACCACTGATGTGATTCTGCCGGTGCTATTGCATCATTCATAGAATGTTATTGGACCACAACACGGTCCCCGAGGTCTTACCTGTGAATGCTCAAGCATCCTCTACAAATAGCCATACCACTGGGTTAGCACCTGGCAGCTAACATTATGAATATGTACCCCTAATGTTTTATTTCAGAGCAATTGAATAGGAAGCATACTGGTACCACTGAATGCAGATGTGGGGGCCAAGGGGAGAATTGCTATCAGCATTGGGCCTTGATTGTGGAGGGAAAGGGTAGAATTTAATTATGATAGAATTGGTGGGATTTATAAACTCAGGCATCTGAGATCTGACTCTAACTCCAAAAACATTCTCACTTTGCTTTTATAAATCAATGACACCCAGCTGCATAGATTTTTCTAGTTCATTTCAACTTTTAATCCTAATGCAAAGTCCAGTTTTTGCCCACTAGGTTTGGTGGAGCTTACTTCTTTCTAAGCATGCAAACCTTTCCCCCTCCCTCCCATATCCCAACTGAGCTTTCCAAGCAAAGGGCAAGTTTCATTTCACCCAATTCTAAGTACAGCTGGTGATTGGATTGACTGCTACTTCAAATCTGGCAATAAGACAACTTGAGGGCAGGGAGAGCATTTTAATGCAGTAGACTAAGTTCAAGCATTATCTTCCAAAGCTTTGCTCCTTAGTGTTTCATCCAAATGCAATGGTTACAACCCACTATCTACCAAGCAAGAGGACCAGCTCTGCAAACAAGCATGTTTAAGAAAACAGGCTGAGACACATAAAATCTACCCATCTTTATGGGAAACTTGGTTCAGTCTAATTCTCCTCATCAGTTACTTTCTGCCACAATGGTACACTATGGTTTATACATCTTTTTCACTAACTTTTCTTACTCTCGCTCTTCCAGATGCTCCAATTTGTGTTTATATTTTAGAATATGACAAATCAGCATCAGAAACATAAATGAGATTTTTTTGGGATACAGACTAGAGAGAATTTTAGATGAGAATTTCAATTCCCTCTTGGCAATATTCCAGACCTCCTGCTCTTCTTCTAAACTTCAGCTTGAAGAATCTGTACTGCCAGCACATCAAAGGCTATTGGGAAGCTCCACTTGGGGAAAAATAATATCCCACCCTCATGTTGCTTTTCTATCATCTTTAACACTCATTGTTCATGATAACACTGAAGATGAGAGGTATAAAAACCATCTGGACATTTTAATCCTTGGTCTGAACCAATAAAATAAATCTGCACTGCACTTTGTGGTGAATGCAGTTTCTGGGTACTTAAATAAAAATGCTTCTCCTCTTTCTCCATACCAATAATTATTTAAGATCATGTTTTTGGAATGATGATCACACTGGGAAAAATTGCCTGCCATGAGCTTTAACATTGGGTCACAATGACATGATAATGTATTATGATTCATTGTGCAATTATGGGAATTAGATAATTGGTTTTAGGTGCATCGTGCTACAGATAATACTTAAAAATAATCTTTTAAAATAATCTTTTAAAGTTGGCTGGGATTGTAATTTGACATATACAGGGATATTTTATTTATTTATTTATTTATTTATTTATTTATTTATTTATTATTTATTTGTATGTATGTATGTATATTTATCTATTGTTTAATCATTAAAGGTAAAATAAAAAACAGAAAAACAAACTGAAACAAAAGCATGCATTCACCACTAACAACAAAGAAGAAAAAAATGGTGTACAAAAAAAAAAAGAAAATGGTGACCCGAATACAAATAAATTTAACATACAAGTACTGTATACAGGGATCTGATATTTAGGTAGCATTGATAACTGCAGATAATAAAGTGGGACTCACATTTCAAAAATAAAGTGGATTTGAAACTATCTATGCCCATTCTTCTACAATCATCTCCTCCCCCCATATTGCTTACACTCATTCCTTTGCCCAGGACAGGAAAGGTATTAGTTCCTGGGCCTTACTTGAAGAATATGCATTTCTACAATATTACACAGTGGGGCAAAGAACTAGAGCACAACCCATTGCTTATTATATATAATGTAATGAGCATTATGAGCAGCTACCATCTTAAAGTCAGTTATCTCTGTCCCTCTGATATAGTCCAGCAAACTGGGTGCATTGCAGGTCTTATTAATTAAAGAAAGTGGGACCCAGGTAGTGCACTTACAGTGTTACAATTCCTGCCCTCTTGGAAAGATCACTTCCCAGAAATTTGTGTGGTCTCATCCTTATATTGTCCAGGAAGCAATTGAAGACCTGATTGTTCTTGGGGCAGGTTGGCTGTGGAGACACTCTTTTCATTTTTTTTATTTATTTATTTATTTATTTATTTATTTATTTATTTATTTATTTATTTATTTATTTATTTATTTAATTTGTATACCGCCCTTCTCCCGAAGAACTCAGGGCGGTGAACAGGGCAATACATAATAAAAACAAGATACAAAAATGAAAAATTATTAAAAAGTAATTAAACAGCGATGCCCATAATAAATTAGTACAGATTAAAAGTTAAGACCAATTTATAAAACCCAACCCCATCTCATCAGGTCAGGCCGGCTTGTTCAAAAAGGTGGGTTTTAAGATCGCGCCGGAAGGAGCGGAGATCAGGTGCCATCTGGAGCTCGACCGGAAGATGGTTCCATAAATCCGGCATGCCCACAGAGAACGCCCTCCCCCTGGGGGCCCTGTTTTATTTTATTTTGTTATGATTTGTTTTAATCTTGTTTTGCATATTCCATTTTTCTGGATAATTGTATATTTATATGCTTTTATATATTTGTCAATCCTTAGTTGTAAGCCATTCAGAGTAATTTTGAAGTCGGGGAGCCTGTATGTAAATAAATAAATCACTATATATATATTTCTGCACAAATAGTTTTGGTGAAAGGTAAGATTTTCAGTAATAACCTTGAGAAACTATAAGCTTATGCTCTCATCAATTAGAGATTTAAAGGTAAAAATGGCAAACATAGCAATCATATTTTTTTTCTGCTCAGATTTGGAACAGAATATTGTACTGTACTTCTTGGCCAAAGGAAAAAATTAACAATATGCAACAGGCAAAGCTGCCATCTACTGGTCACATATTTAGGCTACCATATCTATATCAGGAAGAATGGGGGCATCTAGAACTGCATCTGAAACAAGAGAGCTGGGCTGATAACAGGCTAGACCAGGGGTAGGCAACCTCGGCTCTTTTATGACTCATGGACTTCAACTCCCAGAATTCCGGAGTCAGTAGCTGACTCAGGAATTCTGGGAGTTGAAGTCCATGAGTCATAAAAGAGCCGAGGTTGCCTACCCCTGGGCTAGACTAAGGCTAACACAGGGCTGGACAATTTGTGGCTCAATGTATGTGTGAATTCAAATGTTAGGCCATTGTGAGATTTTTATGGTTTTTTAGGACATATTATGCAACAACCAGGTTCTCTGGAGGCTTAAGTGCTGGGAAGGGTGGAAAGAATGAGAAGACCACGACCAGCAGCAAAGTGGGTGCCTCAGTTACAGTGGCAATGAGGGCACTGTTGGAACATCTGAAAGTTCAGGTTACTGAACTCGTCCTGGAGATCAATTAAAATAATTTATAGCTGAGATGGACCAGATAACCTTTTGAGATTGAGGAAACATTTGGAATTTGGTCGAAGGCAATCTTACTCTTGTTACCATTGTATCAGGGGAAAATCCAGATAGCCACTGATTATGTGTCATCAAATAGTTTTTGATTCCTTGGTCACTGATCAAACTGAAACACATTTTTTATTATTATTCTTGGAAGTATTTTTACTTGAAAGTTTCTGGTCTTACATATATTATCTTCGCATACTTAGAAAATAAAATAATGTGGGGTTAAGAGCCTGATACTTTCTTTGGAAGGGTGCCCACCTTTCCAGGAAAGGCAGAGAAAAGGTTAGTGGGAGGGAGAGGAATTTAACATTTAAACTTTGGAACATACATAAACATAACATTAGAACTTTAGTGTGACAGAAGCTGTTATTAAGGCTTTAATAAGAAACTGTCTTATTAAGGTTGCTTGCATCTGTAAAAAAAAAAGTAGAACTTGAAGTCTTGAATTCAGATATGTGGGCAAAAGTCCAACATGGTGGGCACAGTTGGACCTGCCATTCTAGGATTTTGCCTCCCTCTGCAGATTCCCAAGTTCAAGAAAAAAGATTATTGCAATAACCTGGAAATTATATCATGATAGGTAATAAAATTCATCCTGGAGGACAAAGATGCTGTTGGAGAGCTACTGGACCATTTGCCTTCTAGTAAAGGGCAATTCTGTGTCTTGCTATATCAGATCTGTGTGAAAGACAAGTTTGGTGTAGAGCTGAAGGCATCAGAGTAGAAATCTGAAAACTGCCTTAGGCACAAAGCCAGCTGGGTGATCTAGAGCTAGTCATTTTCTCACAGCCCTAGGAAGGAGACAGTAGAAAATCACTCCTGAAAAATCTTGCCAAGAAAACTGCAGGGACTTGTCCTGGCAATCCAGTGTCCAGACATGGTTGAATGGAAGGAAAAAATACAAAAAATATCAGATCTAGCAGCTGTTTGGGGAGAATAACAGTAACATCCCTTAAAAATTCATAATGTCCACTCACTTTACAGAAAATGGGGAGCCCAGCATTAAGTATTTATCCAGCCTTAATCCTTGAAATTTAAGAGGCTGAAATTCATATCCTGATCTATACAGGCTTTGAGCATCCTGGATATGGATTATGAAAATTGAAGCCTGGCACATCTGAAAGAAACCAATTGGGTATCTTAAAAGCTCATTTAGACAAGAAATATTGCTAGATCATAGAAGGAAATAAAATTTATGGCTAGGTTGCACCCTAGTGGATCTATTGTGTAAATGTTACCAGAAAAAAATAGTATTTGAAAACTAATTAGTAATGTTCTTGTTCCAGTCTTCACATATCTCTGTTAATATATTGACACAGTAATCTAGGTCACAATGGCCCAAGAAATATCCAGGAAGCAAGAAGATGAGAATGGCAAGGGCTTCCAAGAAATAACATTTTATTATTTTGGTTTTAAAATCCCTTCCAGTCAAACTCAGTTCCTGGGCGATTATACAAACAATCTACATAGTTTTCTTGACAATAGAAACACAGACATTTTTTGCCATTGACTAATTCTGGATGCTTGACTTCACAGCCAAGCTTACAGCTCTAAAATTTCCTCATACTCTCCAAATCAAGTATTAATCTGATTCTACCCACTGTAACCTTTCTTGTCGATCAGGTCGGCAGTTTGGTGGGTCGAATCCCGAGTGCCGGGTAGCAGAGTGAGCGCCTGTTACTCCTCCCAGCTTCTGCCAACCTAGCAGTTCGAAAGCACGTAAAAATACAAGTAGAAAAATAGGGACCACGATGGTGGGAAGGTAGCAGCGTTCCATGCGCCTTTGGCGTCTAGTCATGCCGGCCACATGACCACGGAGACGTCCTCGGACAAGCGCTGGCTCTTCGACTTTGAAACGGAGATGAGCACCGGCCCCTAGAGTCGGAAACGACTAGCACACATGTGCGGGGGAACCTTTACCTTTTATTGTCACAAAACCGCTGCCATCTGTTGTGACTGATTCTGGTTAATAGTGCAATATGAAGTACAAAATTTGATTAGTCAGGTTCCTAATCAATTCAAGTAAGAAATCTGTCTCAAAGCCACAAGGTACATTAATAATAATAATAATAATAATAATAATAATAATAATAATAATAATAATAACAATAATAATAATAATAATAATAATAATAATAAGTTGGAAGGGACCTTGGAGGTCATCTAGTCCAACCCCCTGCTAAGGCAGGAAACCCTATACCATTTCAGACAAATGGCTGTCCAATCTCTTCTTAAAAACCTCCAGTGTTGGAGTGTTCACCACTTCTGGAGGCAGGTTGTTCCACTGGTTAGTTGTTCTAACTGTCAGGAAGTTTCTCCTTAGTTCTAGGTTGCTTCTCTCCTTGACTAGTTTCTATCCATTGCTTCTTGTCCTACTTTCAGATGCTTTGCAGAATAGCTTGGCTCCCTCTTCTTTGTGGCAGCCCCTGAGATATTGGAACACTGCTATCATGTCACCCCTCACCCTTCTCTTCATTAAACTACACATACCCAATTCCAGCAACCGTTCCCTATATGTTTTAGCCTCCAGTCCCCCAATCATCTTTGTTGCTCTTCTCTGTACTCTTTCTAGTCTCGACATCTTTTTTACATCGTGGTGACTAAAACTGGATGCAGTATTCCAGGTGTTCCCTTACCAAGGCATTGTAAAGTGGTATTAGTACTTCATGTGATCTTGATTCCATCCCTCTGTTAATGCAGCCTAGCACTGTGTTGGCTTTTTTGGCAGCTGCAGCACACTGCTGGCTCATATTTAAGTGATTGTCCACTAGGACTCCGAGATCTCTATCACAGTTACTACTATCGAGCAAGGTACCACCTATACTATACCTGTGCATTTGATTTTTCCTGCCTAAATGTAGAACCTTACTTTTTTCACCACTGAATTTCATTTTGTTAGATAGTGCCCAGTGTTCGAGTCTGTCCAGATCCTCCTGTATCTTAAGCCTATCTTCTGGAGTATTGGCTATTCCTGCCAGCTTGGTGTCATCTGCAAATTTGATGAGTTCCCCTTCTATCCCCTCATCCAAATTGTTGATGAAGATGTTGAAGAGCACTGGGCCCAGAACAGAGCCATGGGGCACCCCACTACACACTTCCTTCCATGTAGATGAAGTTCCATTGAGGACCACACGCTGAGTACGGCCTGTCAGCCAGCTACGAATCCATCTGGTGGTGATGCTATCTAACCCACATTTTTCTATCTTATCAAGTAGTAGGTTGTGATCTACTTTATCAAATGCCTTACTGAAGTCCAAGTAAATTATATCTACAGCATTCCTCTGGTCCACTAGTTTTGTCACTTGGTCAAAGAATACAATAAGGTTTGTCTGGCATGATCTGTTTTTGACAAACCCATGTTGGCTTTTAGTGATAACTTTGTTCGCATCAAGGTGTTTGCTGATTTGTTGTTTGATTATCTTTTCCAGAATCTTCCCAGGTATTGAGGTCAGGCTGATAGGTCTGTAGTTTCCTGGATCTATTTTTTTCCCTTTTTTGAAGATGGGAACTACATCAGCTCTCTTCCAGTCCTCTGGTAGTTCCCCAGTGCTCCAGGATCTTTGAAAAATATAGTTCAGTGGTTCTGAGATTACGTCTGCCAGTTCCTTGAGAACCTTGGGGTGTAATCCATCTGGTCCTGGTGATTTGAACTCGTCTAGGCTGGACAGGTGCTCACTTACCATTTTCTTGCCTATCTTAACTTGCGTTTCTATTCTGTTTTTTATGGCACTGGTTTTGGTAGGTTGGACTGTTTTTTCCCTTTAAATAGTTCTGCTTTCTCCCTGTTGCTTCTCACCTTCTTGCCACTTTCCCCCACTAATGGACCAATCATTTCCTTAACTTTTTTCTTGTTTCTTATATGTTGAAAGAAGCTTTTTTTGTTATTTTTGACTTTGGTCGCAAGCCTTAGTTCATTTTGAGCCTTAGCTTCCCTCACTTCATCTTTGCAGGCACGGGCTGTTTGCTGATATTCTGCCTTAGTTATGTGCCCCTCTTTCCACTTCTTATACTTGTCCTTTTTATCTTTCAGTTTATCAAAGAGTTCTTTATGCAGCCATGCTGGTTTCTTTTGAAAGCTGTTATTTTTCTTCTTTGTTGGTATTGTGCTTGACTGGGCCTTTATTATCTCACTTTTCAAAATTTCCCAAGCTTCTTGAGTTGTTTTCCCCTTTAGGATTCTCATCCATGGAATTCTTCCCAAGGTCTCTTTAAGTTTATTGAAATTAGCTCTTTTAAAGTCCAAGACTCTAGTTTGGCTGTATTCTATTGCTTGTGCATGTTGAATTCCAATATTGCATGATCACTTCCCCCCAAGGTTCCTGTGGCTTTGACACTTTCTATCATTTCATCTCTGTTAGTGAGAATTAAATCCAATATGGCTAATCCCCTAGTTCCCTTCTCTACTTTTTGGGAGAGAAAGTTGTCTGCTAGGTTTGTCAGGAATCTGTTAGATCTTCCACTTGGTGCAGAATTTGTCTCCCAGTAGATATCAGGGTAATTAAAGTCCCCCATTACTATTGTGATGCGCTTCCTACATACCTTAGTTAACTGACTAGCAAAAGTTAACTGACTAGCAAAACATAGCTCTACCCTTTTCCCTTGTTACCTTTCTAAGGTCTGCTGTCCAGCATTTTCTGTTCAGTCCTGCCCTCATTCTAATTTCTTAACTGGATCTCTACTCTGAACCAAACATTCTAGTGTATCAGAAGTAGGCAACCTTTCTGCACTTTTAAAATAACAGAAAAGTACCTATTAAAGCACATTGTAAAAATAGCAGAAAAGCACATTTCCCAGCTGCAAAAATTAAGAATTTGATTTACAGAGCTGCATGCATTCCATTAAAGGATTGCTTATTTTTGATGAAGATTAAGTTGCTCTTGAATCCTGGTGAATACCTGGATTAGTCCCTAAAGTTTTCTTTGCAATGTTTTTGGAAATGGTTTGCCATTGGTTCAAGATCACCCAGCTGGATTCATGCCTAGAATGGGATTAAAACTTATGGTTTCCATTCTGGTACCACAACTTACACCCCAAACTAGTTTTATTACTTGCAAAAAAACAAGAGTACACCTTGAATGATTGACAATCTTCACTGACAAAGCTGTAGTCGGTAACATCCTTCCTCAATTGCCCATGAATCTGTAATTATCTGTGATTAAAAAAGTACTTATCAGTAGCAGAGTTCCTGATAAAATGATCTTGAAAGCACTAATTAAGGCTGTTGTATCTGAACCACTCCCTTATTTTTTAAAAATGCATTTTATGACATTTACACTGCTATCCCAGATTTGGAGAAGACACTACAATCCATGGCATTTTTAGAAAAATAGGTAGCAGATGTAACTGTTTAAGGCATGAGAGCTCAGGGCTGGGTGGAAGTAGGGATGGACTTCAGTCTTCCCTTTTCTTCCTTCTCAGGTGTATTGACATTGTTAGAGGAAGCAAACAAGTTTTTGTGTTTATGACCCTACATGCAAATTCCCAGCCAGCATTGTCCTTTATGCTTAAAAGATTATCCACTCTTTGTAATACATTGCATCTCTTTTTCTTCCTCTAGCCTAAAAGGAACCACAGGAAAGACAGTACAAGGCATGGGTTTAATCATTGTTGTCAAGAATGGGAAGGGAAAATATTCACTATTACAAAAAAGTGACTTATAAGAAAATAACTAAACCTATAGCTTGCCCCTTAATAAGACTTTTAAATCAGTCCAAATTCTGTATTATTCTCATATCGAGAGGTACCTTTTATTTTAAAGCATGTTTGATATAGTTGCCCACCTCCAACTTCTGAGAATTGAAGCAAGTCTATGTGCGTGTATACATTTTGAAAATCCTATATTATTCTTCATATGACTATTGACTTTACAGTCTGTGTAACTGATTATCACCTTGATTATGTCTTGCTGAGCAGAATCATTAATTGCAGGAATTGTGCAGTGCCTTCCGCATTAATGGCTTTTCATTGGAGAAGAAAAAGTTGAGCCCAAGCAGAAATTCTACTAATCAAAAAGCAAAACCCAAGTATAACTCTATAGATGATATTATGAAAAAGAAAGTTCAAATATCATAGCTTCAATGCAAGAACTTTTTTTGTACTTTTTTTTTGGAAAAAAAATAAAGACAGAGTGTAACTTCCAACACAAGATGGCACTAGTTATTTTCTACGTTCTTGGAAGTGAAGGTGAAATACAGTGCATTTGATGGAGCTTTTCGATACAAGTATCTCTCTGCTTCTATTTCTGCAGATGCAAAACAGATTACAGAACTATTTTCTGGGCTATCGTGAATCAGAGTCCTAAAAAAGTACACTGAGCAGATTGGCGCCATTAAGATTATCTTCTCTGACTTGAGCACAAGATGTAGAAAGTAGTGGGTGGAATTTTAATAGGCTTTTGATGTTGTAAAGTACATTTTGCAGCATTCCAGACTAGGGTGAGGGCTTTGCATAAAACTCTATTGCCATGCCAACAAAGGGGGGGGGAAACAAATAAACCAGGTGAATTACAGAATCATGATGCACACAAATGGCTAAATGTTTATTTATATTTAATATACTTTATTATCTATCTATATAATATCTATATGTTTAGATGTGTGTCATGTATGTTTCACTTTGAGAGTGGGCAACTAAATTTCATTTTTGATGTGTGCCGTTGTGCCCACAGTAAAAAAATGTCAATAAAGGTTATCTTATCTTAATGAAGTTGAAGGCCATGTTTGGTTTCATTTGTTGCTCTCTCAGACACATCCATATTGAAGATAAATTGTACTAACTAGACATACCTACAAAACACACACCTAATAATGAATATGTATTTCCCATCCAAGAAAAATAACGAGCATAGAAGGAAATAGCTGACCATTGATAAAGCCCTTAAAAATATTTTTTAAATGGTGATCATGCTCTTTATCACTGAGTATCATCAGCACCACTAATTCTGTAGCTCTATTTTACTTTTAAAATCACTGACTTTATAATGCCAAGTAATGGATGCGTTTATGTATTTTCCTGAATTACTCATTTTAGGCATAGCCACTGTCAGTGAAATGTTTACTACTACAGCTACTGGCAGTGAAATATTTACTATCAATGAACATAGTCTACTTGACTTTTACAGTATATAGCACATAACACTCCACATAAAAATAAAACCCTTTATTGATAGTACGAACATTTAACATGTTTAATGCTGCCATCTATAAAAATGATAAAAAGACTTCTGTTTCATACATTTGACTTTACAAATATACAGATGTTAATGAACAATACTAGGTTATACAGTTTGAACTTCATTATAATCTAGTCCATGACACTTCTCAATACACAATGAAAAGAATATTAAACATTTTAATTCCATGTTTTAACTATACAGAAAACTGAAATACTAACCCTAAAATTTTAGTGGGTTAGCTGGAATCATTTTCATAGTTGTGCTTAATCTCAAGATATTGACTATTAGCAACAAAATACATTTCCTTCTACACTGTCCCCAATATTTCTGTAGATTATAGTACTCAGTGCATCTCCTAATGAAATTCATTGCTGTGTATAAAACTCTATAGTGTCATGTTATAAAGAAAGGATACAAGTTAGTAAACATATAGAAATATTTTAAGGGCTGCTACAATAACCTCTTTTAAGGTAAGACACAATACCACCAAAATGTTTACTTGAATTCAGTTATATAGCCTTTCCAATAATGGTTACACTATAAAACTAAATTGTTTATGTGCTTATCAGGATTGTTTCTATGCATCTATATCCAAACACTTAGGAAAAATTTTATATAGACCATAATATGTGAAGAATAGCATTAGGTTTGTAAGATTTCCTGTATCAATATATTGTGGAATATAATGCAACCTCAGAAATATTTGACACTTTGTTAAAATACAATAATCTAGTAACTCCATACTAAAAGAAAAAATAAAAAAGGGGGAGAACAATGTCTAGACCATATATTGTGACATCCTGAAGTAATGCTTTTTTAAAAAAATTGTAATGAAGAACTTTGGTCTAATGCAGGAATGGGCAATTCTGTCATAGCAACTAGATATGTGGCACTTATAACTGCTGGAATGAGACAAGATTTTTTTGGCTTATTTTTGTTTTTAAAAGGCAAAATATATGTGACAATAACAGGCAAAGAAGTATGCACCAATTCCAGCCCTTATTTGCTTTAAAAGAACTGAAAAACCCCCAGCATCATCTAAACCCAGATATTTGCTCCTAAATTTCACAACAATGCCACCCACAATTCAAGGGTTTCCCAAACCTGATTACTGAATGTCAAAGCAGCAAGTTTCAAAAAATCATGTTGTGATTCTTATTATTAGTGCACACTTAGTTTGGTGAGGCATTCACATATTTTCCCCTAAGGTCAAATTAAAGACACCCAGTTTATCACTAACCTTGATCTTGATTATCCCACTAATATGAGATACTCCTGAAACAATTTCAAACATGAACAGGTATATAAGTATATTGGCCCCACTGACATGATCAAGGCATAAACTTTTGCCCTAAAGTTTGCATTACTGGAAAACTTATTACAAAGAAAACTGCTTATTGAGCCTTGGATGGGTCCCAGCTTATTAATTTTCTTAAGAACATGGATTTTCACAAATATGCAAAAGCTTAAAAATAATTGTACAAGTGATCTGAGGTATAAATAATGTCAATGTGTTCACTGTTAAGATTAAAAATGTGGTGTCTAGGTATGTATACATCTCTATATAAACTGCATCTTTGAAAACTTAAGATTTGGTTTTCATATTGCTGCCAAATGGGCAGTTCTCTTCTCTAAGACAATAAAACTTATCTAGAGAGACCTATGCCTCTGCTTGCGTTACAGCACTATTACATATTAAGCAATTCTTTACTTATTGCTTTGGATCGTGTAGTACTGATCCTATCTTTTATATATATATCAACATCTAAAAATCCTGATTAGTCATTTCTGATTTCAAGTAGTATTTAATTTTTTCCTCAAGAAACAGCAAGGCCTTACTGTCAGAAGTTTTACACACCACAGTAGAATGCTTATTAAAATTGCTTATTAAAATTTTACTTATTTTGCTCTATGGAGAGAACTTTGCAAGGAATGGACAATATTTTATAAAGACTGGTAACTTGCTTGCTTAAAGCTAACAACTCTTCAAAATTTGTATCAAAGGAAAAACATAGGTTGCTTAAAATTTAGCAACAGGGCCAAAGTGTACCTGATAACAGTTACATTAATTTTTTTTGTTCATTAACAGAGAAAACCAGTCTAATGTTCACCTTTGGACATTTCCTATTCATAGCACATTACTAATAAATATATTGGAAAGGATTAAGAACCATATTGATTTCAAACATTCATGATTCAGAAACTGTTATTTTCTACAGTTGGATAATGCCTACTGGTATTACAGAGAATCACATTCATATCTGCAGGCTTTAGCTCAGGCACTTCTTAGAAAAGGAACAGAAATTTGCATGGAGTGTTTTTCTGCATAATTTAAAAATGAGTATTCTGTTATCATAGTCCATAGGTCAGCTCCCAGAACAGAACAACTGCTTCTCTTTTGTTTGATTTCCCTGCTGCCATGAGATGCCTTGAGGCTCTGAATGTTCAAAAAATTGTACAAGTTGTATTATTTTCTACACTGTATAAAACAAAGAAACAAATGTGTTATACAAGAAGATTCTGTTAGTACTTAAATAAATAACATGGAGTGAATAAGACTGAGTTGCAGCTCTAGGAATTGCAAACACTGGAATGTTACTCTTTTTAAGACTAGCTATTGGTTGGCAGTAAAATCTCAATCTCTTTCCCATTGGCTACAACAGCGTTGCTTGAACAACTAGTTGCCATGTCCATAGGAGAACCCAGGGATGCCTGATTTGAAGTTTTCACTGGTGGTGTGGTAGCTGCTGGAGAAGGAGCCAGACCAGGTTTCTTTGGAGGAATTGGTGGAGGATTTCCTCTTTCTGCTCTGGGTATAGTGGGTGATTTAATTCCAGGTGAAAGGGGACTTAAAGGGCTAGAGACCTTACCTGGGCTAGTATCACTTTTGGGGCTCATAGCATTGGCAAGATTTCGGTAGTCTGTGCCAAAAGGTGAACTGTTAGGGGAGACTGGTTTGATAGGCCCCTGCTGACTGGTGAATCTGGAGAGAACCTGAGTGACTGTATTGCGGGCAAGCTGTTTTGCTGCAGAATTATCAGCAAAAGTAGGTGACAAATCTCTGGATGGAGGACTTTGGAGCCCACTTGATTGATGATCTTGATCAGCCTGAGATTGGAATTTGTGACGAGCAGCATGGAAGCGCTGATTGATTCCCACTTGGTAGGAAGATTGGTAGCTAGGGTTGCTGGTTGATGCTCCAAGTAGACGCTTAGTCATGACTGGGGAGGAACATGGTGAAGATGTCAGAGAAGAAGAAGCAGTATTGCTGGGTGATAAGGAAATTCCATTGGAAGGGAGTGGTGGAACTGAAGCGGAAAGAGACTCTGTTCTTACTGGGGAGGTGCTACTTTCTGCAGTATTCTCAGCAGCTGGTCCAACAGGCCTATCCTTGTGTAGATTCTCTACTGCAGGTTGAGTTGCCTCAAGAGCTGTTAGTGTATCAGCATCACAATGTCCATTTGCCCTGGCATAGGGATGGAGAGCTGTGGCCAGTGGTAACATTTGTGCCAATTTGACTGAAGACTCCTGGTTCATGTTTTCTGACAAGTGGTTACTAGTCTGAGAAGCCACTGACCTACCAAAGGATATTTCTGTAATAGTTGCTGTGGACACCATTGAGACATGTGGGTATGTGCTCTCAACTTTGTTGCTGTCAGTTTTCAAAGAAGCTTCTAGTTGTTTTAATGTTTTTTTCAGATCCTCTATTTCTTCTTTTAGGACTTTGGTACGGTTTTCTTCCCGGTTAAGTTTGGCTTTCAACTGCTCTCGTTCAATGTCAAACTCAGATAACTGTTTTTCAACTTGTGCTTCCATTTGCAAGCCTCTTTTCTTCTTGGCTGCTAGCTCCTCCTCCAGCTGGTTTACTTTGCTTCTTTCCTTTTCTAACTTCATATTTAAGTCTCCAAGCTTTTGCCCTTCCTCTGTAGCTTTAGTTGTGGCTTTTTTACATTCCAACACAAGCATAGAAGAAAGTTGCTTGTGGTGTGCACGCTCTTCTTCCAGTTGGCTAGCCAACTTTTTCTGTTCTCTCTCAAACTTCTTCACCTGAGATTTTTCAAATTCCAACTAAAACAAAAGTATATTTTTAAAAATGTTATTAGCATCCAATCGAACTAAAATAATAAGAATATATCAATCAATGAGACAATGGATATAAAGATTTTTCAGAGAAAAAAAATGAAGTTTTTAATAGCCTGTATTTGAATCCAAATAAGTAAAAGGTTATAGAGTAAATACAACAACAATAAATTATAAAGTAAATACAACATGGAATGACATATATAATCTCAGCTGCTTATGTTTACACAAGAGAGATATTTTCTTACTGTTTAACATGTACACTGCAGGTCACAAGGTATATTTGCTAGATTTTGAAACACTGCTACTACGTTTTGGTCTCAAGGATCTGATGTTTCTTTCATTAACTCAGCTCACTTATATCTTAAAAGACTGGATTCTATTCCTACTAAACAAAATGTGTAGCTCTGAACAATATCCCTTTCTTAGAAGTCTAATTTTCTGCTTGAGGGAGAAAGTAAAAACTCAGAATTTAGAGACCAACATAAGCTCCCCCACCCAAAGAAGGCATGTTCTCTTGTGTTAAACATTAATTAATCATTTCCCTCTGACTGCTACTTAGGAAGAAGACATACCTGTTGTGTCAGCCGTTCTCGTTCTTTTTCCAGCATATAAGTGACATCATCGCCTTCAGCAGTATCTTGGGCGTGTCGCTGCCTTTCTTCTTCAAGATCCAAGATTACCTTTCAAACCAAAAG